>NC_069683.1:30268582-30924283 GCF_023699985.2 Odocoileus virginianus
TACTCTTTACTGCATGGGCTTGTCATTGTGGTGGCTTCTCTTGTTTTGGAGCACAGGCCCTGGAGCACGAGGGTTTTAGTGGTTGCGGCTCGAAGGTTCTAGAGCGTGGGCTCAGTGGTGGTGCATGGGCTCAGTTACTCCATAGCACGTGGAATCTCCCCTGACCAGGAATTGAACCAGTGTTCCCTGCATTGGCAGGTGGACTTTTTAATCTACTGTACCACCAGGGACGTCCCTAGAGCCAGAGTTTTAATTAGTCTGTCTAACTCCAGACTCCATACTCTGAACCATTATGCTATATTGCCTTCCTTCTGTTTCTCACCATTCTAGCCTGTACTTTATACAGCCAGGAATGTAGGTCTGATCTATGTTACTCCCCTTTACTTCTTCCCTTCAGAAACCTTCTTCCCATCACCTCCAGGACAACATCTGAATTCCTTAGTGTGATGTCAGTTCCTCATGGTTTCGTGCTACTTAGCCTCACCATCTGCTACACCTTCCTGAAACTGCATGCCATGGCTCAGATGTAATAAGCTCTGTCTTTGCACATGCTGTTCTCCCTGCTAGAATGCTTTTTTTTTTTTTTTTTATCTTTTGGTGAAACCTTACTCATCCTACTCATACTTTAAGTACCCAGCTTCAATGCTACTTCCTCGGTAAAGCTTTCCTCATCATGCCTTCCTGAGTTAATCCGTCCCTCACAGGGCCTGTAAAACAGTACCTCCTCCTGTGTTCCTCTTCTGAAGTCTTTCACCAAAGTGAGAATCCCAGAGGTCTTTGCTGCTCCTCACCTTTCCCATACTCCTGTTTCCTAAGATCTAGGAGCCTATTCCACAGTGCCTTTTAAATATACCTTTTTTAAACGTTCCTACTGCCCTTGCCTGATGGAAGCGGTTTTACTTCTGCTGTTCTCTGCCTCTGGACTCACCGTCCTGCCAGATCCATCCTTTCCAAAGCACATACCACGCATGCCATTCTCCTGCTCAAACCCTTCAGTGCCTCCCACTGCTCTTTAGTAAGTCCCTCCTGGTCTCTACTACACTTTCCAGTGTTCTCTTACCTTCCGATCAGCAATACCCAAGGCCTTGTTCTTTGGACTCATGTTTAGGTGAGTTATAGGTATGTCTCTTCACAGGATTTTGAGCCCATCTCATTCATCTGAGCACAGTATTTGTAGGTTGTTTGTTTCATGTTTATAGTTGAATGTCTCTGATTAAATTTCATTAACTCTAAGAGTAACATATGCATTTTGGAGACTTTGTATCATGAATAGTTTTTTTCAAAAGGGGTTTGGTCCTAAAGGGAGATTTCAGTTTTTAGAAAAACTGCTTGTGAGGGATTCTGTACTTCTCAGTGACGCCAGATATATGGATTGTTATTTTGTAGAATGGTGTTTAGCATCTTTAAAGGTGGAGAAAATGATTCCAGCTCTGCCCACTTCACAAGCTGTAGTAGAAACAATTTGAACAAGGAATTGAAAAGTGCTTTGTATGAATAAAAAGCTGTGCTGATGGGAAAGGTATATAGGATGTAGCTTAGTTGGACTGGAGAGAGCCATGGATTTATGAGTTCTGGTTCTGCTGCCTTGGTGGTTGACCCTGAGGGCAGGTATTGCCTTCTTTTTTGAAGTCCTAGTTATAAAATTGTTAATAAACATGCTTGCCTTTTAGGGTTCTAAGTTTAGGGGAGTTAATTGAGACGTGAGATGTAGCCTTCTTTAAATCCTAGAAGTCTGTTAAAATGTTACGGTTTTTCAATTTTTTTAATTTTTAAATTTTTTATCATGACCATGTTAGAGACTAGATTCATTTATTTTACTTATTAGTAACATTGACAGGTTTGGTTCTTGAGTTATCTGGCACCCCATTCAGAAATCTAATCCCTATTAATATGTTTTTGTTCATTTCTGTCAGTGGTTAAAATCATCCTGGTGTGGTAGAAGAAGTGGATTTGAACCAGAAAGATAGAGATTTCAGTGCTGTGTGAGAGGTGGAGATATGAAAGAGAGAGAAGAGGAAGACAGAGAGAGGGTGGGAGAGAGGGAGAGAAGAGAAAAGAGGGAGATGTCCTCTGAGTTTTGTGGCTACTTAAAGCCAGCTTGAAACAGACCAGATCCTGGGCAGGATCCTGCTCTCCCAGCTCATGTTCTGAAATCACAAGTTGTCTTGAATTGGCAGGTCTTGCTCAGGCATACAGATAAACTGTAAAATTTCTCTCAGGCAGAAGATAGGAAATCTTCAGCAGAGCTGTCACATGTATTCCAGTGTTGATCTAAGGGGGGACTAGAAGACCATTAAGGGCTCTTTCATCCTTGAGATTCTGTGATTTGTTGGCCAGGTATAGAAGGCTGCTTTTCTTTAGGGTGTGGAGATCAATGTAATCATAAATTGCACTTTCTCTGTGGCTTTTATTTATGAACCCTTGTAAATGCCAAGTATGGCTCCTATTATTTTTCATTGTACCCCATGCAAAGTTGGAACTACCAATTTTTGAGGACCTCCTCCTCTCATCAGGATTAATGAAACACCGTTCAGTGCCTCGCTTTGGGCACAGGACCCAGTAGGGTGACAGACAAAGTGCCTATTTCTAGTGGACTTGCTATTTGGGGATGAAGGAAGCCCTAACTGGTGAGGTTTTTGACAAGGTACTGAGGAAATTCATTTTATTGCAAGATTCTTGTTATTGAGAATGGTGTCCTGGAGAAAGAATCATGGGAAATTTTTGGAGATACCTTTAGATATGATCTGACCCTTACCTTTTCCTGAGGCCCAGGTTAGGGCAAGTGCCTTGCTTGAAGCCACAAGTACAGTCTGTGGCTGACGCAGAATTTCCCTCCAGTCACTTCCAACACCAAACCTCGTGTGTTTTCTATTACTGGCAAGGCTGTCTCCAGGAGTTGCAAATCTTTACATTAAAACTGTTCCTTTCGTTTCTTTGACTTTTCTCATCATCACTTCTGTACTTGTGAGCAAACACTGTGCTAGCTATGTTGCCTGTGGGGACAGAGCCCTTTGCTCCTCTGTGACAATGAAACAGGGTGAACAGGTTCTTAGGTGTTTTGTAGAAAGACCTCCTTGAGGGAGAAGTGAATAGAGCCTCTTGGATGTCATAATGAATCCTCTCTGGGTTTTGATATGCCCTCTGCTTTTCTCCCCAGGAAGCTCAGGCTTGCCAACACTGCCTCACTACTTAGCCACTACCCTCTGGAGAGGGAGAATGAGGCCTGGTAAATAAGCTCCAGGTCAGGGTTCTGACCTATGTCCTTCCCTCCAGCCAATGGTATTTCCTCCAGCCTTCTTTCTCCATGGCTTCTCACCCTTTAGATATGTCCAATGTCCCTTCTAGGAGAAGACTTCTCTTCTGTGCTTGCTGATTCAGAAGAGTTTTGGCCCTTTAATGTTTATAAAGCTCTTGCATCTTCAGAAAAAAACTTTAGTTGTTACTTTAAAAAACAATTTGGCTGCGCCAGGTGTTAGCTGTGGCACACGGGATCCTCGATCTTTGTTGTGGCATGGACACTCTTAGTTGCAGCATGGGGGACCTAGTTCCCTGACAGGGATTGGACCTGGGCCCCCTGCATCGGGAGTGTGGAGTCTTAGCTACTGGACCACCAGGGAAGTCCCTTTAGGGGTTATCTTGGAAATTGGAACTGTTGAATGTTTTTGATTAAACAGTTGATCTTTAGAAGGAGGTAGAGGTACGAGGCTTCTTTGAGCCACTGAGGATATGCTGCTGCCTTTTTTTTCATTCAATGATTGCTTATTCAAGAGCAGCAGAGACTAGTTTAGAGACAAGATAGACAACTCACTACTTAGGTAACCAAGTCACTTAATTTCTGAGCTCAGATTTTGTCATCTTTAGAAATAAAACCTACCTTAAGACTTCCCTGAGAATTAGATAAAATGACCATGTAAGAGGATGGGATCTGGGCTCAAATTGAGCTCAGATTTTACCTCCAACACTTATTCTTTGTGACCTTCAGCAAGTTATGTAACCATTCTGTTTTCCATTTCGGTAAAATAGGGATAATCATAGTATTTTGGGTTATTGTGTCACTGGGTTATTGTGAGGATTAAACAAGTAAAGCTAAGAAGTGTTTAGCATAGTGTCTGGCACATACCAAGTGCTCATTAAATGTTAGCTATTAATTACAACAGTAACAGCAACAACAATAATGATAGTCTTTAGGTATTTATTATGCTAGGACATCAAGTGGCAGAGGAAGGACTTAGAAGGCATTACATAGGGTAGTGGATCCATAAGCGTTTCTCCTGCCAACATTCCTTGTGGGAGGGCCTGTAGGGACTGAGAGAGAGGCTCTCATTAGGCTTTAGCCTGTGGTGAAAGCTTACCTCCCAGGCTGGTAGGCTGAGGTGTGAGGTTCAGAGGGACCTTAGAAGACTGTGCGAAGACCAGTCTGGCAGGGTGGAGGGTTTGGGTAAGGGCAGTGACTGTGGAAGGTAAGACATGGTCCGGCAGGGTGGAGGGTTTGGGTAAGGGCAGTGACTCTGGAAGGTAAGACATGGTCCAGGTCCCACAGGGCCGTGAATGCCAGGCAAATGATTCGTATTAAGAACCACTCATTCCTGAGCCATCTCAGGGGAATAGCTCCTTTCCTTTCTTCCGTTTAAACTTGTAAAAATGATAATACACTTTAAAAAATCATAATGTTTATATCTTAAACAAGAATAATAAACACCCATACACCATATTACTCAACTCATGTAATATACCAGACACCTTGAAAACACCTTGTGCATTCTGCACCCATCCCCAATGCCTCCAACCTCTACCTGAAGCCTATTTCAGATTTTGTGTTAGGTGTCGTTTTCTTCCCCTCCTTCTCTTTCTTTTAGAAATGGTTTTACCACTCTTATCGCAATCTTTTGGGGACCATGAGCAGGGGCTGTGGAATCCAGCAGGAGCCAAGTGGCCTGCTGACTGCCTGGCTAGGCTGGGAGGAGGGGTGGGGAGGTTCTTCTGGCTGGTTGCCCTGGGAGAGGAGGGCAGGGGGAGGGAGGGGCGTGGCGCTGTGTGGTGGGGGAGGGAGAGGCCGGGGAAGCTGGCCCAGCTCCTTGGGCTGTCCTGAGGAGCAGGCCCAGAAGCTTGGCAGCTGCGGTGGAGAGGTTCCAGAGGAGAGTTCAGCGCCTCTGAGGCTGCACAGCTGGAAGCTGTTGTCTTGAGTTTAAAGCCAAGGGAGGGCGGGAGGAGGACTTCTTGTATTCTTTTGAGACGCAGTATCAATCCTTTCTTGTGCTAGGGAGCTTCAGAGCTGACACAGTGCCAGATGTGGCAATGGTGATTTTAGGAGGCCTGCCTCCTTTTTTCACCTCAGACCTTTTCTGGAGTATTGATCATGCCAGTCATTAAATCATGTTTGCCTCTTTGCTTTTCTATAAAAGCTTTGGTTTTTGCTTTGCCTTTACTTTCCTGGTGCATCTTTGAATACCAAGAGCAATTGCTAATCACAGACTGTAAGTGATACTGTGGGAATAGGATACAGGGTCTGCCTGGGAGAAGAAGTGGGACCATGGTGGTCTCTGCAGCAATGGGCCTTATTCTGACCCCCTCCAGAACACCCCCACTACTCACCACAGTCTTTCTCTAGTGGCCAGAAGGTTGAATTTGGAAGCCTTCCATCCAGATGTAGTTCAGTGGAACAGATACCATGGGGTATCATATACAGTTATGCCCTTGAGGAATTTACATTCTAGATGTGAAAATAAGACTTCCCTGCATATACAGTCAAGGCAATACAAATGACAAATGCAGTATGTAGGCACATTATTCTGATCACCAGTGTAATACATGGTTATTAAAAATAAACTCAAACATAAAAAGACACCCAGTGTAGAAAGTCCCCTACAATCTAACTCCATCACAAGCTAACCAGTAGTTGAGGTTTTGATAAAGTAAAATCCATAGAGGCATACTGATGGAAGGAAAGCAAGCATACTGGCTAGGGACCTAATCTCTTTCAGGGAGAAGCACCCCACTAGCTTCCTTGACAAATGGTGAGTGAAATTCTGCTTGGACACCTTGGTGACAAGGGTTCAAAATCCCTATAGTAGGAATTGATCTTTAAGTACCACCCTGTGCCTTACTTGCTAGTCAGTGTGCTGGATTCCCTGGTAGCTCAGCTGGTAAAGAATCCACCTGCAATGCAGGAGACCCCGGTTTGATTCCTGAGTTGAGAAAAATCCCCTGGAGAAGGGATAGGCTACCCACTCCAGTATTCTTGGGCTTCCCTGGTGCCTTAGATGGTAAAGAATCCGCAAAGCAGGAGACCTGGGTTCCATCCCTGGGTTGGAAAAATCCCCTGCAGGAGTGCATGGCAACCCACTTCAGTATTCTTGTCTGGAGAATCCCCATGGACGGAGGAGCCTGGTGGGCTAGAGTCCATGGGGTTGCAAAGAATCAGACACGACTGAGCATGTATGATTTTAAGAGTGTCCTCTAGCAGTGCCTTTTGCATAGTAGGTACTTAATAAATGTTTGTGATGTAAGTAGAAGTAAGATGAGAGGCTTCCCAATGACCTGTGGGTTTCTCTCGTGGTCTCAGTTAGGGTCACTGTTTGGTGGGTGGAAACTCTGTGGTTTTATGAGCATCAGACATCTTTTCTTTTCAGTTGCAAAGAGCCGGACACTACTGAGCCACTACTGAGCGACTAAGCACAAGAAGTGTGTTGGACATTTTATAGAGGTTATTGAATCCTCATTACAATCTTACAAAATAAGTATCTATCCTTGTTTTACAAATAGGAGTACTGAGACTCAGAGGTTACTTGAACACAGAGGTCACAGAACAGCAGGTGGTGTCAGTGTCCTGCCATTCATGAGCTGTGTGATCTGGGGCAAATTATTTTATCGCTGTGGCTCAGTTTACTCACTGTAAAGATGAGTGATAATAGTATCTACTCTTTAAAGGGAGTTTTTCAGATTAATGAGTTTAACACAACACACACTAGACCAGCAGAACAGTGCTTGGCACATAGTATGTACACAGTAAGCATTAGCTGCTATTTACTGCACCTTGTTTTCTTTCTTGTTCTATTAATAATGTGATCCCTAGCATCTCTACACTTATTTTAATTCTGTATATGGCTTCTCTGTCCTCCCTCCCACCCCTCACACTTTCTTCTTTACAATTCCTCCCTCAGCTTTCAGTCATTCCCTTCCCTTCATCCTGTCCCCACTGTCTGTCATTCCCCTTCTTTCCACTCTCTTACCTTCCCCCCTCCAACCATTGCCTGTCTCCTGTCTGTCATGGCAGCCTTCTGACCTGCTTCCCTGCCGCTAGTCTCATTCATCTATATACCAGAATAATTTCTCAAAGTACACTTCTCATCACACCACATTTCTGTGCTAGAAACAAACAATAAAATATCTAAATCTTTGTTCCATTTCTTGAAGTTCAGAATTTTCCAAATCTTATCCCAATTCTCCCTTCAAGTCTGTTCCTCCACTATGTCCACACCTTTCTGCTTTCCTTCTTCCTTCCTTCCTTCTCCCTCCATTTCTATGTGGGCAAGTTCTACCTATGTGTTTTAAGATCCAGATTAAAATATCACTTAGTTTTTAGTCCTTCCCTACTCTCGACTGGTTAGAATTTTTGTGTCTTTTTTTTAGTGAAAATTAGCACATGCTGACTTGAAATATAATTTCAAGTCACATTTCTTGTCTCCTGTGGAATTATAACCTACCTTAGTACAGATGCTTGGTGTGATTCTTTGTATGCTCTCTGGGCTCGGAGGGTAAAAAATCTGCCTGCAATGCAGGAGACTCAGGTTTGATCCCTGGGTTGGGAAGATCCTGTGAAGGGAATGGCAACCCACTCCAGTATTCTTGCCTGCAAAATTCCTTGGACAGAGAAGCCTGGTGGGCTACAGTCCATGGGGTCGCAAAGAGTCGGACACGACTGAGCACGTAAGCTCTCTCGAGTGTCCTCTAGCAGTAACTTTTGCATAGTAGGTGCTTAATAAATGTTTGTGGTGTAAGTGCAAGTAAGATAAGGGGCTTCCCGATGGCCGGTGGGTTTCTCTCATGATCGGTAAGAGTCATTGGTGGGTGGAAACACTGGTTTTGTTTTATGAGCGTCAGACATCTTTTCTTTTCGGCCCTAGAAGGGAGGCGGGAGCAGACTCTGCCGACGGGTCCCAGTGCCTGTGTCTGTTGAGGGGCTCCTGCCTGCCGCCCGAGGTCCCGAGACTCGGCCCCTCAGCCCCTCCCCACCAGGGCTCGGCGGAACAGGGGATTAGGTTCTGGCAGCACAGCTGGGGTTTTGGCGGCCATTCCGCAGCCGACAATAGCGCGCAGTCACCCGGACAGGACAGCGCAGGCCCGAGCTCCAGGGCCGCCGTGGGCCCGGGCACCTGGTTTGGGTGGCCGAGGGGGAGGAGCGGGCGCGGCGCGGCAGCCCAGCCTAGCCACGCAAAAGGTACGGGCTGGAGAGGTTCCCTCGGGGAACGGGGCGGCCATGTCCTAGGGCAGGCGGCGCCCGCGGACGGAGGCCGGCGCTTTGTGTGCGAGCGAGCGGCGTGTGTGCTTAGGGACGCGGCCCGCCCCGGAGCCGGCAGGAAGCCGCCCCTTGTTTCCGAGGGCCTGCGTCCCTCGCGCTCTCCAAAGCCTCTGTTGCCGGGTCTTCCTCCCTGCCCTGCTCGCCTCCAGGCAGGGCTGATCTAACCCGCGGGGCAGCCCGCGGCCTACCCTGCTGCGGCTGGCCAGAGACGGACGGGCTGTCACTGCCGTCTTAAGAGCGCAAAGGGGGAGTGTCCGGGGATATCAGGTTTGTCAGGCAGGCCGCTGTGAGATGCGTTTCGTGTGTTTATTCCACAGTTTGCTTTGGCGCTCGCCACTGTTGCAGTTCAGTATTTTTGTCTGCCGGCTCCTCCCCCCGCCGCCCCCACCCCGCGCGTCCTGGGCTCTTGTTTGCGGGCCGGGCTTCGGCAGCTCTCCCTCTCCGGCGCGCCGGGGGCCCCCTCCTCCCGGCCCCCGACTGCCGCCCTTCCCCCCTTGCGGAGAGTGCCCTGCTCCCCGCTCGCGGAAGCTCGCTGCGCCTTTAAAGAAAGCAGACTCCTGGCTGTGACGCACTTCTGGCTGTCAGCCAGGAAGATCGCTCCTGCCTGGCTGACTGAGAAGAAAACCAACAACTTTTCTTTTGTGTGTGGGGGGTTACTTTCCACTAGACCCCCCCCTTCCTCCTCTCCTTTCAAGATTTAAATGCTAATGGCGGATTAAAACCTCTAGATCCGTGTGGCTTTGGGAGTCTGGTAAGGCCCCCCTTCCCCTTCCCCCCCCCTGCACTGAGACTTTTTCTCCCTCACTGTTTCTCTGGGGTTTTGTTCAAACATGGAGGAGGGGGTGCGGTTGACTCTCCCCCCTCACCTCCCTTTCCTGCGCCATCCTTGAAGGGGAGGGAGAGGAGAGGGAGAGCAAATAAACACTCAGAAACAGGCGCTGGGAGCAGAGCTTGCCAACATCCGGGAGTTGGCGCCTTTTAGAGCAAAGGGTCGCTTTCTTTCCCCCTCGCCTAGATGTCAGCGTGTTTTTGTTCGCAGGGAGAAAGCGTGTGCGCCTGCACGTTGAACTATAGACAGCTCGGGAGAGCGTCTCTATTCCCGAGTGAGGCCTGGGTGTGTACACAGCGGTGGGGAGTGAAAAAGGTTCATTTTGTCCGCTGGTAGGGACCAGGGGGTGTTGATATAGTAGTGGGGGCGGGCGCTGATAAGCTGCTGGAGTGGGTGTGTGTGTGTAGTGTCGGGCTGTAGGCCCCAGATCTGGTTCTTGATTGCAGCCCTTGTGCCCACATCTTTCTGATCTGGACCCTACAGAGCCTAGGGGGAAGGGCAGATACGAGTAAACCACTTTGAAGAAACCAGGGAAACCTTGGTTTCCCTTGCACTCCTTCGTGTGTTCCTCACCAGGATACTGGGCCAAATTCTAGGCTACACAGAGGGGCTGGTCTGCGTGCAGAGAGGGAGGCCTGAGTCCAGAGTGAGCCCCTTCGAGAGCTTGGGAGTACAGCCAGCACCACTGGTTTGCCCTGACCTCAGGAGTGCAGAGAAACTCTTTGGACTTGGACAAGACCTCCTGCTCAGAACTCCTCAGGGGTTGAAGAGGACTGTGTTTCCCCTCATTGGCTTCTCTTAGGGCTGCTGGTTCTTGGGCCTTTTACCTCCTCCTGGCCAGGGCTGCACCAGCAGGATATTTCCTATCCTGTTCTTTATGACCCGTGAGCCAGTGGTGGCATGAATTGGCCTTTGCTGGAGCCATTCTGGGATACCCTACCAGATGAGGTCTGGGTGCTTGCCTGTGTGTGCCTCCTCTCCTGTCAGAGGAGAGGAACACCCTCACGATTAGGATGTTCACTCTGTGGATGGGGGGGTATCCTTTTAGAAAGACGTATGGAGGTCATAAGCAGGCAGGCTGTCTAGGTAGGTAGTGGTAAATCTTGCCATTGAGCATGGGCACAGAGTTGGGACAGCCATTTCTCTTATGAGTTGTGGGCCTTCGGAACCACAGTAGAAAAGCAGTGGGTCATGCAGCTGGAACCTTTGAGGTGAGGGTTTGTGTAGGCTTTGGGTCCCGAAAGTCTGGGAATGGGAGTTATCACCTAAAAGAATGAAGATTCAGTGGAGGCGGGAGCCCCTGTGCTGAGTTATCAGTACAGTTCTGCAGCTTTCTGAGACCACAGGGCACTTTGGTGTTATCTTGGTGTTCATGAGGGCAGTCAGTGGCCAAGAAGTGGTCTCAGAAGGAGCTGGTACCCAATTTGGGGGGCGGGATGAGGAGAGTAGTGCTGCCACAATTCAAAACTCTGGCCTTTGGCCTGTACTTGGTCAGTGCTTAAAACTGAAGCTTTTCCAGGACAGACCCCAGAGCTCAGCAACCTGACCCTCCAGTTCTGGTCCTTGCATCTGAGCAGGTGGTTTGCATTAGCTTCAGCCCTGGTAGGAAACCAGGGCTAGGTTTTAACTCTTTAAGACCCAGAGAGGGTACAGGCCAGGTCCCTGTGTATCTCTTGGGTGTCGATT
This sequence comes from Odocoileus virginianus, assembly GCF_023699985.2. Lineage (NCBI taxonomy): Eukaryota > Metazoa > Chordata > Mammalia > Artiodactyla > Cervidae > Odocoileus > Odocoileus virginianus. The sequence continues at coordinate 30,279,616 of NC_069683.1, forward strand.
TCTTGTCCTGATTTATCTTCTCTGGAGACAGAGGGGTTACCTTAAATGTGGGGAGTGATCCTGACATGAGGGAGTTACATTATGTCAGTTGTGAAAATGTCAAGAGGATACAAGACCTTTGGTTTATAAGGCAGCTCCTTTTGTGTCTTGGTTCCTTCTTGAGCCCAGGGCAAAGAGAGAGTGCCTTCTCTGCTGAGGGCACTTCTTTTCAAAGAAAGAGATAGGTTAAAATTCTGAAGGTGTCCACAGAGGGCCTGCATCTCAAGATTTTTATTTGTTTATTGATTGAGGGTTTTGGGGGTGGGTTGGGGGTGAGTTGCCTGATTGAATTGGGGGTGAATCTTAGCAGAACTTTCTGTGAAATGGTTCCAGGCTGCAATCGTGGGGATCTGTTTTTCCATCACCATCACCCAGTCTTCTGGGTGGGGCCTGCCTCAGATTTCAGGGGGAGGGTGTGGAGGATGGTGCTCTGGCTGGGAGCCCTAGGGTTCCAGCCAAGGTCTGCTTAAAGTTGTAGTCCCATTGCCGAGGTCTAGCTGTGCGACTGGCTTCAGTCATTCAATATCCAGAGGTGAGTGAATGACTGAGCTGCCCTAAAGGCTCTCACCCCAGTGTCCTGTCTCTGAGAAAGTGCCCCTCTGTGGGATTTGACTTGATAAGGTCTTTCCTTATGTTGGATATTGAATTCTGCCTGTTCCTGTGCCTGGGGAGCACGGAAGAAGGCATTTGGCCTTGACCAGTATTAGACAGGCTCCCCTGGGAGGACATAAGGGTTGTGTGTTTTGCCTCTGAGATGAAGGGAAGAGGTGGGTCAGGTCATTTTTAGCAACACAGCTGTGGAATCTCTCAGAAGCGGCAAGATCCACCTCCGGTTGCAAATGCAATTTCTGACTGCAGTTTTGGGCCTTATCAAAAGGACAGCAAGTCTGGAGAGGCAGCAGTGGAGTTGATGAGGAGGTGATCAGGGCCTCATTGCCCTTATTCCTGAATAGCTCTGAGCTTTTATTTATTTATTTATTTTGCCCTAAAGAAGCCCCAGTATAGCATTTGGACATTGCTGCCTTTACTCCAAGGGCCAAGTGTGGTCCTTATGATAACTTTGACTAACCACCAGAAAAGCCTTTTTGCAGTTCAGCAGTTGAGGCCATCTGCCTTCATCCTGTCGAGGGAGCAAGGCAGTCAGTGCCCATAGATAGGCCACACTGGGTGAACGTCATCCAAAACCAAGGAATACATAGGCCCCTTAGTTTCTCTGCCCTCCTAAGAACTCTCCCTTAACTACTGCACTTGCTTTTGCCAAAACCTGGGTGAATTGGCTCATTTCCAAAACTGTGACTTTTGTATGGCAGGTGGAATCACATTGGGTTTTGCAGGGTCAGGAAGCAATTAATTACAATTAGCATTTAGTTATATTTGGCATTTAATTATTTTCTTCTATTATTTAGTGTGTCTTCTATGTTTAATTTTACTTCCTTCTGTAAGCCCCTCAAAGCAGGGACCATGTCATTGTCTCCCATTTCCCATGTAGCTTCCAGCACAGGATGAGCATATGTAAGGACTAAGAAAAAAACCTTTTTGGTTGATTTTATTAAGCAGAGTACACTTGCAGAGGAAGGCCTAAGAGATGATGGGTAGTGGATTAACAGATTTATGTATCTCTTTCCCCTAGACAGTGAGCTCCTTATGGACAAGCATGGTGTCTTACCCCAGCACGTTGTATTCAGATAGTACTCAGCATGTGTTGGTCCCACAGAACCCACACCTTGGAGATGTTGATAATGTGGGCAAAGTTATAGGTGATGTGACTCTTACCACTCTTGTTCCTCCTACTAGAGTAGTGACAGACTTGGCACCCATGGCAGTAGGATGTGGGGGGTGGGGCTGATTATTCTCATGAAGAGTTGTAGGAATTACGGGAGCTGGTAAGAGATGTTGGGGAATATTTAGTCACCAGGTGTGTGGTCTCTTGAGCAGGTTGGCAGACAGATGGAAGATTCCCACTGGAAAGGAAAATTGGGAGTAAAAATACCAGGACAAGTACCTGATCTTTCATTAACTGTCCCCTGGGATCTCTGCCAGACTTGGATTTGGCTTCATCCAGTCTCCCATTTGAGCCATGTCTTTGACATTTCTTTGGGGGATATAAAAATCCAGAATTTGATGGTTTTCCCCAAAGACTTGGTTATTGTTAATTAGGCAGACTTCGGGTACCTACAGAAAGATCCAGAAATCAATCTTTTTGCTTAAGGACAGTGATCATTTATTGAAAACCTACTGTGTGCCAGGCACTGTGCTATTTGCTTTATCTGTTTTATCTTGAAGCATCACAGTAAATAACCTAGAGAGGTTTTTGCAGATCCCATTTTGCAGGTGAGGAAACTGAGACTTAAAGAAGTTAATGTGCCAGTGCAGGAGGCATCAGAGACATGGTTTTGATCCCTGGGTCGGGGCGATCCCTGGAGGATGGCATGGCAGCACACTTCAGTATTCTTGACTGGAGAATCCCGTGGACAGAGGAGCCTGGTGGGGTCTCAAAGAGTCAGGCACAACTGAAGTGACTTAGCATTCACTCACAGGATGTTAAGGAATGAGTAAAATTGATTTCTGTAATGATTTTGCCATGGATGAGTCTGATGCAAGCCTTACTGTGAAGCAGAACTGTATTTCCTTGCATTTTATAATAAATCTCTCATTTTTCTCTTTTCAAAAAAAAAAAAAAAAAGTTAATGCTACTCGTCCAAGGTCACAAGAGCATGGTCACATGGAATCAGCATTCAAACCTAGGTGTGTCTGAAAAACCATGTGTGTTCCACGTTTTAAGGGCACCATGTCCCAAAGAGTAGGGTTGAAGTCCAACTTTGAGTGTTGTATTTTCTATGGGACAGAAAGATTGTATGTAGAGCTTGTGGACATTGAATTAAATGCAGAGTTCTTTATTGTCAGCTATGACACTGTATGTTTTATAGAATAATTTTGATGTATGCTCTGAGCTCTCTAAAAACTCCCATGGTGCCTTGGTAGAGCTGGTAAATGAAGCCATTTCCCCCTTCTTTCATCATGGATATCTGATGTAATTAACTGTCCTGCCTCTTCTCTTGGGTTCCAGGTGCATCGGAGGGACTGTCTGGTTTCACCAAGATGACGCTCCATGCCACCCGGGCGGCTGCACTCCTCACGTGGGTGAGTGATCTTCCTCTCCTTTGGGTGCCATACTTTTCCAGGAAGCTTGGGAGAGGTGAGAGAGGAGTTCTCTAGGAGTCAGGGCTATGTAGAGTCTTCTCCTCTCCAGATAAAGAAAACACAGTTTTCTTTTGCCTTTCCCCTTAGCTTTTTTTTTTAATTGGGGTAAAATTGATTTACGATGTTGTGTTACTTTCAGGTGTACAGCAGAGTGAATCTGTTACACAAATACTTATATCCACTCTTTTTAAGGTTTTTTCCCCCATATAGTCCATTATAGAGTATTGAGTAGAGCTCCCTGTGTTGTACAGTAGGTCCTTATTAATTATCTATTTCATGTATAGTAGTATGTATTTGTCAGCCCTAATCTTCCAGTTTATTGCTCACCCCCCTTACCCCCTTGTATAACCATAAGTTTATGTTCTACATCTGTAACTCTGTTTTGGTTTTGTAGATAAGTTCATTTGTAGCCTCTTTTTAGGTTTCACATATAAATGGTATCATGTGGTGTTTGTCTTTCACTGTCTGACTTAACTTCATTTAGTATGAGACCCTCTAGGTCCATCCTTGTTGCTGCAGATGGCATTATTTTGTTCTTTTTATGGCTGAGTTCCCTTCAGCTTTTTAAAATTTGTTTCTTTCTCTATTGGCTGTGCTTGTCCTTCATTGCTTCAAGGGCTTTTTCTCCAGCAGCGATGAGAGGCGGCTGCTCTTCAGTTGCGGTGCGCGGGCGCTCGCTGTGGCGGCTTCTCTTGTTGCAGTGTGGGGCTCCGTCCTCGCGCTTCCTGGGCTCAGTAGTTGTGCTGCGTGGGCTTAGTTGCTCCGAGACACATGGGATCTTCTGGGACTGGGTATCAAACCCATGTCTCCTGCATTGGCAGGTGGATTCTTTACGACTGAGCCACCAGGGAAGCCCTCCCCTTGGTATTTAACTTTTATTATTTCTGATGATGTCGCTGCTGAGAAGTGACCCCTGACTTGACTTGTATAGCTTAGGAAAGGCTTCTCTGAGATACATATTCACTTTGAGTGATGGGAAGGTGGCTGCAAAACAGCGTGGGAACCCATGTTTGCACCCTCCTTGTGCATGTTTCTTTCTTTTTTTTTCCTTTCATGTTTCTGAAGAAGGATTGATGCTGAATTTCGTTGACGTGTAGGGACTTTGGTCTTGAAAGGCCTTTAATCTCAGGGCAAGGTTCTCCTTGCTTTCTTTGCTGTGTTTCTGTCAGCTTCCATTGTTCTCCTAGTGCCTTCTTGATTACTTCACCAAAATTCTTCTGCTAGGTCTTTTCATATACTTCTGCCTAAGACAATGGCAAATGAAAAAATAATGCTGAGCATTGGGAACTTAAAGCTACAGAGAAACAGAAGAAGCCACACAGAGTAATGATATGCGTGGATCTTAGAGGCAGACAGCTCAGCTTAGAATCGTTGCTGTGACTTATCTCTGTGACCCAGGACAAGTTACTTAGCCTCTCAGCACCTCATTTTAAAAATGGAAATTATAATAATGCCTCATGGCGTTATTATGAGAATATGAGATAATGTCTGTAGAAAATATTAAAATATTACCGGGGGGAATTCCCTCGCAGTCCAGTGGTTAAGACTCCATGCTTCCACTGCAGGGGCATGGATTTGATATGTGGTTGGGGAACTAAAGTCCTGCATGCCACACAGAGTGACCAGTAAATAAATAAATAAATAACACGCCACACAAAGTGACCAATCAATAAATAAACATGCCTCACAAAGTGACCAATAAATAAATAAATGTGCTGCACAGAATGACTGATAAATAAATAAATAAATGAGTAAGTAAATAAAGTACTGCCTGGGCATGCTATTTGGTAGAGGGTATTTTAGTAGTCACCCTAACTACTGATCAAAAAGGACCAATTAAAGAGCCAACTTTAAGAAAAAAATTACAGAATTAGGAAATGAATGTTTAATTTCCAAGTAGGGTGGATTTACTAAAACTGTCTCTATAATCACTGTCAAATCTGTAGTCAAGAAATAATGTGTTTAGTGTACAAAATGTGCATTCTTAGTCTTCAACTTCTGAAATAGGTGCAAATTTTAGTTGTATAGTTTAAGATGGGTGTTTTATATTTATATTTTTTATTTACATTTCAGTGTTTTATGTCTGTATTAGAAGCATTATCTCTTTCTCCTCTTCCCCGGGAAAAGACTGGTTGAGTAGTCTCTGTGTGCCTAGTTGAGTTGATTAAGTGATCTTTAGGGGGTCCTTCAGCTACATTGTTTTAAATTTATCAGTTTATTTATATTGGTTTTAGGCTTGGTTTTATAGCGACTACTATAGTAGTCTACTATAGTGACTACTACCTTTACAGAGAAGACACAAAAAAGACTAGTTTTATTTAACAGCAGATACTTATATACTTTTCTGAAAAATCACAGTGAATGTGCATTAATATATTAAAATATAGTTAGATACAGTTTTTCAATTTCAACACAAGTTAGGCAGCTAAAGTGGATTTTATAACACTGTAGCAACATGGAATAATACTTGTTAGTGAGAAGAGTGTTATCCACCCAGACACGTGCATGTGACAATCACAGCGATTTCTTTTTTAATGACCTAAGAAAAAAGACTAGAAAGAAATAAATCAAAATGTTAGAAGTACAGGTATTAAAATACTAGAGTGAGTGGAGTTTTTTGTTTTCCAAGTTTTTAATAATTTATTTTCTAATGTAAAGATAAACCTATATTTTATTTAAATTGAAGTATGGCTTGAAATTATTCTGTTTCCAGCAGTTTTAGTGAATAAATTGTTGTAGGGAATATAAGGAACTTTAAGATTCAGCAACCATAAATGACCCTGGAAGCCTTACAGGAAGTTCTGGGTTCTTCAGTGAGCTTGGCCCTCTGTCACGTTTTATATCCTGACTAGAGATGAAGGAGCTTGTCCGCTTCCTCAACTTTCAAATGATTTCTCATTTGAGAGCAAAATAATGCACAGGAAGGAAATATATTTTTATATCCATAAAAGAAACTATTGCTTAGTTGATATAAGATGAATCCTGATTCCTCAAGTTAAACCAGCTAACTGGTATGATTTTTTCCAATCTTGTTAGTGAACAAGCATTCACAGCCCTTGAATGTTTTACATAGGTTCAGATATTAAAAGAAGATGGTTTTTGGATGCTTAAGTCATTGTAGTCTCTTCATTTTCAATAGATAGAAGGGACTGTGGCTTGGAATATTCAGAATCTTCTTTAAAAATTCACACTGGCCTTTTATAATTAGATAAGCACACGTGCGCGCGTGCGCTCACGCACACACACCTGTGCCCCTAAAGATAGTCTAAATGATTATCTTTAAGAGTGTGTGCACACACATACACACACACGCCCCCAAAGATGGTATAAATGATTAAGAGTCCAGTGAAAGGTTCTATTTTATATTCCACACTTAAATTTTTTTTTACTTTCAATCCACTCTAATTTAGATTTGTTTAGAAGTTCTTAACATAAAATTATTTAGTGGAAATAAGTACTATCATTTCTGTAACTGATCACTGATTTTTTTTTTTTTTCATCCTCATGATTCTCCAGTCCACTCAGCTAATTTAACTAAGAAGTAAAAGTATTGCTGGATCTATTTCATTATTTTAATTTTTATTAACCGTAATAGTGCTTTGCATTTAGTCCTCTTATTTGGTAATATGTTCTTTCATCAACAATCTCATTTGAACACACACTGGCCCTCTAAGGTAGGTAAGTTTGACAAGTGAGAAAACAGGCGCAGGAAGAAACAAAGTTGGTAACAAATGTTCCTGGCAAGTTAGTGGGCGGAGGAGCTGGATTCAAAATCCTCATCTGGGAGCCTCTGGCCTAGTGCCTGTTGGAGAGCACATTTGAGGGGGAGGGACAAATTAGGGGTGTGGGACTTAACTGCTACACTACATAGATAAGCACCAAGGATATACTGCATAGCACAAGGAATTATTTGCTGTGTTTTGTAATAACCCACCATGGAGGATAATCTGCAAAAATACTGAATCACTATGAAACTAACAATTTTGTAAATCAACTACTTCAATTAAAAAAAATAAAGAGTACATTTAATAGAATCTACTCATTTGCACATAACCACTACTCTGAAGATTTTATATCCTGTAAAGCAGGATATGTCTCCCTTCTCCCTCAATCTTGCATATGTGATTGATTGACTTAGCAAACCCTTCCTTCCTAATAAGGTACCGCAAAGGTAAACTTTAGCCCAGACTTCTACACTTGGTACCAGTGGAATTTATGAGGTTTTCCTGTAGAAGTCAACCATGCATGCTTGTTGAATAACCTGTGTACCTGGTTCATCTGTGTGTGACTGGTGGTGAACTAACTGAGTTAGATGAATGCCTGCCTGAAGGCCAGGAACAGAAAGGTGATTGAATCTGAATTGAAACGTTTTTCTTTGGTGTTTGTAGCTCTTCGTTTCCTCCCTCCCTCCTTTTTTCTTTGTTATCATGTGTTCTGATCGTTTCTCCCTTCCTCAGCCAAAGTTTCATGTCTGGAAAGAATTTTAAAATGCATCAATTATGAGATTTTATATTTGTGTGGGGGTATATAAAATATACCTGGTATTTAATATCAACTTTGAATGGATACAAAATTCAGATTTCAAGAGCTATAAAATCAAGAGATACAAAGGGCTGTATTTTTGTAATATCTGAGGTGTAAACATTCAAGAAATACAAAGGGCTATGAAAAAAAGCCTTTCTTTTTCCTACCCCTCACTCCCTGCCTCAGGTTCCTCTCTTGGGGCACAAGTTTCTTTCATTCTTTCTAGAACCAGTTTATGCCCAATCATATTTAAAATACACCTGAGTGCTGGAACATTCTAGGAGAACTTAAGCTTTTATTCAGTTGAAGCCAAAGGAAAGACTCTGAGAGCAGCTTTCAGGTGGCCTTTAGTGGATGAGTTGGTACAGCAACATTCCTTTGCTGAAATTAAAAGTCGTAGAATTGCCTGTTCCTGTATTCCTTTCACTGCAACTATAGGCACTCAGAAGGGGCTTCCCAAGTGGCACTAGTGGTAAAGAACCTGCCTGCCAGTGCAGTGAGACATGAGACATGCGGGTTCGATCCCTGGGTCAGAAAGATCCCCTGGAGAAGGGAATAGCAACCCACTCCAGTATTCTTGCCTTTAGAATTCCATAGACAGAGGAGCCTTGTGGGGTATAGTCCAGGGGGTCACAGAGAGTCGGGCATGACTGAGGCAACTTAGGACGCACATAGGCACTCAGAATAAGCAGAATCGCCACCTGGGGAAAGGAGCAAACCCCAGGGCTTCTTGCACCAACGACGGTTTCACCGAGTGCTTCCCTTTGCCTCGCAGGTGAACAGTCTGCGCCTGGGTGACCCGGTGGAGGCTGTGCTGCAACTCCAGGACTGCGGTGTCTTCATCAGGATCATTGACGGCATGTGAGTCTGCACTTGCCTTCCCCTGCAGCCTGTCTAGCAAAGCTGTAGGCTGGGGTGGGAACTGCATTTGTTTCCTTTCCTGGTTGGCCAGAAAGCACCACAGGATTGGAATGTCTTCCAGTCACTGTGTCTCTACGAGAGAGGTCTCCCTCTTGTCTCGACTTGAGGCTTCCTCGCTCTTTCTCTTTCGTAGGAGAGCTGCCGGGTCTCTGTGTTCACACCTCTGGGAGCCTGCCCCGAGGTTCCCTGTCCTCTTGTCTCAACAGGAGTCTTCTGTAGCCCTCATCCTTATCTCACAAGGTCATCCTTACCTCACAAGCCCTCTTTGCAACCTGTGGGGCCAGGAAGAAGAAAGGGGAAGCTCATAAACTTGAGAGGAAGAAGCAGCACCTAAAAGTCTTTTAACTTGTTAGCCCTGCACAGATTTGTGCCTCTCTAACCCATAGAGCATTTCTGGGGTTTTCACCTACCTCATTTAACTTACTCTCTGAGGTCAATTAGCATTTGATAAGCTGCTTGTTGTCATGCAGCCAAGATCTGAGTTTAGGCCTCTTCATTTTATATCTGTGTCTTTCGCACATTTCCTTTGAACTTCACAGTTATTTGAGAAATGAGTGGAGTGGGGCCTCCTCTCGTCTCACCTTTCTGGAGCCCAGCAAAGATGGGTCAAGCCATGACCTGTATTTATCTTTTTAAAGCTTATATGGTTCATCTTATTTCCTGTACCCTCAGCTTTAAGGAATTATGAAGGGCAGACTGACTGGCCTTTTACTTCTTTGTGCTATGGGCAAAAGTATAGGCAAACCATGATGTAAGGAATTGGGGGGGGACAGTGGAGAAGACAGACTTTCCCAGTTTAAAGGAAAGCATAATAGATGCTGAGTCCCCCAGACCAAGATCTGAAGTGTTGAGGCTTCTCATGTGGCTCAGTAATAATCTGCAATGCAGGAAACACAGGTTCGATCCCTGGGCCAGGAAGATCTCCTGGAGGAGAAAATGGCAACCCACTCCAGTATTCTTGCCTGGGAAATGCCATGGAGAGAGGAGCCTGGTGGGCTATAGTCTATGGGGTCGCAAAGAGTCAGACACGACTGAGCGACTGATCATGTATGCACCTGTATGCGTTGTATCCACACACAGCATGTAGGAACTAGTGTCAGGAATTCAGCATCTCTGTGAAGCAGGTTGGCAGCATTTATAGGCAGCAGCTCATTGACAGGGAAACAAGGTAGAACTGAGCTTATGAAGGGCAGGGTCTGGGTCTAATTCATCTTCAGGTCCTCTACACCTAACTTAGGACTTTGCAGTGATTAGAATTTAATTAATGTTTGTTAGGTGAAAATGAGTGAATGAACATGTAGTTGATATTCTAGTGGGGCTGAGTGTCCCTACGACAGATGTGTTTACTAGAGTGGGTTTTTTTGTTTTTTTAATCTTTTGAGATTTATATTAATAATGAGATGTCTAATATGATTTCTTAAAGGTCCCTGTGGCTCTGACTGGCCCACCTGCCTTAGTGAAGGAGGTCACTGTATTTCTTATTTTGGTACAGACACTGCCATTTCCTTTTCTTTTGGTTGTACTGCATGGGTTGTGGGATCTTAGTTCCCTGATCAGGGATAGAATCTGGGCCCTGGAAGTGAAAATGCTGACCCCTAACCACTGGACTGCCAGGGAATTCCTGAACAACACCATTTTCTTTCCTGGTTACCCAGACACAGGAAATTTCAACATCATTTTGAATTCTCCCCTCACCTGGATACTGATTTCTAATGTCACCATCTTCTCAGTTTGTCCTTTCAGGAGATTTCTCACATCCCTTCCTCTGCCTCATTCTGGATACCAGACGCTCATGACTTCACTCTTCTCTAACCTATCTTTAGTCCTGGGTATCCCTGTAGTGTGATCTCAGGACCTTCCTCCATCCTGCTTTCAAAACTGTGCTCAACAGCTCATGGACCTCAGCAACTCTTCATTGCCAAGAGATTGAAATCTAAAAACTTCAGTTTGGGTATTCAGAGCTTTCATCAGGGGCCCATCTCTTCCTTCCAGTCTTGTTTCCTACTCATTTCTACCTCTACACCCCACTCTCTTTTTTTTTTGGATCTTGTAGACTTTCTTAAATTCTGACCTTTGTTAATTGCATCATCATGGTACTGCTTAACTTGTTCTTCCCCTAGTTGCCTATAAACTGGTAATTAGATCTAAATTTAATTAGCTTTAAGGTTTTTTTTCAAGGGTACTTCATAGATAGAGTTGTGTATCACCTGTAAGTCAGCCTTTTATAACTCGTAATGTAACAACCATTTTGCAAACCCTAATGAAAGTAGCAGATCTAGGCAACTAACATCAATGGCCAGTAAAACCATTAGGCTGGCAATACCTAACCTACAATTTAACTTTAACATCACCAAAGGAGAGGCAGCCAGGTGTGACTTGCCTCATTGTATCAGATAATAGTGTGCAGCATGGATGGATCAAACTTTTGCTTTTGAGGAGATAAATTTCCTTGCCTGATGACAAGAGCTGTAGATGTGTCCAGGGGTAAGGATGTATATCCTTGGTTTAGCCACTGTAAGTTTATAACCCAGTGGGAAATTTGCATAAGGCAGGTCAAAAATTCAAGATGCCCATTTTCCAAGTTATTTTCTAAGGTGCTGCCTGAGCTTTAGATGAGAAGAGACAGGTGGGGAGAGGAGTAGCAGTGGGGAGAGAGAGAGAGTGTGTCTTGGATAGAAGTGCTATTGAAATCCCAGGGTAACCCTCATCTTCACCCCAGATACAGGGCGATGCTGACCAGCCTTCTTTGGGAAAACGTTACTGGTGAATGTGTTCTGGCTGATTCGTTTGTGATGCTCCTACTGTTGCTAACAGAAATCAGACACCTGGTTCTCAGGGAAAGAGTGGAGGAGGGCTGGGCGGGCGGCAGATAGAAGCTCTGGGAAGTGAGCAAATGCTTGTTCCTTGGCCACTTGGCTTTCTCTCTCGGAAAATTCATTAGAGTCAACCCTCTGACAAGTTTCTCCATTTTTCTGTGTGTGAATAGCCTCAACCAAATAGGCTATCCCATCTCTTTGATATCTGTGAGGCTTGCAAATCGAAGTTCAGTGGAGGTATTTTTCCCAGAAAACTTTAAAGCCCTGATATTTGCCTTACTGATGTTGACCTCTGCTCATCCCAGTTAAAAGCATTCCTCATCGGTCAGTCAGCCCATATGTACTCAGCACCTGCTGTATTCCTATCTTTCAGCTCACACAGAGTGGTCACTTATAAATGATGCGCGGGGGTCTGTGAGTGTTGTCGGAATGCCTGAGAAGAAGGGGGAGACATGACTAGCAGTGGTTCTGTTTGGCTTCCTGCCAGAGATGAGACTTGAATGCAGTCTTCTTAAAGGATGGGTTGTATTTCCCCAGAACCAGAGTTTTCCAAAGCATGTTCCATGCAACTATACTATCTCAGGGGCTCAGTTGGAAAAAAATGGGTTTTGTGGTCAGATATATTTAGGAAATAATGCCTATTATTCCTTCTTCTTTAGAAAATGTTCAGTTGGGTTTAACTCAGTATTTCTCAAACATTTAACTGAAGTACTGTGTTTATTTTTTTTATCAAATGGAATACACTTAGGTAAATTACTACTCTGTGATGAGGCAGTCACAACATTCCAGATTGTGGGTGGGTAGGGAGGATGGCTCTTTTGGAGTCTGTGAGGAGATTAGCATCTCTGAAGGAATTTGTAGGTTTCCCTAATCACAGACCAGCTACCCAGAGTGCTGCTTGTGGGGATTCCCTTGGAAGAAGCCTTTGTAATCACTCCGTAGCTGGAGGGAGTAACTCCCAGTCTTGGCTGGGATGCTTTTGTGCTTTGCAGGGGGATTCTCAAGTCTGCCCTGCCCTCTGGAAAGTTGACTGAAACCTGGAGATGTGGGATCTGAAGAACAAGAGGCCTTTTAGTCAGTATCTTCAGCTATAGCCTAGATAGAAAAGTCAACTTTCTAACTTTTAAATGAGGGTAGTCACTTCTGAAAATGGAACTGCCCTTAGCCAGAGGGGCTGGGGCCAGGCCTGTATGAGAGCGCCCCCTGCTGCTCCCTGCCGTCATTGCTCTTCACACTTTGCTCACCTTTCCACTTAAACCAGCATTGGGAAGGTCACAGATCAAGAGTGATTGTCCCTTGGCCTGGCCCCTCGGAGGCCACCTCAGCCTTCAGCCTAGTGAGTGTTGAACTTTGCCGTGTCACTTCAGAGCCTTGTTCCCGCCTGCTCTTTCAGTTCTTGGATCTGATTTCCCGTTTCCATAGTCCTGTTTCACTCTAGCTGCGTACATAGTCCTCCCGCACTTGTCCTCTTGTCACGTGTTCCCAGGCGTCCTGACCCTTTTACACGTGAGCCATTCCGGACTATTGACCCCAACTTCCTATCCATCTATGCTGCCTCCATCGCCTCTCAGCTCGCTTCCCACAGAGCTTTCCCATATTCACAAATGGGGTGGCAGAGTGCCGTCTTTTCCAGGAGGGCCTCAGGCCTCAAGTCCCCACTTCTCAGCCACCACACAGTTCCTTCAGGGTAAATGGTGTCTCTGTCTTCTCCCCTGCCTCCAGCGCGTGGCCGGTTTCTCAGTCAGATCCAACACAGACCCAGCCTGAAGGGATGGGAAGGTGATAGGTAATGCAGTAGCCAGGAGGGAAGGCTGGCCAAGTACTCTGGTTCTAACACTTGTTCTTTTTCTAGCCTTGGCACTGATGAGGGGCAGCAAATCCTGCAGCGACCAGTGCCCGAGAGACTGGAGTTTGTGTGCAGTTTTCTGCAGAGTAAGCACCTTTCTTTCTGGCTGGGAAGGAGCTGCTTCCTGGGGCTCAGGCGGCCAGAAGAACCAGGTCTCAGGTGTCGGGAGGGGCAGAGGCTTGAGGCCGCCCACTGTGTGCCACCGAGATGAGTGTGGCCGGAGCGGCTTCTCTGGGTCTGGCCTGCACCAGTTGGGGGAGAGTATCCCTGCAGTCCCAGAGTATGAGTCTGGGATCCAGGTAGAGCCAGGGGGTTGATTTTGGGGACTCATCACCTTGGGTTCCCATTCCTTCCACTGCGAGGAGACAGAAAGATCCATGTTACCTTCTTCCCCTTGCTGGGAGAACAGTTTCCCATGGTAACTCTAAATTAATTGCTTAAGTGATTTGGTATAGGGGCACAGACAGGTAAGAATGAGGTCTTGCCCTTCTACTGTTTTGTGTGACCTTTCTGGACATGGGCTCCCTGTCTGTAAAATGAAGATGATTAATAATTGCTGTTAAGATTGATCTGCAGAGTAAAAAAGGACACATGCAAAGCTTCTTCCCAGGTGGTGCTAGCAGTAAAGAAATTGCCTGCCAATGCAGTGAGACATAGAGATGCAGGTTTGATCCCTGCGTTGGGAAGACCCCCTGGAGGAATGCATGGCAAGCACTCCAGTATTCTTGCCTGGAGAAGCCCATGTACAGAAGAATCTGGTGGGCTACAGTCCACAGGGTCAAAAAGAGTCGGGTGCACCTGAACAGCGGAGAGCTGAGTGCATTGCATGCACTCAGAGCTTCTAGCGCAGTGCTTCTCAGTCCCCTCCCCGTACAGCTATGGACGCAGTTCTCATCTTTGGTCCAGGAGCTATCTGCCATCCCCACCTCAAGAGGATTATAAGAAAGGTGATGATGGATTAAGATAAAGCAGGGTATTAGTAATGGAGCCCCGCCCCCCTGGCAGCATAAGAAGCTGGTATCCTCCTCCCAACCCTGGCCTGACTCAGTTGCAGGCAGGCTTCCTCTGCACCCTCTGTTGGAAGGAGACTCTGCAGTGACCTGGAATCTCTGGGCTCCTCCTCTGTGGTGCTGAGGGGGAGTTGGTGTGTGGGTGGGTGAGTGCTACATCAGGCTCCAGATCTGCTGTGAATTCCCAGCCCATTTTCTCCTTGAACTGTCCCTGTAGTCCTTGGACTAACCCAGGATAGAACTAACTTTAGGTGGAAATGTGCATGTCATCTCCTGGCCCCACCAGCCGTTCTGCTCCTCTGACTGCAGGGTGTTCTGATGATCTCAGGGATGGTTCCCAGGAAACTCACCTTGTTTTCTACATTGTTATCATTACAGAAAACCGAAAACATCCCTCTTCTCCAGAATGCCTGGTGTCAGTTCAGAAGGTGATGGAGGGCTCAGAGCTGGAACTAGCAAAGGTACCTGTGGAAAACAAAACTGGTGGGGGTGAGAGGGTGGCACCAGAGGGGCCTGCAGAGGGGCCTTCTCTCAACCCAGAAGTGGTGGGGGCTTTATTCCTGAGCCTTGTGGAGGCTGGTGGTAGGTCCAAGCAGCCACCTAGCTGAGGCTTGATTCAGCCAAGGATTTTAGCCCATCCTAATGACAAAGAGGTTTACTGGACCATTACTGTGGCCTCTGTGGACACCTGGCAAGAGTCAGGCCTTAGCTGCCTGTCGTCGTATTTTTCTTTTTAGCTCAGTCCAGTTCACTCCCCCTTCTGTTTCTGGGTGCTGGCATATGGAGGATGCTTTAAGTGTCATACCCTGGGTTCCATGAGTGCAGGGATTCTGGCTCCCGGCTTTTTGCACAGTGAGCACTGAATCCTTGAGCAAGAGGGATGGGATGGGGAGGGAGGTGGGAGGGGGGTTCAGGAGGTGGGGACACATGTACACCCATGGCTGATTCATGTCAGTGTATGGCAAAAACCACCACAGTATTGTAAAGTAACTAGCCCCCAATTAAAATAAATAAATAAAATTTTTAAAAAAGAAAAGTGTTTCCTGATACAGTTAAGGGCAGCAGCCTGGGGTTGCTGAATTCTAGGAGCTTTCAGAGGGTCTTGGAAGAGCTCAGAGTCCCCAGAACAAGGCAGGGGTTGGGGACTGGGAAGAGAGACAGCCCTGCTCAGTGGCTCCTCCCGCTTGGCTTCTAGATGATCATGCTGCTCCTGTATCACTCCTCCATGAGCTCCAGGAGCCTCAGGGACTGGGAGCAGTTTGAGTACAAGATTCAGGTAAGCCCTGTGCCTCCACCCCACCCAACAGGCTTGCCCATGTTTCACCCCATCCCAGTTGTTTTTCTCTAAATAACATATATTGTTCTTTTTAAAAACTATGTTATAGTAGTTTTCAGTTCAGTTCAGTCGCTCAGTTGTGTCCAACTCTTTGCGACCCCATGACCCGCAACACGCCAGGCCTCCCTGTCCATCACCAACTCCCGGAGTCCACCCAAACCCATGTCCATTGAGTCGGTGATGCCATCCAGCCATCTCATCCTCTGTCATCCCCTTCTCCTCCTGCCTTCAGTCTTTCCCAGCATCAGGGTATTTTCAAATGAGTCAGTTCTTTGCATCATGTGGCCAAAGTATTGAAGTTTTAGCTTCAGCATCAGTCCTTCCAATGAATATTCAGGACTGATTTCCTTCAGGGATTTTAGCCATTCGTTATAGAAAGTCTGGAAAATACCAAGAAGCACAAAGAAGGAAATAACAGTTGCTAGTAATTGCATTCTCAGCAATAATTGCTAACTTTTAAAGGATATACTTTCAGCTTTTTTTCACATACATATGTTTAACTGTACCTGTACCTGAACTGTCTTTGGATAATACATAGATATTATTCTTCCTTCATGTACGTGCTTCTGTATGTTTAAGTGGGTGTTTCACACAGACTGTCACTCCATTTCACCCTCCTTTCCTCTAGTAGGACAGATCAGTGAGGATGTCTTTGTCGTGACAGTCTAGCCCAGAGCGGTTCCCCCCTCCCCTCCTTTGCACCGTCCCTACGTGAAGGGGAGTGGGCGCATCCGCTTCATTAGAGAGGGAACTGCCTGCCATGCAGGTCCTGATGATGTCCTCACTTCCTGCATGAGTGGCTGGGCTTTGTTTCCCAGAGCAGCAGCCGCTGGGGTGCCAGAGAGGGGAATGTCAGTGACTGGCAGGGCAGTGCCCGCAGAGCTGTGGCCTTTCACCTAGTCGTAGAAGTGTTGAGTCACCCCATCTCATACTCACTTAGCTTGTGGCTTGTCACAGGTTGGGGTTGTAGTGCTGAGGGAGGAACAAGTGGCTTCTTCCTTCCTTTAACCTTTTCTCTGCTCTAAGCTGATCATAGACCTGGTAGAAAGAAATTCTAAAGGAATAAGGAAAATGGCCAGGGAAGTCAGATCAACTCTGTAGCTTTGGAATTCAGACAGCGAAGGCAAGATTTTACAGCTGAGCTGGTGGTTAAGCCCTGCATGAGCCCTGGAGGTGTTTTCACTCAAGACAGAGAACAGTTGGGAGGGACCAATAGAGTTGTGTGTAAAAGCTTTCTGGCTGGGTTGCTTTGCTTACCTATTCTCATCTCATGGTCAGGAGTGAAGTCAGTTTGGACCTCTATCTGACCCTGGGTGCGTCTTTGGGGGAAATGAGGGGCTGGGGACAAGTAGAGTGGAACATCTCTGGTGGAACATTCTGGACTGGACCATGGGGCTCTGAGAGCAAGGATGGGTTCCAGCACATCCTTAGGGCACCTCCAGGATGGTGCCCTCCATCCCTGCAGGCCTCCCGAACACCTCAGTGATGCTCTTTCTCTGTCTGTGGCCCAGGCTGAGTTAGCCGTCATTCTCAAATTTGTGCTGGACCATGAAGATGGGCTAAACCTGAATGAAGACTTGGAGAGCTTCTTGCAGAAAGGTACGTAGGGGCCATTCCTGACAGTCTTGTCTTTTCTGAGCTGGGGACTGCTAGGATCCTGAGTTGTCAGGAAGTTCTGGGGGTTTGCCCCAACACAGGGCACAGAGTGGGTGCTTAGGAAATGTGTGGAACGTGGAGTGACATGACTTCTGGCCATGTTGCCCTCATCCCAGTTCCCACAGAGCTCCTCCTCGTGCCTGGCAGCAGCTCAGCAGGACATTTGTAAGTGATCATGTCTGCTGTCGGTTCTCCTGGTTTACCCCACCACCCACGTGTTCATCTTGTTTTGTTTTTTGTTGTTTAAACAGTCATTACTCTCGACTTACAAGCTGGGAGTACATAGTCTTAGAACACTGTTGTTCCTTACATATTGCTCATGTTCTAGGTGGGAAGACAGATACATAAACCAGAATGTACGATGAGGAAAAAGTGCTAGAACAGGGAGGTGTTGAATCTACCAGGCATCTTGGTGGAAGTACAGTAGAAAGAGTGAGAGCACTGCCTGTGGGGAAGAGCCATCTAACTACGACAGGTGTCGGGTGGGGGGTCTTGGCACATTCACCCAGCTGCTGAATTTGGTGTTCCTTGTGTTCAGGTTCCCCGTGAGCAACTTCAGGTGGAGATGTTGCAGATATGAGTGTAGAATGCAGGAGAGGGCTCTGGGCCAGGCTGTGGGCTTGCACATTGGTATATGGATGGCCACTGAAGCCTTGGGCACTGTGGGCAGAGCACGCAGGCCCCATCAGAATTCTGGGGCTTGGTGGGCAGGTGGGAGAGAAAGGAGCAGGCGAGGGAGAGGGAGCCCAGGTGTTAGAGGTAGGAGGGCCTTGTGAAGGTTGCCATGAGAGCCAAGGGAAGAGGAGATTTTGAGAAAGAAGTCATGCTGGCAGTGCACGATTTCAGAATGAGGGCTTCAGCGAGCAGGCTGCTGGCTCTGACTTGAGAGGCCACTGGGACTGAGAGGAGTCCGCTCAGGGTGGCTTGAGGGGAAAAGTGTGAGCACCGGGTCCGGTCTCTGGGCACAGAGGACTCTGTCACTCCTCTGTGCCCTTATAGCACTGGTCATCTGGGCAGGGAAGCCCCGTACCTTGGCTTAGGGCACTGACTGCTGGATAACCCAGACCCCAGGCTTCAAGCTCTGCCCAGCCTTCCTCTGCAGCTGACATATAAGTGTCTGGATTCATCCCCACTAAGGCAAATTCTCAAGTAGCATAAAGATGCAAATCTGTCCACCTCTTACTGACCTCTCTGTGGCCTGTCTGCTCCTTCTGCTCCAGCTCCTGTCCCTTCCCCCCGTTCCAGCACCATTTCTGAAGAGCTCTCCCCACCCAGCCACCAGCCCAAGAGGGAGGTTCACTTCCTAGAGCTACAGAAAGTTGCCTCTTCCAGCGGGAACAAGTATGTGCTGGGCCCCTTCTCCCAGGATGGGAGGCCCTTGACACCCAGCGCTCGGATCCCTGCCTCCAAGGGGCCAAACTGTTGACCAGCCCCTGAGTCATCAGAGAGCTTGGAGTATCTTACAGACCTGTGACGTCCTCCCCTATGTCAGGATCAGTGGGGGACTTGGTTGAGGTCTGACCTGGGCAAAAGGCCTGTCAAAGACTGGTCCCTGTTTATGGGATTTCTTGCTTTCTTGAAGACTAGGCTAAAGTCCCTTTTCTTAGTGCAGTTCTGTAAAGGCAAAGACAGTGCCCTCCTTTTGTAGCTGTGGTGGGTGGGGAGGCATAGAGAAATTAAGACTTGAAGAAAGAAGAGAAGCTTTCTCTAGGTCACATCATAAAGCACGAGGTAGCATTGCAGACAGAACCCAGGTATTTGGGCCTTGCCCCTGTGCGCACACCCATAGAGCCCGTCCCCACCACCACCCGCGTCTGTTGTTGGTTGCTTCCGCTCTTACTTCTTGGGCTCTGACCGTGGCATCTGGGCCATCTCCTTCCTCAGCTTTCTCTCAGGTTCTCCAGCCTCCCCCATGGGTGACATCTTGCAGACCCCACAGTTCCAGATGAGGCGGCTAAAGAAGCAGCTTGCAGATGAGAGAAGCAATCGAGATGAGCTGGAGCTGGAGTTGGCTGAGAACCGCAAGCTCCTCACCGAGAAGGGTAGGTACCGGGCTCGCTGGCGGATGTGTGTGGATGGGCGGCATTTGGGATTTTCATCTAGGAAGGTGCTGGGCTTGTCTGAGGTGTGGCCCTTCTGCCTCCTGTGTCGTCTCCTCTGCTGGCCTGGGAGCTGAGCTCATCCCTGGGCCCATTGGCTGACCCCCTGGAAGCTGGTGCTATCCACGCCCCCCCTCCTTCTTTCCCTGGACCAGCTGCCCCCTCCCTCCTCCCTCCTCCCTCCTCGCTCCTCCCCTCGTCCTGGGCTGAGTCCTCTCCTCTCCTCCGGGGCAGATGCACAGATAGCCATGATGCAGCAACGCATTGACCGCCTCACTCAGCTCAACGAGAAGCAGGCGGCCAGTCCGCTGGAACCCAGGGAGCTGGAGGAGCTGCGTGGCAAGAACGAGAGGTATGGTTCTCCTGCTGTCCTTCTGCACCCAGCGCAGCGGCCATGTGCTCTTTCCTCACCGCCCCCTCCCTCGCAGCCTCACTGTGCGGCTCCACGAAACTCTGAAGCAGTGCCAGGACCTGAAGACAGAGAAGAGCCAGATGGATCGAAGAATTAACCAGCTTTCTGAGGAGAATGGGGACCTTTCCTTTAAGGTGAGAGTTGGGGTTTCTGGTCCGCACCTGGTAGCCCGGTGTGACTGAGTTGGTCTGGACAATTCCCCCAGGCGGTTGAGGAGAATGTCCTCCTTCCCTAATTGGCTACTGTCAGGGACCGGCTAGTGGCCGTAAATTTTGATTAGTAGTCCTGTGTTAGAGGCGTGACTAGTTGTGTTTCGCTTGAGGAGGGCTGGGAGGATAACAGGAGCCATCCAGACCCTGGAGTTCAGCAGGCGGACGGCAGTGGCTCTGGCAGTTTTGACCCTGGGTGATGGGGGTTCCCTCTTGTCTGTCTCAGCTGCGGGAGTTTGCCAGTCACCTGCAGCAACTCCAGGGGGCCCTCAATGAACTGACAGAAGAGCACAGCAGGGCCACTCAGGAGTGGATGGAGAAGCAGGCGCATCTGGAGAAGGAGCTCGGCACAGCCCTGCAGGACAAGGTAGCCCTCTGCTTCGGGAAGTCAGGGCCACGGTCTTGACCACATGCTGAAAGCTGAATACCACTTCCCACTCTGTGGGACCTTTGGACTTCCCCGGGGGCTCGGACGGTAAAGCATCTGCCTGCAGCGCAGGAGACCTGGGTTCTATCCCTGGGTTGGGAAGATCTCCTGGAGAAGGAAATGGCAACCCACTCCAGTATTCTTGCCTGGAAAATCCCTTGGAAGGAGAAGGAAATCCCTTGAACTGTAGGCTACAGTTCATGGGGTCACAAAGAGTCGGACACGACTGAGCGGCTTCACTTTTTCACTTTGGGACCTTTGGGAATTATGCTGACTACTCTTCAAGGCTTAATAGTGTACTGTAATGGGCTTCGATTCAGTACACCTGTATGTCCTGGCTCTGCTGTTTACAGGTGTGGCCTCTTGGACAAGTTACTTGACTTCTTTCTAAGCATCTTTTCCCTAAAATGGGAAAAAGAATTAGTAGCTGCCTTATCATCTGTTGTAAGATAATGCAGATAGAGCATTGAACACACATTGTCTGATACGAAGTGAAGTTGCTGAGATTATTGTTGCTATTAAGAACCCAGCTCTGCCATGTATTAGTAACCATGTAGCCCCTGGACAAGGCACTTAACTAGTCAGCTTTGGACTCCTACTCTGTAAAAACAATAGGGATGGTAGTCTCTACCTCCTGATCTGTTGGGTAGATTCAGACAGGCCCTGGCCCATTGTAGTTGTTTAGTGAACAGTGGGGTGAAGAGGGGCAGGGGACCAGGGGGTTCTGTGGCTGCTGCTGCTGTTGGTATTCGGACAGTCAGGATATTTTTAAGCTGATGAGTGTTTGGATACTCCTGAGAGCCAAGACATGACTGAGGAAGGGTATACAGTGAGGAAATTTTAAGTAAATTCAGTCTTGGAGAAGAAATGAGCAGGTCACCCAACTTAATTCAGCCCTGGGACTGGGGCTGGTAAGTCAGATCTCCATTGGTTTCTGCCAGTTTTCCCCTATATCGGGGCCAGAGGAGATCTTGGTAACAGGGTTCAGTTCAGTACAGTTACTCAGTCGTGTCCGACTCTTTGCGACCCCATGAATCGCAGCATGGCAGGCCTCCCTGTCCATCACCAACTCCTGGAATTTACTCAAACTCATGCCCATCGAGTTGGTGATGCCATCCAGCCATCTCATCTTCTGTCGTCCCCTTCTCCTCCTGCCCCCAGTCCCTCTCAGCATCAGGGTAATGGGATAATAACATTTTGTTGATGCTCATGAGGGCTTGTGTGGCAAGCTGGTACCTGTTTCATTTCTGTTAACCTGGGGCTCTCATTTACTCCCAGAAATGCCTTGAAGAGAAGAACGAAATCCTTCAGGGAAAGCTTTCACAGCTGGAAGAACACTTGGCCCAACTGCGGGAGAACCCACCCCAGGAGAAGGGTGAGGTGCTGGGCGACGTCTTGCAGGTAGGGACTCGGGCAGTGGTGACACCTGTGGGCTGGGGTGGCTGCTGACCCGTGTACTCCATGTTCAGGTTCCTGGTGGTCTTCAATCCCCAGAGGAGCAGAGGGCATGGAGGAGTCATGCTGATCCCTGTTTGTCTCTTTATTTCACCAGCTGGAAACCCTCAAGCAAGAGGCAGCCACCCTCGCTGCAGACAACACCCAGCTTCAAGCCAGGGTGGCGGCACTGGAGACCGAGCGGGGCCAGCGGGAAGCCAAGCTGCTCGCCGAGCGGAGCCATTTCGAAGAAGAAAAGCAGCAGCTGGCCGGCCTAATTGCTGAGCTGCAGGGCTCCCTGTCCAGCCTCGGCCAGGCCAAGGAGGAGCTGGAGCAGGCTTCTCAGGCTCAGGTGGCCCGGCTGTCTGCCCAGGTGGCCACACTGACCTCTGAGCTGGACACCCTCAACACTACCGTGCAGCAGCGAGATGAGGAGCTGGCCGGCCTGAAGCAACAGGCCCAGACGGAGCAGGCAGAGCTCACACAGACCCTCCAGCAGCAGAAAGAGGCTGCCCAGGGCCTCCGCCAGCAGGTGGAGCAGCTGAGCAGCAGCCTGGAGCGGAAGGAGCGGCAGCTGGAAGAGGCCGCTGCAGAGAAGGAGGCCACCCGGAGAGATCAGGCCCAGCAACTGGCTGCTGCGGCCGAGGAGCGGGAAGCTGCTCTCCGGGAGAGAGACTCGGCCCTCCAGCAGCTGGGATCAGTGGAGAAGGAGAAGGCTGCCAAGTTGGAGGTCCTACAAGAGCAGCTGCAGGCCGCCCATGAAGCCCAAGATGGTGCCCAGGCCTTGCTGACACAGACCCAGCAGGAGAAGGCGGAGCTGAGCCAGAAGGTGGAGGAACTCCGTGCCCATGTTGAGGCAGCCCGCCAGGAGCAGAGTGAGGCGCAGGCCCAGGTGGCAGAGCTGAAGGCCCAGTTGAGGTCTGAGCAGCAGAAAGCAACCAAGTGGGAAGGTGTGGCCCAGGAGAAGGCCCAGCTCCAGGAGCAGGTCCGGGCCCTGGAGGAGTCCCTGAAGGCCACCACAGGCAGCTTGGAAGAGGAGAAGCGCAGGGCCGCAGACACCCTGGCTGAGCAGCAGCGGTGCATCTGCAGGTTGGAGGCGGAGACACAGAGCCTGGTGGAGCAGCACAAGCAGGGACAGAAGGAGCTGGAAGAAGAGAGAGCTGGACGCAAGGGGCTGGAGGCCCGGTTACAGCAGCTTGGGGAGGCCCATCAGGCTAAGACAGAAGCCCTGCGGCAGGAGCTGGCCGAGGCTGTCGCCTCCCAGCGCGAGGCCGAGAGTGAGTGTGAGCAGCTGGTCAAGGAGGCGGCCACCTGGCGTGAGCGGTACGAGGACAGCCAGCAGGAAGAGGCGCAGTATGGCGCCATGTTCCAGGAACAGCTGATGTCCCTGAAGGAGGAATGCGAGAAGGCCCGCCAGGAGCTGCAGGAGGCCAAGGAGAAGGTGGTGGGGATCGAGGCCCACAGCGAGCTCCAGATCAGCCGGCAGCAGGACGAGCTGGCTCAGCTCCACGCCAGCCTGGCCAGGGCCCGGCAGCAGGTCCAGGAGAAGGAGGGCAGGGCCCAGCAGCTCGCCACTGACCTGGCCACCCTGCAGGAGAAGATGGCGGCCACCAGCAAGGAGGTGGCCCGCCTGGAGGCCTTGGTGCGCAAGGCGGGTGAGCAGCCGGAGACGGCCTCACCGGAGCTGCTCAAGGAGCCGCCCAGGGCAGGAGACAGAGAGTCGGAGTGGCTAGAGGAGCAGCAGGGACGCCCGTTCTGCAGCACGCAGGCAGCACTGCAGGCTATGGAGCGTGAGGCTGAGCAGATGGGCAGCGAGCTGGAGAGGCTGCGGGCCGCGCTGATGGAGAGCCAGGGGCAGCAGCAGGAGGAGCGTGGGCAACAGGAGAGGGAGGTGGCGCGGCTGACCCAGGAGCGGGGCCGGGCTCAAGCCGACCTTGCCCTGGAGAAGGCCGCCAAGGCGGAGCTGGAGATGCGGCTGCAGAATGCACTCAATGAGCAGCGTGTGGAGTTTGCTGCCCTGCAGGAGGCACTGGCCCAGGCCCTGAGGGAAAAGGAGGGGATGGACCAGGAACTGGCCAAGCTTCGTGGGCAGGAGGCAGCCCAAGGGGCAGCACTGAAGGAGCTTCAGCAAACTGTGGAGCGACTGAAAGAACAGCTGGCCAAGAAAGAGGAGGGGCGCCCACAGTCTCTCGGGACAGCCAGCCGAGAAGACGCTTCTGGATTGCGAACCCAGTCCGAGGCTACTGGAAAGACTGAGCCAGAAGGCTCTGAACTGCAGGCTCTGCAGGCAGAGGTGAGCCGGCTGGAACAGCAGGCCCGAGAGTACCAGGAGAAGGCCTCCAGCCTGGAGCACAGCCTTGAGTCTGAGCGCGCCGCCCACGCAGAGCAGACTGGTACTCTGAAGACTCTGCGGGGCCAGTTAGAACAGAAGGCCCAGGAGCTGGGGAGCAATCAGGACGCCCTAGCCTCAACCCAGAGGGAGTTGGCTACCCTCCGTGCCAAGGCCCAGGAGCACGGCAAGGCTGAGGACGAGTGGAAGGCCCAGGTGGCCCGGGGTCAGCAGGAGGCTGAGAGGAAAAACAGCCTCATCAGTAGCTTGGAGGAGGAGGTGTCCATCCTGAACCGCCAGGTGCTGGAGAAGGAGGGCGAGAGCAAGGAGCTGAAGCGGCTGGTGGTCGCCGAGTCGGAGAAGAGTCAGAAGCTGGAAGAGCGGCTGCGCCTGCTCCAGGCAGAAACCGCCAGCAGCAGTGCCAGGGCCGCGGAGCGCAGCTCTGCTCTGCGCGAGGAGGTCCAGACCCTCCGGGAGGAGGCTGAGAAGCAGCGGGTGGCTTCTGAGAGCCTGCGGCAGGAGCTGGCCTCACAGGCGGAGCGAGCAGAGGAGCTGGGCCAAGAGTTAAAGGCCTGGCAGGAGAAGTTCTTCCAGAAGGAGCAGGCCCTCTCGGCCCTGCAGCTGGAGCACGCCAGCACGCAGGCCCTGGCGAGCGAGCTGCTGCCCGTCAAGCACCTGTGCCAGCAGCTGCAGGCTGAGCAGGCCGCTGCCGAGAAGCGCCACCGGGAGGAGCTGGAGCAGAGCAAGCAGGCGGCTGGTGGGCTGCGGGCAGAGCTGCTGCGGGCCCAGCGCGAGCTCGGGGAGCTGCTGCCTCTGCGGCAGAAGGTGGCAGAGCAGGAGCGCGTGGCCCAGCAGCTGCGAGCAGAAAAGGCCAGCTATGCGGAGCAGCTGAGCATGCTGAAGAAGGCTCATGGCCTGCTGGCGGAGGAGAACCGCGGGCTGGGCGAGCGAGCCAGCCTCGGCCGGCAGTTTCTGGAAGTGGAGCTGGACCAGGCCCGAGAGAAGTACAGCCAGGAGCTGGCAGCTGTGCGTGCAGATGCTGAGACCCGTCTGGCTGAGATGCAGCGGGAAGCGCAGAGCACTGCCCGGGAGCTGGAGGTGATGACCGCCAAGTACGACGGTGCCAAGGCCAAGGTCCTGGAGGAGAGACAGCGTTTCCAGGAGGAGAGGCAGAAACTCACTGCCCAGGTGAGGTCCTGGCTCAGCCTCACCCCTGGAGAGGCAGGGACATCATCCCTCCAACATTCCCCGGCCTCTGATCCCCACGTGATTCCAGAGTGTCTGGGTGGCAGGAGGAGAGGTGGCTGCTAGTGCAGGTCGTCTGTGGCCCCTGCTGGCCTACAGAAACTCTCAGTAGTCTCCCCTTCCCCGAAGGCTCTGTCTCTGGTGAGGCAGGCTGTGAAAGCCATCAACCCCTTGAGGCACCCTGTCATGAGGAGGCACACTTACAGTGGAGGTCCCAAGAGTCACTGGGGCCTCGAATGAGCCAAGATGGCATTTAAAGAGGCTACTAGACATCTGGTTCCTTGGGGGTAGATCAGAGCTTCGGTGAGGTCAGCCTGGGAGCAGGGCAGGTGCCTTTTGGGCCCCCATCTCACGCTGTCTCCGTTGCTCCCCCATGCACAGGTGGAGCAGCTAGAGTTATTTCAGAGCGAGCAGACTAAGCAGGTAATGCCTGAGGTCCTCGATAAATGCTGGCTGCTTAAGCGGTGACTGGTCTCGGTGCATGACCCCGGCTGCAGCTTGCCTCCGTGGGCTCCTGTTGTGAACTGTTTGTGAAGGGGCAGGGTCACGCCGTGGAACCCAGGCCGTCCCGGAGTGCGGTGTGCTGGGCCCTCTCAGGCCTCGCCCCACCCATCCCAGGTCGGCCTCTCCACCCGTCTGTACTCTCATCGTCTGTCAGGGACGAGGGGTAAGGCAGGCTTCGTCTTTCCCGTACCAGGGCTAGAGACAGCCTGCCCTCGGGACTCCCAGACCTCCCAAGTCCTACTTCCAGTTTGGGTACTTGGCTGTGGGGACTTGTTGCAGTTTGGCCACAGGCCTGGTATAGCACAGCTCCCTTCTTTCCTGCAGAAGCCAGAAAGGTGATGTGCCAGGCGGCCCCCACAGATTAGCAGGGCCGAGAGCTCAGGACCCCTGCCCATCACCCTCTGGGGTTTTTAACCCCCAGCATAAGATAGAGATGTCTGGGAGCAGGAAGGCCAAGGTTGAGAGGAGGTGAGGTCTGACTGCCTCACCCTTACTCTGTGCTGCCCTAGACATTAAAGCTATCAAACTGGCATTTAATGGGTGCCCCCTTCTTCCACCCCCTTTCCTACCCCATCATCTGGGGCCTGCTGAGGAGGTGGGCCCTCCTCTCCTCCCATCCCCTCCTCCAGGGAGCCTGAGATGATGGGGAAGGTCAGATGGAAGAGCAAACAGTTAGCAATGGAGCTCCCGCCTTTTGCCTTCACTGATCGTGCTTGAGCTCCCAGAAAGCCCAGGGGAGCCAGGAGCGTCTGTGGCTGCCATTCGCCCTCTAGTCCCCTTCCTCCCCAAGCCCTTCCTTTCTGTGGGGGTGGGGTGGGTGTGGAATACGTGTGCTGCCCTGCTCTCGTCTTCCCAGCCGCCTGACCCATGCTAATCACAGCCACCACACTGCTAGCGCCAGCCCTAATGGCCTGTGGATATTGGGGAGAGGTCTGAGCAGTTGGGCTTTTGCTCTGGCAGTTTCTTGGGCGGGGGTGGGTAGTCATTGAGTGTGTCTGCTGGTGTTGTAGACTGGGTCCTGTGTTCCTGTCCCGCCGTGGGAAGGTTGGGGCTGGGAATGGTGGCGGTAGGTTGTGGTGGGTTGTCAGCTCCCGAGTGACTGCCACCTCTGTCTCTGAGGCAGAGGGTGGAGGCAAGCGCGGGCAGGTGGCTCTGACAGCACTTGCATTGGGTCACGTCACTCAGGCCCTGCCCACCAGCCAGGGCGGCAGGCCATTCCCTAACTGGAGGCCAGAGGCGGCCCTGAGTTTCTTACAGGGACACTGGGGACTGTCCTGGGGAAACCCCATAATTTGTCTGGACCTTCAGCGGAAGACCCCCTGAGTCTCTCTCCTCTTGCCTCCCTGCCCCAGGTGGAAGAACTGAACAAGAAGCTAGCTGACCATGAGCAAGCCAGCAAGGTGCAGCAGCAGAAGCTGAAGGTGGGACAGCAGGGGATGGGCCTGCCATCCATTGGCTCAGGGGAGCAGGGAGGGAAGGCACCCTGGGCCTGGTAGCCTCAGGAGCCCCGCCTGTGCCTCTGCGAGCTCCTGAGGGAAGATGATCAGAGTGGCTCCCAACCCGCAGACCTTCACTGTCTGTCGCAGTAGCCACTAGCCATGTGTGATTATTTAAATAAAAACTTTAGTTTCTCAGTCGTGCTAGCCACATTTCCACAGCTCAGTAGCCATGCGTGGCTAGTGGCTCCCATACTGGACAGGGCAGATCAGAACACTTACAGCATTGCAGAAGCTTTAGTTGGGTTGTGCTGTTTAATCTCAGAGAGTGAGTGTTAGCGACATTTAGTACTGCAGTGCAACTTAATATTCTTACTTTCCATGGTATAACCTTCTTTGGTTTAACATTTGCTTTTTTACAACTCTAGGCTTCACAGCTTTTAGTTAAGGGCAAAGGAACTTGGCCCCAGTGGCCCCAGGAGGGTCACAGGAGTTGGTGGGAGCTCAGAGCCGTTTGCCCAGCTCACTGCCATGTACTCCACACCATGTCACAGTCACGTTGATAAACAGGCTGAGTGCACTCCTCTCAGGGGCCTTCCCGCTGCCGGGAGATGAGGCGGTAAGGCTGGTTGGCCCTGTCCTGTGCCTGCCACAGACTTAGCACTTGCTGGTGCAAACTGCGGGTGGACAGAGAGGCTGCCGGAGGTCTTGCGCCCAAGGAGTCTGCGGTCTGTCTGGGAGGCGGTGCCCGCAGCATAACTGAGCCCACACTTGCTTTGGAGTCAGGTGGGCAGAGACTCAAATCTTACTCTGCTGTTCAGTCCCCATGACCAGTGTGCTTTCAGTTCCTGGACTCGGTGTCTTCATCTGTGAAGTGGAGCTAAAGCTAGTTCCCAGAGTGGTTTTGAGAAGTGAGTTCTCATGTCCTTAAAGAGTACACAAGCCATGTGCCTAGATCCCTGGTGTTCCTGGGGGTCAGTGCCTTTCCTCCCCAGGAGACTGTCCTCACGGAGGGAGGGTGAGGTAGTTTGTGCCTGGTGTCAAGGCAAAGGCAGGCTGCCAGAACTCTTCCAGAAAGGGCACTGGACAGGAAAAGCTCCTACAGCAGCTGGATTCTGAGGGGTGTGTGATGCTTAGGCTGAAGTTGGGAGGGGCCCAAAGGCCTGTTGTGTGTCCTCAGAGAATCTGCAACAGGAATGCAGGAATCTGAAAACACTGTGGAGCCTAGGAGGCTAGGGGTCGGTGGATTTGGGTGGGGCAAAGAGACCAGAGGCTATCAGCTTCTCTCGTCTTTCCAGGCCCAGGGCGGTGAGAGCCAGCAGGAAGTCCAGCGCCTCCAGGCCCAGCTGAGTGAGCTGCAGGCCCAGCTGAGCCAGAAGGAGCAGGCGGCTGAGCACTACAAACTACAGGTGAGGAGCACGGCCCCTGCGCCCCCCACTTCTCTGACCCACCACCCACCCACCCTTCCACCAACCCACCCTTCCACCAACCCAGATGGAGAAGGCCAAGACTCATTATGATGCCAAGAAGCAGCAGAACCAAGAGCTGCAGGAGCAGCTGCGGGGCCTGGAACAGCTGCAGACGGAGAACAAGGGGCTGCGGGCAGAAGTGGATCGGCTGGGCCGGGAGCTGCAGCAGGCCGGGCTGAAGACCAAGGAGGCCGAGCAAGCCTGCCGCCACCTCACCGCCCAGGTGCGCAGCCTGGAGGCACAGGTGAGGCTCTGGCTGTGCTGACTCCCTCACCTCCGGCACACTGGCCTCCGGTGCCCTCCTCTCCTCAGCCACCCTGTGGAGGCCTGCCTTCACTCTCCCTCCACCCTCATTCCCAGGTTGCCCATGCTGACCAGCAGCTTCGGGACCTGGGCAAGTTCCAGGTGGCGACTGACGCCTTGAAGAGCCGGGAGCCCCAGGCTAAGCCTCAGCTGGACTTGAGTATTGACAGCCTGGATCTGAGCTGCGAGGAGGGGACCCCACTCTCTGTCACCAGGTCAGGGGGCACCCTTCCTCCCCCAGTCTGTTGTCTGCCCACTGTGATCAGGCAGCCTCCTGGGCACTGGGGCTGTGAGAGAGGAAGATGGGAACCCTTTGCCCTCTGGAAGCTTGTTCTTAGAGGAGGATGACGTATTAGAGGTGTTAGGCCAGATGCTTGTACTTAGCATAGTGGGAGTGAGAAGAAATGAGTGGTCAGAAGAGGCTTCATGGAGGCTGTCATTCCTGTTCTTGAGTCTTGAAAGAAACTGTAGGTGTGTGTCCCATGGACAGAGAAGAGTGATAACAGCAAAGGCCAAGAAGGAGCCTGGCTGGACAGTGAAGTAGGGAGGGTTTGGGCCCAGGCCCCTGAGGGCAGGCTGGACTCCCCACTGAAGGAGGCTGGCGTTTAGACCTGATCCTAAAGGCACTGAGGGGCCTCAGAAGGGTTTGCAGTTGAGCACATGGTCAGTTTTGCATCTTAGCCTACCTGTCCTGATAGGGAAAACTGAGACTTTAATGAGAGTAATAAGTGTATTTTTATGTTAAACGCTTACATGTGCCAGAGATACTGTTACATACACCTGAGAAATATGAATTCATTTATCCCGTAACAGCTCTCTGAGGTAGAGTCTATGATTATCTCCTTTCACAGAGGAAACTGGGGCAGCCCGGGGTCCCACAGTGGCAGGGCTAGGCTTGACCCCAGGCAGCCTGGCTTGAGTCCTTGCTTGTCACCACCGTGTGTCTCTCAGAGGCTGTTGTAGTCGAGGTGAGAGGGGCGAGGCAGACAGGGAAGGAGAGGAATGGGGTGTGGTTGGAGGGCTCTTGGGTTTGGCAGGAAAGGGAAGAGATGGAGGCTGGCTGGAGGTTGCTCCCCCCAGCTTCGTGTTGGCTATAATAGGAAATAAAGGAGGAGGAACAGACGGTGGACTTAGTTTGGGACATATTGTTTTGGAGTCCAGAGGGCAGTCTGGGGCTGTGTCTGGGAGGGTCTGGAAAGCAGGGTCTGGGAGTTGCCTGTATTGAGCTCAGGGCACCATGGGGTGGTTGGGCTCACCAATGACAAAGGATGGAAGGCAGGGCCCCAGTCAAGGACTCTTCTTGGTACCTCCAAAAAATCAGAGGGTGCGGTGCTTGACCTGGTGGTCTTGTAGTAAGTGTCACTGGAACAAAGGGATGGACAAAATGTGTAGCCCCAGGAATGGCGCCTCAGCAGCTTTTTCCCCACAGCAAGTTGCCTCGCACCCAGCCGGATGGCACCAGCATCCCCGGAGAGCCAGCCTCCCCCATCTCCCAGCGTCTGCCCCCCAAAGTGGAGTCCCTGGAGAGCCTCTACTTCACGCCCATCCCTGCTCGGGGTCAGGCCCCCCTGGAGAGCAGCCTGGACTCCCTGGGGGACATCTCCCTGGACTCAAGCCGGAAGACCCGCTCCGCTCGTCGGCGCACCACGCAGATCATCAACATCACCATGACCAAGGTCAGCAAGGTCCGGCTGCTGGGAGTGAGGCTGTAGGACAGCACCGCTTGCTTCCTCTCTAGGGCTTCTCTCCACCAGGTCTCCAAAACTGCCTCCGAGGGGCAGGGCTGACTGGTCCACACCCGCGGACGAGAGCAGCAGAGCGGTGACTTGCTTTGGACTCCTGTAGAAAGGGGCCGGGCTGACCTCGGCTGCCTGTCCCGACAGGCCACCGTGCTCTCTGTGTACAATAGCGACCCTGTGCAGGCTCAAGGGGACAACGCAGAGAAGCCGCCCAGCCTGTGCCTCCCGGCACGCGCCCAGGGTGACAGATGGTTGTGCTGCCCAGGGGGCTGCCTGCCTGCCTGGGGCTCTGGTCCTTGTTTCCACATGCCCAGGAGGTTGGGAAAGAGAGGAGAGGAGTACTTTAGCTACTAAGAAACTGAAGTTCTAAAAGACGGTCCCCTGGTGCGCTTGGTCAGAGGGACCTGTGGGACAAGCCTGATGTGCTGAGGAGATGCGGGGTCCAGCCCCAGCTCTGTGACCCTCAGGCCAGTCCTTTCACGCCCCTGTACCTCACTTCTAAGATAGCCTGAGGCACTTGGCTCAGCCTCCCTCAGAGCATTGTTAATAGACTCAGCGGAACAATGGACGGGAGTCCTGACAGCCTCAGCATCTAGTGTGGGATTAACAAGGCCCATTTCTTGCAGACGGGCAGCTGAGGACCCCGTGCAAAGCAGTGTGGACACGGGCAGCTGTGGGATCTGAGGCGCTTTGGGAAAGGAAATGGGAGGCTTTTTTTTTTTATGTTTATGTATTTGGCTATGCTTGGCAGGGGGCCTTAGTTGCAGCAAGTGGGATCTAGTTCCCTAACCAGGGTCAAACCCCCCTGCACTGGGTTCAATCTTACCGGGTGAGCACCAGGGATGTCCCAGGATGTCAGGGCCCACCCCCACTGCAGCAGATGTGTCCTCTCTTCCAGAAGCTGGATGTGGAGGATCCAGACAGTGCCAACTCCTCCTTCTATAGCACACAGTCAGCCCCTGCTTCCCAGGCCGGCCCGAGAGCCGCCTCCTCCACCCAGTCTCTAGCCCGCCTGGGCTCTCCCGATGACGGCAACTCCACTCTGCTCAGCCTGCCTGGCTACCGGCCCACCACTCGCAGCTCCGCCCGCCGTTCCCAGGCTGGGATGTCCAGTGGGGCCCCTCCAGGTGAGGGGACTGTGGGGACCTGACACCCCGGAACATGAAACTGGACAAATCTTGGCACGGCCAAAGGACAAGCCGCGATCCAGCACCCACCCCTCTCCTCCCTGCCTGCTGTTCACCCAGGGGCTGTGCTAGGCAGTAAGGCTGACGTCATTCTCAGCCAAACGCTTCACGTGGGGCTGGGATTCCCCACCTAGGAGCGCTCCTGGCCCCTTCTCAGGTTGGGAGGGGCTGCCGGGGGGCCAGACTGCCTGGGATCTATCCTCAGATTCCTTTCTGAGGCTCTTGCCTTCAGGGAGTGCTTTGGGTATGGATTCCTGGCCCTCCATTAGTTTCTTCTGGTGTCACAACCTCTGCATGGGACCCCAGGGAGGAGGCTGGGAGCCAGTCCCCAGGGAAGAGATGGTTGTGAGCCACATGCCCGTAGCTGCAGCATGGACAAGAGCAGGACCCTGGGGTGCTGCAGTTCAAGGGCCAGGAGGATGGGAGTGGTGGCACCAAGGCTGGCGGGGTGCTGCCTCCACCCTCTCGTGCTGGCCTTGCAGCTCTGCTTGTTGCTGTCTCCCTGCCACCCCACAGGCAGGAACAGCTTCTATGTGGGCACCTGCCAGGATGAGCCTGAACAGCTGGATGACTGGAACCGCATTGCAGAGCTGCAGCAGCGCAACCGAGTATGCCCACCGCACCTGAAGACCTGCTACCCTCTGGAGTCCAGGGTGAGCTCTGGGGTCCCCTGCCAGGGACCCGCCCCTGCTGGCTTCCCTCTTCCTCCTGGACATCCCTCCCCAGTTTCCCGGCCTGCCGAGGAGCGGGGCCTGTTTCTGGTCAACTAGCGGACAGGGAGGAACTTGGGAGGAGGTTCTGTGGAAGGCAGGAGTTGCAGAGGTCTCCAGGGATGGCTTCTGAGGCTGTGGCGCAGGACGTGGGCAGGAAGACAACAGGAGGGGAGCCGTTTGCAACAGGAAGGCTCCAGCTGCCCGACCAGTGAGGAGTTCTAGGGCAGTCCTGCTCCATCTCCAAACAGCTCGGGTCCACCGATCGTTTCTACCCCACACAGCCTTCCCTGAGCCTGCCTGCCATCACAGACGAGGAGATAAAAACTGGCGACCCCCGGGAGACCCTGCGCCGAGCCAGCATGCAGCCAACCCAGATAGCTGAGGGCGCCGGCATCACCACACGGCAGCAGCGCAAGCGGGTTTCCTCAGAGACCCACCAGGGTCCCGGCACACCCGAGGTGGGTGACTTGGGACTTTTGTCACCTCTGGCGGCCGCCACGTTTTCAAGTCTATAGCGGGGAGTCTCCTGGTGCAGGAGGGAGGCAGGTGCTGGCTGGACACGGTCCACTTGTCTCTTGTGCTCTCAGCCTAACTGTTCTCTTCCCCATAGTCAAAGAAGGCCACCACCTGTTTTCCGCGCCCCATGACCCCCCGGGACCGACATGAAGGGCGCAGACAGAGCACTGTTGAGGCCCAGAAGAAGGCAGCTCCAGCTGTGGTTAAACAGGTGAGCCAGGGGCTGAGGGAGAACCTGGAGGGGCCCAGGCAGCTGAGCGGCCAGTGGTGGCCCGGTCTGACAGCCCTTCCCAACAGGCTGACCGCCGCCAGTCTATGGCCTTCAGCATCCTCAACACACCCAAGAAGCTCGGGAACAGCCTTCTGCGGAAGGCAGCCTCGAAGAAAGCCCCCTCCAAAGCCTCGCCCAACCCCCGCAGCGGGACCCGCCGCTCTCCGCGCATCGCCACCACCACAGCCAGCGCCGCCACTGCTGCCGCCATTGCTGCTGCCACCCCCCGGGCCAAGGGCAAGGTGTGGGCACTGACAGGGAAGGGGGAGGGTTAGGCTCCTAGAAACCCAGTGAGGAGCATGGGTGACCCCCACCCAACCACCCAGGGGCTCCTCCTAGGCAGGCCGAGTAGGCCCCTGGAGGGCGAGGGCTGAGAGCAGGTGCTCCCCTATGGTTAGCTGCTCCTCATCGAGGAAAGCAGAGGATAAAACACCCAGAGCTGCTTAGGTGAAACCAGCCCCTGCAAACCTGCGGTAGATGGGTCCAGGGCTGCAGCAACGGGACCACCCTAGTCTGGGCATGTGGGAGCAGGAGGGGACGCAGGCTGGCACTGAGCAGCTGTCTCCGTCTCTTCCAGGCAAAGCACTGAAGAGCCAGTACCAGTGAGTGGCCCCACCTGTGTCCTGATACTGCCCTCGCCTGGTCCTCCTCCTCCTGTCCCTTTCAGTGCCTTCTCTCAGCTCCCAGGCCCAGTGGCCAAAATCCTAGAGACAGTGATGCCTGCCCACACCCTGGCCGGGACCTGGCCCATCCCCAGGTGAACAGGTGTGCCCTCAAGGGTGGCCCAGAGCCTGGGCAGTCTGGGTCCTCTCCCTCTTTGCCTCCTGATGTTCTCCTAGAGTAAAGTCACTTCTCCATCGTAACCAGATTTGAGGCTGGCTTTGTGTGGCTGGGTCCTTGGGCCTAGCCAGTCCTCCCAGCCTCTGGATCTAGAAGGGACCATTGGAGGAGCAGGCCCTGGTCCCTGCTGCTCCTGGCCGCTGGGCCTTGCAAGGGCCCTTGCTCTTGAAGTCCAGGACTGGGCAGTGGCCCAGTGGGAGCACCCCACCCCCAGGTGTACCCATCCACCCAAGGACCCAGGTGCCCAAAGGATGCTCTTTTCCAGGAGAAGGGCCCTGCACCTTGGGGGGGGGGGGTGGGGGGCAGCCCTCAGTGGCAGATCCCATCGCCCACCCTCCCCAGATTTGCGCTGGGGCGGGATTTGGAGTGATGGGAAGGTTTTTAAGGGCCAGAGATGGATCTTTTCTAAATGTTATTACTTGTAAATAAAGTCTATTTTTTCTCCCTTGAATGCTGATATGCCTCGATCTGTGTGGGGGAAGCAGGGAAACTCCAGACCACCTACCTTCTCTCAAATCCCTTCTCCTAGCCTTTCTGAGGCCACAGGATCTTCCCCCGTTTCTGACCTCTGCTCCTGAGGAGCGTTACGGGCTGGCCTCTTGTGAGGGCCTGTATCCCTGAATCTGGTTTTGTCTTCAGCTTCATAGTGGCATCTTCTCTCATTCCATACTCCCTCCTCGCACGAGCCGTGTTCTGTGGTGGAACGACGGCCTAAAGAATAAGTGACTGGACACACGTCAGATGCTGCCATTGAAGATGGTTTATGAATGCCCGCCTTGGGCCTTGCTGGGGTGACAGAGATACAGCTGTGGGTCAGAAGCAGCCTCTGCCCGCATCCCAGGAGCCCATAGAGGAAACAAATACATTAAATTGATGCAGACTGGCCTGGACCTCAATAAAGAGGTGGTGTTTGAACCAGGTGGTGGTGGAGCTCTGGGTTCACTGTCGGGATGGTACGGCAGAGGGGCCTGGCTGGAGGGTGGGGCTTCCTGTGGCAGGGGGCACACTTGTCTTCGGCCCAGCCTGGGGGAGTGAAGCAAACAGGATCAGGGCCAAGGTGGGAAGAACTTCCCTCTAGGCCATGTATCTCCTGCCTGAGTCCTGGTCCTTTTAGTTGCCACCTCAGGCTCAGGCAATCAGTGGACATCAGCTGGAGGATGCTATGAGCAGAGCCCACCCTTTTCTTCCTCCACTGAAGCAGGGCTCCTTATGTCCTGGACGCCCTCCCTTGGGTTCCTCACCCAGAGCTGGGCCAGGACAAGGTGACGCTGGACTGTCTGCCCAGGATCCATGAGAACACAGGAGAAGTTGGTATCTCGCAGGGCAGGGCTCAGCTCCTCCAGCACCAATGGTCTCCACAGCTGGGTCCACGTGCCCCTGTACTCTCGCCTGGAGCAGAGGAAGGAAAGGCTGTGAGAGGACCGCAGCAAGCAGCCTCCCCCCAGCCAGTCTCACCACCGCGCCCTCACCTGGTGGTGCCCTCCCGCAGCCGGCCTGGGAGGTGCTCGATGAAGGAGCCGTTGCCCAGCCAGTAGAGGATGTTGAAGTGGGGGAAGCGGCTGCAGGCGGTACAGGACAATGTCAGCGTTCCATCTGGGGGCACATGTGGCTGTTAGTCCTTCTGCAGAGCAGACCCTCCCACCTCCGCCATGGTCTGCCCACCCTGTCCCATGATTCAGGAATCTGGAATGGGAAGTCCAAGGAGAAGGCTGAGCAAGAGGAATCTGGGGATGGGTCCCTCATCTGGGTCCTTGACGCCTGAGCTTGTTTCTTCAGAATGCCCCAGGGTTTCTAGCACCCAGCTTCAGTGACTCTAGGAGCTTTGGCCAAGGAGGCAGCACAGTAGGCAATCGCTCAGCTGAGAAGG
The DNA here is from genome assembly GCF_023699985.2 of Odocoileus virginianus. Taxonomy (NCBI): domain Eukaryota; kingdom Metazoa; phylum Chordata; class Mammalia; order Artiodactyla; family Cervidae; genus Odocoileus; species Odocoileus virginianus. The sequence continues at coordinate 30,315,965 of NC_069683.1, forward strand.
CCAGAGGGCAAGTGGGCCCTGGGAGGAAAGGCTGGGCTTGCAGCCACCTCAGTCAGGGCTCTGGGAGTCCTCTGTTCTGAGGCCTCTCCATCCCACGTGACAGCATCTTGGGAGCTGTGAGCTGAGCCCTGCACCAACTTGCGATGCCGGGTGGGAGAGGGAGAATGCCCACTGCTCAACCGAGCTGCTTGGTTGGTGACAGGCTACGTGGCAGAAGATTGGGGGCTGTATGCTCAGAGGCCAACCCACCCTTGGTGTCACTGTGCCCTCCCATCCCATTAGAATAGCTCCTTACTCAGTGAGACTTCCACTGCTGGCCAGGTCACTGTCAACGCTGGGCACTGCTTAGCTGCTGGGAGTGCTGGGGGCCGCGAGGAGCAGGGATCCTTTGCCATCCCAGGTGAGGCAGCTGTGGTGGCCTGAGGCACAGGTGTGGCTCCGGCCAGGTGGGAGATGACGTGGGCACAGAGGAGCAGGGCCCGAAGAGGGCTAGGGTCTGAGGAGAGGACAGTCAGAGGTCAGCAGCTGTCTGACCTCCTGGGACTGCTCGGCATCCCAGCTCTGCTCTTACTTGGAGATGGAGCCGCTGCCAGGATTAAGTCTGGCAGATTCTTGGCTCTGCTGCGAAAGGGTGGGGCAGAAGAACCCCTCCAGCTCTAGCTCTTGGCTCTCTGAATGGAGCAGAGGGAGACCCTGGAATGGAGCCAGAGCGCAGCATCCAGAGGCTGAAAGTCACAGCACAGCAGCTGAGGGGACCCACCTGGGGTCAGGCTCCTCTCTGGTCTCAGGCTGCACCCCACCCCCTCCACCCGTACATGCACAGCCCCAGGGCCCACCTGGAATCCAGCTGTGTCTCATGGTCATGCTGAACTGTGTCAGGAGCTGCCGTGCCTTGCTCTATATATCTGTGACAACTTCCTCTCTGGGGAGGCGGGGGAGGCAACCGTGACAAACGGCTTCTCCTACAGATTCCAGGCACAAGTAGTACGGCCTTTCTGTGGTCTCCACAGCCCCTTCCTACGTCTGAGTTTTCAGGGGGCTGCCAGGCACTGTCCACTCTGCCCCGTCCACCTGTCCCAACTGACAACTCCTGGAGGACCGGTATCAAGCACAGGCTCTTCCAGCCCCTAGAAACAAAGCCGGCGGATCCCCACCCTAGCTCTTCCTACCATCAACATTATACTCGTCACTAGTGCAATCAAATGCTTCATTACAGAATGGAAACTGAGGCCCAAAGAGGACCAGGGACTTACCTAGTCACAAAGGGAGGAAAAATTCTCTCCGCTGCCAGAGCTGTTCTGGGAAGGGCAGGATAGATAGTGAAATCCTTCTGGGAAAGCACTGCCTCCTCCTCCTATTTTACTTTCACTTTTATTTAAGCAGGGGATCTAGAGCAGGCTCTGGCCACCAGCAGACACATGTACTCCACAGCAGTCTGCACCCAGTCCTGAAGGTCCCTGCACACCGCGCCTTCTACTAAGCTGGAGCTCACCGTGGCTGGGAACCTTCTCACTCACTCCCAGGCCCCCTGCTCTTCAGGTGGTATCAGCCTGGGGTCTTCAACCATCCTCAGCCTCACCCTCCAAGCACAGGGCCATGAACTAATGAAAGTCTCTCACACACGAATTCTTCTATCCCAAGACTCTGCCCTTCTATGTGAACAGAAAAGTCCTCCTGCTTCTTCCTTCAGTCACACTATATTCAAGGGGACAACTGTCTGAGGCACTGGGGACCCAAAGTTGGATCAAGTGGACCATTTCAGACTCACACCAGCCCATCCACATCTTGGCCTTTCTCAGGCTCCCCACTCCCTCCACCCAACACCCGCCCCTCACCCCCATGAATCCTTCTCACTTCTGTCATCCCAGCTCCTTGGCCAGAGGAGCTAGAGATCTAAGCTCATCAGGAAGTCTAGTCTCCCCCTGCCTGGCTCCCAGGAAGCCCTGAAGAGCCCTGTTTTCTGGAAGCCGCCCCTTTCGGAGCTCCCCAGCTCAGTTCGGCTGTGTCTGGCCCCACGTGAGCCCCACCGTGGGAGCTACACATCCCGGCCTCCACAGGAACCTCTCAGACAAGCTTGGAACACAAGCCGGAGCACTGGCCTTACGGGGAGGAGAGGATGCTTTCCAGGGAAGAGTGGGTACGTCCAGCACTGGCTGGAGCAACAACAGAGCTACAGAAGTCAGGGTCACACATGTGGCCTCAGGGGCAGAGAGACCAGGGCTGGTGATCCACGGAGCAGGTATGAAGGACCAGACCTGAGTGTCTGGGATCAGGAGGATGGGGTCCTGGAGACAGAGCCAGGGAGGCCAAGAGATGGAATGAGGTTTGGAAGAATCGTCAGGAACATGGCTGCAATCTCAAGGGGTGTGTGTGTTGTGTGTGTGTTTGTAAAAACCATACATGTCCAATTTAGATGTCAGAGACTAAAAGTCAACTCCTCTTCTCCAGGGCTCCAGCTCACATCTTCTCAGTCCCTCCCCCACCGCCTGCCCAGGAGCTTCTGGGCTGCAAGATGCAGAGAAGCTCCTCCCTAGGAGCACCAGTGTCTCCAGCAGGGAGGTCAGGAGGCAAGACTGTTGGGGCTTCTGAGGCCCAGTCCTCTGGGGAAGAAGGTGGGGATGCGAGGGAGAGGAGACAGGACTCTTACCTGTGAGTGTAAATAAGGCCAGAGTTGGGCTGCTGGGAGGTCATGGTACTCAGGACTGTTGAAGGATGGAGAGAGAGACTTGGAGAGCCTGGCCTTGGCTCCTCACATGACCTGATGTGGAGGGGGGGTGTTTATTCACTAAGTCATGTCTGACTTTGTGACCCCCTGGACTGTAGCCCACCAGGCTCCTCTGTCCATGGAATTCTCCAGGCAAGAAAACTGAAGTGGGTTGCCATTTCCTTCTCCAGGTGATCTTCCCAACCCGGGGATCGAACCCGCATTTCCTGCATTGCAGGTGAATTCTTTACCGCTGAGCCACATTAGGGAAGCCTTAATGTGGGGGAAGGAGGGACAAAAGTGAAAGGATGACCCCAGGCCCCAATCCACTGAGGACAGGCCCATGGGCATGAGCGGCATGTTGGGCAAGCCACAGTTGGGTAAGAGAGTGACTGGGGAGAGGGGTGGTTGCAGCAGGGCACTGACCTCAGGTCGTGAGGACAGTCACCCTGTGATGAACCAGGGCCCCTTCTGCGACAGGACAGAAGCCCAGCAGGCCATCTCACTCAGGAATGTTGGACAGGACCCACCACTTGCAGGACCCAGCTCTCAAATCGGAAGAGCAAAAAGGAAGCAGAGGCCAGGCAGGCCTGGGGACCACAGGGAAAGAGGTGGGAAGAAGAAAAGCAAGATGGATGTTCAGCTTTCCAACCCAGCTCATGGAGCTTTATTAAGAACAGATGACAAGATCCTGCTTGGTTCCTTCTGCACCTGAAGGGCCATATTCCCTAGGAACCCAGCGTGGAAAGTCCAAATTTGCCTTCCTACTTCCTTCAAAACCCCTAAGACCAGAGCTGGGGCCTACCTGAAAGCCCTGTTCAGACACCATACTCACCTGGCCCTGACCCTCTTCCCAGCCACCCCAGCACTCGTGCTGCTGGGCCCAGGCAGAACCCAGGGATGACTGGGCTGACAGGATATTCCTTGAGCTGGGAATCCCCTGGCAGCTTCAAGGGAAGAACGTGTGACTACAGGAAGAAGTCTCACGTCTTATCAGTCCCTCCACCGCAGACACACGGACACACACACTCACTCGGGCTTGCAGGGAAGGAAGTGATGTGGCAGTGGCATTCGGCACATGTCACCACTTCTGGGCAGAGCGTCAGCTTGCACAAGTGGCCCTCAATCACTGCTCTGTATAGATGGTCTCTGTTCCTGACTGAGTAAGCCCTGCTTAGGGGCAGGTTCCCCAACAAATTCTCAGGGAATTCCGAGGTCAGGGCTTCCCTCACTGGAAAAGCCATGACAGGGTTTCACTTGCCTCCACCAGCCTATGGCCCCCGAGCAGGGAAGGCCCGCCCATGGTCTTAACCGGGAGGAAGGACAATTCACCCCAGTGCTCTTCAGTGGCACCGGCCACAGTTCTCTGGCCCTTCCTCACTGAGTGAACCAGGCTCGAGCCCCACGCATGGAAGGAAGAGGGGGGCAGGGCCTGGGACTCACAGCCAGAGGTAAGATGGCTCCTTTACATCAAAAGTGTTGTGGCTCTGCTCCTGCCCTGCTCAGGCAGAGAGGTGAGGCCTGGAAGAACTGGGGCAATTCCTAAGCTCCACAATAAAAAAGTTTTTTAAATATATTCATCAAAATAGTTTTCTTTTAAAAAGCCCCCACTGCTGACAGCCCCACTGGCTGGCTCTCCATCACCTCCCTCCCCAGCCCGGACACAGCCGGGGGAGTCCTGAGTGGCCCAGTGCCCCTCTGAGTCTTTCCCACCCAGGAGGTCTTGGAAGGCAGGGAGGAGAGTGCCCTGAGGTCCATGGTGGGTGGATGTTCTTCTTCCTGACTATTCCAGGCCCAGAATATAGTTGATGCCTTGCACCAGGCCAATGATGACAGGCTGCCACGCTACCAAGTACCGAAGCCAGTCCAGCAGTTGCCCGTACATGACATGAGGCCTCTCCCAGCTGTCAGTGTGTTAAAGAAAAGAGGCCACATGTTCGAGACGCTGAGGCTGGCCTAGGGGATGGGTGAGAGGGTCTGCCTACATGTTCCAGATGCTTCACAGAAATCAGCCTACAAAGAAAGGTGCTTTCTAGAAAGCCCCGCCCAACCTCTCTGTGTTGGAACACAGGGCTGAAACCAGAGAATGGGGGAAGTGGGACAGAGGGGATCAGTGCAGAGGACCGGACAGGTAAGGCAGAGGGTGGAGTGGTGAAATGAAGTTCTCCATGGCCAATAGACAGAGAGGGCTCTGTGTGAACCCCTCTCTAAGCTGGGACTGCCAGTGAGCCTGAGACTGCTGTAGATTTCTCACGACAATGGCTTTGGGAAGATGGGGAAAGAGATAAGGTAATCTGAAGGTTCTTGTCCAAAATGGGAAGTTTTCCAGGTCAAGGAAGGGGTTGAGTGTGGGGACAGAGGCATACAGGGGCAGAGCAAGAGGCTGGTCACAGGGGATAACTCCTGGTAGAGAGGCTCCAAGGAGCCCCGTCCATGGGCATTGGACATGGGGCCCCTACTGAGGCCAAGTGGCCCTGGAGAGGAATCCCTTCTCTCCACTTTACAATCCACTGCCGGGAAAGACACTGGAGAGAGAGCCTGGGAATCCAGCTCCGTGGAAGCACAGACCTCACAAGACTGTGGGGAGTCCCTCTGAGGGCATTAGGAACCACAGTCCAGCCCAGTACTGAGAACAAAGAGAAGCCCCGACCCTCAGCTTGACCATGGAGTTACTGAACTAGACTCCAAAAGCACCAAGCAAGGAACCATAAAGAGGAACACCGTGGCCCTCCAAAGCCCAGCTAGTATCTAGGGGCCAGGAAACCCCCATGCAGAGAGAAAGGGCAACTGGGAGAGGTCCCTGGATCCAGGGGAAATGGGGCAGGGGCAGCTGAGAGCAGTACAGGTCCTGTGTTCAAAGCGGAGGGGACAGGCCTGGTCTCTAGCCCCGCCTGTCATAGGTGAGGCATCGCACATTAGTTATATCACCGTGAGAAGGTCAGTCATCCTTGAAACTGTTTCACTGGTAACATGAGGATACTATCACCCAGGTCACAGGCTCTAGAGAACTGAGTGAGCTCAGAGAAGGAAAGCACCTGGCACAGTGCCACCAGGTGCATAGTAAGCAGGCAGGTGGAGGAAGCTGCCCTCACCGCCCATCTACCCTTGAGGGATCCTGAATGGTGAGGAGAAGCTGAGCTGTTGGTCCTGCCCCACATCCTACCCACCTCCCTAGACCACAAGCCAAATGGACTGGTGGGCAGGTACAAGACTGGGGTCAGGAGGAGCACCCCAAGACCCACCTGAATGCATGCCAGTACTTTCTCACCACTGCCCACTCCCAACGAGACCCCAGAAAGGATACGGGTTACTGAACATCCTCTTGAGGTCCACCTTCTCTTTGCAGTAGGGACACGTCTGCTTCTTTCCCACGATGCACCAGCCGCGGATGCAGAACTCGTGGAATCTGAGCACCATGGGTCAAGGGAAAGGGTGGGCAGCGAGGATGGCACTCCAGCCCCGAGACGGGCTTCCCGGTGTCCAGGCCCTAGCTCTGGAGGGAGGTTCAAACCCTGGCTTCACCTCTTACCGGCTGTATCATCTGGGCCAAGCTGATGTATACCTCTGGCCCTGCTTCCTCATATGTAAGTGAGGTTAATGAACTCTGCCTTACAGGGACTCTCTGGGCAAAATGGAGAGCACACGGCATAGGATGGGAGCCGAGTGAGGACGTGGTAAATGTCAGAGGTGCCCTTCAGGGGCACCTGATTCCAACACTGAGGGAGCCAGTTAGAGGATGCTCCTCCCTGGTGACTGACCCAAACTTGCAGCAGCTAGTGTAGCTGAGGCTCCCTTCTGACCTGGCCAGGCTATACACGCTGTTTACGCAAGAGTGGCTCCCATCTGTGAGAAAGACCAAAGGAGGCAGCCGTTTCCATTCCCTGGGATTGGCTTCCCTATCAGAAGACATCACCCAGATGTGACTCCCCTCCCTTCAAAGGTCTGGATGGCATGCCCAGGGTCATGACGGTCCCTTCCCTCCCTGACTGGAGCATGCACGTGGTGAGAAAGGCAGCCCAGGAGCTCCAGGCAGGATACACGTGATTGCAAGACAGCCTGTATGTGTTCTCGATGATGCCTTCTTCACTGACATCCACAAAGATCTGCTGCCCACACACAGCACACACACTGTCCGAGAGGTGCTTGGTGGGCATGCCTGACTCGCTGTAGAACTGGGAGAGAAGAGGAGGAGGAAAAGACAGAAAAGACGTGAGAATCAACCAAAGTGGGACGATAACAGCGAGGCCTGGGGTCTTCTTGAGAGAACGTGACACGGCAGGTAGAGGATCCCGAGCTGGAGAGTATCTCACTGTCAATCATCCTCATCTCTGTGGGGCAGATGGGGACTAGACCAGAGATGGGCTGGGAAGTCAGATCAGACAGAATCTGAAGACTGGTCTGGTCAGCATTAGGGCAAGGAGACAGGCAGGGAGAAGGGTTCAGGGCTGCTGACAGGGAACGACGTCAGCTAAGCCACTCTGTGGCCACACTGTGGTTCCCTCAGATGGGCAACATCTCTTCTCCAAGACGCACACCAGTGAAACACCTGGTGCAATGGTGGTTGGGTGACAAGGACATTTTCAGGCACTTGTGGCAGCAGTAAAACAGCTTCAACCCATCTGAACAGCATTTGGCATGATGTCTCAAACTGCCACACCATTTAATCCATTAACTTCACCTTAAGAAATTCAAAGAAATTTCTTTTAAAAAAATATCAAAAAAGCTTCATGCATACAGATACTCATTTAAATGTTATTTATAACTAAAGAAGCGAAGAGTCTGGCAACCTCTCAAAAAGTTAAACATAGCAATACCATATGACACAGCAATTCCATTCTTAGATAATACTCCTGAAGAATAAAAACCAGGCCTAACCCCACACTTGTACACCAATGCTCATTTAGCAGCATTAATCACAAATAGCTAAAAGGTGGTAACAGCCCAAGTGTCCATCAACAGAAGAATGGATAGACAAAATGGGGTCTATCCCTCCAATGAAATGTTACTCAGTCACAAGAATAATGAAGTTCTGATACATGCCAAAACATGCAGGCATTTTGGAAACATGCTAAGTAAAACAAGTCAGACACAAAAAGATAAACATTGCACTGATATATGAGTCTATTTCTATAAAATATCTAGAATAGACAAATTCATGGACAGAAAATAGAACAGAGGTAACCAGTGGTAGAGAGGAGGAAATGGGTTATTGTTTCTGTTTGGGATGATCAAAAATTTTGGAAATAGCACACTTAACAATGGCTAAAATGGTGAGGTTTATGCTATATATATTTTCCCAAAAAAGCAAAAAAAAAAAAAAAAAAAAAAAGCAAACAAAAACAAGCAAAGAAATGGAAAGAACCATAAATGACCAACAACAGAAGGATGCTTCAATAAATTGTGGCACCCACTCAAGGGGCTAGACAGGCAGTGAGTCAACTGAAGCTTGAGATACAACATTAAGTGTCAAAAGCAGGGTACAAAATTGGAGGCACAGTACTGTTGGTACCATATGTAAAGTCAAGCAAGCAAATCAATCAAAAGGTCAGAAGGAAATGTATGAGAATATTCACGCCAGTGATGTCTTGGTAGTAGGATTATAAATGGGTGTTTTTTATTTTGCCCACTTTTCTGTACTCAAATTTTCCTTAATGAACATATATAATAAGCAAACCTCAGAGATATTGTGGGTTCCATTCCAGAACACCACAATAAAGTGAGTCACACAAATTCTTTGGTTTCCCAGTGCATTTAAACGTTATGTTTCTACTTACTACTAGGTGTACAATAGCATTATGTCTAAAAACCCAACTATGACAGGAACATCCAAGACCACAGGTCACCATAACAAATAATAATGAAAAAATTCAAAATATTGCCAGAAGCACGAAAATGTGACACAGAGACACAAAGTGTGCAAAGGCTGTTGGAAAATGGTGCTGACAGACTTGCTTGATGCAGGGGTGTCATAGACCCTCAATCTGCAAAAAGCAAAACAAAAAACTATCTGCGACGTACAATAAAGCAAAGCACAATAAAAAAAGGTATGCCCATACCTTAAAAGATTATTTATTACCATGATTAATCACAGTGAATGAGCAACTCCATGCTCCAAAAAGAAACTCAAAATTTTGCATACTTTCCGTGTGGTTTATTATATTATTCAATAGCTACATAGCATTTCCCCTTGATCCCAAGAATAAAAGACTTGAATTTTATTTGTTGAAACTGTTGTTTTTTCCTTTTCATTGTCTTAAAAATGATGGTAAAACACACATAATATAGAATTTACCATCTTAACTATTTTTAAGTATACAGTTTGGCAATGTCAGTAAGTATATTCACACTGATCTGCAGCTCATCTCCAGAACTTTCACATCTTGCAAAACTGTAAAATTAATTCTTTAAAAGGCTTCTGTATTTATTATTACAACTTGATCTGTACCTATAAAGGTAAATAGATTATACTTAGCCTTTTTTGTACTGTTATTTTCCTAACTTGAGTTTGCTCTGTTTTTTGTTTCCAAGCAACTGTCTTCTGAAAACTTCACAGACTGTTAGCTGGTTGAGGGACAACAGTGGAAGAAGGGTGGGCATGAAGGAGCTGGGACAGGGAATAGGGAGGACACAGCTATATCTGCCACAACCTCCACTCCACACGGGGCTTCTCTGACTTCAAGCAGCCCTTATGAGAAATGGCCTCTCCTGACTCCCAAAAGTCCTCAGGGATAGAAGGCAGAGAAGACCCAAGAATCCATGAATATAGTTTCCTGCCTTCAACCCTCCCTCACCATCTTGCAAGAATGTCTGAAGTGGCCCAAGGTGAGCTTGTTACTGTCACAGAACACCAGAGCAGCCCCATGGCTGGGGAAACCAAAGCCCAGAAAGGAAAGAAACTAACTGTGATAAGAACCCAGACCCCCTGACTCCTAACCCAAGCCCTACCCAAGACGTCCACTGACATCTGAACACTGCAGAAATGCAGCTACTTAGCTCAGTGAGGGCCAATAATTCAAAAGGTTCTGATTTGTGTATCAAGGGTGCAAAAGGATAAGTGAGAGTTAGGGTAAAGCCAAACCCATGGAGCCCACTAGCAGCATTTCTCCAAAGCAGGAATCTGAATGTTTGTGCTGAGGGGACCTCTGAGAGAGACTCCACCAGAGTTCAAGAGGCTGATGGCTCTGAATGTGCCTGCCTGAGTATGTCTAGGCACATCAACTGAACAGTGAAAAGAGAGACCAAGAAGTGTGAGCCCAGCTCTGGCACCAAATCCTTGCACACTTGTGCAGCACAGAAACACCACCACTCACTCGAGCCCATGGCATTGGCAGTGAGAAAGGGGAACCCTCCAACTCAGGACAGGAGAGCTCTGAGGAAGAACTTAACCTCAAGCCACTCCAAGTTCTGCCCCAGGATACTGGGGCAGGGATATAGCATCAGACAGAACCTGCTGATGAGGTGATGAGGGTAGGAGGGACACCAAGGCAAAGTTCTATTAGGGCTCTAGCTTCTCCATTCTCCCTGCAAGCTAGTGCAGCTACAGGCCAGCAGGGTCAAATCCCACAATGTTTCAACAAACTTATCAGATGAGTCTATCAAGTCAGGAAGGTCCCAGCAACCAAGAGTTCACAGAGCCCCCTGAGACTGTATGAGGAGGCCTCCGGCTGAGTGAGGTAAAGTACAGGCAGGAAGATTCCGCTTTAACCTCAAGAGCCTGATGCCTCAGTGTGGAAAGCACTCCAGGGGCCACACAGTGGACAGACTGCACTTCCATCCTCTGTCACTTACTATCTTGATGATCTTGAGCAAGCCACTCAAACTCTTCTTTCCTTTCATCAGATATCCTGGGTACCTACTAGGTACCAGTCACTGGACTAGCTCTTGCGCTAAAATGTTGGAAAAACACAGACCTGGCCTCTGTCCTCAGGAAACCTACAGCTAAGGGAGACTGGCATTTAATGGCCATACTACTCAAAGCAATCTACAGATGTAATGAGATCCGTATCAAATTACCCATAACATTTTTCACAGAACTAGAACAAATGATCCTAATATTTACATGGAACCATAAAAGACCCAGAATTGCCAAAGCAATTCTGAGGAAAAGGAACAAAGCAGGAGACATAATGCTCTCAGACTTTAGGCAATACTATAAAGCTATAGTAATCAAAAGTGTGCTATTACCACAAGAACAGAAATATATAGATCAATGGAACAGAACAGGGAGCCCAGAAAAAACCCACATATCAACGGTCAATTAATCTTCAACAAAGAAGGCAATAATGTAAAATGGAAAAAAGACAGTCTCTTCAGCAAGTGGTGCTGGGAAACCTGGACAGCTGTATGTAAATCAATGAAGTTAGAACACACCCTCACACCATGCACAAAAATAAACTCAAAACAGCTTACAGACTTAAACATAAGATATGACACCATAAAATTCCTAGCAGATATCATAGGCAAATATTCTCTGACATAAATCCTAACAATGTTTTCTTAGGTCACTCTCCCAAGACAATAGATATAAAAACAAACAAACAAAAAAAATGTGACTTGAACTTATAAGCTTTTGCATAGCAAAGGAAACCATTAAAAAAAAAAAAGACAACCTATGGAATGGGAAAAAATATTTGCAAATGATGCAACCAATAGGGCTTGATTACTAAAAAATACAAACAGCTCATACAACTCAAGAACAAAAAACCAAACAGTCCAATGGAAAAATGGGCAGAAGACCTTGACAGACATTTCTCCAAAGAAGATATACAGATGACCAATAGGTACATGAAAAGGTACTCAACACTGCTAATTATTAGGGAAATGCAAATCAAAACTATAATGAGGTATCACTTCACATCAGTCAGAATGGCCATCATCAAAAAAATCTACAAACAGTAAAAGCTGGAGAGGGTGTGGAGAGAAGGGTAAGAATTACTGTTGGTAAGAATATAAATTGGTGCAATCACTAAGGAAAACAGTATGGAGGCTCCTCAAAAAATAAAACTAGAGTTGCCATGTGATCCAGCAATCTCACTCCTGGGCATATACCAGATAAAACTACAATTCAAAAAGATACATGCAACCCTATGTCCATAGCAGCACTATTTACAATAGCCAAGACATAGAAACAACCTTAATATCCATCAACAGATGAATGGATAAAGAAGATATGGTATATATACACAATGGAATATTACTCAGTCATCAAAAAGAACAAAATAATGCCATTTACAGCAATCTCTAGGACAGACCTAGAGATTACCATCCTAGGTGAAGTAAGGCAGAAAAAGAAAGACAAATACCATATAATAAAACTTATATGTGGAGTCTAAAATATGATACAAATCAATGTATCTACAAAACAAAAACAAACTCACAGACATAGAGAAGAGACTTGTGGTTGCCAAGGGGTAGGGAGGATAGAGGAGGGAAGGAATGGGAATTTGGTATTATCAGAGTCAAGTTATTATATATAGGATGACAAAACAACAAAGTCCTACTGTATAGCACAGGGGACTATATTCAGCATCCTGTGACAAACCACAATGGAAAAAATATGAAAAAGAATATATATATATATATATATATATATATGTATAACTGAGTCACTGTGTTGTACAGAAGAAATTAACACAACACTGTAAGTCAACTATACGCCAATAAAAATTTTTTTAAATGTACATAAAATGAGAATTACTTAGAAGGCTAAAATAAGAATTAGTTATTTAAAAGGCGTTCAAAGGGCTATCAAAGAACACTGCAGTGAAGGGGTTCCTAACTAAGCCGAGGTCATCTGAGGAGGCTTCCTCAGAGGAGTGGCGTTTCAGGCTGAGAGGTGAGGCATGAGTAGAAGTCAGTGAGATGAAGAGAGGCAGTAGTGACGAGAGGAGGCCGGGGGCAGGAAGAACCTGATGCACTTGAGAAACTGAAAGAAATCTGTAAGAAAGAGGAAAACAGTAAGTCCTTATGGCCAAAATGGAGGATTCTGGACTTTAAATGAGAAGTCATCTAAAGGCTTTATTTTAGACTCGTATTGTTTAAAAGATTACTCAGTCTTCCATGTGAAAAATGGGTTGGAGATGAGGCCAAAATGGATTCAGTGAGACCAGCTAAAAGACAGTTACAATATTTTAAATGCAAGGGATGATGGGGGCCTATGCTCAGGTGGTATGCTATGCTAAGTCGCTTCAGTCATGTCCGACTCTGTGTGACCCCACAGACAGCAGCCCATCAAGGCTCCTCTGTCCACGGGATTCTCTAGGCAAGAATACTGGAGTGGGTTGCCATTTCCTTCTCCCATACTCAGGTGATAACTTGGGCTAATTTGATGGCAATAAAAATTGGGAGAAGTGGACCGATTGTTGATACCAAAGAGACAGCTGACTAGGAAAGGCCTGGAGTTCAGAATAGAGTTCTGGATTACAGATCTGGAAGTCATGGAAAAAGAGATGAAATAACTAGTGAAGAATAGAGAAGATGGTTTCGCCTTGAGCTCATAGGAACAGTAACATTTAACGGGAAGGAAAATTAGCAGAGAAGACAGAAAATAACAGAGAGAAAGAAAACCAGGACAGGGTAACGTCACAAAAGCCACTGTGGGGAGGCGGGGGTGGGGGTGGGGGGGTGGGGGTGGGAACCCTTTTTAAGAAGAAAGAAGTGCTGAGTCCACTGTGCTGTTGACTGCTGAGATCATAAACAATCCCCCAGAATAAGTGACATAGAGTCCCTGGTGATCTGAGTAAGAGTCACTTCAGAAGAAGGGTATGACTTGAGGTCAATTAGAACGGACCAGGAAGGAGGTGAAAGGTGATCAAAAAGGAAACAGAAACTATCCACAAATTTAGCTGTCAATGACAGGAAATGACTTAGTAGCTAGAGAAAGTGTGTCAAAGAAAGGACATTTTTTTCAAAAAGAATATTTAAATGATTAATAGGCAAGAACCCAGTAGAGGGAGAAGTTGAAGTCATAGGTGAGAAAGGGAAGTCAATGGTACACCAGGTCCCTGAGGAGGCAGGAGGTGTGGAATCTAGAACACAGGTAGAGCTGGTCTCTGAGGGGAGAAAGGACACTTACTCCACTGTTACTGGAGGGAAGGAGGAGAAAATAGGTGCAGACAGAAGTAGGTCTGTAGGTACGGTGTCAGGAATTGGGGGGGATTCCTGTTTGGTTTCTAGTTTCTCAGGAAAATAGGAGGCAAGATCATCTGAGAATGAAGGGCAGAGGGAAGGGGTGTTAGAGGTTTAAGAGTGGAGGTTTGAAACAGAGGTTACTCAAAGTGGGAGAGGGTGCGCTCCAGATGAACAGAGTCAGATTTCACCTTTTGCACAGGAGCTTGTCTGTAGTAGTGGCTCAGGATACAGGCGTTCTAATCCACACCATCGACCATCACAGGAAATGTGTGTCATGACGCCTCGAGGGCTCTTCTGGTCCATCCCTCCAACTAGTGAGGAGACTAATGGCCAGGGAGGAGAGCCTCACTCGAGGCCAGACAGTTGGTGGCAGGGCTCAGCTGGCTCCCTGTCAGTTCAAGCTGGCTTCAGAAATACTTTCTGAAAAATTGAATAAAATACCCATTTCCAGGGTTATAGTGGAGGAAACTCCATACCACTGAGTGGTTGAAGGTGATTTAAGACAAAAGATGGCATCATGAGAGAACTGGCAATCATGGTCAATGACTTGTCTGTCTTGCTTTATGTGTTGAGTATGATGAAAATACAAAGTCTACAAGGGCCCTGTGCTCCAGGTGATTAGATATAAAATATGTAGCACAGCAGACTATACCGTAGGAAACAGTAGTTGCTATCATCACCACCCATCTGAGTGTCTGCCATGGGCCAGGCTACTCTGCAAAGTGCTTGACATTAACCCATTTGTTCCTTACTACAATTCTATAAGGCTGTCAATATTATTACAGCTAAGAAAAGAAGATCAGAAAGGTAAAGCAACTTGCTCAAGAGTATACAGATAATTAAAAGTGGAGGAGAATTTAAAACAAGGTCTGTCTGACTCTGACCCCCCAGCTCTTTTTACACTACTACTTCAAGTCAGATGAATGGGTAGCCAGCCCTGTCCTCATATTATCTGGGGCTAACTGAGGCTCCAGGAAGTAGGAAGTCTGAGGCAGACTCAGACTGCCTCAGGAGACAGAAAATGTGAGCTGGGACACCAGGCCCAATGCAGCACAATGTGTTGCTATCCTGCTTGCCAATCAACCCCACAGAGGAGGAAGTCCCAGAAATAAGCCTATTTCCCAAAGCTCCATTGCCCCACCCCTCCATGACTTTTAGGTGTGAGTGGAAACTAAACTGACTGTCATAAGCTTATGACCTCACAGTAACCAGCTGGAAAACACAGACTTCATCCAAGAGTCCCTTGAATCAACTGACTCAACAAAACAGTTACAAACTTCTCCAAGTGAGGCAAAACAAAGAGTAACTAACTAAAAAGAGTAGTGTAGAGTAGTGTAAAAGGAGTTAAGAATACTTAATACAACTATAAAACACCATAGTTTTATTTCTAGAAATTGTGAAATTAGTTAATCACAGATTTTTTTTTTTTTTTTTTTTTTTTGAATAATAAGCATCCCTTTATTTGCTGACGCCATTACAAAAACCGATTACATTAGCAACAAAAAGTGTTTTCTTGAGTTGAAGTCAGAGGCAGTTACTCCCCAAAATGTTAAGTAAAACAGTGTACAACATCAGTATTAAAATGTTAAATTTTACATTGTCTTTACCACTTTTGATCTTCTGAACAATTTTATTGAGCAAAATAAGATAAAAGATTACATGTTTATTTTATCTTCAGGAATGTAAAGGTCTAATTATTCAAACAGTTTTTATTATAAAACTAAACTCTGAAGGTGTCTACAGAGTTGGCTTTTTTCTCTCTTTAAATCAGTAGTCTAACAAGGATTAGAAAAGACAAAACTCTGTTCAGTGTTTCTGACAAAGTAGAAAGGGTGAAAACATAAATAAGGCTTTAATTTGGCAAAATATAATACAATGCCTTCTGTTATCCTTGAATGAACAGCTTCCCAATTACTTCACTCTGATAGTGTTCTTTCTCCTTTAGGTCAAACCACTCCCAGAGGGGGACCAAGAGATGAATCAGACCTAGTTCCTGACTGGTACAGCTCCAAAATCAACTATGACTCTTTGGGATAGAAGCTGTGATCACCAAATATACAAAGACTATGAAAAAATAAACAGAACTGCAAATGTGATACAAAGTGAAATATTATGTAGCCTTAAAAAGGAATGCAATTCTGACATGCCACAACAAACATAAACCTTGAGGATATTATGCTAACTGAAATAAGCCAGTCACAAAAGACAAATATTGCATATGAGTTCACTTATGTCAGGCGTCTAAAGTGGTCAAATTCATAGAGACAGACAGAATGATTGTTGCCAGGGGCTGGGGAGAGTGGGGATTAGGGAATTATTGTTTAATGAGTATAAAGCTTCAGTTTTGCAAAATGAAGAGCTCTATAGATGGATGATGGTGACAGCTGAAGAACAATGTAAATGTATTAACGCTACTGAACTGTACACTTCAAAATGGTTAAGATGGTATGTATATTTTTAGCAGTTTTTTAAAAATAAAACAAGGGCTGCTACTGAAAGTGAGCAATGAAGCTAGTAAAGGCTGCACTTGGTCACATTCTGTGCACTGTAGACTACTGATAAATAACTGTTGCTTGAATAAATAAATGAATGAGTTGGCTTATGAATGAGTAGAAAGCTGCTGTCTCTTGACTTCCTCAAATTACCCTCCCCAAAGCACTGATCAGATTCTGGCTTCAAGACCACAGATATTCTTTTTTTAACTTCTTTATTTATGTTTTAAATTTTTTGGCTGTGCTGGATCTTTGTTGCTGCACATGGGCTTTCTCCATGTGGCGGGCGGGGGCTACTCCACAGTGGCAGCTCTTGGACTTCTCATCTCACTGAGGTGGCTTACTTCTTGCAGAGCACAGGCTCTAGGTGTGCATGGGCTCAGTAGTTGTTGCACAGGGGCTTAGTTGCCCTGTGGAATGTGGAATCTTTCTGGACCAGAGATCAAATCTGTATCCTCTGCAAAGGCAGGTGGATTTTTAACCACTGCACCACCAGAGAAGTCCCAGGAATATTATTGAAATTCAGGCTGTCATGATTCAGGGGCCTATGTGTTTCTGAGCAGACCAAGGCCCATCTGACCAAAGTGGGCAGAAATAATAACAGTTTTGAAATTCTCAGGGTTGGAAAGAACTCTAAGGTAGGTCCCTTTAATCTCATGTTGAAGTCTCTTCTCCCACATTCCTATCTGATCTAATCTGCTGGTATCCTGAGCCCTAGCAGAAGACCTGTTACTAAATCTCATCAATATTTATCAAAAGAACTAGAAAACAGTTAAAAATAGAAAAATGAATTAAATGAATTAACTCCTGGTGACTCACCCGGTACTATCACAGGCCATTCTAGTATTCTTATGACCCCCAGGATGGGACCCTGGGGAAAAAGCAAACTGCTATTTCAGTAAGGTCACATTCTGTTGGATGGGAATTTTCAGAGTGACTCCTCTGAAAGAGACAGTTGGTTACAGTGGCTCCTCTGAAACGGAAAGCCATTCTCAATGTCAATTA
The DNA here is from genome assembly GCF_023699985.2 of Odocoileus virginianus. NCBI lineage: Eukaryota > Metazoa > Chordata > Mammalia > Artiodactyla > Cervidae > Odocoileus > Odocoileus virginianus. The sequence goes on from NC_069683.1 coordinate 30,333,296, forward strand.
CTTAGGGGAGAGGTAGCTATCGGGTAAGATACTAGGATTCAGAAGACTAGCCTGTGGTATAAAGGAGGGGCAGCATTATTTTTATCAAGAACACAGGCTCTGGGTGTTGGCATCTGGAGGACAGTCGCTGTTCAGGTGTGGATTCCAGGTTGTGGGTGCTAAGATGTCACCCAGTACACTGACACAGGCTGAACTGCATGAGGTAGGGTCTAAAAGCCCTGGAGAGCAGGCCACCTCGTACTTCAGATCAACCTCATTCAGATGCTCACACTTTATTTTCCTGTTCTCATCCTCAACTCTTTAATAAAAAGTCCAATGTGATTGTTTGATTCCTACATTCCGTGCTAAGAGGTACAGTGAGGTATGTGGTTTACCCTTGGGACAGATTGTTATCATGGAGTGGTGGGGGTAACTAGTGACATCCCATGAAAGGAAGGAGAATATAAGGGGTCAAGAGCTAGTGTGTGAGGCACTCTCCACCCTAATGAGAAATTCTCCCACCAGGTCTCCTGGTGAAGCTGGAATTTATCATTATTAGGGAATTATCTTATGAAGGATTATCATTTACAATCACTAGAGTACCCAATAATTCTTCCCAAAAACATGGGAAGAGGCCCAGGCCAAATCCCATCTTGCAGAGGCCAATGTAATAACTCCATCTCCCAGAGGAGATGCTAACTTAGTGATCAATTCTGAGCTTAGCTCCACGTGGACAGAAAAGGGATTCTGCAGATTAGTCATTAGGGACCCACCTGGGAGGGAATAAAGGCTATATTTAAATTGGCACCTGATAATAACTTTGAGATAAAGTTGGCAACTAATTGGGAAAATCAGAGAATTGGTCCTGTAAAAATAGAAAAAGAAGAAGAAATCACTAGAGGGTAAAGGACAGGATTCCAGTAAGAGACTCTCTGAAAAGCTGGCTGTGCCACCAAAGGACACAGTTTTAGTGAACAGCTGCTGCTGAAAGTAAAGTTAGTAATTAGACAATCTAGGGTCTGGAAATTTCTTCAGGGAGTGAACTAGTTGAATGAACAGCTGAAGACACAACTAAATAAGAGAAAGTGAGATGCTGCTATGAGACAGCTGTTCAGAAAAGAATCTAATAAGCTGTCTAAAATCCAATACACTTTGTTCTCTATTTAATCCATTATAGGAAAGATAAAGAGTCCCATGATACTGAGACACAAAGTCCCAGACCCAAAACTGTACTTGGTTAACATTATGCAAGCTGATAGGGCTTCCCAGGTGGTACAGTGGTAAAGAATCTGCCTGACAATGCAGGAGACACAACAGACGCAGATTCAATTCCTGGGTCAGGAAGAACCCTTTGAGTAGGAATGGCAACTCACTTCAGTATTCTTGTCTGGAAAATTCCACAGACAGAGAAGCCTGGCAGAGTACAGTCCATGGGGTCACAAAGAACTGGATATGACTGAGTGACCAGCACACACACCCAAGGTGATAGCTGAATCTTCTGTTTAACTTGAATTGCCCTAAGCCTACCAGCCCAAGGCACAAATGAGATCACAGCAGCTGTGACATACAAATTTGCACAGCCAAGAGGTCGCACCTGCAAAACTGCCACAAGCTCAGCAAGAGGTCCTGAAGTGCCTCACATGAAGTCAGTGCCAAGCCTTTCTTGTTCTTTTCAGTTGGTCTCCATTGATATCTTCTGCCTGAAAGCTAGGACTTGTATGTGGAGGCACCAGGAGAACCCACTTCCCTGATGTTCAAGGGCTTCTCTCCAACTTGCCAAACTTCAACCTAGAAAGAACTTCGGAATACCCTTCAGCCCCCACACACCAGAGTCACAATTATTTCAGCACAGAACTGGAGAAATGTCTAATAAACTTGGAAATATTTTTTTGGGGGGGGCGGGGTCTAATGGAATGATACCAAGATGGGGAGCACTTCTGTGTTGTTCACACAATTTCAAAAAGAACTCATTATTTTTACAAACAACAAAACAACAAACATATTTCCACTGCGGAAAAAAAAAAAGAGTAAGGATATTGAGTTGGGTTTCTTAGACTTTACCTATATTTTAAGCTTGAAGAATCTTTGCATGGTCTCCACCTGGTCCTCTCGCAGCATTTCCTATCTCAGTGAAGTATCCGAGGAGTTGCTTGAGTCAGAAATGTCAGCTTTGGTACCTCCTTTTCTTTTCTTCCTGTTTTTTCCTTCAGTCCCCAGGATCAATCTATATCCAAGTACTGTCAAACTTACCTCCAAAATACCTCTCAGTCCCCTTCTCTCCCTTTTCACCATCTCTACACTAATCCAAGCTGCCTTCACCTTATGCAAACTACTGCAACTGTCTCTTTAAATAGTCATAGTGGGTCACACTGATCTGTGGACCCCTCTCCGATCTGTTCTCTACCCAAGCAGCCAGAATGATCTTTTCCAAGTGCAAATATGATGTTACCATTTTCTATATTAGCCCCTTAGTATTTTTACTATAAAAATCACAATCTTTCATTTGGCCTATATGGGTTTTTCTAGTCTAGCCTTTATTTCTCTAGACACTTCCACTATAATTCAGCCCCACAACAACATTAGCCTTAGTTCCTCAAAATTCTCACCTTTTCTCCCACTACAGACCTCTTACACATGCTATTTCCTCTACCTGGTACACACTTCACTTTTCACTTCATCTGGTTAACTCCCACTCATTGTTCAGGTCAGCTCAAAAGTCACATCAGGGAAGCCACTGTTGAGCCCCAAGACTAGATCAAATGCTGTTAACTGTTATTTGTTCATAGTATCATGAACCTCCCTTGATAATATTTATTAGTTATAATTTCTAATAATATAACTTTGTTATATATTATGAATAATATAATGTATCATATATAATTTATTGGTGTTTTTAATTACTTTAATACCCATCTCTCTTGACAGTAAACTCTATTTGGGCAATAATCATGTTCATTTTTGTGCACCTTTCGAATCTAAGCACATTAGATGTGCTTAGGGACACAGGAGACATTAAAAAAGTATCTGTTGAGTGACTTTCAACTTCTTGTAGGGTAAAGTGACTTTTACCTTATGGCTTAGAGTAAAAAATTCCAGGGTACCTCTGAGATCTAGCTTTCCAAATTTTAAAGAGGGAATCTCCATATATACCACTCACATCTTGAAGGATTTTGTATGGCTTATCTCTTCCATCAAACAAGAGATGCTATCCTGAATTCTTTGAAGGTGGCAGGAGGCAGTAATAAAAGTCCAGGTGAACTCACCCCTATGGTCGATGCCATGTAGTCTGCACACATTTCTGCAAAGTCCCGCTCAAGAACACCATAGTAGAGGCCATAGAAGAGGAGAGAAATGCCAAAGTCCATGGCATCTTCAGGTTTGATCCTGTAAGGGAAGCAGTATGGCCTGTAAGCCTTGCCCTGAGATGTACTTGCTTTGCATTACTATTCTGGGACACATAAGGCAGTGCCTAAAATTAGAAGCCTCAAGAGTAGACCAAGTATTGGCAAACTAAAACCAAGTCCAGCCTGTTTGCATATGGTCTGTGGGCACCTCCTGACAGGCTAGGACTGGAAGCTGTGAAGACCAAGTCAGAGTATCCCCTTCTGCCCATTTCCTCACGGGGTTTCCAGTGCCTGCCTCCTGTGACTGATGCCCATGCCTTGCAGCGGCCTAGGCTCTGCTCTGGTTCACACTTACCCATTGGGGACTCCACCACTGGCAACCACTGCACACCAAACAGGGCGATTTTCAGTTTGGAAGTGAGCAACTCACTAATGAATTGCCTCACCTCCAGGAAGTTGCTTAAGTTGAAATGGCCAAGCCCTTCAAAAGGAGGGAAGAGCACAGCAGGCTCTGGGTGTCACTGGAGCAGACTGAAACTGATCCCAATGCTCACCCGCCCCCATCAGGCCCCTCCTTTAGAGAATGTTTCACCTGCTGGCAAGTGGACACACAAAATGCTGAGACAGTTCACTCAGGCAAATACATGGGGCAGGGAGGCGTTTTCCCTCTTGTTATGTAAATACCTATAAATCATCCTAGATCTTGCCTTTTGTCCCATGAAACCTAAAATATTTATTTGGCCTTTTACAAAAGAAAAAGCTTTCTAACCACACCTTTAGAAAAGATGCAGTTAGTAAACATACACATACCCATTACATACAAGTTTAAGTTGCAACTACACATATTCTGTATCATGTCACCATAGTTAAATTTTGGTCCAAGTCTTCTTAATAAGGACAATATGCCTATAATATTAGGAAGTTTGTTTTAGTGATTTCATGGACCAATAATTTGCAAACTTGAGTCTTCAAATGTTTATTAAAGAAAACTATCTTTGTTAAAACATTTGTATGCAGAACTGAGTATGTTCACTTAAGACTAAATTATATTTATCTCAGAAAGTTGAATTTTCCCACCAATCTTGTAATATTTAACCTACTAATTTGATATCATGGTCTTACACCAATTAACCTAATTAGCAGCATAAAAATGGTCAAGATTCTCAAGTATGTTTTCCTCCTTATGTAGTTTGTATCAAAGTAGAAATTATAATTCTAGAATAAATACCTTTAAAAACATAACATAAAACATGGAGAATCTTGGTTTTCACTTTTTTAATCACAAAGGTTAGGAAGCTATCTGGAATCTGGGTTTTCTTTGATGAGCCCTAATGACTCTTCACTGATAAATTCCTCTAAGTATCTGTGGCACCTATTTATTCTTTCAGCCTATACTACACCTGGAAGGAGGAATTCCGTGGTTGTCCTCTCACTATATAAAGTAGGACTGACATCTTTCAGTATCAGAAACTGCTGCCTACAGTGTACTCGGTTTGGGGAAGAGGTCAGCGGTGATGAATTTAAATTTTAATCCTGAATCTCTAGCTTCAACACACTGTCCCAGGCTTAGAATTCCTCAAGACCCACAGCCTACAGCCCCCATTCCCTCAGCCAGGAAACCACATTCCTACCCTTTTCTGCTCTACTTATTGTACCCGCCAGTCCCAGAGTCATTATGATTGTCATAGTCATTGTCCCAGAGTCCAGGACAGGATTATCTGGCTTTTGCTCTAATGAGCAGGGGGGTGGGAGGGGACATGTATGCTGAATCAGATCTTTTGAAAAGCTTATGACAATAGGAAGTAACAGCCAGAATCCCACTCCCAGTCATGTATCCTTTAGGAAGCAACTCGGCAATGTTATCTGTGGCAGCAGTACACTGAAAAACAACCTATGTGCCCAACAGTGGAGCAAGACTTAAAAATCCACACATTAATTCTGTCTCCTGAGAAATCTCTTAAAGGCAGAATGTCAGCTGTGTTACAAAGCAACAATGCATATGTTAAACCTTATCTGTGATTAGAACATAGTATCTGGATCCAGGGAGTTTTAAACCTGATGTGTTCCTTGGAGAAGTTCGGCTTCTGGGCCTGGGTGGCTCACAGACTCATCTGTGTGGTCTCATTCCCTCACATCTCAGCACTGGGACTACTGTAAGGACTCCAGCAGGCACTGCCTTGTTATTTCCGGTCTTGTATCCTTCTAGGTGGATCTGCTGCCAGGTGTAACCAACTGTTCCATGAGTTCAACTGTCTAGCCTGGGGTCAGCAAACTTTGTCTGTAAAGGTCCAGATTGTAAGAATTTTAGGTTTATCGCCCTAAAAGTCTCTGCCACAATTATTCAACTCTGCTGTTTTACTGCAAAAACAGCCACAGGCAATGTGTAAACAAATGAGTGTTTCGGGAGAAATGTTTTATTTGATAAAAATTGAAGGCAGGTCAATTTGGCCCATAGGACGTAGTTTGCCAACTTCTACTCTCCTTGAACATAAGACCACTAAGGTAGAGTGGATGTTGTAAGAAACAATACACACATGGAAAAGGAAAATGGTTCTGTTGGGGTGATGGAGTTACGGGTAACTGGCTATAATCATTACTATGCTTATTTTTGTTATTATAGTTTTCCATTAAAATATAAATTCTTAGAAAGCACAACCAATGATCTGAGACTCTTAACTCTGTATTATCAAGACATTCCTTTCTCTTTGCCAGCACAAAATCAGAGAGGGGTCACCCATCCTCCCATCCTCCACAGCCCAAGTCGCCTATCCTAAGTGCCATATTCCTCTTGCTAATACTCAGGATGTATCCAGGAAAGGTATATCTCACCAGTTCCTTCTCCCCAAACACTAGCAAAAACAAAAGCAAAGGGTACTCACTTGAATAACAAGTTAAGACCAAAGAGGGTAAACATAACAGCCATGTAGCCAGCGATGCCAGTGGCATAGCTGATCTTATAGACCAGCAGGAACCACTTATACACCAACCTGGAGAAAGGGGAGAAAGTCAGTAATGTGGACACAGAAATATGGCCTAGGAGCCTCTGGATCACCAGAAGTCCTTTCTCTCACATCAATGGGGACATCAGGCTCTTTGCTTAGGACTTATATTGAGCAACTTCAGTTACTATACATGGCTGATCACTCCCCCTCAATTGCAAAACACCCCCACATACCAGGGAGGTATTTTGTATTTGTATTTTCCCAGTCTCACACCAAGGGAAGAAAAGGGAGCATTAAAGGGAGGTTTCAACATATGTAAAATAGACAGCCAACGGGAATTTGCTGCATGTCTCAGAAAACCCAAACAAGGGCTCTGTATCAACCTAGAGGGGTGGGATGGGAGGGAGATGGGAGGGAGGTTCAAAACAGAGGGGATATATGTATACCTATGGCTGATTCATGTTGATGTTTGACAGAAAATGAAATTCTGTAAAGCAATTATCCTTCAAATTTTTTTTTTTAAAGGAGGTTTCAACATCAAACAAAGAATGCCTGCCTAACCTCAGACAACTATGTCATCTCAAATTTAGGTCAGCTGGATAAGGAAGTAAAAACCAGTAACTACAGCTATGCTCAGAAGGAAACAGTTATTCTTGTCAGGAAAGAGGATTCAAGGAGAGATGAATAAGAGGTAGAATTAGCTACAGGCTTTTGTAACTGGGCATGGTTAATCTGAATACTGCTTTGTTCTAACCCATAGAACAGTAACAAAATGAATGATGTCTAATGAGTTTGCTTCTGAATTTTTTTCCCCCTTGGAGGAGAAGGGATAAGGAAGGAGGCACTCAAAGAATACCTTTATTTGGGTGTGTGTGTGTGTGAGAGAGAGAGAGAGAGAGAGAGAGAGAGATAGTGGTGTGGGTTGGGGAGTGGGGGCTGGATGGGTGTGTGTGTGTGTGTGTGTGAGAGAGAGAGAAAGACAGTGGTGTGGGTTGGGGAGTGGGGGTTGGATGGGGGTGTGAGATTCTCCTGGGTGTGTGTGTGTGTGTGTGTGTGTGTGTGTGTGTGTGTGTGAGAGATAGTGGTGTGGGTTGGGGAGTGGGGGTTGGATAGGGGTGTGAGATTCTCCTGAAAGAGGGGTCAAAGAATACCTTTATTTGGGGTGTGTGTGTGTGTATTTGTGTGTGATAGTGGTGTGGGTTGGGAGTGGGGGTTGGATGGGGGTGTGAGATTCTCCTGAAAGAGGAGCCATGCTCCCTAGGATCCAATGAAAAGAAGTATGGAATCTGGTTGGTTGACTGCAAGTAGGTTCGGAGAGGAAAGACAGTTCCCAGAATGTACCAGAGCCTTTTAAATGCTGTGGACATAGGTACCTTATATCACAGGCCACTGTTCTACTGGCAAGGAGAGCTAAAGAGCAACTCAGCAAGTCTGTCTGGCTCTTGAGAGCCAACGAGGTTACTGTCACTCTGCTGGGCCTCAGGGAAGATGCTCAAGGTCCCTGCTTAGGCCTCCCTGCTGCGGCTAAGCAAGGGTGTAATGACTTCTCAGGTTAGCAAAGGGACCCAAACACCTTGCAGTGTCCACCTTCAAAGACCACAGAAGCTCCACCATCCAGAGTTTGCAATGATCAGCTGGGAGTGAGACACAGCAGAAAGGATACAGCATTTTAGGAGGAAGCTGGATGAAGTGAGATCTAGTAGCTGGGTAACCCCAGATAAGTCATATTAACTTGAGACAAGTTTATTAAGTCCTAAAACAGGAACCCCTTACTACCTTTCTCACTGGATTGTACACAGCCCATTTCCTAATGTATAAAATACATGCTCAATAAATGCTGCATAAATAAATCTGGATGTTTATGAAAGAGCTTTGAAACAGTAAAGCATTACTGAATGCTAGTTGTTAATCATCATTGAAAACCTCTCATGTTATAAACATATTTTCAGTCATTTAGCTAAGGTATTTAAATTACCTGATGATGTTGAACATGCTTTATTATACTCTTTCTTCATATTACCCTATATGAGGTAGCAATTATTATCACATTTTTTAGGGATAAAGAATTCAAGGCTGAGAAACATGCAGTCATATGGGTCATATAATTAACAAATGGCAGGGCTGGGGGTTTCCAATCCACATCCATCTGGCTCTGGAGCCTGTATATTTTATGATGGCTTTTAATGCAGGAGACTTTCCAGGTGGCTCAGTGGTAAAGAACCTGCCTGCCAAGCAGGAGATGCAGGTTTGACCCCTGTGTAGGGAAGAACCCTAGGAGAAGGAAATTGAAAGCTACTCCAGTATTCTTGACTGGGAAATCCCATGGACATAGGAGCCTGGCAGGCTGAAGTCATGAGCTCACAAAACAGTCAGACACGACTTAGCAACTAAACAACATAACAACAAACTGCTGCTGCTGCTAAGTCGCTTCAGTCATGTCCAACTCCGTGTGACCCCATAGACAACAGCCCACCAGGCTCCTCTGTCCCTGGCAAGAACACTGGAGTGGGTTGCCAGTTCCTTCTCCAATGCATTAAAGTGAAAAGTGAAAGTGAAGTCACTCAGTCGTGTCCGACTCTTAGCAACCCCATGGACTGTAGCCTACCAGGCTCCTCCGTCCATGGGATTTTCCAGGCAAGAGTACTGGAGTGGGTTGCCATTTCCTTCTCCATAACAACAAACTACCATAGCCAGACAGGCGCTTCTGGACCACTGACTTCACCTTGTAGGTAAACTTTACTTCGTAGAATAAAACTTAAAAGGCCAAGAAAAGGCTGGCAGTAAAGCAGAACATAAGAAGCATGGGGAAAAGAGTAAGTTTCAAGTTGGAGGTCTCTGTATCAGGTAGTCACAACTCTGAGACTGGCCAGTTCCTCTGCTAGGCTCTCCTGGACCTGCACACGTGTCTCACAGCACTTACCAACTGCACTGAAACAGCTGCTTTCTTGTCCATCTCCTCCATTAAAACGAGTACTCCTTGAGGGCAGGGACCATGTCTTATTCAGCTCTGTATCCCCAGCACTCAGCACAGGGCCTGACACAGAGCAGGTGCTTGTTGAATGAATGAACGAGAAAAATCTCTCTTTTTTTTTTTTCTGTCAAGCATAGATACAAATGACCTCACAAGCTGGTTGGGAGGATCAGATGAGAAATGCATTTGGAAATACAAAGAATTATACAGGAAGGGGCTGCTTTATGACCAAAGAAGGAAGTATTGTTTGTTATAATTCTCCAGTTTAAATGTGCTGAGATTCATTCATTCAACAAAAATTCAGAGTAGGCTACTATGTGCCAGGCCCTTTGGCAGAGCCTAGATATACAGTGACAAACAAGATGGATGTGGTTCCTGATCTCACAGTTAGTTTAGTGGGGGAGACAGACACTTAAAATAATATTTAGTCATAAACTGTGATAAGTTCTATGAAGGAAAGCTACAGGGCACTAGGAAGAGAATGTGACAAAAAATCTACTTAGAGATCAGAGAAGAGTTCACAGAAGAAAACAACACTTAAAACGAGACCATGAGGATCAGGATTTGCTTACTTATATTGTTAGCTTTTAATATAAACAGACCTTGATGTAAATAAACCGTTAAGGTAAGCTATAGGGAAATATCTGGGGGGGTTTATTCTGTGAACGGGGCAGGAGGTCTCCCAATCAGCTTGTTTTGGTGGGGCTGTGTGCCAAGTAATCTTGGCAGACAAAAACTGCAATTTTTTTTTTCAGTTTAAGCCCACCCACCTCCCATGCATCCCAATCCATTAGTTTCAGGAAACTTGGCTCCTTCCCACTACCCACTGGCTAAATTCTCACCTTGGGGTTGTCTGGACTAGTGGTTTTCGGGTGGCTCGGAAGGTGACAAAGGCTGTGACTGCGGAGAACAAGATCCAGATCACAAGGAACCTCCACCAGTGCAGCTTCACTGTGAAATAGAGGGGAACAACCCACATCTGAAAGAGGGTCACCATCTGAAACACAAACATAAGCACTTCAGCTCTAGCCAGCTCCCTCTGCAGCTCCATCCACAAATTCAGAGCGTATCTTTTGTGTTCCATTTTAGCCTGATCCTCTCTGTGCTTCCAGTTTTGTATAAAAGCACCTCCGAGTGACCCAAGTTAGAAACCCTGGGACCATGCTTGACACCAAGCTTTTCCCCACCCAACCTGTTCATTGTACCTACTCTTTCCTTTCCATTTGAGTCCTTGCTGTCTCTTACCTGGCTGACCATGACCTCTTTATTAAGTCTCCCTGAATTCAATGTCTCTGCTCCAACCTATCCTTCCCAGGAGCACAGTTAGTCGTGAACACGTCACTCTACTGCTTAGAACTCTCTGAGGTCCCCTTTCTATAGATAAGATCTGACATCCTTAGACCCAACATCCTTAAGCAGTCATATCTCCCTCCCACCATGGAGCTCCAAACTACTGTTCCAGGATCATCTTCTACCACTCCCCACGACTGCAGTCAAGGTATCCTGCTCTAAAACATCCTTCCCACCTGCCTTTCAGCCTGAGAGTATCACATGAAGCCTTCAGTCTCCTTGCTACGCAGAATAAGTCATGACTTCCCAATGCTCCAAAAGCATTTTCCTTTCTACCATCATTACAGGGCTTATCTAGAGTATGAGGCTAGGTTCGAATTCATTCTCTACCTTACTGTAAGCTCTTTGAGAGCAGTGACAAGGCCATACTCTGGCCCATGATATATCCTCAATGAATTTAGATAAATGAGGGGAAAGTAAGACTAGAACCTTAAGAGGGAGGCACATTTCTGTTATAAGAGTGTATATTTTACTTTCCATCCTTCCACCTGGGACTTGTTAGCTAAGGCGTTCCAAATGTATAAAACGATTCTAAGTCAGAAGTTGGGACCAACACCAGTCTTCTGCTTCCCCAAGTCTTCTAACTCCTTCCCCAACCACCCAACTGTCACCAGATGGCACTCTTCTCAGGTGAGTAGCAGGTATAAAAAAGATAATTGGCACTTAGAGGCTTTCTTCCTGGTATTAAATGAAATCAAAGAATGTATTTTTTTAAAAGGGAGGCTGGTTATAGAGAGGAAAATAGTAGCTAGCATCCTAAAGTTCCACAGAAGAGAAAACTTTTGAGGAAATATTTACTCTTGAGGATTTATAGACCAGTGCTGCCTAGTCCAAATATAACATGAGTCATATGTGTAATTTTAAGTTTTATAATAGCTATGCTTTAAAAAAGTAAAGAGACGCAGGTTATCTTAATTTTAATAATATATTTTATTTAACCCAATACATCTAAAATATTACCCTTTTGACACGTACTCAATATAATCTACCCATGAAACATTTTACTCTTTTTTTGTAATAAGGTTTTAAAATCCAATGTTTTACATTTATAATATATCTCAAAAGAGACCAGTCACATTTCAGGAGTTCCACTGCTACATCAGACTGGATAGTGCAGCTTAAAGCATCTTTTTAGTGTTTAGCTACTACTCTTTTATAGACTGCTCTGTGGCAAGAAAAAGCCTTAGTTTTTTAGTGTTATTTTATATATTTTAAAAGAGAGAGACCGAGGAAGAGAATGGTGATCAGCCACTTTGCCTTAGAGCTTCTAGTGCTGTCTGCCCACTGGTCAGTGAACAATGTTGCCTCAGTACCAGTTCCACTGTACAGGAACCTGCAGTTGACTCCCTGAATGAAGCATTCTAAAATATCCTGGCCTTATAAGGAGGGAAGGATGGGGAAAAGGATAATTAAGGAGTTTCGGATGGACATGTACACGCTGCTATGCTTAAAATGGATAACCAAGAAGGACCTACTATGTAGTACATGGAACGCTGCTCAGTGTTATGTGGCAGCCTGGAAGGGAGGGAAGTTTGGGGGGAGAATGAACACATTTATGGCTGAGTCCGTTTGCTGTCCACCTGAAACTATCACACATTTTTAATGGGCTATATTTCAATACTAAATAAAATATTAAAAAATAAAAAAGTTAGATGAAAAAAAAAATTCTGGCCTTACAAAAAAAAGTGTGGAGGCACCAGGACATACTAACAAATGGCTACCCAAATAATGCTCCATGTGACATTCTAGGAGATACATGGAGGAGACCAGAAAAGTGCATCACAACAAACAACTGCAGATTATTTAAACTAGGGGATAAGGCAACTAGAATCATGACACTAAAAGAGGGTAAATGAAGGTGGGTGTGGAAAGAAGGGCTGCATGGTTTTCAGCCTTCACATCATTTGCTTTGACAGGCTCATGGGGGTGTTTATAAAGCAGTAGGCCCAGAGACTTGAGAAGAATTAATCATGTGGTCCAGTCACATATGTTTTGAGAAAGAACAGGAATTCTTGTCTACTTCCAGCTTTTCCAAAAACTTGGCTTTTTACATAATAACAACCAGCCTGCCCTCACAGCCTCTTTCTCACTCTCCATCACCAATAAATAGCATGTTCTGATGGGGAGTAAGTCTGGGCTTCCCTCGTAGCTCAGTTGGTAAAAAATCTGCCTGTAATGCAGGAGACCTGTGTTTGATTCCTGGGTCAGGAAGATACCCTGGAGAAGGAAATGGCAACCCACTCCAGTATTCTTGCCTGGAGAATTCCATGATCAGAGGAGCCTGGCAAGCCACAGTCCATAGGGTAGCAAAGACCTGGACACGACTGAGCGACTTTCACGTTCATTTTAGGTTCTTCAAAACAGATGTCCCAGTAGAAGCCCAGCAAATCTGGATTCTAGTTCTGATCTGCCTCCAAATCATTAGGTCACCCCAAGGAGGGTCTGACTTGATTTTCAAGGCCCTTTAAGTTCTAGCACACTAAGGTTCTGTTAGACCTTATCTGAGCCTGGTATCTCAGACTCCCTGGGAGAGTGAAGGCAGTGTTCACTCTCACTCATCCATTAAGTATTTACTGAGCATTTAATGGGAAGAGAAATAAACATGACTTCTAGTTCCTGTCCTCAAGGAGCTAACAGTCTAGCAGCAGGAGAATAACATAGCTCAAACCCTTATTTAATGACTCAATAAAACTTTAGACCCTTTCTAAAGAAGAAGAAATCATTAAAGATCAAATGGATACAGTAGAATGATACAGTGAAATGCCAAGCAACTTTAGAATTAAAGATATCTAGATATGAATCCCAATATAGCTACTTACTGTTACCTAGGCAAATCACTCAGCTCTGGTAGCCTCAGTTTTTTGAAGTATAAATGAGGTTAACAGTATCTACTCCATTAGGCTATACAGATTATGTGTTAATGAATGGAAAACTTTCAGAACAGTACCCAACAAGGCAAGCATTCAATACAAGTAATGTAATAAATATAATGTAAGGATTCAATAGGATAGCTCTTTTATTTCAATGGCAGCTTTCCAGGTGGCTCAATGGTAAAGAATCAGCCTGCAATGCAGAAGACATGGGTTCAATTCCTGGGTCCAGAAGACCCCCTGGAGAAGGAAATAGCAACCCACTTCAGTATTCTTGCCTGGAAAATTCCATAGGTAGAGGAGTCTGGAAGTTGCAGAATCCATGAAGTTACAGAGTCAGACATGACTGAGTGACTAAAAACAAAAATATTTCAACGGCAACAATGTGTATAAAACCATAAGCATAGCTGCACAGTAAGCGCAGTTGCTTAAATAAATGAGAGCTCTTACTAGGGCTTCACATGATTGAAGATTCATAAAGTCACATATATAAAGGAGCAAAGATTGCAATGAGGTAACGAAAATAATCAATGTATTAAAAGTGGTGAGGTATCAAGACACTCTCTGCCAGGGAAGTTTGAAAGCCAGATTTTGTTCAGGGCCTTGAAAGCAGCTGCTGGGGTGAGAGCCCAGTGCCTGACAAGCGGCAGGCAGAGGGGCTGGGTGAATACAACAGTCTACCATGGGGAAAATGGTAAGTAACAATTTGCCTGGTTAATTTATTTGTGTCTACTGTAGTATCTACTGGCATTCTGCTTAATAAATTAAGTTGAAGGCATTTTTAATGGCTAGCTTGGCAATAAATGGCTGAAAGTTACTCAAAATTCTCAAGTCTAATGGCAGGGACTCTGGTGCCATCTGGTGGCAACACTCTGGTTCAATAATTTGTTTAACCAAATGCTTATACCTGATGCTATGAAAGGCACGAAACAAGGGGAAGCCATGGCTCTAACCTCTCCTCCAAAATCTGGGGTAATGAGACATAAATGCATGAACTGGGCGGTCATGCAAAGCATCAAGTACTGATATCAGAGTTCAGAGGAGAGATGCAGCAGTGCTGGCAGAAGCTGTCAAGGGGAGACTGGCCAGAAATGGCAGCGCTCTGGCTGGCTCTGAAAAGTCAAAGTGAAAGTTGCTCAGTCATGTTTGACTCTTTGCTACTCTTTGCTACTGTATAGTCCATGGAATTCTCCAGGCCAGAATACTGGAGTGGATCTTCCCAGCCCAGGGATCGAATCCAGGTCTCCCACATTGCAGGCGGATTCTTTACCAGCTGAGTCACAAGGGAAACTACAAGCGAAGCTGGTTCTGAAGGAGGTTTCATTATGGTGTTTGTGCATGTGTGTGTGTGTGTGTGTGTGTGTGTGCAAGTGCACATGTGTGTGCGAAAGCCACTCATCCTCTTTCCCTGAATCTGTAAATACGAAGCTGAAGTGAAGACCAGCCTGAAACTGACTGACTGATTCTTTCAGCAAACATTTGTCAAGGGACAATCCCAGCTTTGCTGTTCTGGAAGACAAGAATAGCAACATCCCACTTACCTCTCCACAAGACTACACAGTTAACATGATGATGTTAGATGCTACAGTAAGAGTTACCTAGCCCTTATTTAAATGGACTTCATTTAGATTTCTTTCATCTCAGAAACTGTAATTCATGAAGACAAAAAAGAGCTGCCAGATTACATCCTTCTCTGGACACTAGATCCCTTGCCAGAGGCACTTTTGACTTTCAGTATTCCCTTCACTTCTTATTTTCCTATGTTGTGGGGACAGAGATCACCTACTATGCTTGACTGCAGAGGAATACCAAGGATGAAATGAAAACAACAAGTCCAGATAGCACAACAAAGTAAGAGACTCACAGCTTGAAAAAAAAAAAAAAACACTGATAAATGGACAGAGGTCAACCGGAAGAAGGTCTGGGATATGCTCCACAGCTCTGATCAATACTGTCATGAATGATTCATATGAAAATGCAAAGGATCTGCTTACCAAACTGTGAGCAGCACAAAGCTTGGGAGAAAGGAGAGAGGAGGAAGGCAGTGAACATGGAAAATAGAAACAAGATCCAAAATGAATGAAGCTCATTCCTACAGTTCTTCTAGCTCTACCATTCTGTGATCTGGTAAGCTGAAATGAAGAACCAAAACTTCAGGCTGAAACTTCACCAACTACCCAAATATTGAATGGGGAAGGAGCTGCTCACATGAAAGAGATCTAGGGGTTTCACCTGACTACAAATTGCCAGGGAATATATGCCAACAGGGTCATTATCAAAAAGCCAAGGCAACACTATGCTACTTAACTAAGAATAAACCCTGAATAAAGGAGCAAGTAGCTCTACCGCTCTCTGCTCTGTCAAAGCATCCTTCGGCCCTCAGATCTGGTTTTAGGTCCACAATATACAAAGAACATTGATGAAGAAACATGACCATAACAGAGTAGCCAGGATTACAAAGGGTCTGGAAACCAAATCACATAACAAACAGCTGAAGACACTGGGATAACAGGCCTGGACAAAACTAAAGGAAGGCATGGCTAGTATCTGAAGATCATCCAGAAGCCCAGCAAGCAGATACACTCAGCATGGTTTCTGTGACCTGGTAAGACCCCACATATTGCTAGAATATTCCAAAGGGCAAAAACTTGGTTGGCAATTACCTCCTATCACACCCCTGGAAAATGGTCAACCTATCGTAAGAAGCAGTGATATTCCAGTGATATCACTGGATATGATATTCCAGTGATAAAAGATGTGCTAGATAGTTCTTTCCTATTGCTGACCTGAAAAAACCTGCCTTTGTCTACCTTCTGCCTCTGGGTCAAATTCTTGTCCCTCAGAGAAGCGCAGAGTATATTTACTCCCTATTTCTTATGCCTACTCTCCTAATACCCAAAATTATGTCTTTTTCCCTCAAGTCTTCTCCTCTTCAGGTAAAAGTCACTCAAGCAGTCATTTAACAAACACTTGCTGGGCATTTACTGGACACCAGGCTAAGGACTGGGGAATTCAGAGTTGATAAACAAAAGCTTCTCAAGGAGAAGTCTACTGAGGAGAAACAGCAATAATGCAGTATAATAAGTGCTATAATGGAGTAGGTCCTGGTGGCCAAGAAAGCAGAGCAGAAGTGCCCCACCCAACGTGGAGGAATTATCATCTCTGTCCTGGGTGGTCCAACAGGTGCAGATGAAGAAAGGCATCATGATGCGGGAACAAGGTATCCTTGAGAGAGTACACAGGTACCTGAGGGAGGTGTGAGAAATGAGCCTGAAGAGGTAGGCAAGGCTCAGAGAAGGCTGATCACACTTAGGAGTTTTTAATTGTATTCTGAGGAGAAAAGTTTTTCCTCACAGAAAGTGGATTACAACCCTTTACCATCTTAGTCAGCATTCTCTAGCCACATTCTAGTGACCCTCTTATTGTCTCGGTCTGAGAAAAATCTATAGTACTTTAAAGATTTCCAGGTATGAGATTTTGCCACTCATCCATTCCAGGAGGGAATAGCAGTTCAGGAGACAGGAGTCTGAAAAGATACTATATTTGGTAACATACAGGGATGATGAAAGCTTCTCCTTGGAGATCTTTTAAAAATAGGATAGATACTTTTCCAGGCATAGGCTTACTCCTTCCCCTAACATCCCTGAGGGAGCTAAGGAGCAAGTAAGATTACACTCTGAATAGATGATGAAAACTGAGTTACAGGGACACCAAACATCAAGTCCTGGGCTAGGCTTCCAACCCAGATCTTCTGTCTCCCGAGTCCTGCCTCCCAGCACTGGTCACCAAGTTAGGGGGAACCCTGAGGAGGCATAAACAACATAGACCAAAGTGGGGATGGTTGTGAAAATACTGAAATCCAAGAAGAGGACATGAGCAAAAGTCATTAAAGGAAAACCCAGGGGAAAAAAAAAAAAAAGGAAAACCCAGGGTAGGGGGGGGAGGGGTTAAAAACAGAAATGACTATGGCAGAACTGTCAACAATCTCTTGAAACTTTTGGAAATCTCAAAAAATGGTTGAGTACTCTATGGAAAGAGCACTTAACCAAGAACCAGACTTTACATCCAGCTCTCCAATATGATGGTCACTGCTCCTGGCAAATCACATCTGGATTTTGCACTCGGTTTCCTAATCTGAAAAATGGAGACAAACGCCTATCCTATCTTATAAAGCTATTTGTTGTGAGGTTCCAAAGCAATAACAGATGAGAAAAATGTTTTGTTTTTAATCAGCAAATTCAAAACAATAAAGCAGTGTAAGGTATTATTACAGTTGCTGCTACTGAAAAGAACAGTACCTGAAATTTAAACACAGAAAACAGTAGGATTGCTTGCTCCCAAGAGCAGTTAATTTAGACTCTTCTTTTAATCTAAAATTTCTTTTCTTTGAATTCCTAAATTATAGAAAGAAGTTTCATAATCTCCACAGTGAAACCAGTAGATTGGCATACTTGCTCATAATCAACCTGATGGCTGGCAACATCAGTGCTAGGTTCCAGAGTCTAGGACAGTGTTTCTCGTTATGGATGAATTTTCTCCCCAAAGGACACCTGACAACGTCTGGAGATAGTTTTGGTTGTCACAATCAGAGGGAGGAGATTGTAGGTAGCAATCAGGGCTGGTGCTAAACATCCTACAATGCACCTCATAGCCCCCGGAAAAAATAAAGAATCATCTGGCCAAAATGTTAATATGCTCCCTATTGAGAAACCTGGTCTAGGAGAACAGAGCTCATGTTTTTCTACTTAGTGGTCATGGGTGCCCAATGGAAGCTGGCCACCAACCAGCACTAGTAAAGAATAGAAAATTTCATTCAGTTGGAGAGAAACAGAGCCTTATCAATTAATTTCATCATTTCTTGGCATGCCCTGAGAAGCATTTTCTGTGACGCTCTAACAGCTAATCTCAAATAGCTCATGTTTCTACTACTCAACAACAATTCGAGAGCTTCTCCTTTATACAACACTCTCAAAGGAGTTGTGTTGATTCTTATTTATTCCCATTCCTTACTCCAGACAATTTAGTGTGTTTAATATGTGTATTTTGGGGTTATGAAATAACAATAAAATTTACTTTTCACAAAGATCTGAGTAGCAAGACCATTTAAAAATAATTTTTTTTTTTTTGAGTATAGTTGCTCTACAATGTTGTATCAGTTTTAACCATTATTAATCACCACAGTTTGAACTGTAAACTCATGGCTATAGCAAGTACCTAAAATCTGTTTAGGCAGGGATAAGAACTTTAGATGCCCCAGGGTGGAAAACAAGGAATAACAAGATGGGATATCCAAATAGAACAGCAAGGAATAGAATCCTCAGTCCACAGAATGGTTCAAAAATCTAATCTATAAAGTACCAACCCTAAAAATAAAATCAGAGCAATCTGGGGAAACAGACTGCAACACGTATGTCAAAATGCTTATTCCTAATATATAAAAAGCTCTTATAAATCAGTAAGAAACATTTTAAAAGAATCCTAAGCAAGGAAAGAAATGTGACTGAACACACCACATGGTTCAGCTGTGAATAACATTTACATGTCACAATAATGTAAATAGGGAAACTTATTTACCAAAAAATGGGAGGTGCAAAAGTGTGTATGTGATGGATATAGACATAGTGGTATAAGATAATCACCACTTTCCATGGCAGGACGTCAATACATGTTCAAAAGTAAAATTTTATATATATGTTTTATATTATTTATTTATATTTATATATATCACACACACATACATATATATACATCAAGGATGAATAGAGATAGGCAGAGGATTGTTGGTTTCTAAACATTATAGAACTACCTGATTTTTAAATTAGATATTTTCACCATATTAGATTTGACAAAGATTAAAAATACTGAGGATTCTCTATATTCTCTTTAACACTGGGTAACAGCACTGTTTAACATCTGTTGGTGGGATTGTAAACTGCTATAACTTTTGTGAAGGGCAACTTGACAAGATCTATTAATAATTAAATGTCAATTCCACTTGACCAGGCAATTCCATTTTTAGGAATTCATTCTACAGAAATGCTGGCCCAGCTATGCAAATTATTTCTGTAAAAAGTTTACTGAATCACTGCTGTAACTAAGATAAACATCCAATTGAACAAGTCTATTGGTGCCATTTTTCCAATAGCATTTACTCAGTTCACGTGAGTCTGTGTGTCACATTTTAGTAATTCTCACGATATTTCATCGTTATTATTATTTGTTATGGTGATCAGTGATCTTTGATGTCACTATTGTATTTGTTTTGGAACACCACAAACTATGCCCATATACGATAACAAACTTAAATCAACAAACACTGTCTATGTTCTGAGTGCTCCACTGACCACTCATCTCCCTCTCCTTGATAAAGTGAAAAGTGTTAGTCACTCAGTCATGTCCAACTCTTTGCAACCCCATGGATTGTAGCCTGCCAGGCTCCTCTGTTCATGGAATTCTCCAGGCAAGAATACTGGAATGGGTTGCCATTTCCTTCTCCAGGGGATCTTCCCAACCCAGGAATCGAACCCAGGTCTCCTGCATTGCAGGCAGATTCTTTACTCTTTGAGCCACCAGGGAAGCCCCTCCCTCTCCTTGGGTCTCCCTAGTCCCTGAGACACACAATAATGAAATAAGGCCAATTAATAACCCTGCAATGACCATTGAGTGTTCAAGTGAAAGGAAGAGTCACACGTCTCTTATTTTAAACCAAAAGCTAGAAATGATTAAGCTCTCTCAGTGAGAGCTTAATCTCACTGGCATGCTGAATGCTGAGACAGGTCAGGCCTCTTGGTACCAGTTAACCCATGTTGTGAATGCAAAGGAAAAGTTCTTGAAGGAAATTAAAAGTGCTACTTCAGTGAACACATGAATGATAAGAAAGCAAAACAGCTGTATTATCGCTGATATAAAGAAAGTTTCAGTGGTTGGATAAAAGATCAAGCCAGCCACAATTTTCCCTTAAGCCAAAGCCTAATCCAGATCAACTCTCTGAAGGCTGAGAGAGGTGAGGAAGCTGCAGAAGAAAAGTTAAAAGTTAGCAATGGCTGGTTCATAAGGTTTAAGGAAAGAAGCCATCTCCACAACATAAAAGTGCAAGGTGAAGCAGCAAATGCTGATGGAGAAGCAGCAGCAAGTTATTCAAAAGATCTAACTAAGATGATGAATGAAAGTAGCTACACTGAATGACAGATTTTCAAACAGATGCCATCTATGACTTTCAGACAGGAGGAGAAAATGCTTGGCTTCAAAGCTTCAAAGGACAGGCTGACTCTCTTCTTTAGAGGATAACGCATCTGGTGACTTTACATTGAAGACAATGTTCATTTACCATTTCAAAAATACTAGGGCCCCTAAGAATTATGCTAACTATCCTCTGCCTGAGATCTATAAATGGAACAACAAAGCCTCAATAACAGTCTGTCAGTTTACAACATGGTTTACTGGATATTTTCATACTGTTCATGGGGTAGATCATGGTATCTGGTCCCATCAGTTCATGGCAAACAGATGGGGGAACATGGAAACAGTGAGAGACTTCATTTTGGGGCTCCAAAATCACTGCAGATGGTGACTGCAGCCATGAAATTAAAAGACGCTTACTCCTTGGAAGAAAAGCTATGACCAACCTAGACAGAATATTAAAAAGCAGAGACATTACTTTGCCAACAAAGGTCTGTCTAGTCAAAGCTATGGTTTTTCCAGTAGTCATGTATGGATGTGAGAGATGGACTATAAAGAAAGTTGAGTGCTTAAGAATTGATGCTTTTGAACTGTGGTGTTGGAGAAGACTCTTCAGAGGGTCCCTTGGACTGCAAGGATATCCAACAAGTCCATCCTAAAGGAGATCAGTCCTGAGTGTTGAAGCTGACTGATGTTGAAGCTGAAGCCAATATTTTGGCTACCTGATGCAAAGGGCTGACTGATTTGAAAAGACCCTGATGCTGGGAAAGATTGAAGGCAGGAGGAGAAGGGACGACAGAGGATGAGATGGTTAGATGGCATCACGGACTCAGTTTGGGTAAACTCTAGGAGTTGGTGACGGACAGAGAGGCTTGGTGTGCTACGGTCCATGGGGTTGCAAAGAGTTAGACACGACTGAGCAACTGAACTGAACCGAACCTGCAGAATGAGAAAAAATACTTGTAAATTAGATATCTAATGATGGCGTAGTATCCAGACTATACAAAGAACTTCTACAACTCAACAAGAACAAAAAAAACTTGGTTCTTTTTGGTTAGAACTTGGCTTTCACTGCCATGGCCTCAGTTGGTCAGGGAACTAACATCCTGTAAGCCACATGGTGCAGTCAAAAAAAAAAGGGACAAAAATCCAATTAAAAAATGGGCAAAGAACTTGAAGAGACGTTTCTCCAAGAAAGAAATACAAACAACCAATAAAAACATCAAAAGGTGCTCAACACCATTCAGTCAGTTCAGTTCAGTTCAGTCGCTCGGTCGTGTCCGACTCTTTGTGACCCCATGAATTGCAGCACGCCAGGCCTCCCTGTCCATCACCAACTCCCGGAGTTTACTCAAACTCATGCCCATCGAGTCGGTGATGCCATCCAGCCATCGAATCCTCTGTCGTCCCCTTCTCCTCCTGCCCCCAATCCCTCCCAGCATCAGGGTCTTTTCCAATGAGTCAACTCTTCGCATGAGGTCGCCAAAATATTGGAGTTTCAGCTTCAGCATCAGTCCTTCCAATGAACACCCAGGACTGATCTCCTTTAGGATGGACTGGTTGGATCTCCTTGCAGTCCAAGGGACTCTCAAGAGTCTTCTCCAACACTACAGTTCAAAAGCATCAATTTTTCAGTGTTCAGCTTTCTTCACAGTCCAACTCTCACACCCATATACGACCACTGGAAAAACCATAGCCTTGACCAGACGGACCTTTGTTGGCAAAGTAATATCTCTGCTTTTTAACATGCTATCTAGGTTGGTCATAACCTTCCTTCCAAGGAGTAAGCGTCTTTTAATTTCATGGCTGCAGTCACCATCCGCAGTGATCTTGGAGCCCCAAAAAAATAAAGTCTGACATCTCCCCATCTATTTCCCATGAGGTGATGGGACCAGATGCCATGATCTTAGTTTTCTGAATGTTAAGCTTTAAGCCAACTTTTTCACTCTCCTCTTTCACTTTCATCAAGAGGCTTTTCAGTTCCTCTTCACTTTCTGCCATAAGGGTGTGTGTCATCTGCATATCTGAGGTTATTGATATTTCTCCCGGCAATCTTGATTCCAGTTTGTGCTTCTTCCAGCCCAGCGTTTCTCATGATGTACTCTGTATATAAGTTAAATAAGCAGGGTGACAATATACAGCCTTGACATACTCCTTTTCCTATTTGGAACCAGTCTGTTGTTCCATGTCCAGTTCTAACTGTTGCTTCCTGACCTGCATACAGGTTTCTCCAGAGGCAGGTCAGGTGGTCTGGTATTCCCATCTCTTTCAGAATTAAGGAAGTACAAATCAAAGCACAATGAAACCCCACTTTTATGCAAAATAATGTGGCTATAATAAAAAACAAATTGGAAAATAAAGTGTTGGTGAGAACATGGAAAAACTGGAACCCAATATAATGTGAGTTAGAATATAAAATGGCACAGCTGCTGTAGAAAACCATTTGGCAGCTCCTCAAAAAGTCAAACAAAGTTACATATGACTCAGCAATTTCACTCTAGGATATATCCAAGAACTGAAAATAGGTGTTCAAATAAAAACTTACAGTGAATGTTCATAGCCACACTATTCAAAACAGCCCAAAGGTGGAGACAACTCTCAAGTGTTCAAAACTAATGAATGGGTAAACAAAATGCAGTATATCCACACAATGGAATATTATACAACCATAGAAGGAACAAAGTACTGGTAGATACTGCAGTGTGAATGAACTTTGGAAACATTTTTAAGTGAAAGAAGTCAGGCACAAAAGACCACATATTGTATGATTCTATTGATATGAATATCTAGAATAGGCAAATACACAGAAAGCAACTTAGTGGTTGCCAGGGTGTGCTGGGAAGGGGGAAATGGGAAGTGATTGCATAATGGGTATGGAGCTTCTTCTCGGGGTAACAAAAATGCTGCTGCTGCTGCTAAATCATGTCAGTTGTGTCCGACTCTGTGTGACCCCACAGACAGCAGCCCACTAGGTTCCCCCATCCCTGGGATTCTTCAGGCAAGAACAATGGAGTGGGTTGCCATTTCCTTCTCCAATGCATGAAAATGAAAAGTGAAAGTGAAGTCACTCAGTAGTGTCTGACTCTTAGTGACCCCATGGACTGCAGCCCACCAGGCTCCTCCGTCCATGGGATTCTCCAGGCAAGAGTACTGGAGTGGGTCACCAGTGCCTTCTCCAACAAAAATGTTCTAGAATAGTGACAGTGGTTGCAAAACAATGTGGATGTGCTAAAGGCCATTGAATTATACACTTTAAAACAGGTAAAATAGTGAATTATGTTATGTGAAATTGTCCTTAACAAAAATAAAATCTATTCCATTTTCACAAAAAATAGTACCTGAAGATATTTTTATGTCTTGAGCTTTTTTCTCTTAAGAATAGGAGCAAAAAAGTCCCTAACATTAGCTTTAGAGTTTACAAAATACTTTACCATGTGAGCTTACATAATCTTCACAACACATGAGACAGACACTATGACCCCAATTTAGAGATTAGAAGAACTGAGTCTCAGAGAAGTATAAAGTCATATGGCCAGGAAGCAGGAGCGTTGGCTAATCAAGTCAGACAGTCTGACTTAGCATATTTACTGTTGCAAGGCAAACAGCTCCAACTTCTGATAAGCTTGAAAAAGGACAGGAGATGCCACTGTGTACATACATCTTGGAATTTTTCTTCTTCCAAAGTTAGTATTTTAAAGCAGTAAAACTATTCACTGTATCCAAGTTAATAGAAATTTTAACAAAACCAATATAGATGATTATTGAATAAGAGCAGCATAAAGCAGGACATACAGATTTCCTCTTCCAATTTTCTAAAGATGAGTTTAAGTTTCTCGGTGAAAGATATGCTATAATGCTAGCATGTCCTCTCACCAATACAGTTCAGCATAATGTTTACAGGGCATGGCAATAAGTAATGAGATGACTGTGCATTTCCTTATACAACTGGCCTCATTAATTTACATTAACTAGTGAATGGCACATTAGTGGTTTTCTAACACTCTGACGAGTCCTATAGATGTTTCTGAGAAAGCGGAGGGGTGAGGGTTACCAGCCCAAGCAGAGCATCCTCTTATTTTCTACATCAGGTTTTTTCTTAAAGATACTGTTTTAAGTAAGGACGTCATTACTTTTTAAAAAAATACATACGGAAAGACACTGCAGTATATATATGCATCTTCAATTCTTCAGAGATTTTCAAAAATCTCTGCAGATAAGCTAACATTATATAATTATTACTAAATACAAGCACAGAAATGTGAAGTAGGTTCACTCTACATTTGACTTAACATTTTTCTTAGTTTCTAGGTTCAATTAAACTATTCTGATAACCCCCATTTTATAGAATTGGTATTGTGAGCACACAATGAGAAACAAGTAACTTATCTCACATGGCAGGGTGAAGCACAAACAGCGTATAGAAATCAAGCTCCATCCAGATGGCTTAGTCTGTTGGATGATGCCTAGTTCAAAAAGCCTTGGTGTCATGCAGTCATTCCATGCACTATGACCTGAAGGTACAGATGTCTCTACTTGAGGTACATGACAATACTTGAGGTGGCTATGTGCCAGTAATGTCTCGAACACATGCCAGCTCAAGGGCAAAATTAGTCTCTCTTCCTCCTATGTTTCAGATTATCCTTCGGTTCCCCCAATAGAAAATCCTTTCCAGAAGGCACAGTCAAAATTATGAAACATGAAACAGAAGATCTGGATTCAAATCATGTCTCTATCAATTAGTGTCCCCTTCATGCCTGAACTCTCTGGGCCTCAGTTTGTTCACAGTACTTACCTCAAAGGCTATTAGGAGGGTTAAGTGAGATAGTTTAGCAGGTCCCATTCTGTGGGCTCCAGACCCCCTGGGTATCTCTGGCCATATTATAAGAGGTCTGAAAAAGCACATACTAGAGAAAAAGAATCATTTAGGGTTTAAGACTAAAAGCTCTGGAGTAAAACTGTCTGGGTTCAAATAATGGTTTTACCACTGAAGCAGGTTACTTAGCCATTCTGTCTCAGTTCCTCATCTGTAATTGGAGGCAATAGTATTTAATGGATTATTGTGAGGATTAAATGGGGTATATATGTAAAATGCTTAGAACAGTGGCTGGCATAGTAAGAATTCAATAAATGTTAGCTATTACTGACATTTACTGAGTTAGTAATTGCTATTATCTGAAAGAGATGGGAATATGAGACCACCTGATCTGCCTCTTGAGAAATCTGTATGCAGGTCAGGAAGCAACAGTTAGAACTGGATATGGAACAACAGACTGGTTCCAAATAGGGAAAGGAGTACCTCAAGGCTGTATACTGTCACTGTGCTTATTTAACTCAGATGCAGAGTACATCATGAGAAACGCTGGGCTGGATGACGCAGAAGCTAGAATCAAGATTGCCAGGAGAAATATCAATAACCTTAGATATGCAGATGACACCACCCTTAATGGCAGAAAGTGAAGAAGAACATAAAGAGTCTCTCAATGAAAGTGAAAGAGGAGAGTGAAAAAGTTGACTTAAAGCTCAACATTCAAAAAACAAAGATCATGGTATCTGGCCCCATCACTTCATGGCAAATAGTTGGGCAAACAGTGGAACGGGGGAAGGGGATGACAGAGGATGAGATGGTTGGATGGCATCACCGACTCAATGGACATGAGTTTGAGTAAACTCCAGGAATTGGTGAAGGACAGGAAGGTCTGGTGTGCTGCAGTTCATGGGGTTGCAAAGAGTTGGACACAACTGAGCGACTGAACTGAACACTACTATATGTGTTTATGTATTCTTTCAAAGTATAATTATCATCATGTGGATGCTTGCCAAGTTTTTTATGTTAAAGAAGAGTTGTTATACTTGAAAAGATTAAATACTTCTAAGATAATAGCTGTAAAAGAATTTAGTTTACTACCTGCTATGTCCTCATCCAGAGTAGTTGCATTTATGATTTCAATGTTTTTTAATTTACTGAGGTTTACTTTGTGGCCTAATATATGGTCTATCCTGGAGAACGGGCCATGTGCACTTAAGAAGAACATGTATTCTGCTGTTGTTGGGTACAGTGTGTTGTGTATGTCTGTTAGGTCTAACTGGTTTATAATGTTGTTCAAGTCTTCTGTTATCTATTAGTCTTCTATCTGGTTATTCTATCCATTATGAGAAGTGGGATACTGAGCTCTACAACTATTACTGTAGAACCATCTGTTTCTCCCTTCAATTCTGTTAATTCTTGCTTCACCTACCTGGGGACTCCTTTGTTAGGCTGCATATATGTTTGTAATTGTTGTATCTTCTGGCTGCAGTGAACCTTTTATCAATATGTAATCACAGCAAAAAGATGGGGAAAAAGTGGAAGTAGTGACAGATTTTATTTTCTTGGGCTCCAAAATCACTGTGGATGGTGACTGCAGCCATGAAATTAAAACATGCTTGCTCCTTGGAAGGAAAGCTATGACAAACCTAGACAGTGTATTAAAAAGTAGAGACATCACTTTGCCAACAAAAGTCTGCATAGTCAAAGCTATAGTTTTTCCAGTAGTCAAGCATGGACATGAGAGTTGGACCATAAAGAAGGCTGTGTGCCAAAGAATTGATGTCTTTGAATTGTGGTGCTAGAGAAGACTCTTAAGAGTCCCTTGTACAGCAAGGAAATCAAACCAGTCAATCTTAAAGGAAATTAACCCTCAATATTCACTGGAAGGACAGATGCTGAAACAGAAGCTCCAATATTTTGGCCACCTAATTTTGGGAAAGACTAAAGGCAAAAGAAGGGGGCAGCAGAGGATAAAATTGTTAGATAGCATCACCAACTCAATGGACATGAATCTGAGCAAACTCCGGGAGACAGTGAAGGACAGGGAAGCCCGGTACACGCTGCAGTCCATGGGATCGCAAAGAGTCAGAAATGATTTAGTGACTGAACAACAACTTCCTTCTTTATCTCGTGTACCTTTTTTGATTTAAAAGTCTATTTTGTCTGACATTCAAGAGCCACCAGCTCTTTCTTGGTTATCATTTGCATCAAATATATTTTTCCATCCTTTTACTTTTATCTCGTTTCTTTGTATCTAGATTATCTTGCAGACAGTATATGGGTGGATAATGTATTTTCTTAAATCAATCTGACAATCTGCCCTTTTAAAGGAGAATTTAATCACTTACATTTAAAGTAATTACTAATAAGGAACCATTTATTTCTGCCATTTAGCTATATGTTTTGTATGCTTTACGTTTTTCTCATTTCCTCTTAGTATCTTTATAGGTCTCTCTACTGTCTGACCCTGCCTTCTCATCACTTGCTACACTGCCTCCCCACTGTCACTGCCTTTTTAAAATATTAATCTAAAGATTCACTGGAGGCTTGGTCTTTCTAATCTATTTGAATAGCTCCTGATGAATCTATCCCACAATGTTAAAAGGAATGACCTACCTTTTCTGGCCATGATAGTAGGTTCAGGTGCTAGCCCAGTTTTCACCATCTGAATCACTTGTCCCTTAAAGGCACATTCACCACACACCATTCATACACACAGTTTATTATTATTATCGATTCCTTGCCTACATGAGGCCTGGGTTAGGTTGGACTCTAGAATACTTAAGAAGAGTCTCTTGATGACTGGTAAGCAAAGAAATGAGTAAAGTGGCTTACATTGTAGGAGCGGGGATGTCTCTGTTTCCACTGCACCAGGAGCAGCTGGGCCACCACCAAGGTAGCGATAAGGATGAGGACCATCTCAGCATGCATGGCTTCGTGGCCGCGATGCTTGGCATGCATGCGTGCATGCTCGACCCTGAAAGCCAAACAGATGCAGTGAGCTAGGTCAGGGATGGTGTGGTGATAAAGGGGCAGTGCTTTCCAGGGATACCCACTGGTCTATAGCTCAGAACACACTGTTTTAAAAAATAATAAAAATTTTTACTTTTGGCTGCACATGGTCTCTGTTGCTGCATGTGGGCTCTTCTTAGCTGCGGTGAGAGGGGGCTACTCTCCAGTTGCAGTGCGCAGGCTTCAGTAGCTGTGGGGCACAGGCTTAGTTATTCTAAGGCATGCGGAATCTTCTTAGACCAGGGATCGAACCTGTGTCTCCTGCATTGGCAGGCAGATTCTTAACCACTGGACCACAAAGGAAGTCCAGAACATACTCTTAAACTGTACAAATTAGGTGCTAGAAAGACACATGCCTTAGAAGACAGGAATTCTGAGATAGAACAGGGGTTCTAGGGGCTCCAGTCACCAAGGTTAGGTATGGGGTTAAAGGTTGGTGGTCTGCTCCCCACCCCTAATGGTAGAAACAGTGGATTCCTTTCTATTTTGGTCCTATTTCAACCTGTCACAGGAAGGAGAAAGTAACCGAGAAAGAAGGTCACAGCCATAAAGGCTCATACTCTTATTCAATGATATTTATGACACCAATAAAGGAGTAATATTGCAAATGTGTGCTAATTTCAGGGTTAAAGTCTTGCTTTATTTGTCCTACCCTCTCTGTCATTATCAGAGATCCTTAAGACTAAAGCCTGAAAAATCTGAACTGCTTCAGCTTTATACTACTTCACTATCAGTGTCCAGAGGTAAACAGTCTCTTCATGGGCTCAAGGAAAGAAAAGCTAGAAACTCTTATTTAATCCAAGGCTGGCATTCTCTTGTCTTGAGGATTGGCGGAGAGTGATTCCCTTGGCCAATACAGGCAAAAAGCTTCCTCTGAGAACAGAAAAGTCAATCCTACCATTCTGGGTCAGAGTCAGCTAACGGAGAGGAATAAAGGAATTAGAAAACTGAATACAAATGTAACCTGTGGTCAGCAGTTTTGGTGCAAGTTCTCCATGGTGGTGATGGTGGGGGTTTAGTCACTCTGTTGTGTCCAACTCTGCGACCCCATGGACTGTAGCCTGCCAGGGTTCTCTGTCCATAGTATTCTCCTGGCAAGGACACTGGAGTGGGTTGCCATTTCCATCTCCACCCAGGAAGTTCTCCATACCAGAGGGTATCAGGGAGAAAGGGAAAGGACACATAAATAGTATGTATCTTCATGGAATTCCCAAGGGCAATGAGAGACTAAACAAGAACCACCAATAGGATGCATTATAGACAGATAAATCATAAAGAAATATAGCAAAAAGTTAGTTGTAGATTCTAGGTGGTAGGTACAAGGGTGTTCACTGTACAATTCTTTAAACTTTTCTGTATAGGAGATTTTTCATAATATAATAAAATGTTAGGTGGGAAGATCTGGTAGGCAGCCAAATGTCAGCCAGCCAGGCAGCCACAGTACCTAAGGGTTCATCTTACATAAATTGTTATCCTAGGTGGGAGAATCTGACAAAATATATTAATATGGGGAGGAGTCAGAAACTTAGGTTCAGAAACACCTATGTGAACGTAGCCAAAAGAATGTACATCTCTTCACCACAATTTCTTCATCTATCAAAAGGAGTCCATATCTTTTCTGCCTCCTCATAGGATTATTTGCTGCCCAAACTAAAAGGGCAATGGATATTTAAAAACCTATCGACTGTGGGGAGTTATAAAGACAATAAAAGACAAGTTTCTTATTCTCAGACAGTATATAACTGATTGAATGTGTACAAGAAATCAAAGAAAGGATTGAGAAAAAATAGAAGTCATCTAGCTCAAATTTGCAATCCTGTGTTTGAATACCTCCACTGGCTGAGAATATATGCCTCTATTACTAAAAGTAACCTATTTAGAACCAGCAGTGTCTGACACATTTTTAGTACTAATATGTGCCTATGAAGGAGTAAAATTCTAATGCTTTAAGAAGCAGGAAGCTCAGTATCTCACAATATAAGATTTTTTTTTTTTTTTTTAGTATTTATCTATCTGCCCCAGATCTTAATTGTGGCATGTGGGAACTAGTTCCCTCATCACAGATTGAACCTGGGTCCCCTACACTGGGAGCATGAAACCTTAGTCAATGGACCACCAGGGAAGTTCCAATATACCACGAATATTTTAATGATGTTTCTGATAATGAGATAAAATCTATCTTACTACAGCATCAATCCTTCAGACTTAATCCTATGCTCTGGAACATATCCACTCTCTCTTTCCCAATGCTGCCCCTTCAAATATTTATCATAGTATTATTTTAAAAAGCCAAAAAACAAAACCAGGCTTCCCTGGTGGTTCAGTGGTAAAGAATTCACTGCCAATGCAGGAGAAACAGGTTCAATCTCTGATCCGGGAAGATCCCGGATGCCACGAAGCAACTAAGCCTGTCCACAACTACTAAGCCTGCACTCTAGAGTCCCGGAGCTGCAACTACTGAAGTCCATGGCCTAGAGCCATGCTTCGCAACAAGTGAAGCCACTGCAATAAGAAGCCCACCCACCACAACTAGAGAGTAGTCCCTGCTTGTGGCAACGAGAGAAAAGGCCCTCGCAGCAACGAAGACCCAGCACAACCAAAAATAAATATGAATAAATAATTTTGTTTTAATTCATTTTAAAAAAAAAATCCTGTTCTTAACACCATTTTCCTGGGCCCTTTTAGGCTAACAGTTCTAAATCTTTTAAACATGCACATAACATAATGTGAAGACCATTAATTCTGAATGCATTCTAGATGTATTTAGCTCAAGATCTTTTAATGTGCAGTATTTACAATACAATCAGTGTGGACTCAGCAAAACAGAACACAGTAGTACTGTTACTTCCCTTAAGGCAGATAGCATACTTTCAGTGAACACATTCCAAAATGTGGAATATTCTGGTAGCTAAGGTATAGAACTGGCGCATATTTTACTTAAAGTCACCTAAAATCTTGTCATTTGAGTCACTATCTTTGCCATTCTATATTTTTATCATCAATAGTTTTCCTTTAAATGAAGTGCTTTTTTCTCACTATTAAAACTTCACTGGGTTGATTTCAGCTCATTGGTCAGCTACCTTATGAAGTTTGAGGGATAAGCATTCTTGAAACTCATTTACTGAGGAGAAATAATGACAATAAGATATTTGTTGACTCACTCTGGTTACAAAGCAAGTTAGTAGCAGATGTGAGATCAGAAGATACATCTCCCATTTTCTCAAACAGAGCTCTCTGCCCTGGTTCCCAGATAATAATGATGCTAATGATGATAACCATCCTCAAAACAGGTAACACTTACTGGAAGCTTACCACATGCCAGGCACTGTTCTAAGAATTTCACAATTATTAATGTTCACAACAACTCTATTATGGGTACTGTAGTTTTCCTCATTTTACAAATTGGAAAAACTAAGGTAATATGAAGTAAACTTGCCCAAGATCACATCACTAGGAAATGGCAGAAGTAGTATTCAAACCCAGATGGATGGTTTGGTGCAATTATCTATTTACTCCTAAGGATTGAGGGAGCTACCCAGGAGTGACTCAAATACTGGGAAAGATCTCAAATGACCTGTCCTCCTCGTCACAGGTCACTGCCTCCCGCAGACAAGGAAGCAAAAAGGGTAGGTACACAACTCTATCAGTAGGATTAATCTATGGTTCCCACCATGAGGGGCCCGTTCTGTCACACTTACTTCCATTGCTCCTCTGGAGAGAGTTCTGACATATCCACCTGTAGAAAGACACCACCATAAACATCCATTACTGTCTTAGAACTGTTCCTGCCCAACATACAGGGATCACACATTTGCTAGAGCTAAAAGTATGAATCAGGATTTGTGGGATATGAAGCTAGATAAAATATTCTGTCATATAACACCATCTGACTCTAATTGGCCTCCTTAGACTAAGCATCAGTCCCTGTTCTGCTGTCAGCGGTATGACCTTCCAACCACAAAGCTCCCAGTTCTATTTGTTAGTCTTACCCTTTTATGGCAGGATTTCTTAAACCTGGACACTAGTGATAGTCTGGGACTGGTTAATTCTCTGGGTTGTTTGGGAAGGGGGGGTTTTGTAGATTGTATAATGTATAGGCTTCCCTGGCCTCTACCCACAGATGCCAGTAGCATCTTCACAGATACAACAACCAAAAAAGTCTACAGATATTATCAACTGTCCCTTGGGAGATGAAAAACTACCCCCAGGTGAAAAACCACTGCTCTAGAGCAGTGGTGGGATTGCATCACTGACTCAATGGATATGAGTTTGAACAAACTCCAGGAGATGGTGAAGGACAGGGAAGCCTGGCATGCTACAGTCTATGGGGTCACAAGGAGTCAGACACAACGGAGCGAATGAACAACAGAATAATATTAAATTCTTTGAGTTCAGAGCTTAAGTCTTCTACTCCCTTGTAGCCATATGGAAGAAAACCCAAACCTCAGGACATAAGTCACTCAATACATTCTTACATTGAACTGAGCTGAAAATGCTTTTTTTCCCCTCTCTTTTTTTCTTTCAGGGGAAAGCACGAACGCAGTCCCCCACTACCACAAATTATGCAGTCAAGTTTCCCACATTTGGGGAAATTGCAGGGGTTAGCACATCCAGAGTGCAATGGATAAGCCTCGCCCTGGGAAAACCACCTTTGTGATCATGGTATCTCCCCTGCCAGGTAAGTATTGAAAATGCTTTTTGATGTAGAGAAGAAAAGCCCTCATAAACACTCAGAGGAATCAATCAACATATATTCCTTTTGTACTTATGAAGTTCAAGACCCAGTTTCCCACTGTTCCTCTGATAACTTCAGAAAAGTACCTTAAGTGGAATATTTGAAGTAAAATGGGCAGAACTCCACTCTGCTACTAAATTGGTACATATTTACCATGCATCTTTTATGTGTGCGCACTGGGAATGTTCACCATTGCTTAAGGAGGGGTTTCTGGTTTCTACATACCCCATCTAGGGAAGGAAGGAAAGGGAGGAAAGAAAGGAAAGGGAGAAGAAGAGAAAGGGGAGGGATAGGAGGGTAGGGAGAAGAGGGAAAGAGAGGAAGAGAGAAACAATATCCCAAGGCTTCCCATAGCCAACCAAGGTAATGAAATCAACCACCCCCCTGTCCTACTTTACACTGTCTCACAAAATTTATTCAAGTGACCTGACTCAGCCCTTCATCTCCCTGAAAGGTCAGAGGTCCTCTCCAAGAGAGGACAAGTAGATGCAGGAAATGGAAAGGCCTAGCTGGGTGGTACCTGAGCAGACAATTTAGAACCACAGTCTTACATTATCTTACATATGCTTTCCAAGTGATCTAACTGCTGCTTAAATCCAGGGCCAGGGTGACATAAACAAGGCATCGAGGACTCAAAATTTACAGAGGCACACATTTTCAGGTACTGACCCTGCACTTGCATGACCTTAAGGGTGAGTGCCTCCTTCAAGTCTGTGCCCTGCACTTTGTATGCTTCACTCTAGGCCA
This sequence comes from Odocoileus virginianus, assembly GCF_023699985.2. Lineage (NCBI taxonomy): Eukaryota > Metazoa > Chordata > Mammalia > Artiodactyla > Cervidae > Odocoileus > Odocoileus virginianus. Next base: position 30,367,232 of record NC_069683.1, read on the forward strand.
AGTCCTGCTTATGTTTCTCTTGCTCCCATCCTAGATAATCTCACAGAGCTAAGGAGAATACACTGCTTTTCTGTCTTTCAAGAATAGCAGAGCTGAGCATATATTAAACACTCAATGAGTACTTATGGAATTGAACAGAATTCCTTCCAACAGGATAATAAGTAAGTATGCTGACAAACCAGCATCCTACCTGGAGATGCTTAAATAAGGATGTAAACAAACACTTGAAAAATACCTAATGAGCATCTGGGAAATAAGTATTTGTTTTCTGGAGGCACCTAAAAAAATCATGCTTTAAAAAACTGCAAGCCAAGCAACAAATGCTGCAAAGGGTGTGGAGAAAAGGGAACCTTCTTACACTGTTGGTGGGAATGCAAACTAGTACAGCCACTATGCAGAACAGTGTGGAGATTCCTTAAAAAACTAGAAATAGAACTGTCATATGACCCAGCAATCCCACTCCTGGGCATACACAACAAGGAAACCAGATCTGAAAGAGACATGTACACCCCAATGTTCATCGCAGCACTGTTTATAATAGCCAGGACATGGAAGCAACCTAGATGCCCATCAGCAGACGAATGGATAAGGAAGCTATGGTACATATACACAATGGAATATTACTCAGCTGTTAAAAAGAATTCATTTGAATAAGTTCTAATGAGATGGATGAAACAGGAGCCCATTATACAGAGTGAAGTAAGCCAGAAAGATAAAGACCAATACAGTATACTAATGCGTATATATGGAATTTAAAAAGATGGTAATGATAACCCTATATGCAAAACAGAAAAAGAGACACAGATGTACAGAACAGACTTTTGGACTCTGTGGGAGAAGGCAGGAGTGGGATGTCTGAGAGAATAGTATTGAAACAAGTATACTATCAAGGGTGAAACACATCACCAGCCCAGGTTGGATGCATGAGACAAGTGCTCAGGGCTGGTGCACTGGGAAGACCCAGAAGGATGGGATGGGGAGGGAGGCGGGAGGGGGGATCGGGATGGGGAACACATGTAAATCCATGGCTGATACATGTCAATGTATGGCAAAAACCACTACAATATTGTAAAGTAATTAGCCTCCAACTAATAAAAATAAATGATGAAAAACAAAATAAATAAAAAAATAAAAAATAAAAAACTGCTTGTCAAAACAAAACAACACAATACAACTACATGTTCAAAAAAGCAAGACAAGTCTGTTGAATGGAAAACAAGGAAGATCCAGAGAATTGGGCCAGGCATGGGGACACCTCTCTGTGAGACAGTGGTCAAGCACGCTACTGTTTGTTCCTTAAAGTATCTCTCACTGGAAAATAGAGATTGTCTTCTGACTTCACTGTGGGGCTGTGAAAATATACTAGTTTTATATTGCAAGTGATTTCACTGCCTTTCCTCCTAGGAGCGTATGTGCTCAGTTGCTAAGTCATGTCCAACTCTTTGCGACCCCATGGACTGTAGCCCATCACAGTCCTCTGTCCATGGAATTTTCCAGACAAGAATACAGAAGTGAGTTGCCATGCCCTTCTCCAGGGAATCTTCCCAACCTAGGGATCAAACTTGAATCTCCTGAGTGTATTTTATAAAGTACTTGGAGAGGCCAGGGAACTGAATGTTGGTGAAGCACAGGGCAGTGATGCTTTCAGGGCCTCAGGGAAAGCTCAGAAGGGCAAGCTCTTATGCTGAGACTAGACCTGGTGCTTAGAAGACCACTTAGCATTTCGGGGAGTAGTACGAGTACTGGAGTGGAGTAATGCTAAGAGTCAAGAAATGATGTGGCTTTAATATTTCCATCCTGAACCAAAAGATTTTAAAGATTACATCCAAACCAGTCATCCAGCTCAAGTGGAAAAACAAGGAAAGCTATAAGCTATATCTGTAAGTAAGCTGTACCCTAGAAATACATCTGCATTTTTTCCGTAACTAATGAGTTTATTCATCTGGGGCCAAGCAGTAAGTCATTCAGGTCCCCTGTCCAGGCTCAGGTAGCTAATTAGGCAGGCTCTCAGGGCAGGATTGATAGGCCCATATTCCACTCCTAAGACTCATACACAGAATGTCTTTTTGACAACCAAGCACTCCTCTCCTAGGATTTCACAAAGTTTCTAGTTATGTAAATCTACCAAAGTCCAGATTTGAAAGAAGTTAAACCAAAAATGTCAGGCAGAAGACAAGATAAAATTTCACAAAAATGAAAAAGGATCTGCAGTTGACTGATATATTTTCTCAGGTGCAAAACACAGATGGATCCACCAGTGTAATCCCACAAGCAGGCCTCTGTCCCCCACAAATACTGATACTCTGGGGTCTCTTGAGTCTTTACACAGACTAATTAGTTTGTCCCTTCAGCCTTTCTCTTCCACCAAACCACATTCTGCCTTCCTGCAAAATGCTAGCCAAATCCTCCTGGATCCAGAAAGGCCCATTAGACTGACCCCACTGAAGGGGGAAAAAAAAATCCTCTACTGCTTTGAGCATGAGCCACAGTCCAGAAGCATCAGCACCCTGAGAGTTTAAAAACAGAGGCTTCAGAATCCATCCCAGACCTCCTGGATCAGAAGTTGCATTTAATAAGATACCCAGGTAATTCACATGCACATAAAAGCACTGCTATTGCATTCCAGCACTCACATTCAGTCTGTTCTACAGTCACACACCTCCACGCACCTGAACTGCTTTTGTTAACAGCTTTTCTGAGATCTAATTCACACAGCATAAAATTCACCCATTTAAAATGTGCTAGTCAATGTTTTCAGTATATGCAGAGTTGTGCTACCATCACTGCTATTTAAATTTAGAACGTTTTTTACCACTCTCAAAATGAAACCATATACCAGTCAGCCATCACTCTGCAACATCCCTCAGCCCAAGAAACCACTAATTTAATTTCGATCTCTATCTACACACTTGCCTATTCTAGACATTTCATATAAATAAGATTTGACAGTATGTGGTCTTCAGGGAACGGCTTCTTTTGCTTAGCATATTTTCAGTGTTGCTGCAGGTATTATAGTCATTCCTTTTTACTGCCAAATAATACTATATTATATGGATATACAATATTTTCTTTGCCCATTCATCAGCTGATGGACATTTGCACTGTTTACAGCTTTGTGCTATTATAAATAATGCTGTTATGAACATTCACTTTCAAGTTTTCGTACAGACATGATTTCATTTTGCTTGAGCATATATTTAGTAGTGAAACTGTCTGGTTATATGGCAACTTTATGCCTAAACTTTGGAAGAACTGCCACCCTGTTTTCCACAGCAGTTGCACCATTTTACATGTCCACCAGCAGTACATGAGAGTTCCAATTCCTCCACATCGTTGACAACACTTGGTATTATCTTTTTGGTAAAAAGCATCCCACTGGGTGTGAAATGGTAGATTAATGTGATTTTGATTTTGCATTCCTCTGATGTATAACGACATTGAGCACCTTGTCATATGACTATCAGCCATTCATATATCTTCTTTGGAGAAAAGTTTATCCAGACTCTTCGTCCACTTCTTAAAAATAGACTTTTTCCCCAGCAGTTTTAGGTTCACAAACTTCCCTAGTGGCTCAGACAGTAAAGAGTCTGCCTACAATGCGGGAGCTGCTGCTCCTCCGTCCCTGGGATTCTCCAGGCAAGAACACTGGAGTGGGTTGCCATTTCCTTCTCCAATGCATGAAAGTGAAAAGTGAAAGGGAAGTCGCTCAGTCATGTCCAACTCTTAGTGACCCCATGGACTGCAGCCTACCAGGCTCCTCTGCCCATGGGATTCTCCAGGCAAGAGTACTGGAGTGGGGTGCCATTGTCTTCCAGGTTCAATCCCTGGGTCAGGAAGATCTCCTGGAGAAGGAAATGGCAACCCACTCCAGTATCTTGCCTGGAAAATCCCATGGATGGAGGAGTCTGGTAGGCTATAGTCCATGGGGTCGCAAAGAGTCGGACACAACTGAGCGACTTCACTTTAAGGTTCACAACAAAACTGACTGGAAAGCAGAATTTCCCATATGCTCCCTGCTCCTCAATATGCCTCACCCACCAACATCCCTCATCAGAGAAGTACCTTTGTGCCACCTGAGGAACCTACATTGACATATCATCACCCAAAGTAAATAGTTTAACTCAGAGTTCACTACTGATGTACATTCTATGGGCTAGGATAAACATAACATTCTTATGGACACATATCCATAAACAAGAGTATCATGAAGAGTAGTCTTACCGACCTAAAAATTCTCTGCGCTCCTCTTCTTCATCCCTCCATCCTCCCTAATCCCTAGCAACCACTGCTCTTTTTACTGTCTCCATAGTATCACCTTTCCCATACAGTTGAAATCATGTAGTACACAGCCTTTTCACACGGGCTTCTTTAACTTAGTAACATGCATTTAATATTCCTCCATGTATTTTCATGGTTTAAGAGCTCATTTCTGTTTTTAGTACTGAATAAAATTCCACTGTCTAGAAGTACCACAGTTTATTTATCCATTCACCTACTAAGACATTATGTGTGTGCTGAGTCACTCAGTCATGCCTGACTCTGCAACCCCCGGAACTACAGCTTGCCATGCTCCTCTGTCCATGGAATTTTCCAGGCAAGAATACTGGAATAGGTTGTCATTTTCTACTCCAGGGTATCTTCCCAATGTAGGGATTGAATATGTGTCTCTGTCTCCTGCACTGTCAGGCAGATTTTTTACCACTGGGCCACCTGGGAAGCAAAAGACATCTTGGTTGCTTCCAAATTTTGGCAATTAAGAATTAAGCTGCTATAAAGATGTGTGTACAAGTTTCTGTATGGACATACATTTTCAGCTCCTTTGGGGATATATGAAGGAGCACAACTCCTGGATATGGTATGGTAATAGTAAGTTTAGTTTTGCAAGAAACTGCCAAACTATCTTCCAAAGTTTGATGGAAGATATTATCTTGCATATTCCCACCAGAAATGAATGACAGTTCCTGTTGCTCCACATTCTCCCAGTATTTGATAGTATCACTGTCTCAGATTCTGATGATTCCAGTAGGTGTGTAGTGGTATCTCATGCTGTTTTAATTTGAATTTCGCTGACTACATGAGGTGGGACATCTTTCATATGCTTATTTTCTATCTTATATCTTCTTTGGTGGGCAGTATGTTAAAGACTCTAGCCTACTTTTTAAACAGGTTTTCTTCTTATTACTGAGTTGAAACAGTTCTCTGTATATTTTGGATAATGGTTCTTTATTTCTTTATTGTTTATTTATTTATGGCTGTGTCAGGTCTTAGCTGTGGCATGTGGGATCCTGGGCTTCCCAGGTGGCTCGGTGGTAAAGAATCTGCCTGACAATGCAGGAGATGCAAGAGACATGGGTTCAATCCCTGGGTTGGGAAGATCCCCTAGAAGAGTAAATGACAAGCCACTCGAGTATTTCTTGCCTGGAAAATTTCACGGACAGAGCAGCCTGGTGGGCCACAGTCCATGGGGTCATAAAGGATCGGACACAACTGAAAACACACACACATGTGGCATCTTAGTTCCCCAACCAGAGATTTAACCTGCACCCTCTGCATTGGAGGATGGATTCTTAACCATTGAACCACCAGGGAAGTCCCTGACAATTTTTCCTGACAATCTCTTTTAATTGATGTGTTTAAACAACTAATGTTCAAAGTGATTATTGATACAGTTGGATTAATATCTACTATATTTGTTACTGTTTTCCATGTGTTGCCCTTATCTGTTCCTATTTTTGTCTTCTAATCTTTTTCTGCCTTTTGTAGTTTTAACTGAGAATATTATATGATTACATTTCCTTTCCTTTCTTAGCTTATCAGTTATACCTTTTTTTTTGACCACACTGTGCAGTCTGTGGGATCTTAGTTCCCCAACTAGGGATTGAACCTGGGCCATCAGCAGTGAAAGCACAGAGTTGTGACCACTGGACCACCATGGAATTCCCTACACTTTTTACTTCTTTTAGAGGTTGCTCTAGAATTTTCAGTATACATAAATACTAAAATCTACTTTCAAATAATATTGTATCACGTGACATAGTGTGAGCACCTTATAACAACAAAATAATCTTAATTCCTCCTCTCATCCTTTGTATCATTGCTGTCATTTATTTCACTTATCCATAAATACACATACATACACAATCAAATATAGTGTCGGTATTACAGCTTTCAAAAAACTATTCACTGTTATATCAATCAACAACTTGTAAACTAAAAGAGCAACTACAAAATTCCTATAGCTTATATGTTTAATGGTGAAAGACTGAATGCTTTTCCCCTAAGATCAGAAATAATGTCAGGATGTCCACCCTCACCACTACTATTCAACATACACTGAAGGTCTGGCCAGCAAAATAAAGTGATAAAAGGTACAGATTAGGAAGAAATAAAACTGTCCCTTATTTGCAGATGACATGATGGCCTACACAGAAAATCCCAAAGAATCTATGAAAAAAAAATTCCAAAATAACAGCGTTCAGCAAGGTGGCAGAATATAAACATACACACAAAAGTTATATTTCTATATTAGCAAAGAACATGTGGAAAATGACATTTAAGATACAATAAAATTTACAATTAAAAGAAGAATTAGCAAAATAAATATTTTTTCAGTCTACTTTCACTTACTCCCTTTCCAATGCTTTTCCTTTGTTTAGGTAGATCTGAGGCTCTGACCTCTCTTATTTTCCTCTCTCTAAACAACTTTTAATATTTCTTGAAAGACAAGCTTCTGTGTGTGCTCAGTCATGTCTGACCCTTTGCCACACTGTGGACGGTAGCCCGCCAGGCTCCTCTGCCCATGGGACTTTCCAGGCAAGAATACTGGAGTGGGTTGCCACTTCCTTCTCCAGGCTACCTTCCTGATGCAGGGATCAAACCCGTCTCTTCTATCTCAGCACTGGCAGGTGGATTCTTTACCACTAGTGACACCGGAAGCAAGACAGCCTACTAGCAACAAATTTGCTCTATTTTTGTCTGTCTTTTTAAATTTTTGGGGGGGGTCTTTGTTGCTGCACACAGGCTTTCTCTAGTTCCAGTGAGCTGGGGCTACTCTAGTTGTGGTGCACAGGCTTCTTAATGTGGATGCTTCTCTTGTGAAGCATGGGCTCAGAAGTTGTGGTGCACCAGCTTAGCTGCTCCCCAGCATGTAGAATCTTCCCAGACCAGGGATTGAACCTGTGTCCCCTACATTGGCAGGTGGATTCTTAACTGCTGGATCATCAGGGAGATCCTATTTCTCCTCTTTTGAAGGCTGATTTTCAGGAAACAGAAATCTAGGCTGATGGGGGTTTGTCTTTGCTCTTCTATAGGTAAAGTGTTTTCTCTGCTGGCTTCAGAATTTTTTTGTCTCTGATTCTCTATGATTTGAAAAATGATATGCCTAGTGGCAGCGGAGTGTGGGGGCAGAGGGGGAGGCACAGTGTTAGCATTTATCCTGCTTGGTGTTTTCTGAACTTCCTGCATCAGTGGTTTGGTGTCTGACATTAACTTGGGAAGATTCTCAGTCATTATTGATTAAAATATTTCTTTTGCTTCTCTCCGCCTCCTTCTGGTATTACCATGATGAATCTGTCTCTTGTCTATTCAGGTCGCTATAACAAAGTATCATTGACTAGGTGGCTTATAAACAACAAACATTTACTTCTCACATTGCTGAAGGGTCAAAGTCCAGGATCAAGCACAAGCTGGAAGGGGTTAGGAAACTCTGAGGGGCCTCTTTTGTAAGGGCACAGATTCCAATTATGAGGGTTCTGCCTTCAGGACCTAATCACTTCCTAAAAGCCCCATCTCCTAACACCAATACCTTTAGGATTAGGATTTCAATATATGAATTTATGGGGAACACAAACATTCAGACCATAACAGCACACCGTTACTTTTGTAGTTGTCCCATAGTTCTTGGATATTGTTTTTTTCAAGTCTTTTAAAAAAAATTTTTTTTAACTTTTATAAATTTCTACTGAGATATTCTCAAGCTCGGAGATTCTTTCTTCGGCCTTACCTAGTCTATTGATAAGCCCATCAAAGGCATTTTTCATTTCTGTCATGTTGTTTTCGATCTCTAAACATTTCTTTTTGATTCCTTCTTAGAATTTAAATTTATCTGCATATAATGCCCAGTTGTTCCTGCATGTTGTCTAGTTTATCCATTTGAGCATTACTTAGCACAGTAATCAAAATTACTTTAAATTCCTGGTCTAGTAATTCCAACATCCCTGCCAGTGAAGTGAAGTCGCTCAGTCGTGTCTGACTCTTTGCGACCCCATGGACTGTAGTCTACCAGGCTCCTCAGTCCATGGAATTTTCCAGGCAAGAGTACTGGAGTGGGTTGCCATTTCCTTCTCCAGGGAATCTTTCTAACCCAGGTCTCCCACACTGCAGGCAGATGCTTTACCATCTGAGCCACCAGGGGTATATATATCCCTGCCAGAGATGGGTCTAATTCTGATACTTGGTCTGTCTCTTCAAAGTGTGTGTTTTGCCTTTTAGTATATCTTACAATTCTTTGACAGCTGGGTATGATATACCAGGTAAAATGAATTTCTATAAACAGGGTTTCAGTACAGTGGTGGTAGGATGCTGGGGAGAAGCAGCCTTCTAGAGTTCTATGACTGGGTTTCAGTCTTTTAGTGAGTCTGTGCCTCTGGAATGTGAACTTCACAAGCGCTTGGCAGTGTCACCCACCCCTCTTAGGTGGGGCACAATGGCTTAAGAGGACTGGAGTTGGGGATTTCCCTTATCCAACATGAAAAGCTAGAACTGGTTAGAGATGGGTGTTTTCTTTCCCCTAGATCAGTCAGGCTGTGATAAAACCCCCAAAAAAAGGTTAGACTATGGTTAAACCTTTTCCCCTGATGGCAAATCTTAAGAAGAGAATGCTCTGTAGTATTTGTAAAAGGTTTTTTCCCTGCCCTGCCACCCACAAAAGCACAAAGGGATTTTTCTCAGTACTCAATGTGAGAACCTGCCAGATACCTGGAAGGTCACTGTGGGGGCCCTGAATAACTATGAGTACCTGTGGAGTTTTTAACTTTTGAGTTGTCCACACTGAGGCTCCAGCAATTTATTACAATCCAGGTTTCCCTGCTCCAATACTGGTTCCCACAGAGGTTTCTGCTTCTGTAAGTTGTGATTCAGGCCAGCAGTTTGTCTTCGTCCTATGACCTCACTTTTTTAAAGATCTAAGAATTGTTGATTTTTCAGTTTTTTCAGCTTTTTACTTGTTCTTAGGACAGAATAGAGATTTCCAAGCTTCTTATATGCCATATTGGAACCCTTCTGTCCATTTTTTTAAAAGTAGGTTATTTATACTTTTATTGTTGAGTTATAAAAGCCTTTTTTATATATTCAGGATATAAAGTCTCTGGTATATGACCTGCAAGTATTTTCTCTCATTCTGTGCCATGCTCAGTCGCTCAGTCGTGTCCGACTCTTTGCGACCCCATGGACTGTAGCCCGCCAGGCTCCTCTGTCCATGGAATTCTCCAGGCAAGAATATTGGACAGGGTTGCCATGCCCTCCTCCAGGGGATCTTCCCAACCCAGGGATCGAACCCAGGTCTCATGCATTGCAATGGGATTCTTTATCATCTGAGCCACCAGGTAAGTCCCCTTTTCCCATTCTGTGGGTTGTCTTTTTACTTTTTTTGGTGATGTCCTTTGCAATACAAAAGTTTTTCATTTTAATGAAGTACAATTTCCTTTTGGTTCCACTGCTTTTGCTTTTGGTGTCATATCTAAGAAACTACTGTCTAATTTGATAGTGATTTATGACTAGCTTTTCTTCTAAGAGTTCTGTATTTTTAGTTATTACATTTAGGTCATTGGTATGTTCCCCTCCCCATTGGCCTGTTTTGAGTCAATTTTTTTATATGGCGTGATAGAGGGGGTCCAACTTCATTCTTTTGCCTGTGGCTATCTAGCTGTCTCAGCATGACTTGTTAAAAAGACTATTCATTTCCCCTGTGAACCTGACTGTACACATTGGCTCTTAACTCTCTAAGATGGTGCAACACCCTTAATTCCCACATTATTTTCTTAAGTGTCCACATAGCTCTATATATTTTGCTGACAGAACCTCTGAAAAGATAGCTGGAGATACATAATACCATATACAATACCAGACCTACAAGACCTTTTAGAACTAACACCCAAAAAAGATGTCCTTTTCATTATAGGGGACTGGAATGCAAAAGTAGGAAGTCAAGAAACACCTGGAGTAACAGGCAAATTAAATTTGGCCTTGGAGTACAGAATGAAGCAGGGCAATGGCTAATACAGTTTTGCCAAGAGAACACACTGGTCATAGCAAACACCCTCTTCCAACAACACAAGAGAAGACTCTACACATGGACATCACCAGATGGCCAACACCAAAATCAGACTGATTATATTCTTTGCAGCCAAAGATGGAGAAGCTCTATACAGTCAGCAAAAACAAGACCAGGAGCTGACTGTTGCTCAGATCATGAACTCCTTATTGCCAAATTCAGACTGAAATTGAAGAAAGTGGGAGAAAACCACTAGACCATTCAGGTATGACCTAAATCAAATCCCTTATGATTATACAGTGGAAGTGAGAAACAGATTTAAGGGACCAGATCTGATAGACAGAGTGCCTGATGAACTATGGACGGAGGTTTGTGACACTGTACAGGAGACAGGGATCAAGATCATTCCCGAGAAAAAGAAATGCAAAAAAGCAAAACGGCTGTCTGAGGAGGCCTTACAAATAGCTGTGAAAAGAAGAGAAGCAAAAAGCAAAGGAGAAAAGAAAAGATATACCCATTTGAATGCAGAGTTCCAAAGAATAGCAAGGAGATAAGAAAGCTTTCCTCAGCAATCAGTGCAAAGAAACAGAGGAAAACAATAGAATGGGAAAGACTAGAGATCTCTTCAAGAAAATTAGAGATACCAAGGGAATATTCTATGCAAAGATGGGCTCAATAAAGGACAGAAATGGTAGGGACCTAACAGAAGCAGAAGATATTAAGAAGAGGTGGCAAGAATACACAGAAGAACTATACAAAAAAGATCTTCATGACCCAGATAATCACGATGAGTGCTCACTCACCTAGAGCCAGACATCCTGGAATGTGAGGTCAAGTGGGCCTTAGAAAGCATCACTATGAACAATGCCAGTGGAGGGGATGGAATTCCAGTTGAGCTATTTCAAATCCTGAAAGATGATGCTGTGAAAGTGCTGCACTCAATATGCCAGCAAATTTGGAAAACTCAGCAGTGGCCACAGGACTGGAAAAGGTCAGTTTTCATTCCAATCCCAAAGAAAGACAATGCCAAAGAATGCTCAAACTACTGCACAATTGCACTCATCTCGCACGCTAGTAAAGTAATGCTCAAAATTCTCCAAGTCAGACTTCAACAATATGTAAACCGTGAACTTCCAGATGTTCAAGCTGGTTTTAGAAAAGGCAGAGGAACCAGAGATCAAATTGCCAACATCCTCTGAATCATCAAAAAAGCAAGAGAGTTCCAGAAAAACACCTATTTCTGCTTTATTGACTATGTTAAAGCCTTTGACTGTGTGGATCAAAATAAACTGTGGAAAATTCTGAAAGAGATGGGAATACCAGACCACCTGACCTGCCTCTTGAGAAACCTGTATGCAGATCAGGAAGCAACAGTTAGAACTGGACATGGAACAACAGACTGGTTCCAAATAGGAAAAGGAGTATATTGTCAAGGCTGTATATTGTCACCCTGTTTATTTAATTTATATGCAGAGTACATTATGAGAAACGCTGGGCTGGAGGAAGCACAAGCTGGCATCAACATTGCCAGGAGAAATATAAATAACCTCAGATATGCAGATGACACCACCCTTATGGCAGAAAGTGAAGAGGAACTAAAGAGCCTCTTGATGAAAGTGAAAGAGGAGAGTGAAAAAGTTGGCTTAAAGCTCAACATTCAGAAAACTAAGATCATGGCATCCAGTCCCATTACTTCATGGCAAATAGCTGGGGAAACAGTGGCTGACTTTATTTTGGGGGGCTCCAAAATCACTGCAGATAGTGATTGCAGCCATGAAATTAAAAGACGCTTACTCCTTGGAAGGAAAGTTATGACCAATCTAGACAGCATATTAAAAAGCAGAGACATTACTTTGTCAACAAAGGTCTGTCTAGTCAAGGCTATGGTTTTTCCAGTAGTCATATATAGATGTGAGAGTTGGACTATAAAGAAAGCTGATCACCGAAGGATTGATGCTTTTGAACTGTGGTGTTGGAGAAGACTCTTGAAGAATCCCTTGGACTGCAAGGAGATCCAACCAGTCCATCCTAAAGGAGATCAGTCCTGGGTGTTCATTGGAAGGACTGATGTTGAAGCTGAAACTCCAATACTTTGGCCACCTGATGTGAAGAGCTGACTCATTTGAAAAGACCCTGATGCTGGGAAAGATTGAGGGCAGGAGGAGAAGGGGATGACAGAGGATGAAATGGGTGGATGGCATCACCGACTCACTGGACATGCGTTTGGGTAAACTACAGGGAGGCCTGGCATGCTGCGATTCATGGGGTTGCAAAGAGTCGGGCACGACTGAGCAACTGAACTGAAATAATATATGTAAAGCATACTATAGAGAAAGAAAAGAAAGCCTGTGACGGTATCTGTGAAGTCTGATACATTTATTCATTTACTCAACTCTCATTTAAAGCACTTCTGTACTAAATGTGTAGGTTCTGGGCTAGGCATGGAGATACAAAGATGCACCAGACATTTTTTCCTGCCCTTGCAAAGACATGTAAAAAATAAAACAATTAGGCTGTTTTAAAAGCATGAATTTACTCAGTAGGGGGAGCACAACTCTCCATTTTACAAAACACACAAATGAGGTATAAAGGAGAAAATCACTCACTAGAGATGACATTATGGGGGACTGGGACAGGAGTGATGGGGAAAGAATCACAGACCTTAAGGAAGAAATCAGAGTCAAAGCTTTGGGCCTCATATGGCCAAGCCAATGACCATCCACAAGGTCATGCAAGGGCCACATTATGACTTTCATGAGCCCTAGGTACTTTCGCCTTTGTGGAACTCTTCCTACATTAAAAATATATCTATTAGGGACTTCCCTGGTGGTCCAGTGATTAAGAATCTGCCTGCCAACGCAGGGGACATAGGTTCAATTCCTGCTCTGCGGAGATTACACATGCCAAAGGGCAACTAAGTCCATGCATCAAAACTACTGAGCCTGTGTGCTGCAACTACTGAAGCCCATACTCTGGAGCCTGTGCTCTGCAACAAGAAGCCACTACACTGAGAAGCCCATGCACTGCAACTAGAGAGCAGGGCCCACTTGCTGCAACTAGAGAAAGCCCATGCACAGCAATGAAGACTTAGCACAGCCAAAAAATAAATAAAAATTAAAAATCTTTATAAAGTATTTAAAAATATATTTTATAACTGCATTAATATAAAGATGTACAATCCAAGGTGGACTATATCCATTTTTCTCTTCTGATTAAAAGAAATTAAGACATTTTTATGGGCCACTGGGCACTGTGCCTACTGGGTAAGTCAGCCCTGAATCCTGCTGTCTCTCCACAGCTATGCACCAAGAATTCTCTCCCCAGCTGCCAAGTCACATTGCTCTGCTGCTTCCAAGATTCTGTCCTCTACTGGGTTTAACTGATCAAGTGGCTGAATCTTATACCATCTAAATCCACGAAATAAGGTAACCTCATTTTCTACTCATATAAGCACTATAAAGTTACTGGACAGTCATTTGCCAATAATTTGTATTCTGTGTTTAAGGAAGGTTTAGATATATTCAAGAATGATCAATCCCAAACAAAGCAACAGACATGTCATGACCTACAAATGGCAAAGTCACAGGAAGCACGTGCTTGGCATCTTAGGGACAGCCAAAAAGTTATCTGTTCACCTGCTCATTCGTTCAAGCACAAGACAGTCATAAAACAAAGTCTCTTCCCTTATAAAACCATCTAAGGAAGAAGACAGATAATAAATATGCAAGTAAACATATATTTATAATATGAAATAATATCTGGTAGCAATGTTATGAAGAAAAATAAAGCAGAGTGAGAGAAGAAAGAATGAAAAAGGAGGCTATCATGTGGCTACATGCAGACACTCTGGTTTCCCCAAACAGGTTTCCAACAAAAGGAGAACACGGGCAGGTTGGATAGTAAAATTAGCCCATGCGGAATGCCTTATTTCCTTGGCTTTTACCTTATTCCCACTTTTCACCCCAAGAAATGGCTCCAGAGCAACAATCACCTTCCTCAGGGATAAGAAAAAGTTGTAAGTCCTCATTTGGCATAGCTATTTACTTGCTATATGTCAACGAACAAAGCACTTCTCTCCATGCCTCAGTTTCCCCAAATATAAAACAAGGAGGTGGGCTTAAGTGATTTTCAAGGTCCATTAAAGGTAAAATACTGTAATAATTCATGCCAAATCTAACTACAGAGCTTTGGAGTCAGCTATAATACTCCGGCTTTCTAGACTGCCAGTTTCCTTAGTTACCACAGAAGTAAAGCAAATGCCTCTAGTGTGGTGAGATGTGATATAAGAGGATGTTACCAAATTAAGTCAATGAAAATTTACCAAGCAACAACCATATGCAAACATCAGAAATATCCATCACTTGGAGGATGGCCTTTTGCCCTGGCTTCAAGTACTTGCTAAATGCAAAGGGCCCTAAACTCTGGAACCCCATCCACCAGGACAACCTGGCACTTCAGAGGTCTCAACTGATCCTTTCAAGTCAGAGACTGAGCAACCATGCAGCCAGAGACATCACTCTTCCACAAACCATTAGCAATGACTAAGTCCAACCTTTGCCCTTGCAGTAGTCACAGTCCAAAGGGTAGGGGGGAGACAGACTATTAAACGTAATATGATAAGGATAACCACTGACATAAACAAAATGCTGTGTAAGCCCAGAGAAAGAAGAGATTAGCTAGTTTCTGAACCTGTTATGAATACAGCAAAACCATCAGGCTAGCTGCCTCTGTCTTGTGGGGAAAGATACCACGGTCTGCTGCGTGATTAGGATAACGTGAAGTCCAAAGTTTCATGGCTTACCCGTATTTGTAGCTCCCACTTTCCTTCTTGTTCACATTCTTCTCCAACTCCTTAGCCCTAGCAAGAATTCAAGGCCAATTAACTAAAGTGCAATTACCTCACTTTTCAGACCTCGTAAATCATCTGAGGACCATGAAGACACTGGTTACACTTAGCCAAACCGTAAAGCCTGCCATGGACAGCACACTGGGCAGTGGAGGGAGAGTAGACACTGGCTGTAGTAACGCTGTGGCAGCTGTCCGCCCACTACTCCTACCCCTCCTACTGTCACCAGAAAAGCACATCCTCCAGGCCAGCTGAACTGGAAAGCTTTTTTAAAGACACTTTTCAAATTTCTACAGAAGTGGAAGGAATATTTAATGACCTCTCTCACATTCAACAATCATCAAATTTGGGGGCATTTAATGCTCACTTCCTGGGTTCTTCAATTCCTACCTCATAAAATTTCTATTTCTCCAACTGGCTTCCTCTCTACCTGGTCCTCCTCTCTCTTTCCTACATGCACTCCAGCTTTCCATACACTCTTTACTTTTCTACCCATCCTTAAAGACCAACCCAGATGTCACCTCTTCCAGGAGCCCTTCCAGAACAGAACTATGAAACTCCTAAAGCCCATGTATCTGGAATATCCATGTGCTGATCACATCCGCCCACCTATGAAATCTCCCTCCAGATTTTCACTGCCACACCTCCTTGGTCCAGACTTTATCTTGTGCTCTCTCCTAGACGTGCAGTCACTTCCGAGGTGATCTCTCTGCCAGAACAATTCATAACAGAAGCAACCAGTGATCTTTATCAGACACCATCTGACTGCATCAGCCCCCTACTTTGACAAACCATGACAATTTTCTACTGCCTTTCGATTAAGGTCCAAACTCCTTTGTATGACACACAAGGTACCTCATCATCTGGTGCAAGGTGAAAGTGAAAGGTGAAGTCGCTCAGTTGTGTCCGACTCTTTGCAACCCCATGGACTATAGCCTACCAGGCTCCTCCATCCATGGGATTTTCCAGGCAAGAGTACTACCAGCTACTTATCTCAACACCTCCAACAAATGGCCTTTTACTCCAGCCTCACTCAACCATTTACCACTCTAACGTACTCCTCCCTTTTCTCCCTCAGTGCTTTGGATGCTGTCTTCTCTTCCTAGAATTCTTTCCTGACCTGCACACTCTATTTCTATTCCTTAAGATGCAGTTCAAATATTACCTCCTTTGTGACACATTCTCCTACTTCATTCAATCACAGACCCATTCAACAACTGTTAACTGATCATGCTATGCTCTAGACAGGGAATCCAAAAAATAAATAAATAACAACTCTCACTCTCAAGGAGCCTAGAGTCTAGTAGATCTCCTCGGGCAGAGTAGTTCCCTTCCTCCTCTGTTCTGCAGAAATTTACAGTTTGCACAAATCTCTAAGGTCACATTTATTACATTTAATATAATACTTGTTTCTGAGTCTGTTTTTATCTCTAGACTCTAATCATCTTGAGGTCAAGGGTCTTTTACTTTTAAGACTTTATTGAGGAGAGTAAGTGTTTCTGGCCATTCATATGCCGGACCTTGCCTGTTGGTGGTTGGATTTCGTGTACTATTGGGCCGAAAGGGTGACGGCGCCGCTAGGATGAAGCTCGTGAGATTTTGGATGAAACTGAGTCACGAAACTGTAACCATTGAATTAAAGAATGGAACACAGGTCCATGGAACAATCACAGCTGTAGATGTCAGTATGAATATGTATCTTAAAGCAGTGAAAATGACCCTGAAAAACAGAGAAGCTGTACAGCTAGAAACACTGAGTATTCGAAGAAATAACATTCGGTATTTTATTCGGCCAGACAGCTTACCTCTGGATACACTACTCGTGGATGTGGAACCAAAGGTGAAGTATAAGACAAGGGAAGCTGTTGCAGGAAGAGGCCGAGGCAGAGGGTGTCCTAGGCGATAATGTCTCTCAAGACTACTATTTCAAAGTAGTGGGGAAGGAAGACAAATCCATGACAGAGGAAGACTATGAGGCCAAGGCAGACGAATTTGAAGTCCTAAGCGACAATGTTCCTGGAGCTTACTGTTTCACAGGGGTGGATGTTCAAGTTTTTTGTACAGGCTTTGTTTGTAGCAGTTTTTAATAAACATAAATGTAACACACACACACACACACACAAAGACTTTATTGAGGCATAGCATCCATCTCAGGTGGACAATTCTTTGACTGTTCATATATTTATAGAGTTGTATAGCCATCTCATTTTAAATCATTTCCATCACACTATAAAGAAAGCTCAAAGCTCACTGGTCAACTCCCCATTCCTGTCCCTAGACTTAGGCAACCCCTAATTTACTTTATATCGCTATAGATTTGTCTGTTCTGGATCCTTCATATAAATGAAGTCACACAACATGCTGTCTTTACTGACTTTTATGTAGCATAACACGAGGCATAATGTTTTTCAAGGATTATCTATGTATCATGATACAGCATGTATCAGTAGTTCACTCCTTTTTCATGACAGGTAATCTTCCACTGTATGGATATACATTTTGTGTATCCATTTACTGGTTAATAGACATTTGAGCTGTCTACTTTTTGGCTATTATAATACTGCTATGAACATTTGTGTGTAAGTTTCTATGGAGACATATGTTTTTATTTCTCAAGTATATATCTAGAGTGGAATTACTGGGTCATATGGCAACTCTATGCTTAACCTTTTGAGGTACTGCCAAACTGTTTTCCACAGCAACTGTACCATTTTACATTTCCACTAGCAGTGCAGAAGTCCAATTTTTCTACATCCACAACACCTGTTATTACATCTTTTTGATATAGCATCATATTGGGTATGAAGTGGTATCGTAGTTTGGATTTGCATTTCTCTGATGGCTAATGATGTTCAACATCTTTTCAAGTGCTTGTTGGCCATTTGTGTATTTTTCTTTTGAAAAAGGTCTAGACAGATCATTTGTTCATATTTTACCGGATTATTTACCTTTTTCTTATTAAGTGATAAGAGCTCATTACATATCCCAAATATAAATCCCTCATCAGAAATATGGTTTACAAATATTTTCTCCCATTTAGCAATCCAAAGTGGTCTGATAATCATTTGATCTTACTCATTTTCACATTTCAAAGAACTAGCACATAATCTGACACATTGCACATGTTCAGTAAATGTTAGGTGGCCATTACTGCTTTTAATTGCTTTGAAGACAAGAATAATGCCTTACTTGTTCAGCATCTCCCTCACATGTCACACCTAGCACTAGACATAAAGGACATGCTTTGGAAATACACAGAGGCTGAGTAAATCTCA
Source organism: Odocoileus virginianus (assembly GCF_023699985.2). Taxonomy (NCBI): domain Eukaryota; kingdom Metazoa; phylum Chordata; class Mammalia; order Artiodactyla; family Cervidae; genus Odocoileus; species Odocoileus virginianus. The sequence goes on from NC_069683.1 coordinate 30,385,623, forward strand.
CATGAACAAAACAGTGGGAATGATGTTGCAGAAGAATCCAGAGGTAACAGGGAAAGCCACCTGAAACCAAGAGAAATTTACATTGGCTACTACCAGTTACCCCTGAGACCGCTGCTGCTCCCTGACAGTAAGAAGTAACTTCTCTGTAAGCCATTCTTACAGTGGCCCACACTAAGAAGTAGTCATCAAAACGTCCCATTACTTAGAAAACCAGCCACCCTCCCTTCATTCCCTTAGCCAGTGACAGATAGCAAGCACAGGATAGCACTAATTGAGATGTTGGCTCTGCTTGAAATGTCCTTTCTTCTCCTTAAGGAGGTCAAACTTGACCTAAAGAGACAGCCTGGTATCTGGATCACATCAGAGATGCACAGCTGGCAAGGGTGCTCCATCCTTTGTGGGTTTTAAGTTAGAAAGTGGCTCACTCTCTTAAACACTATCATGAAATCCTTCATGATCATCAAGAGCCAATAGTAAATACTGAATACTTTCCAAACTTGACACAGCATACACATAGGACTGAAGGAAGCTTTGGGAAGAAGGAAAAACTGAAGAACATGGTTAGTTCTACCAGAAGGCCTAGAACAGTGGGGCAGGAAATGTCTCTATCATCTCTTCCTATTATTCAAGCTACAAACATAATCCAGGTCCTTCAACCTCATGCCTTTCTTGCCAGCCACTGTTCAAAATCTTCTGGTTTCCTAATACTGCCCGTAAGAGAAAGTAAGAACTCCCCAGTAGGCTACACAGTGCCTTCCAAGAAAGCATTATGAGCGAGCTCCTGTGACCACACAAGGCCATGATCTGCCCTAGACTGCCCTCCAGTTTTACCCTCCTCTGCTCCCCCACACCTCTGGCATTTAACACGTGCTCCTCTGCACTATACGGAATACACCAGAAAGCACATGCACTTTGAAAGTAGATAAATCTGGAAGTACTACTTGCCTGGATTAAGGTATGTCTTCCCTGCCTCTTTAATCCCTTCTCCATTTCTGTCCCCCCCCGCCCCCAGTAAACTTTCTAGAATGCAGATCTGATCCACGCCAATCACCTAAGTGCTTAAAGTTCTTCCACAGTTAATCACCCACTACACATAAAAATCCAAACTCCTCAGTGATCTCACACCCACCTCCCTTTCCAGTCCCCCTACTTTCTCATCACACCCCACCTTCTACTCAAGAGGCTCCAGTGACACTAAACCTTACACAATACCCTGGCCGTGCTGTTCTCTCCCTCTCACCTCCCATCTTCTCTCCCTCTCACCTCCCATCTTGCTCATGTCGCTCCTTCTGCCTAGAGGGTCTTTCCCTTCTTTCCTTGGCTGATTAACCTCTGGTCATTTTTTCCACACCAGCTGAAGTGCCACTTCTCTGGGGAGCCTCTCTTGATCTCTTGCCCCCCACTTTCTGTGCTCACAGAGAGCTCTGTGAATCTCTGTATTACAGCAGTTGTTACATCTGCTTATTTGACTAACTCTTCCACTGGACTACGAGCAGCCTGAGAGCAGAGCCTAGGTCTTCATTATCCTTCACAGCTAAGATAGTGCTGTGATAAATGCTCGGTGCATGCTTGATGAATGGATGCATGAATAAACAGGATTCTCCCGCCATACACACCAGGCTGGCATAACAAACAACTTTATTATGACTTTAAGCCGACAACACTCAGACTGTCTCCCTGACCTGTCTCAGTAACAACTGTGTGGTAGACAGGATAAAAAGGCAGATCTTCAGAGTCTCAGACCAACGTCCAGAACCCTCCTCCCACTCTACATTCGTATTTTCAACTGCCTAATTAACACCACCACTTTGATGTTTACATAGCCATCTCAAACTTAGCATAGACAAACACAAGTTTTCTGTATTTCCTTCTTCTCACCCCAACAAAAATTTCTCCTAGTCTGTCCTATCAGTACACAGTAACATCAGCCATGGTGTTGCCAACTACTCAAGTGAAAGCAAAACAAACTCAAAAAACCTGAAAGTCAAGCTTGATTATTTTCATTCCCTTAAGTCCCATATCCAATCCACCAGCAAGTCCTGTAGGCTCTACTTCATTCTAATTTCATCTTGCCATCTCTGCCACCCTACTCACACTCCCCCTCGCTCCCAACTCCAAAACTGTCATTTCTCACTCAGACTACTGCAACAGACTCTTAACTGCCTTCCTCAAGTGCTCCCCTACAATCCATTCTCCTCAAAGCAGCCAGAAAAATCTTTTTGAAAAATGCAAATCAGCTCACCTCACTCCTATTTTAAAAACCATCCAATATCTTCATTGTACTCTCAATAAAATTCAACACATTCAGCAGCCTTACATATCTGACTGCCAAACTCCTTGACTTCATACGGTACTTATTTTTCTCTTGCTCACTGTAACTCAGCCCCACTGGTCTTCTTTGGTCCCAAGACATGCGTAACCTGTTGCCACCGATTTGTAGTTGCTTCTCCCTTGACTTGACACAGTATGCTTCTGAATCTTCAAGCTGCTAAGTCTTCTTCATTCAGGTCTCAGTTTAAATATCACCTCCTTGGAGGCATTTCATAAACCTCCCCATTGAAAGCAGCACCTCTCCTCGAGTCATTCTCCATCCTTTTCTCAGAGTACTTAACAGCATTTGAAGTTATCCTGCTAGTTACTTATTCATTATCTGTGTTTCCCCTATTAGAAAGTAATCTTCACAAGAGCAAGGACCTTCATTGTCTTGTTCACTGCTGAATTACCAGGACCTAGAAAAATTCCTGACATCCTGAAGTTGCAAGTATTTGAATCAGAATGAATAAATAATATAGATTACATATTTAATAAACACTTGACGAATGTGTGAGTGAATGAATTAAGGAATGGAATGGAAAAGGAAAAAAATAATAAGTGCAATCTATTTAATATTTTTATCACTGCTCACTTTTCTCTACCGTGCCTTTGGTTTTGCTCAGATCCCCACAATCTCTTGGACTACTATAGTATTCCCAACTAATTTCTTCTCCTTTCCCCAAGCTGATCTTTCCAAAACTCCCACCCTTCTCCAGATTTGATCATTCTGAGACATAGATCTGAGTGTGTTATAAGTTCAAGCCTCTTAGCATGTTGTTAAAAAGGCCTTTAAAAGCTGGAAATAGAACTGCCATATGACCCAGCAATCCCACTTCTGGGCATACACACCAAGGAAACCAGATCTGAAAGAGCCACATGCACCCCAATGTTCATCGCAGCACTGTTTATAATAGCCAGGTCATGGAAGCAACCCAGATGCCCATCAGCAGACAAATGGATGAGGAAGCTGTGGTACATATACACCATGGAATATTACTCAGCCATTAAAAAGAATTCATTTGAATCAGTTCTAATGAGATGGATGAAACTGGAGCCCATTATACAGAGCGAAGTAAGCCAGAAAGATAAAGACCATTACAGTATACTAACACATATATATGGACTTTAGTAAGATGGTAACGATAACCCTATATGCAAAACAGAAGAAGAGACTCAGATGTATGGAACAGACTTGTGGACTCTGGGAGAAGGCGAGGGTGGGATGATTCAGGAGAACAGCATTGAAACATGTATATTATCTAGGGTGAAACAGATAACCAGCTCAGGTTAAAAAGGCCTTGCCAACATTACCACTTACTGCTATCCCCCTACATTAAACCTATATTCCACTAACACAGGAATTCTTACAGTTCCCAGAATATTCTATGCTGAATAGAATAGAACAGAATATTCTAACGCCTCCAAGCCTTTGCATATCTTTTCATTTTGCTGGACCACTCTTTCCTTTCTCACAGATTATCAACTGAACTCAATCCTCAAGAACCATCTCAAGCATCCTCTGTTAAGTCTTTAATGATCCCCTCAAGCAATTAGTCACTCTCTCCTTTGTCACAACAGTAAATAACACACACTTGCACTACACTGCAATCATTTGTTTCTATGTCTGTCTTCCTCTACGTGACCATTAGCCCCCTGAAAGCAGGAGCTGTCTTCATGTTTGTCTAGTCCCCAGCACTGTTAACTGGCATTTTGAAGCACTCAATAATTGCTGACTGAAGAAATGAATGGATATGTCTTAATTCCTCAACTTGACATTTAAAGTCAACCTCATACTGGCTCCAACCTATGCTTCTCCATTTAGTACTTAGTCCTCCCTTACTTGCTGATCCCCAAACACATTTACTTTCTCATATTTACTTGGGACCTTTATTCCTAATACTCTCTCTAGTGAAACTTAAATCATCCATTAAGGCCCAGCTCAGGTGGCTCCTTCTCCATGAAGTCTTTCCTAACCATTTTGATAAGAAGAGATTTACTTCCCCAACAGCACTTTGTTTTTTCTACTGATGAGGTATTTAGAACTTATTTTATAATTACAGCCTTTCCAACTGAACTACATGTGCTGCTTTTCTAACTGAACTATGAAAGCTCTATGAAGGCATGAAACATGAATTAGTATATTTCCTCTCAACTTAAGTACCTAACACAGTGCCTTGCACAAAGCAAGCAGGTATCACTAAATGTTTTATTAGTGGAGAAAAGTATGTTTAACAGTATGCTTAGAGATAATATGCCTCCACTCCTTCACATATGTGCTTTCACCTTGGTATAAATTAGTCTCCTGACCATATGATAAACTATTATTCTTGCTTTAAGAATGAGCCCAACATCATATCCTCTCTGAAGTCTTCCCTAACTCTCCCAAATACACTTTCACACTTTGCCATGCACCTGTGGTACCTGTACATGACTTCACTCATCACACTACATTGTCATTATCACTTAGGGGGTCCCTCTCCCTATTAGACCATGAACTCTTGAAGCACAGAGTCTCTTTAAACATTTACAGGGTTCTTTTTGTTTGGTTGTTTTCTTTTTGGCTACAACGTGCAGCATGCAGGATCTTAGTTCCTTGACCAAGGATCAAACCCATGCTCCCTGCAGCGGAAGAGTGGAGTCTTTACCACTGGACTGCCAAGGAAGTCCCTCTTTAATCATTTATGAATTCCCAACACAAAATAAAGTATCTGGCAAAATTAAACACTCAATAAATATACGGTGAATTTTGAAAACAGTAAATTCATGTTATAGAGTATACCAGCAATAGAGATCATGGCATCATATTGCTGGGTTCAAATCCCAGTTCTACTTACAAGCTATCCACCCCTGAGTAAGTTACTTGACAATGCCTCAGTTTTTACTCATCTGGGAAGTGAAGACAATAATACTATTAAAAGAGAATTAAAACAGCTAATGCATGTAAAATGCTTGGTATAATGCCTGCCAGGCAGCATGCACTAAAAAAGTTAGCTATTGTTTGTTATCATTAGAAAGAGCTAAATGACAGGAAGCTTAATGACAGGCTCAGCAAGAGGGCAGGCTCAATCCTATGGGCAAATGGGGAATAGAACACCCCTGAAGAAGTCCTCAGTAACAGACACACTCAGTTACTGGGAACATCCTACTGGGAAGGGGGAAGGAGGGCAGAGGGAACAGACCATGGCAGGGTTATACTCTCTGCCTCCAGCTTCCCATTTCCCCACTGGTTCACTCTAGTTGTTCAGGGCCAAAAGCCCCATAGCCATAATTCAACATCCTCTTGGGATAGCTGCACTTTAGAGGGAACTAATGAGTTTATGTTTACCTACAGATTTTCCTCTGAGGAGCAGAGAGATAAATGACTTCAAGAAGGGAAAACACAAAGAAATAAAATAAAGAAGAAGAATGACACTGGGTGGATTATCCTGGGTTGACTTCCACAGAGTAAGCTTTTAGGCCAAACAGCCCCAGGTGAACGCAACCTAATTAACCCCAGGTGGACTGAACCTAAATTCGTCAGAGGATTCTCTGGCAGGGCACGTGCCTCCATCATGGGTCAAAGATGCAAAGAAGCAGGATCTAGGAGAAGAGAACTAAAAAGATGAAGCTACAGAAATAAGAATTCTAGCCCAATCTGAAGAATACTGCAACAGAGGAAATCAAAGAAGGAAGAGGTTGACCAAAAAATGATAAACTCCCTTTCACTGTTATTTAGTCGAGCTAAGTTGTGTCAACTCTTTTGCGACCCCACAGACTGTAGCCCACCAGGCTCCACTGTCCATGGGATTTCCTAGGCAAGAACACTGAAGTGGGCAGCCATTTCCTCCTCCAGGGGATCTTCTCCACCCAGGTCTCCTGCATTGGCAGGCGGATTCTTTGTGTTTAAACACAGACTAGGTGACCACTTGCAGGGAGTGTTTGGCATGGGTAAACGGATTAAAGATCCTTCAATGAGCATTTATATATCTACTCTATGCTAACTATTGTGAAAGATTGGGTGCTGGGAACACAGAGGTGAAAAATAATATGGTCCGTCCCCTCAATAAGTCCAATGCTCAGTGGGGGAGACAAACGATACAACAGGGTAAGTGCTGATAGATGTCTACACAGGGTACTGTGGGGGCAAAAAGCAGGTCCTCAGATTCTGTGCTTATGACTCACTGGTGAGGAGTAATATGGCATGAATTAAAATTGGAAAAGCAGTTTATAAGCAAATAGTACTGTCAGGCGCTACTGTATTATTGCCAGGCCAGGACAATGTGTCAGTTAATCTTTGCAATTTAGTCAACACTTCCTTAAACCTGAATAGAATCCACATCTACAAACATCCTCATTTATTCAACAAACATAATCAACGTCTGCTACTGCCAAGCACTGGGTAAGGCAGAGGAATGAAGAGATGAGAAAGACAGTTCCTGCATTCAAAAAATAAGAACATTCCTCTTCATCTTTCTTATTCTCTCTCCGACCTTCCCTTATTGACCAGCATGTGTATGTGCTCCATTGTGCCTGATTATTTGTGACCCATGGACTGTAGCCCGCCAGGCTCCTCTGTCCATGGAATTTTCCAGGCAAGAATACTGGAGTGCGTTGCCATTTCCTGCTCCAGGGGATCTTCCAGACCCAGGGATCGAACCCGTGTCTACTGCATCTTCCACATCTCCCTCACGGACAGGCAGATTCTTTATCATTGTACTGCCCGGGGAAACTCTTTATTGACCGGAGGACACTTTAAATTCCTTCTGGAAGTAGATGAAACAGGTTAATTGCAAAAACAAAGAGTGACCTGGCCGGGGGGGGGGGGGGGGGGGGGGTGGTGGAAGGTTTGTAATGGGAAATCAAACAGGAAAAACTGTCTGTAGACATGCAGACAGGGTGTCTGCCGGAGTACGAGACTGACTGCACAGAAAGTCAAAGGTTATGGTATTGGCGGTTATATGTAGGCCTTTTTGTCTACATCTTTCCTATCACCATTTTTTCTACTCTTATCCTAAGATTATTAGCACAGATTATTAATAATAATTATACCTTCATTCGGCCATTCTCTACCGTTTACCGAGTACCCAACAGGAAATTATAGGACTCACAAAGCAAAGTAAAATACAGGGATCCAAGATTTTCAAAGCTGCAGGAGACCTCTAAAAGTCATGTGGTCCAAACCTATCATTTCAAAGATGAAGAATTAAGGTGTGGAATCTTTCATGAGCTCTTATCTTCAAACATTTATTGAGTCATACTCTATGCCAGGCACCAAGGATATAAGGATGGATAGGAAAACAGCGACAGACTTTATTTTCTTGGGCTTCAAAATCACTGCAGATGCTGACTGCAGCCATGAAATTAAAAGATGCTTGCTCTTTGGAAGAAAAGCTATGACAAAGCTAGACAGTATACTAAAAAGAAGAGACATCACTTTGCTAACAAAGGTCCATATAGTCAAAACTATGGTTTTTCCAGTAGTCCTGTATGGATGTGAAAGTTGGACCATTAAGAAGGCTGGGCACCAAAGAATTGATGCTTTCAAACTGTGGTGCTGGAGAAGACTCTTGAGAGTCTCTTGCACGGCAAGGAGATCAAACCAGTCAATGCTAAAGGAAATCGACTCTGAATATACACTGCAAGGACCTGATGCTGAACCTCCAAATACTTTGGCCACCTGATGCCAAGAGCTGACTCATTGCGAAAGACTCTGATACTGGGAAAGATTGAAGGCAGAAGAAGAAGCAGATAACAGAAGAGGAGATGGTTGGATGGCATCACCAACTCAATGGAGATGAGTCTGAGAAAACTCCAGGAGATGGTGAAGAATGGGGGAAGCCTGGAGTGCTGCAGACCATGGAGTCGCAAAGAGTCGGACACAACTGAGCAACAAAAAGTACTTTCTTTCAAAGAGAACTCGGTCTCAAAGAGTGTGACCCCAGTCAAATCACCTCTGTAAATGAAGTCCCACACTTACACAGTAGAAATGTCTAGCATAGGACAGCATGGGAAGTTATAGTACTCATATTGCCCAGAGTTGCTAAGAGCACAGATACTGGAGTCATCTTGGATTTGAACCCTACCTCTGTCACTTACCATCTGTCCAAATTAGGCAAGTTACTTAAATTCTCTGTGCCTGTTTCCACATCTGTAGAATGGATATAGCCATAATAATATCTATTAAATACTAAATATCTTGCAAAGTTGTGGTATGAAATTAGATAATGCATAGAACACTTGGCACAGGAACTGGCACATAGTAAGTACTGTATCATTTTGCCTTCAGCACTCTCCTGCTGAGCCCTGGCCTTAGAATCCTTCTCAACACAGTCTTCTAAACATCAATTATCATTTGGCTGTCTCTGAGATAAAACAAAATCTGCTCTTCCTAGTCTAAAACCTAGGTCTATCATTTATAACTAGTTTTTTTTTTTTGCACACTACATTATGCTACTACTCATTTTACAAGTCTTTAAAAAAAAATGAAGATACATGGTCAGATAGCCAAGATTAAACTTCAGTCACATGTGCCTCAATCCTTCAACAAGCTCTTGACTTTAACTAAGAATCCCTAGAGAAGAAAATCCCTAGAAACAAGGAGTATTTATCAAATGTCTATAGGGAGAAACCATGGGAGGGAAAACAAAAAACAAAACAAACAGTACAAGATTACTACTTTGAAAAAGCAAGAGATGGGAACATCTACAGTCTGCCTGAGAAAAGAAGATATGATACAGATTGCCACTTCCTCCTTGATGTACCTATGGCACCTACTCCACTGACACAACACCTGTGACACAAATTTGTACTTATCACTCCCACCCAGGCTAGTCTGTGACCTCCCTGAAGGCAGTTATCACACATTATCCATCATGATGTGATCAACCATAGCACAGTACCTGGAACAATTAATCAAAAAATTTGATGAATTGATAAATGAACACAGAGAAAAACCATGAAAGAAAACGAAAGAAGGTATTTGTGTAGATCAAACTAGTTCTACAAGACAAGAGCGCCTTGGGCTTGGACCTTAAATACACATAGGATTTGGAAAGACACAGGGAGAAACGGAAGGTACTCCAGGCAGACAGGACAGCACAAAGGCCTGGCAGTAATCAGAAACATGGTACACAGGATGTTAGAGCTTTAGTCATGATCTAGTCCAACAGTTCAATTCTCACAGGGATGCTGTGAACATTCAATTAAAAAAAAAGCACATACTACTAAGGAGAGGAGTGTATTACCACTATTCAAAAATAATAATTGTCGAACACTGTTAGGTGCCTGCTTTATGCCAGGCCCCATACCGAGTAAAGGGACTGTGACCATGAGCAAGATAGACCTGGACTCTGCTCTTGGGCAGCCAACAATCTAGTGGGGAAGACAGGCAGTTAAAATAATGCTTGGTAGAGGTGGGGTAGAGGAAGTACAGGGAGGCTGAAGGAACATAAAATAGGGTCAGTCACCCAATCAGTGGGCAGTAAGAGAAAGCTCCCTGGTTTTTAAAGTGTGGTTTGAGACACTCAACGTGTTCTGAGTACCTTCAAGGACTATGAGTCTTCAAAGTGAGATTTTTCTTTTATTTTTTAAACAAAGTGTTTCATGACTAAGGTTTAAAAACCCCTGACCTAATCCAATCTTTTCTCTTAACAAGAATAAATCAGGGCCCAGAAGAGGTAAATGACGCACTAAAGGCAACAGTAAGTTAGCTGTAGGCTGCTTTGAACTTGAGCTGGAAGCTACTCACTGATCTGCATGATATCACATCATTTTGGCAGATGAACAACTACTGGGAGCAGACACATCCAGAATTCACAGGAACTATCCAGGCAGGCAGGCTGGCCCCAATAGGATGTTGAAGTGCTTTTTTAGCTTAGGTCCCAAGCCAGGTCTCTGTGCCAAGATGGTGCCTCCAATTCCTCTAATGGCTGGCACACTACCCCTTCAAGAAGGAACTCACAGGCTCCAGGAGTAAGTCAGCTTCTGGGCCTCCAAGCTGGTTCCCATGCTTTATCCTCCCCAACACTCTCAAGCACCCTATGGTGTTTAGCAAGTGAAAGAACTTAGCCATTCATCACAGCCTACCTGTTCAATACCTAGCCTGAGCTGGCTAGACCCACAGCTCATCTACCTAACTGCCACTGGGCTGGTCACTCCCCATGACCAGGGAGGGGCTCAGCAGAATCAAGTTATTGGTAAACTAATGGACCTGTATAGAAAAACCAATATTCTTTTAGTTAAATCCCACTCTGAACCTCTCAGGAATGAAATGCTGCTTCACATTTTTGTGATGAGTCCTTTGTACATTAAGAAAGGGGTAGTTTACTTCAGTAAGATGAGCCTGGCTTGAGAATGGAACTTAGGTGCTCAGCAGAGCATGGTGGTGTAAAACTTAGCTCTGCACAGCAGAGGCAGACCCGGGCTGGAATTTGCACTTCCCCATCATGAACTATTGGAATCCTGGGAATGCCACTTAGCTTCTCTTGCCTCAGTCTCCTCATTTAGAAAATGCAGTAAACACCAACTAATTCACAGGGTAGTGTTAACAATAAATGAGATAATGCAAGCTTTAAACAGGAGCTGGTTTATGATAAGGGCTCAATAAACAGTGGTCTTTTCTACTAGTAGCTCTTTTCCTAAGCCCTCTTTTCTATTCAGGAGAAGCAGTAAGTGAAACCTAAACTACCTTAACTACTATAGAAAGTAATAATGAAAAAGAAAAAAGGAAAGGAAGAGAATATGAATAAACTGATGGCTGCTATTCCAAACTACTCAGGCTAAGGACATCTGATACCGGAAAACATAGATCTGATATCCTAAAGAAATCAGAGCATGCAGTCTTTCCAAAGAAGTGGCATCTTAGCTAGGTTACCCATTTCTTTTTTATAATCTGAGCTTCACAGCAGTCTCTCTACCAAGTAGAAAGTGTTAAAGGAGAGCAACTATACCACATGCTTCTTTGTAAACCTAACCTTTCATTTTTCAGCTCCAACCCTTCTCCATCATAAAGACTTCACTGACTCTCAGCAGATTTGAGTGCTTGTCTCTAGCGCCCCACTGAATCTGGTACTCCCTTCCATTAAAATAAGTATCTAGTATTGCAGTGGGCCATTTGCATGCCTTTTCTCTACATTATAAATTGGTAAAGATCATGTCTTACTCATCTTTGAATTCCCAGTGCATAATAGAGAGGCAGACTCTCATAATTACAAATTAAAGGATGGATTTCAACTTCTGTTTCACTGGTTAGGGATGCTAAAAAACAGGTGGGGAAGCATTAGCAGAAACTCACTCACAAACTAAGGTCAGCTAGACCATACCTCTGCCTCTCCCACTCCTTATCTGAGCTTGAAGGGAACACCGTTCCTGCTTCTCAGAGTTACTTTCTTAAACACACAAGGAAAAGGACAGAGCCAGTCCGCACAGAATTTCCAGACAGCAGATTATATTATTTCTTAGTAAATGAAACAAGGAACAGAAGTTTCTGGGATGAATGCTAGTGGTTCATATAAAGTTGACTTCCAGGCATGCCACTCTGGAAGTATAATTATGATACTATAAGTGCTTAAAATTTTAAAACAATAAGGGAGATAAGCAAAAATCAAAAATAACTAACTTCAAAACTTTTAAGTTCTTTTCTCCTTTGCCAAAACTTTTGTTCTTTATCTCAATGAACCCTGGTATATGTAACTGAAATCAGCTCCCCCCGCTCAAAGGCCATGATTAACAAAGCATGTATAACTAACCTAAACACATTATTTACTTTTACACGGCACTTTCAAATATATCTCACTGAACTACCGCCAACCATGATCACAGAAACTTAAAGCTGAAAGGGGCTTGGAAGTCATTTCCACAACTACCCCACTTCACCAACCAAGTGATATCCAAACACTCCTAGTCTTTAGTGACTGAAAGATATGGGTCTAAAATGGTTCTTTAAACATCTCTCCCTGCTCTGACCACTTGTCAGTTTCTCAGTCTCCTCTCCCCACCTTAATGTTCCCAATCAGGTAAACCAAAACCTCCAAGTCATCCCACCACCAAACAACAGGCTTTGCTTCTCAAGTCCACTTTTACTCCCTTTCTCTAGGCCTCATCCCCAATCCCCACCCAACACTCCCACCCCAGCCAAGGCCTCTAAGACACTGACCCCTCAGAGATCCCACTGGTTCCATCCCCAACAATCAAACCCCTTTCTCCTATTCCTCCCTGCTGTCCATATGCTGTCATGGGCAAGACCACAGGCACCCCTAGCCATGAATGTACCTTTGGCCTCGGAATCTTTTCCCTTTCCTTTCTCACCTTCTCTCTCTGCTTCTCAGCGCTGTCCCTTCATTCCCTTCAAACTCAATGTCTCCTTCCTCCTAGTGATTTCCTTCAAGGACCACTGGTCACTGAATACACCCGTTGTTAAATGCCTGTTACGTAGGTAAAAGAGACATACACCCTCAACAGCTCACTCTCAAAAAACTCGTAAGTCTAATAGGAAAAAGGGAAAGGGAGAAAGAGGGAGAATCACTGATTCGTTAAGACTCGACTCCTCTGAGAAGCCTTCCCTACCCCAAACTGAACTGGTTCCCTCTTCTCAGTACCACCATTATACCTCCGATGAAAAGACTTCTTGTGCGTCTCCCACCACCATACCTTGGGTTCTTCTATGGGAAGGTCCCTAGCACTTACCCCTGAGCTTCGCTCAAAGGTGATACTTAAACGTTTAAGTGAGTGAATGGATAAATTTCTCTATACAATTGTTCATTCACCCATTCGTTCTATCATTCGTTGACCAAAACTCTATCGAGCCCACATTATGTACAAAGTTCTAGAATGTAAAGCGCTCTTACATAAAAAATAACTCAAACCTATAACACTAGTAGATAAACACTCTTCCCTAGTCCGCGTCCCCCCGCACCCCCGACTCCAAACCCAGACAGTCCTTTCCTTTCCCTCAGTGAAAACCCGGCTTTCCCTCACAGAAGTCTACGCCCCTCTAACTCAAACCACCTGGCAGCCCTTTAGTCTTCCCCAGGACCTCAGCTAATAATCCTAAATCTTAACACCCCCACCCCTCTGGCTTCTCTCTCTGTCTTCCACCTCCACCCTTGAGATTGCTGCAAGTCTTCCACCCCATGACTGCCTCCGAGTCCCCGAGTCCTGGGTACCTCAGATTTCCCTCTCCACGCACCCGCTCCACAGTTGGCTCCTTCCCTCTAAGGATCTCGTCTCTCCCAGGACGCCTACTCCCAATACCTCCCCTCCCTTCCCTGAAGTTTCAGGTTGAGTCTTTCTTCTCCTCAACTCTCAACTCTTCTCACCTCATCCAGCTCCCGTTCCCCGGCAGCACCGGCTCCAACCTCCACCTCCACCACTGCCGCCATCTTCACAGCTCTCCCCCTCCCCGCAGGCCCCGCGCGAGCCAGCTGCTTCCGCCGCTCAACTGCTTCTAGCCAATCGACTGTACAGGCTTCGGCAGAGGGGGCGGGGCACCAAGACAGGCAGAGACCCGAAGGCAACTAAGAGACTGTCTCTTGCTACCCACTTAAAGGTTAAGGAGGGGTGGATTCCGTGTACTTCTAAGCTTCGGCGGCGGAGGAGGGATATTAGGAAATGAGAAATTAACCTTGTATTATTTTCAGTACAGATATGTCACCAGTTTTCCCCTGTGTAGAACCAAAGAGAAGGGCCCCTAAACTGTCTATTTTGCGACGCTCCCTCAATGGGCAACTCGAGTGAAGCGTGGAGACTAAGGACTACATTTCCCAGAATGTACAGAAACTGACCCGGAAGTTTAAAGTCCGCTCTCTCCGGGAGATTTGCAATGCGTGAAATATACGTAAACCACCCGAAAGTATTTTTCTGTCTACAGCACGTGTCTTCTTACCTTGGTGGGAGTCAATTTCCGGAAACAGCAGCTTCTTGAGGCCCCAACATGTTCCCGGGCTTCAGGAGGCGGAAGCGTGGTGCTTCGGGTCAGAAGGCGGAGGTTAGAGGGCCAAATTGGCGGGAGGACTTTTTTTTTTTTTGGTCCAAGATCTAAGGCAGCGGTGGCACTTCGAGGTCCATTATCCCTGGTGAGGGTCATTCGGGTTTTCGATGGGTAGGGGAATGGACAAAGGGAGGAAGGGTGGCCATAAAGTAAGGGAACAGAACAGCGCATTCCCAGAAGCGGTGGAAGTAGCGGCTTAGGCTCAGGAATCTGAGAGCTGAAGAGTCTTGCGGAACTTCCACGGCCCCCAAACTGCTTCCTTAGGCTCTCAGGCCTCCGGATCCACTTCACACATCTTCGAATTCTTTGCTGTGCCCACAGACTGCGTGTCCAGATTCTACCCTTACTTCCGTCCTGTACATCTTATTCACTATGCTGCACCCCAGCTTACAGTTTCCTATATCATTTCCAGCACCCTGGTTTTTTTTTTTGTACATTGTACATCTGAACCCTACACCTGGCAAGCCTGTGGTCCCTGCTTACACTTCACCCCGCCCCCCGGAGGTCCCGGCTGAATCTACAGCATAGATAGGGCTAGGATGTCTTGTGGGCTCACTTTATTAGATTGACCGTCAACTTCATTTGGGACCATCTACATTTATTTAAAATGGGAATTACATTTATTATGTGAAACTGGGTACATAGAATATTATAAACACCGTATACTCACCACCCCCAATTGATGATTGACATCATAATCTATTTTCATACTCAATTTTTAAGAAAGATAATATGAAACAGAAGTGGGATTTATCTGTGCCCTTTACTATCAGATTCATTACCCTTTCATTCTCCCTAGAAGCAAGTCCTATAATTAGCTGTGTATTCTCCCAGTCTGTTGAAAAAAAAAAAAAACTACTGTGTATTCAGTGGGCAGTACAAGTATTGTTTCGTTTCCTTTTGTAAAGAACTTAAATGCTATTTTTCTATGTATTTTTTTTTTAATAACTTATTCTTTCACTCTTTTGGGGGGAGGCAGTCTATCCATGTTTACATATATTTACATCTAGTTTATTCCTTTTAACTGTTATATAGTATTCCGTATGATATAGAACATTTCGTTCATCCATTCCTCAACTAGTGGACATTAGAATTTTATGCTTTTTGCTATTAAGAAACATTACATGTATCTTTTTGTACACATGAGCTAGAGCTGCGCTGTTTAAGTAAACCAGGACAGGTGGCTATTCTTGAAATGTAGCTAGTCAGAATTAAGATGTGCTGGAAGTGTTTATGAGAGAGCCCATTTCCCCATATTATTGCTACTCCTTCATATTGTAGACTTTTCTATTTTTTCCAGTCTTAGAGGAACAGGTATTTGTTCTTTCCTTGTTATCGGTGAGGCTGAGCACTTTTTTATATGGGGTATTGGTCATTCAGATTTTATCTTATGTGAATTGTATGTTTATATCGTGTCCCAAGTTTTATATCGGAGTGCTTGCCCTTTTCTTGCCAATTTGTAGTATTTAAAATTTAAAAACAGTAGCAGCTTGTGGCCCATTATTGGTTGATGAGTTTGTTGTGTTTGCCAGAAACTTCTGTGCAAGTCTGATTGAATTATATTGACTTAAGAAGTACTCTTTTCAATGGCTATTTATTTATGCCTACTGTGTTCCAACATCTCTCTGAAGTGTGGGAGATGATGAGCATGACAAAAATCTGTATCCTCAAAGAGCTCACTGCTTAGTGCAGGTACACACAGGGTAAATAAGCTGGTGCCAAAAAACAAGAACAACAGTGTATGCAAGGGCAGTGAAGTCAGAAAGCACTTAATCCTGTGAGAACAAGCAATTTAATAGATAGTGATTTTCATAAAAAATACTGTATATGTCTTATTCACCACTGTGTAACCTAGTCCAATGTCTGGTACCTGCTAGACAACCCCCTCCTCGAAAATATTAGCTAAATAAAGTATCTAATATTGACAGCTTCAGGGTCCCCAAGCCTGGAGTGTAGCGTTGGGACTGGTTCAGTCAGATGTGTATTAGTTATGAGAGATGGTGGAGTTTTTCCATCAAATCACAGGTGTATACTGGGAGTTTCTCCAAAACAGAGACCCTATCTATGTTATTTATTTTTCTGTCTCCGGTATCTAACAGAGAGTAAGAAAAATTGTTGAATGTTCAGTGAGTTGTTATAATGAGAATAATCAGCTTTAATTCATCTAAAGGCCTGGGAGGTGACTCAGGACTCACCCTGACCTCTTCTTTCTTTGAAGCCTTGGTACCATCTTGAATGTAACCTGTGACCTTTAGAATGGTATTCATTAGACTTTGGTTACTGCTGTCACAGTAGCTACCTCACTCTGAGCATTCCATAATGGCTGACCATTTGGAGCCTAATTTTTATGGTCATTCTTTCAGTGGACACTGGTTAATCTGAAACTATGTTTCTCCCTCTTAATGAGGATACAGAAATAAATCAAACATGAAGTCTGTCTTCCAAGAGCTTACAGTTGGTCAAGGGACAAAAGACATATGCAGATCATTGTAATATAGAATTTAGAGGAGGGAGCTATCACTTTGAGTGCTGAGCAGAGTGGAGATGACATTTGGCCATCAAAGATGCATTAGATTTGTCAGCGAAAGGAGGAAAGAACATTCCAAGCAGAGACAATGGCATGAACAAAGTCTCAGAGGTGGGAAAAAGGTTTTTTGGTAGGAAGGACACAAGACCATTATGTCCATGAGTATATCGAGGTCATGGACTCATTTCAGGGACCACGTGAGTTAAGAAACCTGAGTGAAAGGACAGGTAAATATTTGAAGAGAGATCCCATCTAAAGACATTCCGACAACTGTAAAACACCTCTCTCTACCCAAGGAATTGTTGAAGCTAAGTGATGCATGAGAGTTCATTATACTAATATATATGTGTGTGTGTGTGTTTGTATATATTTAAATTTTTCCATAAAAAGTTCAGCAAAAGACAAAATACAAATTCCCACATGACCTTTTAAGATTAAATAAATAAAGTAATTACGGTAAAACATCCCTTGCTGAAAGGAATAGTAGGAGATAAACCAGGAAATGGACAGATCTATGTTGTAGATGCTTTGAGAGGTCAAATTGAATTAAAGTTTATTTAGTCCTACCATATAGCAAGGGATTTGCGTATGTCAGCAAGCCCTTGAAGATCTCTAGTAGAGAAGTAACTTAATCTAAGAAGATTTGTTTTATGGGAAGGAAAAAAAAACAATAAACTTGTATCCCTTATTTAGTTGAATGTTTGTTGCACATCTTTACTATGTGCTAGGTAGAATCTAGGGTTATAAAGATGGATAATTTAAGGGATAGTTCATGCCATGAGGGCTCACCTTCATATAAATCCAATATCTACATGTTTACATATGTATATAAAATATATATAATATAATTCTATTGATAATCTATATATGTTTTGTACTTGCTGCTCTATTGCATTCCATTTGTTTTACTTTTGTTGGAATTTCATCAGCGACTCTAGATCTGCTCCCTGATCACCACCCCACCAGCCCCATGATGGTCATCAGAAATAGTGACTGATGTACTGATGTAAATAACTCCTGTTACCAGAAAAACATTCCAGACTTGTTTATTTTCCTTTTGTTCTCTTCTTTAGGAGTAACATGACGATTCCTTCTCTTCTGGAAGCTGATGGGACCAGAATATAGGCATCAAAGTGGTGACAGAAGAGATCTCAGGAGAAAGCATTTTGCCTTGTGCTTGGGACAGCTGCTGGGCCCACCATGGCTCCAGTGAAGATTAGCCATGTGGTGTCATTTTCCTCTCAGGTATGTTAATTAGCAGGCATGGTTTTTTTCTTGGTGACTGAAAAGAATGAAAGAAAAAAAAGGAGACTTAGCTCCACTTTCAGGAAACTCCCAATTCAACAGAAGAGCCGTTTTCCCTTCTTTAGGAGTTCAGAATCAAAGGCAGGAAATGCAGCTCTTGCCTTCAGGTTTCTCTCAGAGCAATGCAGGATACATAAAAGCAGACCTCAAAGGTAAAGAAGGAAGCAACCTCAGGAATCCACCCTTCTATGGAGGCAGCTGGCAAAGCTATAGGCCCAGAGTCTATACCAGGGTCCCCAGAAGGGCAATTTAGTCACACTGTCATTTTGATCAGGCTAGGGCACTCACGGTCATCCCTGACCTGTGAGGATAACACCACTGCCATCAAAGGGGATCTCAGCATCCCTCCTATGAATCCACTTCCAGGAAATTGCAGTTATCCCAGTTAGTGCTCGATGCTGGGCCCTGTCCTCCGCTGTCATCTCTATCCATTTTCCGCTCCTCCCCACACATCCCATTCTGTTACTCTAGTCTTTCTCAAGGGGTGCCATTGGTGTTTTGCGTAGGAGAAGTCTTCATTTTTATAGCGATATCCTATGCCTTGTAAGATGTTTAGCCTCCAGATCTATGGCCTCCAGACCCTAGTGATAACAATGCTTCCTCGTCACTATGACAGTCAAAATTATCCCCACATTTCAGAAAGCCCCTTAGAGAATCTTTAAGAACTACTATGTCAACTCCAAAGTGAAATAAAATAAAAATTACTGTTATCTTTCTTAGCTACATGGTCAGCCTAAATGATTTTGTTCATGGACTCAGCCTTATAAGATGCTAGAGGACATTAGCTTTCTTCTAATATTGTGATTTTCAAGCTGTACTCCTAGAAACCCACTTCTGGAAGTTGAAGGGAGGGGCCACAAGTATGTCTCCAGGCTCCTCAACCAGTGCTTTAACCATAGCTCTACTTTTATTTTTTAAAAATTTTAAAATTATTTAATAATGATAAGTAAGATTGATAATTAGTATCAAAATATTTTTGAAAATATTTATTATTGAAAAAATAAATAATCTTTAGTGTAAGATTTCAGTTAAAAGGAAGGGTTTTATTGCTAAAAAAAAAAAAATAATATTGAAAACCATGAGTCTAGCCTCCCCCACCTTAACTTAGGAAGAAATTTAGATCCAGGGAGAAAAAGTAGTTTGCTCAAGGCCTTTCCACCAAAAAACACCTGACTTGGGTCAGAACTGAGAATTTTATCTCAGTTTTAATATTATTGTCTTTGAGAAATTAAGGAAACAATACCATTCACCATTGCAACAAAAAGAATAAAATACTTAGGGTATATTACTAAATCAAGTACTTTGAAAACATAAAGCTGTGAAAGCAACTCAAAGAGAAAATGAAAAGTATACCCTGCTATGGATTGGGAATTCCAAATCTGTCAAATAGCATACACCCAAAATAATCATAGAAAAAAATCCAAAATTCAGAAAGCAAACATGTATTTTTACACAGGCAACTAGTTACATAGTGTTTAATATTGTATTGTAAAATTTACATACAATTTACATTGATTAGTAAGTAATCACTAGAGAAAGAAGAATGAACAGAGGAAACAACTACTACATTTTATATAAAGCCACTGAGCATCCACAATTTTCATATGGATCTGGCCATCGACCAAACTACAGAAATATAGTATATGGATGTTAAAATCTGAATAGCACCAAGAGATTCCAGACCTTGGTATCGTTATTTCGACTTGTGGCTGGTAGTTACATGAAACTTAAGATCCTCTTTTACATCTTTTGAAAAAGCATGAGTAACCACCTGTAAAGAATGAAGCTAGAACAATTAGTAAAACCATAGAAAAACATTATAAACTCACTTGGAATGAAATGACCTCTAAATTTAAGGACCAGGAAAGTATTAGGGGTCTAGAGATCCCATATGGACAACCTTTCTCCCCATACATCAATCACTCAGCGGTCCTCTATTGACCCAAATATCCTGAGAATTTGCTGAATAAAAGCAAAAACAATCAATGGGACCTAAGAACTTCAGCTTTTGCACACACAAAGGACTGCAGCTTAAGCAGGTGCAAAAGCACCCTCGAGTGGGGAGGAAATATAAGCATGGAGCACAGACAAGGATTAACCTATACCCTCCCAGGCTCAATGCAGAAAATTAAAAGACCCACTGAAAACAGGGCCCAAAGAACCTCCAACAGGGGGCATTCCTCCTGGGCAAAACATTAGACTACTGAACCATGAAAGATGCTCAACTCCCTATTATCACAGCATGCTCGCCACATGGTCATTGATCAGCCAGTCAGGTGAGCTTAGCATTTCAAAACTACCAAGCAGATAAATTAAAGCGTCTGTATCAGAAATACGGTGAAAACTCTTACCACTATTGGTAGGGAATAATCGCAATGAGTCAGCCAGGAAAAAGTGTAAAATTATTTAAAAAATCTGGAAATAGAAATGGCATATCCGACACCAGCATCAACTCTGGCATGACACACCAGGGCTTATGATCCTGGAATAAATCCCCAATGTTCTTGCAGCCACGATATTATAAAACCAAAAGACAATAAAATAAACCAGATGCCCAGAGAGCTATGGATGAGGAAGCTGTGGGCATATCAGCATGGAATCTCATAGATTTGAGAAAGATGTCTTAGAATTCTCTAAATGAGAATTGAAGAAACATCGCTCACTCTTAACAGAGGAAGTAAGGCCCTAGAAGATTAAAGAGACATTACAGTATACTAACACATTATATGGACTATAGAAAGATGGTAACGATAACCCTATATGCAAAACGGAAAAAGAGACTCAGATGTATGGAACAGACTTGTGGACTCTGGGAGAAGGCGAGGGTGGGATCTTTCAGGAGAACAGCATTGAAACATGTATATCTAGGGTGAAACGGATAACCAGCTCAGGTTGGGTACATGAGACAAGTGCTCGGGCCTGGTGCACTGGGAAGACCCAGAGGGATCGGGTGGAGAGGGAGGTGGGAGGGGGAACTGGGATGGGGAATACATGTAAATCCATGGCTAATTCATATCAATGTATAACAAAAACTACTGTAATGATGTAAAGTAATTAGCCTCCAACTAATAAAAATTAAAAAAAAAAAAAAAGAAAAAAAAAAAGTCAATAGTAAGAAAAAAACTAAAAAAAAAAAAAATATTATTGTCTTTGAACAACATCTCTAACCATCGATTGTAAACTTAGAATAAAAATCTTTGTGTTTCTTATCTCATAGGGTTACTTTGAAGATACATGTCTGTGAAAGCACCTTATAAATGAAATGAAACAGTCATCCCTGCATATGGATGGGTTCCACATCCCCAGATTCAGCCAACCACCGATCAAAAATATGCAGGGGAAAAAAATTCCAGAAAGTTCCAGAAAGCAAAACATGAATTTACTACATATTGGCAACTATTTACATAGTGTTTATATTGTATTTAAAACTATTTACATAGCATTTACATTGTATTAGGTATTATAAGTCATCTAGAGATGAGTAAAGTACACAGAGAGATATACATACATATACATTTTATATAAGAGACTTGAGCATCCACCAATTTTTATATCCATGGGAGTTCTGGAACCAATCCCCTGGAACCAATACTACAGGAAAGACTATAGTATTATGTGGTGTTTAAGAATTCTGAATTCAGACACCAAAGAGTTCCAACTTTGGTTGGTTATTTGGTCTTGTGGCCTTGGGTAAGTTTCTGAACTTAAGCATCCATTTGTTCATCTTTTAACTAAGAAGCAGTGATAGTAACCACCTAAAGTTGTTATGAGGCAGATTAAATGAGGTAGTGGAAACCAAAGAAGAGATGAGCGATGTCTATAAATCCCTTGGTACATGAGAGATGGACTCCTGTCTAACGCCTTTTCCATTAGGATCCTGGAAAGGTTTAGGTGTGTAGAGATCCCTCATTCATGGACATCCTTTTTTCCCTTGATGAGGTTCCTCATTTCTCTTCCTGTCTCTGACTTAGGATCCCAAATATCCGGTGGAGAATTTGCTGAACCCAGACAGTCAGAGGGGACCGTGGCTCAGCTGTCCTCAGGACAAGAGCAGGCAGCTGAAAGTGGAGCTGCAGCTGGAGAGGGCAGTGCCCATTGGCTACATCGACGTGGGTGAGTGAGTTCTCCAAGGCCTGGGAGCCTCTGTGGGGAGCACAGGAGTACCGTTCCCTCCCAGGGCTGCAGCAGTGTGTTCGAATGCAGTCTCACTGAACAGCCTTCCTGGAGCAAGCCCTACCTGGCGTGAAGGGGATATGTGGCCCTTGCCCTTGGGGCAGGCATTTGACATTGCTGAACCCTATGAGTGCTACTCCCTTAGTTACACAGCATGCCTGCCTTGCTTTGATCTGAGCAGTCTAGGTGAAGCCTTAGGACATTAACAAACCTAAGTGCCAACAGATAGAACTTATATATGCCTCTAAATATCAGTAGTATATAGTAGTGGTCCAGTGGTGAAAACTATACTTCCACCGCAAAGAGCTTTGATCCCTGGTCAGGGAACTAAGATCCTGCAAGCTGCCCAGCATGGCCAGGAAAAAGGTAAAATTTAATTTAAAATTTATATATATATATATATATATATATATATGTATATATATATAAAAGGGGACTTCCCGACAGTCCAGTGCTTAAGACTCTGTGCTTCGCACTTCCACTGCAGGGGGCGTGGGTTTGATCCCTGGTAGGGGAACTAAAATCCCATGTGCTGTGCAGTGCCATCAGAAAATTAAAAACAGAAAACTAAAAATACAATTAAAAATAAATATCAGTGTCAGGAGGATGCTTGGGGATGAACTGTGCAGGTTCATGCAGGAAGGCTCCATAGGAGTTTTGGGTTGAGAAAGCTGGTCTTAGAATTCTCTAGAAATAGAGAATTGACAAAGACCATCTGTCTCAGCTCTGTCAGGACAGAGAGACATCAGGCTCCCTAGCAAGGATTTCAGAGAGAGACAGAGTTTAGCACTGCCCACCAGAGCCAGAGGACTGGGAAACTGCGAGTCTCTTGGATCAGGGAAAAGTTTCTGGCGGGAGGAACACGGGGAGCCTTGATTTAGTGGGCTGGGGTCTCGTCCCACTTCAGTTACTGACTCACTGTGTTGCTCGACCTCTCTGGGCCTCCCCTGAGCTCTAGAAAGGAGGAATGTCCTCTGCCCACCGATCCCCTTGTGGGCAGTCAGGGGAGCCCATCATCCCACTTTCACTTTCTCACAACCTTCTGTCCCCAGGTAACTGTGGTTGTGCCTTCCTGCAAATTGACGTGGGTCGTTCCTCCTGGTCCCTGGACAGACCTTTCGTCACCCTGCTCCCTGCAACCATGCTGATGTCCCTGGCTGATTCAAAGCAGGGAAAAAACCGCTCAGGGGTCCGCATGTTTAAAAATGGTAAGGAGAGGGAGTTCCCTGGTGGTCTGGTGGTTAAGACTCTGTGCTCCCAACGCAGGAAGCCTAGGTTCAATCCCTAGTCAGGGAGCTAGATCCATGTTGTAACTAAAAGATTCCATGAGCCAAATAAATAAATATTAAAAAAAAAAAAAAAAGATGGTGAGGAGGGCAAAAGCAGAAATGAGAGACTGAGAGAGACAGTGGTAATGAAAAAGAGAGACACTGGACTCTAGAGGGCTGTGCCAGCTGGAAGGTGTGTATTGTGGGAGGGAGCCTAAGCAGGGGCTCACTTACATCTGTGTGGGGATAGGGTAATGAGTGAACCATTGCGTGGTGTGTTTGTGTGTGAGTTCTCTGTGATGACAATACCTGATAGCCAGAGATACTTATGAGCTATGATTTATATTTACATATAACATGTGATTCAGTGAAGCCAGATATAGAACCCACATTTGTGATTAGAGTGTTCGTATAAATGTGTATAGGGCTTCCCCGGTGGCTCAGTGGTAAAGAATCCGCCTGCCAAGCAGGAGATGTGGGTTGGATCCCTGGGTTGGGAAGATCCCCTGGAGAAGGAAATGGCAACCCACTCTAGTATTCTTGCTTTGGAAACGCCATGGATAGAGGAGCCTGGCAGGCTATAGTCCATGGGGTCACCAAAGAGTCGGACATGACTTAGTGACTAAACAACAACAACAACAAATAAATGTGTGTGAGTGTAGGAAAATTATTTCTGTAAGTGAAGGAATGCTGTGTGGTGGTTGTGGTTATGTTATATACAGTGTTTCCTGAGTCCTCTTCACTGCACATCTCTGTGGTCACTAGGCACTGCACAAGAAATACATGGTCTGATTCCTGGCCTCCAGGGACTTGCAGTCTAGGAAGGACTCATTCATCTGTGTCTAAATTGGAGGCATTTGTAATGTTGTGAAGGAGAAGTGACCTGGGATACGAGATGAGGTACTCTTAGTTCTGGGAATGGAAGATGAGAAGGGTTGGGAGTACTGGTCTGTGATCCAGTGAGCAAGTATGTAGAGCAGGTAGTGCCTTGAGGGAGATTGAGGTCTCATGGTCCAGGAAGGATAGATGTAGCTCAGCTGATCCACTGGGCAAGTGGTCACCCCAGACTCCAACCCTCCGGGTACCCCCTGTTAAAACGAGACAGTGGTAAGGTCTGTGGAGAGGTATAGACCGAGGATATAGTCACGCTGGGAACAGCATGGCCCCCGGCCAGAGGAGCGATGGTGGGAAGGCAAAGCGCTGGGTAGAGAGGGCCCTGACTGGCTTGCGTGGTGCTGCCAGACCCTGAGCACCCGAGATGGGGGGAGGAAAGACCTCCATTCTCCCTTAGGGTGGAATTCTCTCTGTAGTCCCAGTCCTTTCTTTCCTCTCCTCAGTACTGACCTTCTCTCCCTTACTCCCTACCATTCATGCATTTCACTTCTCCCTCATTTTCTTGTTTTCTCCTTGAGGCGATTTCCTGGCCCCAGCCTCAGGTGAGTCATGGGATCGACTTCGCCTGACCTGCTCCCAACCCTTCACACGTCATCAGCCCTTTGGCCTGGCCTTCCTGCGGGTATGTTCCTCTCTGGACTCCTTAGACGACCCTGTGGAGGGTCCCTCGGTCCCTGTGAGCTCAGGGCTGAGCCAGGTATGAACTATGGGGACCTAGCATGTCCCAGCCTTTTCTGTTTCTAGTTAGGAAGCTGGTGTTTGATTTAGGGATGGATACACATACACATACACATTCAAATATGAATATAAGGTCTTTCCTGATGGTCCAGTGGTTAAGAATCTGCCTTCCAGTGCAGGGCATGTAGGTTTGATCCCTCATGGAGAACTAAGATCCCACATGCTACAGAGCAATGAAGCCTGTGCACTGCAATGAAGACCTAGCACAACCAAAAAGAAAATTAATTAATTAATTTAAAAAAAAACCAGGGCATCCCGGTGGCTCACTGGTAAAGAATACACCTGCCAGTGCAGGAGACACAGGCCTGATCCCTGGTCTGGGAAGATTGCCACATGCCACAGGACAACTAAGCCCATGCACAGCAACTCCTGAGCCTGTGCTCTAGAGCCTGGAAGCTGCAACTACTGAGCCGACGTGTCGTGACTGCTGAAGCCCACACACCCTAGAGCCCGTGCTCCACAGCAAGAGAAGCCACTGCAATGAGAAGCCCACACGCGGCAACTGAAGAGTAGCCCCTGCTCTCTGCAACTAGAGAAAAACCCTCATCGCAGTGAAGACCCAGCACAGCCAAATAAATAATAAATAAATGATTATTAAAAGAACGCAAATACTCGCATAAATGGGCTTGTGGCCCTTTCTCACAAATAGGCATGAACACAGATGAGCCAAGTGAGTGAGCCTTCGGTACAGTGTGCACAAAGCTGTTGGACCATTTGTTCTATTGTCATTCAGTCACTGAGTCACATCTGACTCCTTGCGACCCCAGGGACCACAACACACCCAGGCTTCCCTGTCCTTCACTATCTCCTGGAGCTTGCTCAAACTCAAGTCCATTCTGTTGGTGATGCCATCCAACCATCTCATCCTCTGTCATCCCCTTCTCCCTCCTGCCCTCAGTCTTTCTCGGCATCAGGGTCTTTTGCAGTGAGTCAGCTTTTACCATCAGGTGGCCAAAGTATTGGAGCTTCAGCTTCAGCATCAGTCCTCCCAATGAATATTCAGTGTCGATTTCCTTTGGAATTGACTAGTTTGATCTCCTTGCAGTCCAAGGGACTCTCAAGAGTCTTCTCCAACACCACAAATCAAAAGCATCAATTCTTCGGTGCTCAGCCTTCTCACATCCATATATGACTACTGGAAAAAGTTTTCTAGTTATTTTTTTCTTTCAAAGGCTGATCCAACTACTCCTGCTTTCTTACCACTCATGTCTCCATTTATCTTTTCAAGCAAATAACCTCCACCAAATTCACTCACAAATATGAAGATGTAATCACACAAGGCTAGAGCCAGAGTTCTAGGGATGAAAAAATACAGAGATCATCAAGTCACAACCCCATCATTTTATATCTCAGATAGGGAAATGTATATATTTTAATTCACACAGTGAGTCAGAGCAGAGTATGGACCGGAAGGAAGCCAGGTCTCCTGCCATTACATCACAGTGCTTCCTGGGCATACAGTACATTTTTTAGAAGCTTCATTTGGCAGAACCAAAAGAATTTTGATTCCCAGGAGTGAACTTCACAGATGTCACTCCTGTTGAGGTTACTGGGAAAAAAAAACAACAAGAGACCACACTTTGGGAAGAGAGGATGGAGTTGGAGCAGACAGAGGGGAGAGAGGCTTTTGTCACATAGCCTTGGGAGAGGCCCAGAGCGCTGAGGCAAGGTAAGGCCTGAGATTTACTCTTCCCCTGTGGGAAGGGCTGCAAATGCAAAAGGATCAATGGAAGCAGTTCTCTGTGCTCTGCCAGGTTCCAACATTGTCCCTGTGGGTTCCGGAGCTCTGTGGCCTGGCTATTCAGTAAAGTGGGAGCTCTGGGAGATTAGGGACCTGTTTATCTTGTTCCACCAGGCATTCCTGGCAGCTAGGACGGTGCCTAGAACAAAGTAGGCTTTCTAGTATAAATGCTGATTATATAAATAACCTTTCAGGGGGGAGTGGAAGGTAGGGTCACCGTAAAATTTATCATCCAATCTGAGATACTTCAAGAGCCAAAAAGAGTGCTATTAGTAGTTATACTTAAGATGACAGACACACAGCAGGGTGTCCTGGGCATACTAGGACATAAATAAATGCTTCCTGGAGTCTTTTCCATTGTAGCCAGATACCTAAATTACTCTGCACCTTTAGGGCCATGGTGGGATCAAGCAGGAGGCAGTCAGCAACTCAGAGTCATGTCAGACACTGAACAGCCAGAGTAGAATGACACCCATTGCAGGCCCTCTCTGATGCCGCAGGGAGAGGAGGTCCGGAAATGTTTCTGTAAGAGAGGGTTCATACGTGGAAACAAATGGATGGCACTCAGTTATACAATTTAAGATGTCTAAAAAAAAAAATGCCATAGACTTTTTTCCAATATGTCATTCTAATGGTATATTATTGTGAAAGCACTATATAAAGGCTTATAACCCTGTGAGGTAAGGTCTTTCATGATCATTGATTTTCCAGTTAGGAAACAGAAGCACAAGAGAAATGTAGTGGGTGTCCCAGGTCACTGCCAAGCAGTGACTGGATTGGAACCCAGGCTACTAGACTCCACTTAGCCTCTGCTTCGAAGCTCAATTTCTGATAATATGCATGTGTGCTCAGTCGCTGCAGTCCTGTCCAACTCTTGCGACTCTGTAGACTGTAGCCTGCCAGGCTTCTCTGTCTATGGGATTCTTCAGGCAAGAATACTGGAGGGGGTTGCCGTGCCCTCCTCCAGGGGATCTTCCTAACCCAGGGATTGAACCCATGTCTCTTTATGTCTCCTGCATTGGCAGGTGGGTGCTTTACCACTACCGCCACCTGGAAAGGCTTCAACTCCTGATACTTAGTCTCATTTATAGTTAAAATTAGAAAACCATCTCTGCATACCCATCTAGTAACCCTTTCTATTAGTATTCATTCCGAAATTTATGAGACAAGATAAAAAAGAAGAAAAAAACCTGGAAAATTAAATATTTTAAAATTAATGTTAAGTCCAAGATGAGACTGTAATGGTATATTAGAAAATTGTGAATGTGAATAAAAATGCTACTTCTCAAACTTGTAGAATGAGGTCAAAATCATGCTTTACAAGAAAGGCATATATATGTATAATTCCCTACAAGAAAGAAAGACATTTACCTTTAAAAGAATCTGTGAGGGAATTCCCCAGCAGTCTAGTGGTTAGAACATGGAGCTTTCACTGCCAAAGGCCCGTTTCAGTCTCTGGTTGGAGAACTAAGATTCTGCAAGCTTTGCAGTGAGGCCAAAAATAATAATAAATAAAAGAATCTGTGATAGAAGAAGGAGAACTTTTGTTTTGTTTTGTTTTTAGAGAGCTTAAAATTAAAGGAAAAAAATTTTTAATTTAAGGGAAAAAAGAAAATTTGGAAAAAGATAAAAAGGAAAAAGCCACAAATGAATTGACACAGATAAATTAAGAAACTGTAGCATACCACATGAATAAAATCTATGTAGAAATTATCCAGTACTTGATTATTGCTTATAGACATTTCTGAATTTAGAAGCCAAAAGGTTTATAAGATGCCTGTTGATAGTTACAGTGTCTGATGCTAGAAGGAGACATGGGATATCTATATACACATCTTTTTATAGATAGCTAGAAGTAGTGGCTAAAATTGGTAGGTTTTTAGTTATAGGTGAGCAAAATTGTTCACAAAATAAAACATCCTGGAATTTAAACATTTAAAAGAGAAAAATGACTAAAATATCCCCAAATAGTTCAAAATAGAACTGTTTTTAAATATAAAGAAATACCTATGTGTGTATAATTTGTTTCTGTCACACGGGTATATAGAGATGAGTGATTTGAGTTTTGTACCTATGTGAATCAATTTTATGTGTTCTATTTATATATGTATAAATTTTTAAAAATATGTGTTGTTGATCAGTCACTAAGTTGTGTCTGACTCTTTGCGACCCCATGAACTGTAGCATGCCAGGCCTCACTGTCCTTCATCAGCTCCTGGAGTTTGCTCAAACTCATGTCCACTAAGTTGTATATATATGTATATGCATGTGTGCATGCTAAGTTGCTTCAGTCGTGTCATGCTCTTTGCAATCCTATAGACTGTAGCCCGTCAGGCTCCTCTGTCCATGGTGTAAGTATATGATGTACTATGCTTATTCGCTCAGTCATGTCCAACTCTTTGTGACCCCATGGACTGTAGCCCACCAGGCTCCTCTGTCCATGCTAATTCTCCAGGTAAGAATACTAGAGTGGGTTGCCATGTCCTCCTCCAGGGGATCTTTCCAACCCAGGGAACGAACCCAGGTCTCCCGCATTGCGGGCAGATTCTTTACCAGCTGAGCTACCAGGGAAGCCCGTGTATGTATATACATGTTTACAAATTTGCATATAATATGAGTCCCATAGCCCTGGTTTTCCCAATAGCTTGTATTCTTTTATCTTGGGGTCTTTCAGGATCATAACAAAATCCTTAATACTGGGAATTAACTACACAAAGTCACCAAATCTCGCATCTTAGAGCTGGAAAAGTGTGTACATAGACAGGCCAACTTGCCATGTACAAGTTATAGCAAATACACTCACTCATTAAGCTGAAGCCCTGAGTTTGGTAGTGTCCCTGGCATTATGTGACAGTGCCCCCTGGTGGTGAATGTGTGTACTTCATATTTCTCCATTTACTCCTCAGGGCTCTTCTGATGCTCAAGAGTCTGGTCCCAGCCCCTGGCTGGCTAATCCTTCCATCCGGAGGACATTCTTCCCGGATCCCCAAATGTACGTAACTGCCAGAGTGAGGTCTCTTGTCAACTTCTCAGTTCTTTCTCCTGGAAGAAACTACCAGATCACTAATAGACACACAGGACCTGTCTGGGTTCTCTCAGTTACTTCCACACTCTAGGCCTCACCGCATCTATGTACCAAACCTGACTTTCTTGGTTAGATGCTTCTGACCTGGGTGAGCAAAATATAATCTCTTCTGGATGAAACCAAGTGCTCCCTGTTTCCCTGCAGGACCACCAAGGAAATCTCAGAGCTCAGGAATATCCTAAAGCAACTGCAGCCGGGGACTCTGGGGCGTTCAGCCTGCATGGTGCTTTCAGCTGCCCACAGGGTGCCTCCAGCCTGTGTGGCAAACTCTAAAACCAACCATGCAGAACCAGGTCCCAGTCATCAGGACAGCGCAGGTGAGGCCCCATGACCTACCTTTGGCTCCTTACTTCCCAGCACCCTCCCTCCCTGAATGCATCGTTGCTACAGAAGGATGGCTCACAAACAGGACTTCAAATGGAAGAAAAGACGGTGGTCTGTGTCTTGTTCCTAGAAGAAAAATCAAATATTGTATATAATTGAAAGAACTCTGGCCCAGGAACCAAAAGTCCTTATCTTTTTGGGCTTCAGATCTTTTCTCTTCAAAGTGAAGGAATTAAACCAAATAGTATTTAGGCCTCTTGCAGTTTTAGTGTTCTGTGAGTGAACGAAGGAGGACATTTAAGTCGAGGTGGTGGTATATGGAGCTTATTAGAGACATGAAGTAGGGGAGTAATGTGGTTTCATCACAGAGAGAGAAAGGGTTAAACATTTTGGAGTTCCTACTTTGCACCAGACATTGCTCGGCACTTTTACTAACTAATGTTCACCACAAACTCATTTTACAAAAGAATCTGAGGCTACATATTCTAAGTCACACAGCTAATAAGTGGCAGAGCCAGGATTTGAACCCCAGAGTTCTTGTCCTTCTCACTATTCTAAACAGCCAGAGAGCAGAAACAAGTAGCATTCTCACTGTAAACCCTTGATTCCACTCATTGCTTCATTGGAAAAATTTTTTTAAAGGAATGGTTTGTCATTTCAAAGAACTGAACAAATTAGTGAAATCATGAGTATATTATTTCATTGCAGAAATAGGGTACTTTTTTTTTTTGATAAGTAAGAAGTGGATTTATTTAGAAACACACTCCACAGACAGAATGTGGGCCATCACAGAGAGCGAGTCCTGCAGCAGAAATAGGGTACACTGGTTACCAATTGTATAATAAATTGCCCCAAAATTTAGTGGCTGAAAACAATATTTACTGTCTCACGGTTTCTCATGGTTAGGAATCCAGGTGTGACTTAACTGGGTCTCAGACTCTGGATCTGTCACAGGCTGCTGTCGTTTCAAGGCTCAGCTGGAAAGGATCTGTTCCTTCACCCCTCCACATGATTGTGGTAGGGATTCAGCACCTCTGAGGGCTGTTGGATTCAGGCTCCCCTCAGTTCTGCCATGAGAGCCTCTCCATAGAGCGTTTCACATTGTGGCAGCTTGCTCCGTTAGAGTGAGCCACCTAGAGGGCAAGAGACACAGTGCTAACAAGAAAGGAGTCAGCGTCTGGTAACCTCATCACAGAAGTGCCATCCCATCACTTTTGCCGTATTCTTTTTTTAAAAAAAAAAAAATCTACACTAGATGCTTTTTGTTTTTTGGCTTCACCGAGTCTTAGTTTCATAACGTGGGATCTTTGATTCCCCCAACAAACTGGAATCGGCTCTTTAGTTGCAGCATGTGAACTCTCAGTTGCAGCATGTGGGATCTAGTTCACTGACCAGGGATCAAACCCAGGCCCCCTGCATTGGGACTGTGGAGTCTTAGCCACTGGACCACCAGGGAATTTTTAACCATATTCTATTCATTAGAAGCAAGTTCCTAAGTCCTTCCCACACTTAAGGGGAGGCATGTATATCAGGAAGCAGGAACCAGTGGGAGTCATTCTAGAAGCTGCCTACCACATAAGGAAGGATGTAGGTTAAATACGGAGAATGAGGAAGGAACTCATCTTTGGGGGGCATGCTACAGACTAGGTGTTAGAGCTCTGAAAACACTTAACATATAGTAAATGCTGGACTTCCCTGGTGGTCCAGTGGTTAAGAATCCACCTGCCAATGCAGGCAACTCCAGTTTGATCCCTGGTCAGGGAAGATTCCACATGCAGCAGGGCAGCTAAGTCCGCGAGCCGCAGCTACTGAGCCTGCACGCCTGGAGCTGTGCTCTGCAATGAGAGGAGTGACCGCTATGAGCAGCCCTCGCATCACAATGACAAGTAGACCCCGCTCACCGCAACTAGAAAAGGAGCACACGAGACAGAAAAGACCCAGCACAGCCAAAAATAAAAATAAATAAGAAATCTAAAATATATATGTTACATATAGTAAATGCTATATGTAGTGCTCCATAAGTTCTGAATAACTAGACAAACCGTTGTTGCTAGCTTTTGTTACCGTTCTTTGACAGATATTAATTGCACATCTCTATGTGCAAGGCTCTGGGCTAGGTGCCAGGGACACCACAATAAATAAAAAAGCAGTGCTTCTACCCTGATGGAGAGATACGCATCCATGTCACACAAGGAAATCTAAAACTTAAAATAGTGATAAGTACTTCAAAGGCAAAGCATAATAGGATGACCAGCTTTAGATGAGAGAATCCTGCCTCATAGCAATTAGCATTTCATCTAAGACTTGAAGAGCAAGAAGGAATTGACTAGGGAAGGGAGATAGAATATTCTCAAAATAAGGAATTTCATATGTGAAGGGCCTTTTGTTAATGAGATAGATTTAATGAGCATTTCTAACGCAGAGACCAGATCAGAGGAGCAGAACATAGACAAGGACGTTGGCAGGACAAAGAGGAGGAAAGTGGGAGCCCGCAGGTAAGTAGGTCAACCTGAAAGCCCCAGATCGCCTCCCCAAACCTACTGTCCTTCTGTACCTGTCCACCCCCCACTCATGTTTCAGTTGTGCCAGAGAGCACCCTGGTGTCTGGTCTTGCTCTAATGGTCTGGACTTACAAGGTAGCAAGAGAAAAGATGTCCTTGTCTACGTGGTGTCAGGCATGGAGCTAGACAAGGAGGTGGCCCTGGAAGCGAACCAGAAATGAAGACAACTGTGCTATATCTCATGGGCTTCTTTAAAATTTAAGTTGTTTTCTGCTTCAAAGGACACCGTCAAGAAAATTAAAAGACAGCCCTCAGGAAAAGGGGGGAAATATTTGCATATCGTGTATTCAATAAGGGGTTTGTATCTAGAAATAGAAAGGAACCCTTCAGTTCAGTTCAGTTCAGTGGTTCAGTCGTGTCTGACTCTTTGTGACCCCATGGACTGCAGCACGCCAGGCTTCCCTGTCCATCACCAACTCCCGGAGCTTGCTCAACCTCATGCCCATCGAGTAGGTGATGCTATCCAACCGTCTCATCCTCTGTCGTCCCCTTCTCCTGCCTTCAATCTTTCCCAGCATCAAGGTCTTTTCCAGTGAGTCAGTTCTTCACATCAGGTGGCCAGAGTATTGGAGCTTCAGCTTCAGCATCAACCCTTCCAGTGAATATTCAGGAGTGATTTCCTTTAGGATTGACTGGTTTGATCTCCTTGCAGTCCAAGAGATTCTCTAGAGTCTTCTCCAATACCACAGTTCAAAAGTTGAAAGGAACCCTTACAATTCAATAATAAAAAATAACCTCATTTTTTAAATGGACAAAAAATGTCAGAGTATGTGGGAATAGAGGACTAGGGAGTGACTACGAATGGATTCAGGGTTTCTTTTTGGGGGTGATAAAAATATTCTGGAGTAAGCTATAATAGTCAATAACCTCGTGAATATCCTAAAACCACTGAATAATATATCCTAAAAGGGTGAATTTTATGAGATGTATATTATGTCTGTAAAAAAAATAATAATAAACCTGAAGGCAGTGATAGAAGCTCTGTTCTCAGATATTCAAAGATGAAATGACTTCCCTCAAGTCTGATACGTCAAGTGAGCAAACCAGGACCCCAGCCCAGGGCTTCTGGCTCCACAGCAGCTCTTCTGCACCTTTCACCCTGGTTTGAGGCCCTTTTAGCCCCGAGGGCCTCTTGCTAACAGCTGGTCTGTAACCATTCTTTCTCACAGGCCTGTATCCAACTCAAACTCTCGGCCAAACCAGCGGAAGCTAGCAAAGGCAGGCCAGAGAGAACACCTGTGGCCCCAGGCCCAAAGCAGCAGAGCCCAGGAGATTGGGTGGTGCCCCATTTGTGCAGGTGAGCGGCTTGGGCACAGGGGTGGTTGGGGGGTACTCGGCGTCCCTTGAGGGAGGAATAGGAGATCTGGGAGTGCTGCCAGGAACCAGGTGAACTTGGCCCCCTGGCCTATGTCATCTGCATTTACGTACAAGTCTGGATTAAGCACCTCCTCAGGTTGTGTTCGCCAGGCTGAAGAAGGGACCTCGGCTCTGTCCTCGGGAGAAACATGAAACAAAGCAAACTGTAACACTATCAGCGAGGACCTAGAATTTCATTCAGAACTTCCGCTGTGACCAAATGTTGCTTCCCCTCTAAGTCTCTGTTCAGGTGGTTCTTATTTGCCATGTCTTCTCTGACCTCAGATAATCTCTTCCACTGAGCTCCTGCCGCGTTCTCTGATTCCCCTGGGCTTAGTACTTCTCACCCTGTACTTTGTGACAGTTACTTGTGGTCACAAGTTATCTTTGCCCCTAGACACCATAGTCCATGAGGACAGGCCTGAGCTTCCATCCCTCAGCGCCTCACACAGTGTCAGGCACATAGGACGTACTCAAAAAATGTTTGGTGGACTTGTCACTGGATGTCATCAGGTATCAAATATTCAACCCTAGTAAAATTTTCTTGTGAAAACAGCTGCATTTTGCCAGCAGATGTTCCCTTCAGGCTGCGTGGGGTGGCCTCCTGCCTGGGAGTGGGCCCAGGGTTCTTACCTCCTCCTTTCATCTCCCCCTCAGGCTCCTTCAGCGTTGACATGCTTCCCCAGCACGCTGCCACTTGTGGAGGGGCCTCCCCGCCTCCCCCAGCCTCTCCCGCCTCATCACCATCTTCGTCCCCACACGTACTGTGGGTTTCCTCCCCAGAGAGCTCGCCGCCCATTTCCTGGGTCCAGTGTCCTATCTGCGAGTTGCCATTCTCGGCAGGAGAAATAGAAGAACATGCCAGTACGTGCGGGGAGGTCCTTTAGGCCTGAGCCATGAAGTCCTGCAGCCTTGGCCCCCCTCCACCATCTGTGACAGAAACGGACGAGGGGCTCTCTTGACAGTTGGGAGGGGCTGACGAGGCCAGGCCGCCCCCTGTCCTCCCCACCACTCATTCCCTTAGGACTCTCTGCCTGAGGGCACCTCTGGGCCCAGCCTGCTCCCCACTCCCAGTTGTCAAGGCTTCTGTCACCATGACGCCCTACTCTCCCAAGGACAGCTCCATGTGTCTCTTCTTTGGGACTTCTGGGATAGAATTGGTGAGCTCTCAAGGGCTTCAGGACACAATCCAGAACATCTTCCCTTCAGTGAGTGATGTGTATCCTCATGCCCATTTTCTTGAGAGAAAAACAGGTCTAATGAAAAGAAAAGCCCCGCCCAACAGATAAGATCCTGTGGTGTCCTGGGAAAAGTGAGTGATTTTTGAGTATAAGACTGACCTTCAGTGCACTGAACTGCACTCTTAGTGTCCTTTGGGACTTTCCTCCTTGGGATAATCAGGTAACAGTGTTGCTGTGTGACTTTAAGCAAGTTATCTTGGGTCCAGAGTTAACCCTCAGTAACAGGAAAAAAAAATTCCCATCCTCCTGTTGGGTTTTATGGGAATCAGACAGACTAAAGACTGAGGAGTGGCTGGCTGTGGAACCTTGGACGAGTTCCAGGCCACGTCAGCACATTGGGGCAGTTGGGCCAGAAGGTCACTATGGTCCCTTCCACCTGTGGTTTTCTAAAATATATTCCTGCCATTTTTGAGCATCTGTGTCCTCTCTCCTTTCCCAGAAGGTTTCGTTGTGTGGCACTAACACCAGTTCCTCTGGTCTCCAGGGTACAGGGCAGAAGGGGAGCAGCTGGGCCTGGCAGAGGGAGGGCAGAGTTTGGAAGGGGTAGGAAGGAGAAAGCTGGGCACAGTTGGGGGAGCAGACAGAGGAGCCGGAGTTCCCTCCCACCGTCCCCGCCAGCATAGGTGGGTGCAGCCATGGACCCCCTCACGGTAAGAGGCCTCTGCTCCCTGCCTTCCCCTATCCTTGTCCCATTTCTGGCTGTGATTAAAACGATAGATTGACTCAGAGGAGTGGCAGGGACAACGTAGCTGCCCGGCAGGTGGGGGACACCACCCTGCGGGTGGGAGGAGAGTGGTTGGAGGCCCAAACCTGGGCACAGAAAGACAAGCGGTGAGGAAGGGCTGGGCCTGGTGGGAAAGAGGGCCACGGCAGCGCCGGGGCTTGGGGGAGTTCTGCACAGAGCAAGAGAGGGCAGAGCTGGCAAGTTGGTGGAGGAGAGCCTGGTGGGATCCTGCCACGAGGCCTGGTCAGCACTCAGGGGCTTGGGAAAAACCCACTTCAAAGACCCTGCTGTGCGGACGTGTCTGGACCTGTCCCTCAGAAGCTCTGGGACTTCACCAGGGAGGAGCAGCTGGAAGAGGATGTCAACAAGATGGGAGCAGGTCCTGGAGAGATCTGTGTGCCCGCCTGGGGGCTCCTCTCCCAGTGCAGCCCTGCCCTGCTTCACTCTGCTCCTTCCCAGGCTGCCCACATCAGCCCCACTGTGTGCGGCTTCCTGTGAGATAGGAGTTGTGCTGAGGGAGAGGCCTCCCATCAGAACTGAATGAGTTACTTGGATGAAGAGTGTGAAGAACTCCTTCCTAACCTGAGAATCCACACAATAAAATAGTGACTTAAGAACATGTTTTTAATCTTCATATCTTTAGGAGTTGTGAGAGTCTATGCCACTGGCTTTTAAAGCTGAAGGAAGTGGCCATAAACTAAGGAATGCAAGGGATGTAACTCTGGAAGCTGGAAAAGGATTCCGCCCTAGAGCCGCCCTGCCCCACTAGCACCTTGACTTTAGCCTCATAATATGATTTAGTTCTGACTGTGTGAACTGTAAGAGAATAAATGTGTGTGGTTTTAAGCTACTTATCTTTAAAAAAAAAAATGCATTTTTCAACCAAGACCAATTTTCTAAATATTATCAGCATTTCAAACCAGTCAATGGGATATTGTTTACTAACAGCTTAACAAAAATATACAAGAAGCTATTACAGTATGAAAGGGTATTTCTAAAATGATTAATTCCTGGAAAATATGGGCATGAAGTGTATTCCCTACACAGACATAACTGGGCAGGGGAGGGCATTCATATCGTCATTATACAAGATGATCACATTATATAAACTATATACTAGAGTATATATCATTTAATGTAGAATTTAGTTTCAGAGTAAAACAGATAAAAGTGGTAGCATCGTTATTTTCCTTCTTAAAAGAGGGAAAGTGTTTACCTACTTACCACATTTGGGAGGTTTTGAGTAGAGATTCCAGAAATCCAAAAGCTACCTACTACTAATAATTTTTATTTGAGTTGAGAAGTACCACGGAAGAATAGCTAGGAACACCAGCTCCTCAACCAAGCTGCCTGGGTGAC
The DNA here is from genome assembly GCF_023699985.2 of Odocoileus virginianus. NCBI lineage: Eukaryota > Metazoa > Chordata > Mammalia > Artiodactyla > Cervidae > Odocoileus > Odocoileus virginianus. Next base: position 30,423,197 of record NC_069683.1, read on the forward strand.
CACCCTGTCTAAGTGGCTTGGCAAGTCTACCTTGGTTTCCTCTTTTGTTAAAGTGGGGACAGGGTGGGGTGATAGCTCCTGCCTTACAGGGTTTTTTTAAGAATTGAATGAGTTACATACTTTGAGGGTTTAAAAAACTACCTATATTTAAGTACTACATGCTAAGTCACTTAAGTTATGTCTGACTCTTTGCGACCGTATGAACTGTAGTCCACCAGGCTCCCATGTCCAAGGGATTCTCCAGGCAAGAATACTGGAGTGGGTTGCAAGGTCCTTCTCCAGAGCATCTTCCTGACCCAGGGATGGAACCCACGTCTCTTCTGTCTCCTGTGTTGGCAGGCGGGTTCTTGACCATTAGCACTACCTGGGAAGCCCAAACACTAAGTGTACTTTAAAAAAAAAAACAAAAAAAACTTGTGTTTGGGATGAAAGTGAAGTTGCTCAGTCATGTCCAACTCTTTGTGACCCCAGGGACTGTAGTCCCCCAGGCTCCTCTGTCCATGGGATTTTCCAGGCAAGAGTACTGGAGTGGGTTACCATTTCCTTCGCCAGGGGATCCTCCCCACCCAGGGACCGAACTCGGGTCTCCCACATTGCAGGCAGACTTTACCATCTGAGCCACCAGGAAGACTATAATGGTGGCTGGATACAGAGGGTTAAGGGCTTGAAAATGGAAGGGTGAGGAAGGCCCCAGCAAAGAAGGTTGGGGACTCAAGGTCCTACCCTGTCTGCTCCTTCATCCAGCTTCAGCCTAATTGGATGGAGATCGTGAACAGAAAGCTGAAGTTCCCTGCTCCACTGCTGGGTGCCATCCAGGAGGGACAGATAGGCCTGGTGCAGCAGCTGCTGGAGGCAGGGGTCGAGGCCCCAGGCGGGCCCCCCCGGAATGTGGAGGAGGCTGAGGACCGCTCCTGGAGGGAGGCTCTCAATCTGGCCATCCGCCTGGGCCATGAGGCCATCACTGATGTGCTGCTGGCCAACGTCAAGTTCGACTTCCGCCAGATCCACGAGGCCCTGCTGGTGGCTGTGGACACAAACCAACCCGCAGTGGTGCGTCACCTGCTGGCCCGGCTGGAACGGGAGAAGGGCCGCAAGGTGGACACCAGGTCTTCCTCACTGGCTTTCTTTGACTCGTCAATCGATGGCTCCCGCTTCGCCCCCGGGGTCACACCCCTCACCCTGGCCTGCCAGAAGGACCTGTATGAGATTGCCCAGCTGCTCATGGGCCAGGGTCACACCATCGCACGGCCACACCCTGTCTCCTGTGCCTGCCTCGAGTGCAGCAACGCGCGCCGCTACGACCTGCTCAAGTTCTCCCTGTCTCGCATCAACACCTACCGCGGCATCGCCAGCCGCGCCCACCTTTCTCTGGCCAGCGAGGACGCCATGCTCGCTGCCTTCCAGCTCAGCCGTGAGCTCCGGCGCCTTGCCCGCAAGGAGCCTGAGTTTAAGGTTGGTTTCTGCTCCCTCCTCCTGCCCTCGGTGCCCTGTATCTGTCCTTCCATGGTCAGGCCTCTGGTGGTGTTCTGGGAAGAGAGAAACAACAGAAAGATGTTCTCAGGAAACCTCCATTCTGATGGGGAGTGCCAGAATCCTGCCCTGAAGGGGATTCTTTCTAATGGCAGACAGCTGTCACTCCAGGGGCTCCTAGTCTCATGGGGGCAACACATACCCAACCCTGGGGGTGTCCTGCATCTGTCTGATGGAGGAGGGAGAACACAGATAGAAAAACAGCTGGACAGACTTAAAGATGACATTCAGTAGAACCTGTCCTTTCTGAATGCCTACTGTGTGGTCCCATCTAGAGCATCCTGTGTTGGGGCCTCGAGCTCATGATCACATCAGGGTGGAAGAGGGCAGAGTGAAGTGGACAAGACCCCCGGAGGCTCAGCTTCATTCAGGGCCTCTGTGGATGGTGCTACAGGGCTTCCAAAGGCCAGAAAATAGGTCAGGAGGCTACAGCTGTTGTGTGCAGGGCAGACTCCTTAGAGGAAGCGGGATTAATCTTGGCTACACAACCAGGTGGTTTAACACAAGTGAAGAGGAGTAAAAAGGATATTTGATGTAGGGGCTCAGTGCAAGCAAAGACTCTCAGCTAGCAAAAGGAGACATGGGATGAGAGCAGAGGCTCGGGGCAGACAGAACACCTGAAGGGAAGGCCTGGAAGCCAGGACTGATCAGGGGCCTTGAATTCACAGTCTAGTTCCATCCATCACTCATCCACTGGCATCTTCTCAGTGCCAGCCCAACCTGATCCCCATGGTGACAACTACCATTAGGTGAGGAAACAGACAGGGATATTAAAACAGAGGCCTAAGGCTGGATGTGACCTGTGCCAGGTGAGCCAGGGGAGGAGCGTGCTGCTTCTCTGGTGTCAAAGGATCAGAGAATGAGGACCCCCACTTCCAGGTAGCAGGAAGAGCAGTCCTCTGGCAAGGGACAGAGGCTTGGAAAGGGGACATACCTAACCTAGGGTGCTGCCAACTGAGGGACCGTGCTGGGCCTCCTGGAATCCTAGCCTGGATTCTCTCTGGTGTTAGGGCCCCAAGTAAGACCAAGGCTAGGCAGGGGAAAGTGGAGGCAAGAGCTGCCCACTCTGCAGCTCCCAAAACTGCCAGCATGTGTTCTCATATAAGGTAGCAAAAAAAACCAAGAAGGCATGAAAAGTAGGAACAGAATTGAAACAGGGAAAGGGAAAGGAAAGGACTAGGGGTGAGCACAGGTGATGGGGGGGAGGGTTCTGTGTTGAAATGACTCAGCGATGAGATAGATGTGGTACCAGAGAAGCAATGTTGACACAGCAGGTGCCTCGTTATAGCCAGGAGGACAGGTGGGGTGGCAGAGAAGAAAGGAATAGATGGTTTAGGGTGACATCAGCTGTGGGGAAGTGGTGGCTGAGGGCAGGACAGAGTGGCCCAGGCCCAATGTTGGGAGGGTGGGCTGGGCCCACAGGATGGCAAGCACACCTGGACTTTCTCCCTACAGCCAGAGTACATTGCCCTGGAATCGCTGAGCCAGGACTATGGCTTTGAACTGCTGGGCATGTGCCGGAACCAGAGTGAGGTCACCGCGGTGCTCAATGACCTGGGCGAGGACAGCGAGACTGAGCCCGAGGCCGAGGGTCTGGGCCAGGCCTTTGAGGAAGGCATCCCCAACCTGGCGAGGCTGCGACTGGCCGTCAACTACAACCAGAAGCGGGTCAGCTGGGCCCTGCCCGCCTCCCCTGCCCTGCCTTGTCCCGTCGCCCTGTCCCCACTAGGTGGCCCCTATCCAACCCTAAACAAGTCATTTCCCTGCCCTCAGGACCCCCTCATTATTTTTTTTTAAATATTTATATCTATTTCTTTGTGCCAGGATTTAGTTATGGCATGTGGGATCTAATTCCCCATCCAGGGATCGAACCCAGGTCACCTGCATTGGGAGTACAGAGTCTTAGCCACTGGATCACTGGGGAAGTCCCAGGACCCCTCTTAGATCTTGATTCTGAGCACCCTTCTCTCCAGGCCCTTGATCCTATGGGTCTCCCACCCTCGCTTCTTACCGTCAGTCTAAGTCCCTAACCTCTGCCCAGCCTTGGAAGTCCCATGACCCAACCAGACCAGACTTCTGAGTTTTACCCGTTGGCCTGCTGAGTAGGTTTGGTCTGGTCTTCTTCTGTGGTTACACTTCAATATCTCACTCTATTCGGCAAGATTAGACTAGATCTCTCAGGGCTGAAATATCAAGTGATTTCATTATTCCCCATCTCATTAGATGCCCACCCCTTAGCCAAAGACATGTTCCCTTTCTAGCCTCCCTCAGCCTCTTACTCCTCCCTCTCACCCACCCTCAGACATCCTAGCCCACCAGGAGCTTAACTAGAAACCTTCCTTTCCAACGACTGCCCAAGTCAGCAAATTCCACCTTCCCTGCTCCTCCCTTCCTCGAGGCCATGCTGCCTGGCGCCCCACATCGCTAAGAAGACAAGAAACCCTCAGGATTCTGGGACCTGTATCCGGTTGCACCCACCACTGCCTGGCTTAGATTCAACCATGTGGGATCTGGAGAGTCCAGAAAATTCTTTGAGCTCAGTTTCTCCTTCATAGACTAGGAAGCTAAGTCCCAAAGAGGGGTGGGGTCTGCCCAAGGTCACTTGGCAGGTGGGTTGCCTCTTCTTAACTGGCTGGCCTGGGGAGAAAAGAAACATGGTTCACTTTCTACACAGGGAAGTCAGGGCACCTGACTGGCTCCTCTTCTTCTTCCCTGGCCTGTGGTCACTCCTTCCACTCATACCCTTCTCTGTTTAGTTTGTAGCACACCCCATCTGCCAGCAAGTCCTGTCCTCCATCTGGTGTGGGAACCTGGCTGGCTGGCGTGGGAGCACCACTATCTGGAAGCTCTTCGTCGCCTTCCTCATCTTCCTCACCATGCCCCTCCTCTGCCTTGGCTACTGGCTGGCGCCCAAGTCCCGGGTACTAAGAATATAAATAATGATAATTGTCATTTATTTAGCACTTGTTTTATGCCAAGCCCTGAGCTGGGCCCTCAGTGTTCCTTTTAGCTAATTTGAGGTGGTTCTGGAAGGTAGGCATTGCACCTGGATTTTACAGTGAAGACACAGGGATCAGAAATTCTCTTTTGTCCACAGGAAATAGCAGAGTTGGGATTGAAACTGAGGTCTATCTGCCTCCAAAGCCTGAATCCTATATGCAGTCTCTCCTAATGAAACCCCCACCCCAACCTCAAATTCTTTGGGAGCCCTTTTGGACTCAGATATTTCTATTCCCTACTACGAGCCAGACATCATGCCTGGCACTGTGGATCTAAAAAAGATCAAGACCCTGTAAACCAGGTGAGGAATAGGGCAAGCAGTGCTCCAGGAGGCAGGAAAAGGGCATCCATCCAATGTCCCAGGGAGGGAGAATGCAAAGCATTAGAGAGACTGAAAGGAATTCTGTGTAGCTAAAGCATAAGTGCAAATAGCAATTAGCCAATGGTGGGAAGCAAGCAGGGGCCCAGGTTCCACAGAACCTTCTGCAATGTTGGGAGCCCCTGGAAGATTGTAATGAGGTAAGAGATCCTATTAGCTTTGTGTTTTGGAAAGCTCTCTCTCTTAGGGGTGTGAAGGATGAATTGGGGGAGGGGTGGGAGTCCAAGAGGCTGTCAGAGTGTGTGAGAAAAAGGAGAAAGGATGCAGAGATGCCTTCAAGCTTCCTGTTCTGGGTGGTCAGGACATTTTCTAAGATGGGGACACAGGAGGAAAAGGAAGACGTTTGAGATCCAAAGATGATAAACTTACTTTTTAACATGGTTGTGACTGAAGAGCCTGTGGGACCCCCCCAGGGAAAGTTACTTCTGTGATCCTCAGTTCCTAGCTTAAAATTGGAAATAATGATACCCACCTCCTATAGTTGTGAAGGAAAACATCAATATGGATGGGGAAGGCCTAATATACAGTACATTCTTGATAAACATCTGAATGATGAGTGAATGAAAGGAGGAGACATGTGAGGACTGAGCATTCGGAAGTTCTCCTGGGAGGGGAGAGGTGTGAGCAGGACTCTGAGAAGCCTGCTCTCCTTCCTCCCTTGCAGCTGGGCCGCCTGCTGAAGATCCCGGTGCTGAAGTTCCTGCTGCACTCGGCCTCCTACCTGTGGTTCCTCATCTTCCTGCTGGGAGAGTCCCTGGTCATGGAGACGCAGCTGAGTACCTTCCGAGGCCGCAGCCAGAGTGTCTGGGAGACTTCACTGCACATGGTTTGGGTTGCAGGTACATGGGTGGGGCCTTTTATTTGTGGTAGACTCCCTCCTGGGGACCCCTTCATTTTTCTTCACAGTGAGCCCTCCTATACGGGTTGGCCCCTGTAGATGCTCCCTGAATATGTAACCAGACCCCTCCGGGCTCTAGTTCACCGTGGGTTTCCCCTTTACCTCTAATCAGAGGATCTCACCCTGTGATAGATCCCTGAGTATGTACCCCATTCTTCCCCTATCCTGGCATTAGTCACTGCCCACTCTGGATGTTCATATCCTCTCACAAATAAGACACTGCTCCATGGTGTTAGGTGGCAGATCACCTTGGTATTACGGTAGCCAGCAAGTACACCACCAGGCAATTTATCCCAAAAGTCATGGAGCAGAAAGACTCATAGACCAAATTAAGATGCTTGAGTCATACAGTTTATTACAGAAGTACATACAAATGATGTACTTACGATGGTGCTGTTTTAAGGACCAGAGGTTTGAGCAGAGGATACCATAGCCAGAAGCTGCCTGGGCCCAGCACTTGATCTATAGGAGAAACACAGGGACACATATGTCTGACCACAACTGTAGCTTACTAATCATCCTGGCGAGCAGCTATGACTTTTCTTTGCAATTTTGTTGCAGAGGACTTGTGAGGCCACTGGGTATTACCAGTGGGGAGCTAATTTAAGATCAGATGAATCCTAAGGGTCTCATCTGTCTTGTGTATATTCAGTGTCACTAATATTGAATGTCAACCCTGAATATTCTACATGTGTTCACACGCATATGTTCTCTGTGTGTGTGTGTGTGTGTGTGTGTATGCGCTCAGTTGCTCAGTCATGTCTGACTCTTTGTGACCCCATGACTGTAGCCCACCAGGTTCCTCTGTCCATGGAATTTTCCAGGCAAGAATACTGAAGTGAGTTGCCATTTCCTACCCCAAGGGATCTTCCTGGCCCAGGGATTGAACCTGCGTCTCTTGCATCTCCTACATTGGCAGGCAGTTTCTTTACCACTACACCACTTGGGAAGCCCAACACGTGTGTTCTACTTGCTCTATTTGTCCAACATGTCACCTGGATAACTAACTTACATATGCTTAAGGCATAAGTTTCACCCATTCCATTGGTGTTCTTTCCTTCTATAGCAAAATTTCATTTTCTCAAACAGTTCAACAAATGCAGTTGACAAGAATCCCCAGAGCTCTATCGAGCATTTGACTGGTCAGCTCAGCTGCTGGGCTGGGCTCCCCTTCCTCATCTGTCTTCTCTTGATTTACCTCTAGCTTAGTTGGCAACTCCCAAACCACCAGGAGACTAAGTCTGCTACTCCACCCTGTAACAAGTCAGTCAGTGAGGCACGAAAGGAAATTTGGCCAAGAAACTCTGGAGAAGAAAATAAGAGTGATCCAAGAGGAAAAGTTTCCCATCCGTTTACTAATCATTATGGACCTGTATTGGGTGGAGGTGAAACCAGTATAGTTCCTGCCTGTATGGAAAGAAGTCTTAAGGAACAACATTCCTCATTTCTTCTTGTAGTGAACACCTGCTGCTGCTCTATTGTGAGCAAAGCCCTGAGGAACACATGGATAAATTAATTAGGATTCCATCCAGGAACTTCTCTTGTGATCTGGTGGTTAAGACTCCACATTCTCAATGCAGGGAGCCTGGGTTCAATCCCTGATTAGGGAACTAGATCCCACACACCACATTTAAAAAAGATTCTGCATGCCACAGTTACAGATCCCACATGCTGTAACAAAGATTGAAGATCTGGCATGCTGCAACTAAGACCCTGCACAGCCAAATAAAGATATTTTAGATAAATAGGGTTCCATCCACCCATTCAACATACATCACTGAGCGTGGAGCCCACCTTCACAAGGTGCTCTGCTGCCATGGAAACGGACTCAGTTCCCACCACGCCCTACTTGTCTTCAGGCCCGTGGGAATTCTCTTTCCCCACAACCCCCTCCCCTTCCATGCTGCCCCAGCTTCCACTCCTCTATCTGGTCTCAGCTCAAACATCACTCTCTGTGAGACATGAAGCTTTCCCTGGTTCCCAAATCAGGGTGAGGATCAGTTCCTAAACACTCCAAAGACAGCCTCTGTTCCCCTGCTCTCCTTCACCTTAGCACTGACCATGCTGGGCTGTAATGACTTGGCTACTTGCCCACCTCCCTCACCAGATCATGAGCCCGGGGAGGCCTGTGTCTTCACCACAGGATCCCACTGGCACATGGTAGGAGCTTAATCAGTGTTTATTCAATAGTGATTGGTGGGCCTTGTTCTGGGCACTGTGGACAAGGAGGTCAATCGACCACAGTCCCTGCCCTTGAGGGGTTCCAAGTTCAGGGAGGGGAGGGGAACAGACCCAGGAAGAGATACCTTGCGGTACTCCATGGCAACGGCATCACAGAGATCTGAAAAGAGCTGTGAGAACACACTGCTCCTGGTTAGAGAAGGCTTCAGAGAGGAAGTGAGATTTGTCCTGGGTTGCAAAGGTAAGCCCGCCTTCTAAAGGGTGTGGAAGGGCTTTCTAGGTGTGGACAGAACCATGAGTGAAAAAGCACATGCTTGTATCCAGGGAGTGGAGAAGGGCATGACATGGCAGGGTCACCTGGCTAACGGGGTCCAGCTCTCAAGACCCTGCCTCCCCAGGCCTGGCCCTGGGCCCTGGGCTGATCATGAGCAGGTTGATAATTTGGAGCCCCTTCAAATCAATATTCTCTAAATATTTGTCAGTGTGTATTTGATGGAGGGCAGAGAGACCCAGATTTAGATCATCCCCTCCCAGTAACCAGCCTCTCCAGGTGTTACTTTCTGAGTTTATCAGCTGACCAGATCACTGAAACTGGCCCCACAGCCGCCAAGTCTGCATCAGCCAGGAGTTCTCTTTATTTCCATTTAAGATCTTTGCGACATTGAAGCAGACTAAATGCCTACATTTTATCACTTTCATGCCTGGGACATTTTAGTTCCCCCTCACCCGGTGGAGAGGTTCCCCCCACCAACCACACCCACACACCCAGCTCTGACCGGGATGCAGGCAGTGCCTCAGCTGGTGCTGGTGCCCTGCCACCTCCTTCAGGCTTCCTGTGGTTTGAGTGTAAGGAAGTGTGGATCGAGGGCCTGCGCAGTTACCTCCTGGACTGGTGGAACTTCCTGGACATGGTCATCCTCTCCCTGTACCTGGCGGCCTTCACGCTGCGCCTCCTCCTGGCCGGGCTTGCACACAAGCACTGCCAGGATGCCCCCGACGGGGCTGCCTGCCACTACTTCACCTCGGCTGGTGAGTGCCCCCGAGCGCAGCCCTGAATCCCCCGGCCCCCTCTCTTCCTTGGCTCTCGGCCTCAGCGCCTCCCCTCTGCCCGTTCCCCTCCCCGACACAGAGCGGAGTGAGTGGCGCACGGAGGACCCCCAGTTCCTGGCTGAGGTGCTCTTCGCTGTCACCAGCATGCTCAGCTTCACCCGCCTGGCCTACATCCTGCCGGCCCACGAGTCGCTGGGCACCCTGCAGATTTCCATGGGCAGGATGATTGATGACATGATTCGGTGCGTACTGCCTCTGCTCCGAGCATCCTCCCCTCTGACGGACCCCATCTGACCTCCTTCTGAAGTTCCCCAGCTCTAGTTAGCACAGAGGTTCTTAACCTGGGTTCCTTGTGCAGGGTCCAAAGACCTTGGAAACCCTGGAGCTATAGGAAAATGTGGGAATGTGAATGTCAAGATACATTTCTCTGCAGAGAGGGTCTACACATGCTACATGCATGCTAAGTTGCTTCAGCTGTCCGACTCTTTGCCACCCTATGAACCGTAGCCCACCAGGCTCCTCTGTCCATGGGGTTCTCCAGGAAAGAATACTGGAATGGGTTGCCATGTCCTTCTCCAAGGGATCTTCCCGACCCAGGGATTGAACCTGTGTCTCTTAAGTCTGCATTGGCAAGCAGGCTCTTTACCACAAGGGCCACCTGGGAAGCCGGAGAGGGTCTATAACTTGCATCTAATTCTCAAAGAGACCTATGACTCCAAAGATCAAGAACCACCAAATGCAGAAAAAGCCCTTGGTTGGCATGCCAGTTCTGTTGCTGTCTCCATGGCCAACCTGGGGCTCTATTTTCCCATTTTTGAGGTGAGACACCGATTCAGGGGTCCCTTTGGATGGTTCTGCTTATACAACTGCTCTTGGAACTTATGGAATTATCTGGTCTTCTTGATAATTATCATCTAATCATTTGCAGCATACCTGGCCTTTCACCCTAATCAGAACCCATAGTTAATGCCGGCTTCCCTGGAAATCCCCTGCCTGAGGTAGGATGGGAGTGGGTGCCCTTGGTGGGAAAAAGCCTTCGTTATGTCTGTGAACATCTTCAGCTCAGCTCAGCTTCCATCCCTCCCTGCAGCAAGCCAACTCAACTCACACACGGCTTTAACTCTGCTAGTGAGAAATCCTGTCCAGTAGGACTCTGTGACTCTCCCCCATCCCTGTACCATATCTCAGCATCTCAGTCCCTCCCTGGGAGCCTCACCATCCTCAACTTTGACTGCTTCAACCCAGAAACTTCTATTCTGGAGGGAGAGTTTCTGTTTCAACACCCTTTAAATCGCTTCTCATTTCCCACCCCCTAATTTCTCTCTTCTTAATAACTGAATCCTTGTCAAGTAGAGGCTGAGCCTAGGAGCCATCACCCCCATCCCTCTTCATAGAGCCTGACTTCTCCCAGGGTAGAGACCTGCTCTGACCCTTCCCCATCCCGCCCCCGGCCAGGTTCATGTTCATCCTCATGATCATCCTGACCGCCTTCCTCTGTGGCCTCAACAACATCTATGTGCCTTACCAGGAGACTGAGCGGCTCGGCAAGTACGCTGGGGTGAAGGCGGGCCAGGCAGGTGGGAGTCTGGGCATTCTGGGCAGAAGGGGGACATGTACCAAAGCAAGGAGGTATGTTTGGAGAATAGCAAGACTTCCTCCATGGCTGGCACATGGAGGGGAGTTTGAGAGAGGAAGCAGGAGAGTGTAGAGGGGCCAGGTCATGGAACTCTTGAAGGGCCTGCCAAGAAACCTGCCTTACCCTGCCTTTCCCAGGCCAGAGAGCTCCAAGTGACCTCCCAAGCAATCATTCAATCATGAATTCATGAGTGCAACTACATGATGGTTTTATTAATGATGCTGAAGGACTTGTAGTTGGATCTATGGATGCTTGTCAAAGTTTTCTCAAAATAAATGGAGGCTTTATTCAGACCAACCCTTTTTCCAAGAATCCTTGTTCACATTCTGGCTTCTGGATGTTGAAAAACTTCGCTGACATGGTTTAAAGCATGAATCTTAGTGCTAAGGACAGGACCTACTCCTTCCAACCCCCTTCAAGGACCTGGTGGGATCAGTCACTCCACAGTAGCACAAACAGGCTGAGTCCTCCTGCTCTTTGATGGGTGACAGCTAAGTAAAAAGTATTTTTGCTAAAAACCTCAGGTAGGTTGCATAATAGGCATCTGGACTGAGAGTAGTTAGGAGCATTTAAAGTTTGACAAACAGAAGTCCAGCACATCAACTCAGCATTGAGAAAGAACATACTGAATGCAGTGTGGAGGATGGAAGAGTATGTATAGTGTCCATCTCACCCCCATCTCCACCCAGAACATAAAGTCCCTGAAGACAGGGACTCTGCTTGTCTTGTTCACGGCTGCATCCTTAGCACCTGTTCCCGGTACTGCTGTGTGCTCAGTAAATTCTGGCTCAGAAACAGCAAGCAGTCCAAAGGACTTCATGTAAGCAGAGTGCCTTTGGCTGGGTCCCCAGGGTGAGGAGGGTGAGAAGGAGTGAGTCTGGGTGGCCCCCAGGCTCATCTCCCACCCCTCACATCCTACCCTTTGGCCCACTGTGCCAGTTTCAATGAGACCTTCCAGTTTCTGTTCTGGACAATGTTTGGCATGGAGGAGCACAGTGTGGTGGACATGCCTCAGTTTCTGGTGCCGGAATTCGTGGGCCGGGCCCTCTATGGCATCTTTACCATCGTCATGGTGATTGTGCTGCTCAACATGCTCATTGCCATGATCACCAACTCATTCCAGAAGATTGAGGTACGTGAACTGAGGGAAGCAGCTCAGGCCAGAGGGAAGAAGAGAGAAAGGGAAGGAAAGGAATAGGATGCAAGGAGTCAAGAGATTTGGGTTCCTGCTCTGTCACCACTACTGCCGTGTTTTGATACTGGGGACAAGTTTTCCTCTCAAGCCTTCCATTTCCTCGTCTGTAGATTGAGGGTCTTGATGGTGTTATTGTTTTTATCAGACACAAGACTAGCGCTCATTCCACATTAGGGCTGGAAGAAAGTGTGTGTTGTGGAAAAGTAGGTGGAAACATGAGAAGTGAGAGGGAAGGAGATGGATGAGTTAGGGTTTGTGGGCTGGAGAACAGGCTGGCAGGAATTGAATGTCAGAAGGAGGCAAGATGATGGGGGGGAAGCGGGTAGGGGGTTGCAAACAGGGGAGATGTGGATGACAGGTGAGGATGGAGACAAGAGTGGGGAGAAGAAAGTGGTGGGATCACAGGAGATGAGAGACCAGAGGACTGGGGGGAAATGGGGCAGACTGAGCAGGCAGGAGGGCTAGGCACCAAAGTGGTCCTTGCTGAGCACTCGCCTCCTGGCCCTCAGGACGCTGCTGACGTGGAATGGAAGTTTGCTCGCTCAAAACTCTACCTGTCCTACTTCCGAGAGGGCCTGACACTGCCTGTGCCCTTCAATATCCTGCCCTCCCCCAAGGCCATCTTCTACCTGCTCAGGTGAGGACCTCAGGGCCCTCATTCCCAAACCCCGAGCACTCAGCACTCCCACCCCACTCCCGCCCCATCTCCCTGGACCCTTTCCTCTGACTAACCCCTTCCCACCATCTCAATGTCTCAGGAGAGTTTTCCGCTTCATTTGCTGTTGCCAATTCTGCTGCAAAACCAAGAAGCCAGACTATCCCCCAATCCCCACCTTTGTGAGTATCACATGTGCTTGTTGTGAGTCTTCCTCACATCAGGCTTTTAGCTGCACTCTCTGTACCATTTGTTTGTCTGAACACCCCTGGCTCGTCTGTCTTCCCAGATATGTTTGCAGAAAGCCTGCTCCCAGTTCCTACTCTCTCCTGTGGCCTTTCCCTCTGCCTGGCTCTGGCTATTCCCTAAATCTCCAATCCTATATCATCCAGTTTAAAATGAAGTCCATGCCACCCTCCTCTCAAGCCACCAATACCCCACAAGCTCCAGGCAAAACTTTTTGCCCTAAACCAAGCCAAGAAACTATTGAATGTTTTCCACAGTAAAACATTTAGGAGCTAAGGGAAGAATGCCCCACACACTGGGAAATTTGAAGGTGACTGAGGCCTGAGAGAGGAGGGCAGGCCACCAGGGGATTAACTTACCTCTGCTTATCTGCTCCCTAACTCAGTCTGGCTTGGCATGGGACCCTTCCTAATTCAGATAGCATTATTGCAGGGGGTCCCATCTGTTCCCCTTAAAACATGTCACCTGAGGGTCTCTCTAAGGCAAGGTCTCTCTAAGTTCAGCTCTGTGAAGCCACAGGCCAGCGCTGAAGCTCAGAGGCCCCTGGATCCCCTGATGAAGTAGGCCTTCCCTTATCTGATTGGTCAATAGTTTGTTTAATAAATACTTACTAAGCACACCTATACTGAAAATAAAGATATGCAGGATGGTGGACCCCTGAAGTGCTGACAGTCTAGAGCAGCAAAAAGAAATGGCAGGTAGGATCTTTCCTGACCAGGGGTCGTACCAGTATCCCCTGCATTGCAAGGCAGATTCTTAACCACTGGACCATCAGGGAAACCCCCCATCTCCATATTTAGTCTGGAGATGATCAGCCTGAAGAAGCTGAGCAGCTTGGCTCAAGGCTCACAGAGGCAAAATGACCAAGCTGAGATTTCAGCCTGTTTTCCAAGCCCAGCACTTTGCCATCTTCACCTCTGCTCCCTCTCTCTATTATCTGCCCCAAAGGCCTGACTTGCCTTCCTGATTCTGTCCTGAGGCCTGAAACTGGACCCAGAACTGATCACTTTAACCTGCACGATGGTTTCCATTTCCTTTGCATGAGCTAGTCCATGCAGATGCATCCCCATATCCTCTAGTCTCCCCTCTGAGGAACCTGAAGGACAAGGCTAACCTGCCCTGACTCAGCTCAAAAAAACCAAGGATGGGTTGGTGGCACGAGAGAGCTCAACTCTGTCCTGCTCAGCTTTTCTCCTTGCCCACTCCCCTCTTCCTCCTCTTCCTCTCCTAACCCTCACCCATCTCCCTCCCTGGTTCCGTTGCACTCAGTCATTCCACAATGTGTGACCTCCATCCAGACTACCTGCCAGACCTACAAGAAGGTCTGGATGTGTGACCTTCAGGGACAGACAACTCTGCACAGACTGTGCCTCCATCCTTCATTGCCTGGGGGAGGTTGCAGTGAGGAGAGAAAGGCTGGGGGTGAGGAATCCCTCTTACCCTCGTGTCTTTCCATCCCAGGCAAATCCTGGGGCAGGGGCAAGGCGTGGGGAGGGAGAGCGTGGATCCTACCGGCTTCGTGTCATCAAGGCCCTGGTGCAACGCTACATAGAGACTGCCCAGCGGGAGTTTGAGGAGACTCGTCGGAAAGGTTAGCTGCTCACTTCCAAGCCTTCCCCATTCCTGTCCCTTGCTCATCTGGAACACCCAGCCTCACACCTCTCGTCTAGCCTGCAGTTCTCTCTGTGGCCCCCTCTGACCCGCCCTTGGAAGCCATAACTTGCAGAGAGAGTGTGTGCCCTTGTACTCAATAACCCCCAGGCCCACCCCCTATTCAGACATTTATCCCACTCCCTTCATTTATCCCTTTGTTCCCATCTTCATTAATGTGTTCATTCATTCTCTCAACTGCTCCCTTATGCATTCACTCTTTCACTTTATTCATCATTCATTCATTCATTCAATCAGAGTTCATTACTATGCCCCCTTGTTCCCAGTAGGGACACATGGGAAGCTTTCAGTTTGGTGAGGAAGAGAAACCATCTCCCTAGTCAGGCAGTGCTTTAAAAAAGAGAAACAAATTGCAGAGCTCAAAGGAGAGGAAGAGCCTATCACTGTGAGAGGCTCATGGGAAGGCAGAAGGCTAGAGTACCAGAAGCTGGAGAGGGAGAGAGGGTTGGGTCTGCACTCGGCCCTGAGGGTGGGTGTGAGCAGGACAGATGTAAATGGGGAAGAGGAGGACAGGGCAGATATACATATATCTACCCATAGACAATCCTCATCCCTATGGCTCCTGACCCCTCTCGGGTCCATAAGACCTTCATTTTGCTATCTTCTAAACCCATCATCACCCCAGCTCTGCTGATTCATCCACCCCTGACGGAGCCTGCTAACCTGGCCCAAACCCAGTGCCAATCCCTCACTTCCTCCAGTTCTCCTGCTTCAGGATCCTCCGGCATACCCTCCCCTGTTGAGGGTAGAGATGGACCAGGGCAGACTCACCTTCTGAGAGACCCCCCCCCCCATCTCTACTCCCACCCCCCAGACCTGGGCAACAGACTGACAGAGCTGACCAAGACGGTGTCTCGACTGCAAAGTGAGGTAGCCGGTGTGCAGCGGGCTGTGGTGGAGGCAGGACCACGCCGGCTGCCTGGAGGAGCCAGCATCCTCAGTCGCTACATCACCCGAGTGCGCAACAGCTTCCAGAACCTGGGGCCCCCCATCCCTGAGACCCCAGAGCTGACAGTGCCAGCGATGGTGGGGACCCAGGGGTCTTCAGAAAGAGGGCTTCCGGATGCTGGAGGGGCTCAGGCTCCAGCTTCTGGGGAGTCTGCCCCCTCCTCCCCAGCTCACGTGTTAGTGCACAGGGAGCAAGAATCAGAGGGGGCCGGGGACCTGCCCCAGGAGGCAGACCTGGGGGCCGAGGAGAGGACCTGATGCTGGGGGAGGTCCCTTCTTCTGTTGTGACTGGAGTAGCCTAGGTAGCTGAGGGTGGGGGTCACTTCATAGGAGCCACTGCTACTTTCCTTGCCTCAATAAAGCCTCTGATCTGGAGCTCAGATGTCTCCAGACTCTGTGAGAATCTCTGTCTCATGATGTTTTCAAATCACCAACCCTGAAATGAACCCTGGTGGGAGCCAGAACACAGAGAAATGGCTTGCTCTGGGGACCTGATATCTTGGGCTTAGGATCCTACTTTGAGCTCCTTCAGACTTTTGATGGAACTGAGGCTGGGAGGCAGGGGTCCTGGTTTGAAAACAACCTCCCTGACCTTCAGCAAGTTGCTTCCTTCCTTGGCTCTGCATTCCTTGTCAGACAAACGGCCGAGGAAGCCATCTGTCCCCCTTCCTGCCTTCCTGGCTGTTGTGAGGAACCTGTCTGTCTATTAAAGTATCTGGGGTTGCAGGCTATGGGGTGTGAAAAGGGTCTGCACCTGGACCATGTCTAAAAGTGATCAAGAAGTCATTCATTTGAATCCCTGAGTCCCATAAGACCAAAGCAGGGCAGATAGTCCAGTCTCATGAAACAAAGCAGTCATGAAATTTGATGTCACCATACTGCAGCACTGTTTAATGGAGTAGCCATCACAGCATTATCCTTGCTTGTCCCCGGGAGTCCCCACCATATAGCGGGGCTCCCTCCACCCTACCATGGCCTCAGATCCCCCAACATCCTGGTTGAAGACATGGCTGCTAGGTCTGGGTCTGAAACCATCTTGTTGCTTCTCCAGGCTCTTCGAAGCCCCCCTTCTTCATCTGGAGGTCACATGTTCCCAGGACTCCTAAGTGGCAGGCATTGAATGTTCACTGCCCAGCTCCTAAGAGCTGGAACCCCCAAGAGGCCAAGAGCAGGGTCTTCCAGGAGAGCAGAGGAAAGGCCCTTTGGAGAGTGAGTCTGCCTGCCCGCCTGCTAGTGAGAGAAGAAAAGACAGTGAATGGTCAGCAGGGCCAGTGGGGAGTCAAACAGTCGAGGTAGGGACCCGAGGGTGACTCACTTGGCACAGACTCACAGCTCAGCCTCTTCTTCTCTGCAAAAGACACCACAGTGAGGCCTCCAAGTAGACAGACCCTCACACCACAAACTTCCCTTCCCATCAGGCCCTTCCAAGGCCACTGCTCATCACAATCCACCTTTCCCTTCTGCCAAATACACTTCTGACTTCCCTTCCTCCTCCTTCTGCAAGAAAGCTTCCCCGTTTGCCTTTCCATCCCTGCCCCATCTTGGCCCAGTCACTCTGTCCTGCCTCAGTACTGGGGAATAGCACATATGCGTCCCATCAACTCACTATGCCCATGGCCTCCTGAGATCTGAAGCTGCACTCCTGCCACTTTCCTCTGCTTATTGCCCTCCTTAACCTTTTGGTCTATTAGACTGTGTAGCAGAAGGAAAATTTTGAGAACATTTAGAGAATCATCTGAGAATATCACATGTGCAGAAAACACTTATCTGACTATCTCTGAGCTGGCAGAACCTAAGTCACAGAGAAAAATATCTCCAACTAGCTTCTGGCCCTCAACTTCCTCATTAATGACGTGGGTCTCTTGAAGGCCCTGGGGACTGAAATCAACTGGGGACCTCCTGGCAGTCCTGCTTCCCTCATGCATGACTCACCACCCAGATAGGCGCAGTTAAAGTGGCTGCACATCTGATCACTGCTGGAGAGAGTCACCAGGCTTTTGTTTCCTTCCTTAGAGAAACTCGTCACCACGAAGACTTCATGCGGGGGGATCAGCACCTCACGCTCTTTAGGAAAGACAGACAGGGCCTGGATCGGGGCCCCAAAGCAAGTCCTTAGAGAGAAGAAGGTGGCATTACCAAATCTGTGGGCCACTGCCTCATCCAGGGAGCTGGAGGTAAACTTGCCGAAGCGGATAGAGTCCCCCACATTCTTGGGTTCAAAGCGAATGGTGCCCACGCCACGGAACACTGCCTGCCCGGGTTCCCTGCTGCAGCCCCCACCGCCCCGCAGCAGCTGCAGGGCCCGGGTCAGGTAGAAATGCAGCGCCTTGAAAGGGAAGTGGTTCATGTAGGACTCCCAGGAGCCACCACCAGTCCGCACAGCCTGGTTCAGCTCCCGGTACAAAGTGTTGGATGAGTTGGTGTAGACCATGATGGCGATTCCGTGCTGGCTTCTGAAGCCAGGAGGCAGAATGAGCCCTGGACGTTTTTGCTCCCAGGCCTTCTGGGCTGTCTCCCAGGACTCCCGCAGCAGGGCATGGTTGGCCATCTCCTTCTCTAGCAGAAGCACTGCTTTCTCCTCCATCTCCTCCGAGCAGCCCACATAGGCATCATCAAATGTGTCTGGAGCCAGGCTCAGGTTCTGGATGGAAATATTCTGCGATAATGGAGAAAAGGAAGAGAGGAGCCACACAGGAAAACATATAAGTTCAAGGTACTGGACAGAGGTCCTGGTGGAAGATCAGTTTAGAAGCACAGAATCTCAGTCTAGGACTTCCCTGGCAGTCCAGTGCTTAAAACTCTCGGCTTCCTATTCAGGAGACACAGGTTCAATCCCTGGTCAGGGAACTAAGATTGGCTGCACTGTGGGACCAAAAAAACTCCCACCCCCCAAGTGCCCCCAAATCTCATTTCTATGCCCAAAATACGGTGTGAAATTTGCCAAGAGCTCCAAAATGTAAATAACAGGCCCTGGAGTCAGTCAAATATGGGTTAATTCCTGAATTCACCACTTACTGCTTGTGAGATCTTGGGCAAGTCTCAACTTTTCTGGGCTCAGGTTTTCCCCTTATACACTGAGGATACTTCCAACCTCATAGGGTTACTGTCAGGACTTCGTATAGATCCTCACTGTGTACTAACTAAGAGGAGTCATCTATCATTAGGTTCCTGCACGTGGTGGGACATGGGGCTGGATGACCTCCAAACACCTTTCTGGCTCTGAGACTCACTGTGCAGATAACATACAAATATACAATCAATCTCCAATGACCTGACCCCATACCCAGCCTCTGACTCTTTCCCTCTCCCACACAGGTGTGTAGACACCACACCAGGTCCCTGTCAGCTCTGAGACTCAGTCCTCTCCCGCTCTAGAAACCTGCATCCTCCAACCTGGGGTGGGAGTGGGGAGGAGGTCAAGCCCTGGTCTGGGAGGGGCTGCAGGAGGGTCGTACACAGGTAACCCTAAGCTGAGTGTGTAGGCTGGGCCATGATGGGAGATGGGAAGTGAGAGGAGAAAGCTGGAGGCTGTCCCGAGGGAGGAGGGTATGAAGGAAGGAGGGTCACAGGAGGACCAGTGAGTGGTGGTGGGGTTCTGGGAGATGGAATGGGAACTTGGGGCTCCCTGCAGTGACCCTGAGAGGAAGAGGGTTCAGAGGATGACATCCTAGAGAAGCATTCCTGGCAGGGATCTTTGAGGAGCCAAGGCAATGGGTTCCCCCGAAGTGTTCCTTATGTGGCAGCAGATAGTTCCCCCCTGTTACCTGCCGGGGGACAGATGGGTGGACACCGCTGCCGAGGGTGTGGAGGCTGAGGCAGCTGAGGGCGATCAGCAGAGCTGCCAACATTATTCCTCAGAGACACTTGGAGAGTGAGATCCAGCTGAGGGTGGGACCAGCGACGGTCCAGGCTTGGCTTCGATGGGCTGGGGGACAGAGATTTGGCCAGGCAGGGCCTGGGCGGGGCCAAGGGCGGCTCTAAGTGAGTGGGTGGGGCTTGGGTTTTTAGCATCCACCGCCTTCACCCCTGCACAACCTCAGTCTGCTCCCCTCCTCCCGGCTGTCGGAGTGCTTAGCACCTTTTGCCCCGGGGGTGATATAGGCGGATGGGTAATTTGGCTCCTTGGAAAGCGGAGGAGACGGGATTTAAGGACCCACCTGGAGGTGGCGAAGACCCAGTGCGAGAAAAAGCACTTAAGTTTCCGGGCAGCGGGGGCTGAAGTCTACGCGGGCGCAACGATGTCCCCTGTCCCCGGAGTCCCGCAGATCAACAAAGTCCGCGGCTAAGTATAGCACCGGTGGCGGTAACCCGACACCTCTCTTCCGCAACAACAGACACCGGGGTTGGGAGAGCGGGACTGAGGGCTGTAACTCCCCTTCCCAGGGACCGCGCGGTCTTTCTCGAAGACCTTCTTTGTCTTCAGGCAAGACCAGGGCTAGAGAAGGGGAATTTTGAGACGTGGTCTCTCCCTCGGGAGGGCCCTCACCGCTATGGCCGGGCCTCCCCACCAGTAGGTGGAGGGGACCAAAAGGGTTCCTCCCGCTGAGAGTTCACCACAAGTGCGCTCGTTAATTTGCATACAATTTGCATATGGCCAACTGTTGGGTGATGTGTACTCCAGCATCTGAGCGGTCTCCACCCCTCTCCTTTCTCTTTACACCCCTTCCGTTCCGTAAGCCTTGCCCAGATGCAGGGCTCTCTCCCTCATCCTCAGGGGCCAGCCTTGCCCTTCCCCAGACCCTCTGTCCCCTGACCTCTCAGACTCAGGTGACCCCATGTTTATAAACACTAACCTTTTCCCTCACCTCCCTGGGCTTGCCTATAAATACCCAACTCTGTGTTTTGGGTGTCCCCTGGGAGGTAATGGGAGAAGGGACCAGTGAGGAATCAGTCAGCAGCTCTGGGAAGAACTTTCTGTGAGCATGAACCTCTGGGGGTGGCAGGGTTCCTCCCCCAGAGTGCCCAGAGGACCTCGGGGTCCAGAAACCAGGATTAAAGAGATGTGCCTGCTACCTACTGTGTCTGAGATGAGCATAAAAGGTTAGCTTTATCCCAGGGCCTTGTCCTGGTCTGGCTCATTAATTCAGCCCAATCTTTGTTCCCTCATCTACTCAGGTTGCCAGCCAAATAAAGAATTTCCTTCACCTAGAATACTGCTTCCTCCAGAAATCCTTTCTGTAGACCAAAAAGGAAGACAAGCTGTGTCCAGGGTTGAGGGAGGAGGGTGAAAAGAGGGGCATCCCAAGGAGTTCCCTGGTGGCCTAGGGGTTATGATTTAGGCATTCACTGTGGTGGCCCTGGTTCAATCCCTGGTTAGGGAACTGAGATCCCACAAACCAGAAGGTAAACAAAAAAGAAGAGAGGCAGTCCAAAAAACCCGACTGCTTGTCGGCAAACACAGCAAATCAAGACAAGTTCTTTCATCCCCTTCCAATGAGACTGGTATCAGGAGTCACTCTGCTGTTTTACATTATTGTGAAAAACAGCATGTCACCTACATATCCTCATGCCTCTCCCCCTAGAGGGTCCTGAGCATTGACAGTTGCTGGAACAGAAGATACTATACTGTCTGGGACAACTAGGTATGAAGGGATGGACACTTCCTGTGACAAGATCTGCTGGTATCAGTATTTTGTCCTCGCTCTATCCTCTGGCTTTGGGAATTGCTTCTCCCATTGAGAGACCTGTCTTAAAGAAAGGCTTCAAGAGATGGAGTCAAATCTAGTAATTGAACAGTGGTCTGGAGTGAAGATCACATGGCCAATTAACGCTGGAGTTGGGACCCAGACTCTCTACTCTGGGAATCTCTTCTTGCTCCTCAGGTGAGTCTCCATGCTCACCTGAAAGGATCAATAAAGAGCTACTCCCTGAGGCCAGGGATTTTGAATGTGGGACCACACCCAGCAGGGAAGCAGTTGTTCCAGCCTGGATCCTTGATTACTGTCTGGATTCAGGGATTCCCTTTTTCATGGGAAGAGCTCTGGCACAAGCACCCTGGGCAGAGGTTAGTGTTCTGGGCCTAGAGGAGACATCCAGAAATAGATGGGGAGTTCAGTTTAGTCACTCAGTCATGTCTAACTCTTTGTGACCACATGGACTGCAGCATGCCGGCTCCCTGTCCATTACAAACTCCCAGAACTTGCTCAAACTCATGTCCATCAAGTCGGTGATGCCATCCAACCATCTCATTCTCTGTTGTCCCCTTCTCTTCCTACCTTCAATCTTTCCCAGCATCAAGGTCTTTTCCAATGAGTCAGTTGTTCAAATCAGGTAGGCAAAGTATTGGAACTTCAGCTTCAGCATCAGTCCTTCCAATGAATATTCAGGATTGATTGCCTTTAGAATTGACTGGTTTGATCTCTTTGTAGTTCAAGGGACTCTCAAGAGTCTTCTCCAACACCACAGTTCAAAAGCATAAATTCTTTGGCACTCAGCTTTCCTCATGGTCCATCTCTCACATCCATAGATGACTACTGGAAAAACCATAGCTTTGACTAGATGGACCTTTGTCAGTAAAGTAATGTCTCTGCTTTTTAATATGCTGTCTAGGTTGGTCATAGCTTTTCCTCTAAGGAGCAAGTGTCTTTGAATTTCATTGCTGCAGTTACTATCTGCAGTGATTTTGTAGCACAAGAAAATAAAGTCTGTCACTGTTTCCATTGTTTCACCATCTATTTGCCATGAAGTGATGGGACCGGATGCCATGATCTTAGTTTTTTGAATGTTGAGTTTTAAGCCAGCTTTTTCATTCTCCTCTTTTCACTTTCATCAAGAGGCTCTTTAGTTCCTCTTCACTTTGTGCTATAAGGGTAGTATCATCTGCATGTCTGAGGCTATTATATAGATGGGGAAGTGTCACATTTTTGAGCAGCTGTGTGGGAGAGGTACAAGGGGTGTGGGATTTGATGATATAAAAGAGAAACCCACCCTTCTTCTCCCCTGGTGGTTGTCATTAGAGACCAGCTTTCCTGCCCCGGAGAAAGTCTCGGTAAGGGGTACACCAACCCCCTCTTGGGCGCTAGGCATGGAAAACAGTTTCTGAAATGGAAAGTTTGGGGTGTTAATGGTAGAGTCACAGCAATCATTAGGAAAAGTTTCAAGAAACCTTTTATCTGTCTTTTCAGGACACTATAACAAAATACCACAGACTGGGTAAATTTTCAACAACAAATACTTATTTTTAACAGTTCTGGAGACTGAAAGGTTGAGACCTGAGTGCTAGCCTGGTCAGATGAAGGCCTTTTCCTGGTTCATAGCCAGCACCTCCCCACTGGGTCCTCACAGGTTGGAAGCTGCTGGGGAGCTCTGTGGAGTCTCTTTTATAAGAAGAGCAATCCCAATCATGAGGCCTTATGAACTAATAATCTCCCAAAGGCCCCACCTTCTAATATATGACACCAGGCATTAGAGTTCCAGCATATGAATGTTGGGGAGACTACTTCACATTATATGGAGAGGTTTGGGATACTTACGGAAGTTTCAGGCAATTGGGAAATTTAGGGATTTCTGGGGAAGAAGTTGGAGCCACACCCCCAGTAGGGAATATGTTCATCACTGGCCTGGATGAGGGGCAACCAACAAGAGAGGTGCCCTGAGCAGGATGAAGGAAGGACAGAAGGGCAGCTGCTGGGAGAGGAAAAGGGGTTGCCAGTGCCTCCACTTCCTGACCTCCCAGGCCCTCCCTGCCACTCTGGCCCCCACACCATTTCCCCAGAACTGGTCACTAAGCCATCAACCCACCTGCTTTGCAGGGGCTCCATTACTAGCGACACCCAGAAAGCCTCTCAGACTGTCAGCAAACATGCCAGGAGGCCTCATGTGTGCCTGGCCTTGGGCTGAGCCCTGGGGACACAGAGTGGGTCATACTCAGTCTTGCCCTCAAGGAACTCACATGCCAGGAGAGGGGGCAGACTTGGAAGGCAGCACAGTATGATTAGCACAGTGACAGAGGAAAGCATAGGGTGATTCAGGAGACCAGAGGAGTTGGAGGGCTTCCTAGAGGAGGTGGCCCCTGAGCTGATCCTTGAAGAGTGGGTAGCAGGAGAAGGGCAGTCCCAGCATATGGAGGGAAGCAGCAGCGCCTCATCTGCGACTTTCTTCTGTGCTATCCAAGTGAAGCAGGGGTGGCGGGGCACAAGGCTCAAGAGGTCACAAATGACCAGGTCACAGAGGGCTTCAAACGCCAGTGCCAGGAGGTTGGACTCTGTCCTGAGGGTAATTAGGGAAGTTTCGTTTAGTTATATTGCCTTTTTTTCCTTTCATGTTGTATTCTCGTCCCTTCCCTCATAGTCTTCATGTCTGTATTTTGAGATATTTCTCCCAGCAGGTTTAGCACAAAGGTTGTGAAGCAGGTGAGGAACATGATCAGCTGTGCTTTAGACTCATTGTTCTCCCTGCTCCAGGGGAGTGTGGAGTTGCAGGAGCAACAGTGAAAGCAGGAAGACCAGGGAGGAGCCAGGGCTGACTGGAGCCTTAGTGGGAGAGGTGGCAATGGGGAAATGGAAGGACCATTGAAGATGGATCCATACTGTGCACACATTAGTTGGCAACCCATTGACTGTTTGACAAATGACTGAATGGATGAAAACCCAAGCAACCATCTAGGGTCACTGGATGAATAACAGGTAGTAGATTACATGAGACTCTTCTGGTGCCGAGTTCAGAGGAACCACCCTGAGCTGGATGAAGTCCAAAGAGAAATTTATCACAAGGATCCCAGGGTATTTCTCAGTATCCAAAGGCCAGAAGTGAAGTCTCTGAAAAGCCAAGGAAGTGCTTTACCTGTGTCTTGGCGTCAAGCAGCTCTCTTTGCTCCTCAGCCCTCCCTGCCTCTTTCCCTGGAACCTCTTCTCTCCCTAAATTCAGTATACCTGTGACTCTCAAATGCCTCTTGTTGTTTATTCTGCTCCCTCTCAGACATCTGCTCCTGGAGAGTCCACATGTGTCAAACTGAACTCACCACATCCCCTCAAAATTGATCCTTTACTCAATACATTTTTTTAAAAATTCAACACCTACTGTGTGTTGGGATGAGAGAGGTAAGCTTACAATTCTACTCTGTTTTCTTCTGTATTTCCAACTTAGCATGGGAACCTTGTTTTCCTTGAGTGTTTCCCGGAGTGCTTGCCTTCATTTCCCTCATCTCATCCCGTAAACCATACAGACGTAACTTAACGTCCAGTCAGTTCTACGTGGTAACAGTGGGCACACTCTCAGTGCCCATACCTTAGTCTGACCACATGATGCAATGTCCTCAGTCTGACTTCACCGTTCCCTGTCCTGAAATCTTTTATTGCTGTGTTTCTGCAGGGCAGAGATGGGGACAGAAACAAGGCAATGGAGAGGCAGTGAGAGATATAGTTGGCTTTGAGTTTTCACTACATGACCATTTTGCTGTAGGCCACAAAATCTCAGGGGGATGCAAACATTTATTCTCATGCTCCTGGGTCTTCACAGAGAAGGCATTGTCAATCCACTCCAGTACTGTTGCCTGGAAAATCCCATGGATGGAGGAGCCTGGTAGGCTGCAGTCCATGGGGTCGCTGGGAGTCAGACATGACTGAGCGTCTTCACTTTCACCTTTCACTTTCACGCATTGGAGAAGGAAATGACAACCCACTCCAGTGTTCTTGCCAAAAAATCTCAGGGATGGGGGAGCCTGGCGGGCTGCCATCTATGGGGTCGCACAGAGTTGGACATGACTGAAGCGACTTAGCAGCAGCAGCCTGGGCCTTCAGGTTGACTGTAGATGGGCTAATGTGAGCTTGGATGGGCAGCTCTGCCTCAGGCTGCCAGTCTGCCTCAGCAGGCCGCCTCCTTGTTGTGGGCTGGGCCCAGGTGTGCTCCTCAGGGGCCCAGACTGGAGGATCAGTTCTAGGCCATGTTGTGATGGTCTCTGACCCAAAAAGGAGACCTTCTCTTTTGGTTTGGGCTCCCCCTAAAGCAGACCTAGAGGCAAGCACTTAGGTGAACTAAGCTTATTTGTAAGGTGATCTCAGGAATTACCAGTGAAAGAGTGGAAAAGTGAGATAGAGAAGAGAGACAAGTCCCCCTGCAAAAAGTGTGTGACCACTGTGGTCAACTATGTCTCCCTGGAACCCTCTGTGGACTAGGGAATCTGATGTTCCACCCTCATTGGGTGAGAGTTGTCCCTGGGAATATTAAGTCTCCTGCACACTGAGGCTGCCCTGAGCAAGTTCCCAGGATGACGGAGAAAGGCTTGGACACAGGAATGTATGGAGCATTAGGGGTGGGAAGCTGCCAGATGCTTGAGAATTATTCATCACTCCTGTGTTCCAATCTGAAGATGAGCTGAGGCAACACTGAATCAACAGTGACTAGCAGTCTCCTTTATACCACACCCCTCTATGAAATCTCAGGAAAGATTCTGAGTTTCTTGCTTGAGTTATGTGTCCATCTGTGAGTCAATCACAGTGGCCAGGGCATTGAGCACCTGTTTGGGGTCATGTGTTCCCCTCAAGGGTTGCAGATTGAAGAAACCCCCACGGAACCCATGGACTGCATCCTCCACAAAGATAGGATCTATCATAGAGGCTCAGGCATCTTTGTTAGATTTCAAAAGACCATAAGAGTTCAAGTAGTTTCTAGCCTACTACATACTCTGCCCAGTAACATTCTATCCTGGAATTAAGGAGCAGAACCTCATGCTTTACAGACCACTGTGATGCCATTTTTCAATTCTACCTACTCCATTTCTCTTGTGGACAGCTCATCACTTAAACCCACTCCTGGTGCAAATGTGTTTCCATCAGGCTTTTTGGCTTCTTGTAACATGCATCTCATGCTACGTGAAATTCCTCCCTCCAGCTCCGTCTCCACCTTAAAAGAGCTTAAAAAGCAGGGATATGGGTTTTGTAGTTATTTCTGTTCATAATGTTTTCCTCAGCACCTGACATAAGATTTTTCTCAAGAGTTTTCTGTTGAATGAATGAGTAACCAGGTTTTGAGGGAGGGAAGATAAGGAGTTCAGTTTGGGAAATGTTGAATTTGCCAGAAGCTGCTGTTAACTCCATTGCCCAGAGAGGCTCACACCTCAATTGAAACTGTGAATTGGCAGTGACAGGATCTTCGATTGGGAGACTCATAAAATTATAGCCACAGAACATCCCAGTGTCCTAGGATCACTGAACTTGCAAAATTTAGACTCCACCAAAAGCCAGAGGAGATTAGGGAGCAGGGATGCTGAAACTGAGTGAAACTGGGAGTGGATCCACAACCACCTTGAAATTTGTGTAAAAGCTATGCGAAGGCACATAAATGCATTTTTGGAGGAGAAGGTTCAGCTTTCATCAGATTTCAAAGATAAAAATCCACTAATTGCATTGTGGTTTTTATAAAAGAAGAAAAACAGAAATACCTGAGAATCTGCTGGTATGTGCCTAGAATACCTCTGCAAGGATGACAGGAAATGGGAACACTGGTACCTCTGGGGAGAGGAGGTGGGATTGAAGAATCAGAGAGAAGGGCATTTCACTGCAGGCCTTGTGGACTATACATTTTCAACAATGTAAATGTATTACCTTTCTGAAAATTAAGTTAAAACTTCATAATATTAAAATTAAAGTTATGACATGAGTGGTAGTAGAGAGATTAGGACTCTTGGCCTTTCATGGCCAAGGACCTGGGTTTGATTCAGTTCGGGGAACTAAGATCCCACAGTCTGCGTGGTGCAGCCACAAAAATAATAATAAAGTTATGATTGATCCTGTTAGTGAGCAGAGACTTAAATTAACAACTAGGTAATGTTTGTGCCCACCAGTTAAATGGAAATTAAAAGAGATTAATATTGCAAGTGTTGGCAAAGACATGGAGAAACGGGACTTATCCACTGTTGGTGGGAGGATAAGAGGGACCTTTTGAATGGCAACTTGGCAGTGGCTACCTAAAGGAACACTATTCAGGGCTTCCCTGCTGGCTCAGTGGTAAAGAATCTGCCTGACACAGGAGACACAGGTTCAACCCCTGATCCAGGAAGATCCCACGGAGCAGGTAAGCCTGCGTGCCTCAACTATTGAGCCTGTGCTCTAGACCCAGGAACTGCAACCGCTGAATCTGTGTACCCTGGAGCTAGTGCTCTGCAACAAGAGAAGCCACCACAATGGGAAGCCCGAGCACAGGAGCAGAGTAGCCCTTTCTCTCAGCAACCAGAGAAAAGCCCACACAGCAATGAAGACGCAGCATAGTCAAAAGTAAAGCATAGTCAAAACAAAACAAAGCAAAAATGAACTGTCTTCAGTTCCTTGAAATATTGTATTTTTTATATCTTTCCTATAAAATTATGCAGACAAGTAGAAAAGGATTTAGACACATGGATAAATCACTGTGATCAAATGTGTAACATCAAAAACTAGGGAAAAAATTCTGTGTCTATCAAGAAGGAAAGGGTTAAATAAATTATGGATTAATTCTAACATGAAATTCCATGCTACCATTATAAGGAACAAGGTAGATATGAATGTAGGACATGGAAGACTATAGTCAACATTTTCCTGGGAAAATGTAGAACATGTATGTGTAAGTATGTTTCCTTTCTTTTTGAAAAGAGTGGCAGTAAAACACCCAAACCCACACAATATTGTAAAGCAATTATTCTTCAATTAAAAAGAAATAAATTACAATGTTAAAAAAAAAAGTCATTTTAAAAAAACACCCCCCAGACTCTTCAATAAATGGTGCTGGGGAAACTGAACAACTACATGTAAAAGAATGAAATTAGAACACTTCCGACCATACGCAAATACAAACTCAAAATGGATTAAAGACCTAAATGTAAGACCAGAAACTATAAAACTCTTAGAGGAAAGCATAGGCAGAACACTCGATGACATAAATCAAAGCAAGATCCTCTATGACCCACCTCCTACAGTAATGGAAATAAAAACAGAAGTAAACAAGTGGGACCTGATTAAACTTAAAAGCTTTTGCACAGCAAAGGAAACTATAAGCAAGGTGAAAAGACAACTCTCAGAGTGGGAGAAAATAATAGCAAATGAAACAACTGACAAAGGATTAATTTCCAAAATATACAATCAGCTCATACAACTCAGTACCAGAAAAACAAACAACCCAGTCAAAAAGTGGGAAAAAGACCTAAACAGACATTTCTTCAAAGAAGATATACAGATGGCTAACAAACACACGAAAAGATGCTCAGCATCACTCATTATTAGAGAAATGCAAATCAAAGCCACAATGAGATATCACTGCACACCAGTCAGAAAGGCAAACATCAAAAAGTCTACAAACAATAAATGCTGGAGAGGCTGTGGAGAAAAGGGGACGCTCTTGCACTGTTATTGGGAATGTCAATTGATACAGCCACTATGGAAGACGGTATGGAGGTTCCTTGAAAAACGAGGGATAAATCCACCATGTGACTCAGCAATCCCACTCCTAGGCATATATTCTGAGGAAAGCATAATTGAAAAAGACACATGTACCCCAATGTTCATTGCAGCACTATTTACAATAGCTAGAACATGGAAGCAACCAGATGTCCATTG
Organism: Odocoileus virginianus; assembly: GCF_023699985.2. Lineage (NCBI taxonomy): Eukaryota > Metazoa > Chordata > Mammalia > Artiodactyla > Cervidae > Odocoileus > Odocoileus virginianus. The sequence continues at coordinate 30,452,109 of NC_069683.1, forward strand.
ACAGATGAACGGATAAAGAAGTCGTGGTACATATACACAATGGAATATTTCTCAGCCATAAATAGGAACATATTTGAGTCAGTTCTGATGAGGTGGATGAACCTAGAACCTATTAGAGCAAAATAAGTCAGAAAGAGAAAGATAAATATCATATTCTAATGCATATATATGGAATCTAGAAAAATGGTACCGAAGAATTTATTTACAGGGCAGCAGTGGAGAAACAGACATAGAAAATAGACTTATAGACATGGGGAGAGGGGAGGAGAGGGTGAGATGTCTAGAAGGAGTAACATGGAAACTTACATTTCTGTAAGGAAAATAGACACCCAATGGGAATTTGCTGTATGACTCAGGAAACGCAAACAGGGGTTCAGTATCAACCTAGAGTGGTGGGATGGCGGGAGAGATGGGGGGAGGTTCAAAAGGGGGAGGATCTATGTACACCTATGACTGATTCATGTTGAGGATAGACAGAAAACAACAAAATTCTGTAAAGCAATTATTTTCAATAAAGAATAAATTAATTAAAAAAACCCCAAAAGATGCTGCCTATCACAACTAAGATCTGGTGTAACCAAATGAATGAATGAATTAGTTAATAAAAATTTATTTAAGAAAGTAAAAGAATATAAAACAAAAATAGGGTGTACAGACAACTGTGTACATGTATATTTAATAGTATATTACTGGTAGTGCATCAAAAAAGGTCTTAAATGGTACCATTAGCACAAGAGCAGCAGCCAGGGGTGAAAGTGAGAAGAGGGACATGGAGGAAGAGGAAGCAAAGGGGGATTTGGGCTCTGTGATTCATTCATACACAATAAGCACACATTTCTTGGCAATAAAATGAAATGAAAGCACCAAATTGGAAACTGTCTGTTCCAATCTTGACCCAAACCTGGGATGCCTTTTTGGAGCCACTTCAGGCCCTCAGCATGCCTACCACCAGGGTGTAGGGAGCTTTCGTGGGGAAGCACTACCCTCTGGACTCTCCCTTATCCAGCCCCTTCTACCCTCACAACCTGGAGGTCTCTAAGTGAAACCATCTTAAGGTCCCGGTCCGTAGTGGCTCAGATGGCAAAGAGTCTGCCTGCAGTGTGGGAGACCCGGGTTTGATCCCTGGGTGGGGAAGATCCCCTGGAGAAGGAAATGGCAACCCACTCCATTATTCTTGCCTGGAGAATCCCATGGATTGAGGAGCCTGCCAGGCTACAGTCCGTGGCATCACAAAGAGTTGGACACGACTGAGTGACTTCACTTTCAGTTGGAAGCAGGCATGCAGGGAGAGTGGAGGACCCTCTGGATCCACTAGAAATTTACGTCTCTATGACTCATGACCCCGTCTCTGGTCCCTAAGACATTCCTTCTTGGTATCTCTGAACCACACCACCACTCCAGCCCTGCTAATTCATCCACTCATGACCGGGCCTGCTCACTTGGCCTACAACCCAGTGCCAGTCCCTCACTTCCTCCAGTTCTGCCTCAGGATCTCCCGGCATACCCTCCCCTGGGGTTGTGTTGAGGGTAGAAATGGTCCAGGGCAGACTCACCTTCTGAGAGACCCCACCCCCATCTCTACTCCCACCCCCCAGACCTGGGCAACAGACTGACAGAGCTCACCATTATGGTGTCTCGACTACAAAGTGAGGTAGCTGGTGTGCAGCAGGCTGTGGTGGAGGCAGGGCCAAGCCAGCCGCCGAATGAGCCAGCATCCTCAGCCACTACATCACCCGAATGCACAACAGCTTCCAGAACCTGGGGCCCCCCCATCCCTGAGACCCCAGAGCTGACAGTGCCAGCGATGGTGGGGACCCAGGGGTCTTAGGAAACAGGGCTTCCGGATGCCAGAGGGGCTCAGGCTCCAGCTTCTGGGGAGTCTGCCCCCTCCTCCCCAGCTCACGTGTTAGTGCACAGGGAGCAAGAATCAGAGGGGGCCGGGGACCTGCCCCAGGAGGCAGACCTGGGGGCCGAGGAGGGGACCTGATGCTGGGGGAGGTCCCTTCTTCTGTTGTGACTGGAGCAGCCTAGGTAGCTGAGGGCGGGGGTCACTTCATGGGAGCCACTGCTGCCTTTCTGGCCTCAAAAACGTCTCTGCTCTGGAACTCAGATGTCTCCAGAGTGTGTTAGAATCTCTGTCTCATGATGTTTTGAGATCGCCAATGTCAAAATGAACCCTGATGGGAGAGAACACAGAGAAATGGCTTGCTCTAGGGACCCGATGTCTTGGGCTTAGGATCCTACTTTAAGCTCCTTCAGACTTTTGATGGAACTGTCCCCCTTGCTGCCTTCTGGGCTGTTGTGAGGAACCTCTCTGTCTATTAAGGTATCTGGGGTTGCAGGCTATGGGGTGTGAAAAGGGTCTGCACCTGGACCATGTCTAAAAGTGATCAAGAAGTCATTCATTTGAGTCCCTGAGTCCCTGAGTCCCATAAGACCAAAGCAGGGCAGATAGTCCAGTCTCATGAAACAAAGCAGTCATGAAATTTGATGTCACCATACTGCAGCACTGTTTAATGGAGTAGCCATCACAGCATTATCCTTGCTTGTCCCCGGGAGTCCCCACCATATAGCAGAGCTCCCTCCACCCTACCATGGCCTCAGATCCCCGGACATCCTGGTTGGAGACATGGCTGCTAGGTCTGGGTCTGAAACCATCTTGTTGCTTCTCCAAGCTCTTTGAAGCCCCCCTTCTTCATCTGGAGGTCACATGTTCCCAGGATTCCTAAGTGGGAGGCATTGAATGTTCACTGCCCAGCTCCTAAGAGCTGGAACCCCCAGGAGGCCAAGAGCAGGGTCTTCCAGGAGAGCAGAGTGAAGGCCCCCTTGGAGAGTGAGTCTCCCTGCCCTCCTACTGGAGAGAGAAGAAAAGACAGTGAGTGGTCAGCAGGGCCAGTGGGGAGTCAAACAGTCGAGGGAGGGACCCGAGGGTGACTCACTTGGCACAGACTCACAGCTCAGCCTCTTCTTCTCTGCAACAGACAGCAAAGTGAGGCTTCCAGTTAGACTGACCCTCACACCACAAACTTCCCTTCCCACCAGGCCCTGGTACAACTATTCCCAATTCAATCCCTCTTCCCCTTCTCCCAAATATACTTCTGACTTCCTTTCCTCCTCCTTCTTCCAGTAAATCTTCCCTTTTCGCCTTTCCATCCCTGCCCCATCTTGGCCCAGTCACTCTGTCCTGTCTCAGCACTGGGGAATAGCACATTTGTGTCCCATCAACCCACTATGCCCGCGGCCTCCTGAGATCTGAAGCTGCACTCCTGCCACTTTCCTCTGCTTATTGCCCTCCTTAACCAGATTCTTTTGGTCTATTAGACTGTGTAGCAGAAGAAAACTTCTGGGAACATTTGGAGAATCATCTAAGAACATTCACACATGCAGAAAACACTTATCTGACTGCCACTGAGCTGGCAGAACCTGAGTCACAGAGAAAAATATCTCCAACTAGCTTCTGGCCCTCAACTTCCTCATTAATGACGTGGGTCTCTTGAAGGCCCTGGGGACTGAAATCAACTGGGGACCTCCTGGCAGTCCTGCTTCCCTCATGCATGACTCACCACCCAGATAGGCGCAGTTAAAGTGGCTGCACATCTGATCACTGCTGGAGAGAGTCACCAGGCTTTTGTTTCCATCCTTAGAGAAACTCGTCACCTCGAAGACTTCATAGGGGGGGATCAGCACCTCACGCTCCTCAGGAAAGACAGACAGGGCCTGGATTGGAGCCCCAGAGCAAGTCCTTAGAGAGAAGAAGGTGGCATTACCAAATCTGCGGGCCACTGCCTCATCCAGGGAGCTGGAGGCAAACTGGCCCAAGCGGATAGAGTCCCCCACATTCTTGGGTTCAAAGTGAATCCTGCGCACGCCTCGGAACACCGCCTGCCCTGGTTCCCTGCTGCAGCCCCCACTGCCCCGCAGCAGCTGCAGGGCCCGGGTCAGGTAGAAATGCAGCGCCTTGAAAGGGAAGTGGTTCATGTAGGACTCCCAGGAGCCACCGCCAGTCCGCACAGCCTGGTTCAGCTCCCGGTACAAAGTGTTGGATGAGTTGGTGTAGACCATGATGGCGATTCCGTGCTGGCTTCTGAAGCCAGGAGGCAGAATGAGCCCTGGACGTTTTTGCTCCCAGGCCTTCTTGGCTGTCTCCCAGGACTCCCGCAACCGAGTATGGTTGGCCATCTCCTTCTCTAACAGAAGCACTGCTTTCTCCTCCATCTCCTCCGAGCAGCCCACATAGGCATCATCAAATGTATCTGGAGCCAGGCTCAGGTACTGGATGGTAATACCCTGGGCATATGGAGAAAAGGAAGAAAGGAGCCACACAGAAAATGTATAAGTTCAGGGTACTGGACTAAGGTCCTGGACACAGATTATTTCAGAAACCCAGAATCTCATTTCTATGCTCAAATATCTGGAGTCTTATATTTGGCAAGAGCTCAAGGGTTTAAATAACAGGCAGTGAAGTCAGAGAGACATTGGTTCAAATCCTGAATTCACACCTACTGCCTGTAAGATCTTGGGCAAGTCTCTTAACTTTTCTGGGCTTCAAGTCCTCTACTTATAAACTCAGTATACTTCCAGCTTCACAGGGTTATTGTCAGGACCACATATAGATCCTAACTAACTAAGAGGGGTCATCTATCATTAAAGAGGTTCCTGCACTTGGTGGAATGTGGCGCTGGGTGACTTCCAAGCACCATTCCGGCTTTAAGACTCTGTGTGCAGGTGATATACAAATATGCAGTCAATCTCCAATGACCTGACCCCATGCCCAGCCTCAGACTCTTTCCCTCTCCCACACAGGTGTGTAGACACCACACCAGGTCCCTGTCAGCTCTGAGACTCAGTCCTCTCCTGCTCTAGAAGTCTGCATCCTCCAACCTGGGTGGGAGTGGGGAGGAGGTCAAGCCCTGGCCTGGGAGGGGCTGCAGGAGGGTCGTACATGGGTAACCCGAAGGAGAGTGTGTAGGCTGGGTCCTGGGTGGGAGATGGGAAGTGAGAGGAGGAAGCTGGAGGCTGCATACGGGAGGAGGGTATAAAGGATTGAGGGTCACAGTAGGACCTGTGGGTGGAGGTGGGGTTCTGGGAGATGGAATGGGAACTTGGGGCTCCCTGTGGGTGTGGAGGTTCCTGAGAGGAAGAGAGTTTAGAGGATGACATCCTAGAGAAGCATCCCTGGGAGGGATATTTGAGGAGTCAGGCCCCGGGTCCCACCCCACCAAATATTCCCTTTGCTGCAGCAGAAGGCTCTCCCCAGTTACCTGCCCGGGGTCATAATAGCGGACACCACTGCCGAGGGTGTAGAGGCTGAGGTAGCTGAGGCTGATCAGCAGAGTTGCCCGTATCATTCTTGCTGGATTCTTGGAGGGTGAGATCCAGATGAAGGTGGGACTAGTGATGGTCTTTATTGGCTTCAGTGGGCTGGAGGACAGAGACTTGGAGCCTTTTTTCTCTGGTGTGAGGGATCCCTGGTCCGGGACTTGGCCTGGCAGTGCACGGGCTGGTCCACGGGCACGTCTAAGTGAGTGGACTCAGCTTGGATTATATCATCCCCCACTTCCACCCCAGCACAACCATAGCCTGTGCTCCCCGCCTCCTGATTCCTGGGGTTCTCAGAGCCATCTGCCCAGGAATGATAAAGTAGATGGGTAATAATGGCTGTGCTGGAGTGGGGAGGGGACAGGGGTCAGGGACCCACCTGGAGGCAACAGAGGCCTATTAGAAGGAAGAGCCAATTCTGATTCCACGACGGAGCTGTTTCTTTGACTTGCTTTTTGTTGCTTCAGTTTTTATAATCACACATAGAGTTCTGCCTCAGAGAACCCTGCCCCTCTGCCTGACTGACTGACTGCCTCCCTGTTCAGCTCACAGGGAGAGAAGCTGACCCTTCCACCAGTGAATGGCTGCAAAAAAAGGAGAGATTAACACACTTTTTCTACAGGCTGGGCATTTCCTCCAAGATGTTCTGTAAGACTAACGGCCCTTTTTACTTGACTTCCTCACCGCCTCCCCCTCTCTATTCTGCCATTTAACCTTATTTTTCACCTCCCCCACCCCGCTCTTTTATAAAAGAACCTGGCATACAGACCCCGATAAAGTAGTTAGTTTGAGACATTAGTCTGCCATCTTCTCAGTCAACCGACTTTCTGAATAAAGTCATATTCCTTGCCTCAACACTTCATTTCTCAGATTTATTGACCTGTCAGGTGGCGAGCAGAGTGAGCTTGGACTTGATAACAGGCCGAAAGAGAGAAGGAGAACTGAAGCTTCCCGGTGGCAGGGGCTGAAGTCTGCACAGGCGCTGCGCTGTACTGTGAAAGGGGAGTCTGGGAGTCCCAAGGGTCAACAAAGTCCGAGGCTAACTATAGCATCAATGTGGTAACCTGATACCCATACCTCTCTTCCCCAACAACAGACAGCAGGGTTGGGGGAACGGGGCTGAGAGCTGTAACTTCCCTTCCCAGGGACTGCGAGGTCTTTCTCCAGGATACTTTTCTCCCAGCAAACCAGGGCGAGAGGAGGAGAATTGTGAGAAGTGGTCTCTCCCTTGGGTGGGCCCTTTCTGCCATGGTTGGTGAAAGAAAGTTGTATGGCTCAAGGTAGCCTGGAGCTAAAACTCCCCTCCAAGATCCTCCCCACCTTTCTAGGCAAAACAAAGAACTCTCTCATCCACGAAAAATAGAATTTAGGTTAATTATGCCCAGCTCCAAGCCGGCCCAGCCTCTGGCCAATCTCCAGAACTCCTTGCCCCAGCCATTTAAGAGATAACTACTCCCAACAACCTTGGAAAAGAACAAGCCCCCTTAAGATGCTTTCTACAGAAAGCCCCCAGTAGCTTTCTACATACATGCCTGTATATATTTACTCTTTTCTCAGATAAGTGCAGTAGCTCGCTAATCTGACTACTGCCCCTTCTCACCTCATTAAAAGTGATCTGTTCCTGTAGAGTGCCAGTCTTGTTCTTTTTCTGAACCTCGCCTACTCTAACTCCCGACCTTACATTTTTGGTGCCGAAACCCGGGAAGTTGAGGTTCCTTCTCCTTCTCCATGGCCTGCTTTTCGGAGCGTGGAAGCCTGCCGAGCTCACTTTCCTGCCCGGGCTTTCAAGACCTCCTCGAGAGGATGCCCTGTGCCTTTGTGAGTGGTACAAGTCCTGTGGAAGGGCTTTATTGGTTTTCCACATACCCCAAGGAATACTGACCTCTCTCTTTCTCTTCCTGCTTTCTCTACACTCTCTTTTTCGCGAGACCGACCAACTCCAGGACAGAGGCCTTTTGCCATGCTTTACATGCTTTTACTCCTTTACATGCAACATTCCATTCAAGCTGGCCCCTAAATTAAGGTAAGTTCCAGTCCGGACGGTTTTCTAGAGGCGCCCTAAAACTTAGTCCTTTCCGGGTCCTGGGGACCCCCAGCCTAGGGCCACTCTGTAGGCAACAGTGGGGGACGCTCCAGCTCGACACAGAGCTCTCTTCTCATAACTCCTATTGCAACTACGGATGATGACTCGAGCTCCCCATAGGAGCCTCTGCTTGCCTTTCAATTATGGGGTCTGGCCAATCTATCTCAAAGGATTCCCCTCTGGCCTGTGTTCTCAAAAATCTCAAGTCACTCTCTCTCATTGAACTCAAAGCTAACCGCTTAAAACAACTCTGTATACAGATCTGACCTCAATACCAATTAGACAACCAAAACCACTGGCGTGAGTTTGGGACTTTTGATTTCAATATTTTATCAGATCTCACTAACTTCCTCAAACGGAATGGCAAAGGGCCGGAGGTCCCATATGCCCAAGCCTTTTGGGCCCTTCAGAGCAGGCCCTCCCTATTTAAGAACTGCTCCACCCATGAGGTCCTTCTATGCACCTTGCCTCCCAAACAAAAGGGCTCTTCTTCTTCAACTAACCACCAGTCATGATCTTCTGCACCCCCAGAGTTTGACCCAGCAGATGAGCCCCCTCCCTATCCACCACCCCGCCAACCCTCCTTCCCCCTCATCCAATTCACTCCCCCTCAACCCCACCACCCCATCTCCCTGACTCCCCCTCCCCTCTCCCCTCCCCTCCTACCACACCTTCATGCACAAATGTTTCCCCTGAGAGAGGTAACAGGGCCAGAGGGCCCCACCCAAGTCCACGTGCCATTTTCATTGTCAGATATGAGCCAGATAGAAGAAAAGTTAGGATCATTTTCTGAAAATCCTACCAGATACAGAAAAGAATTCCTGAGACTCTCCCAGCCCTATAATCTCACATGGAGTGACATATATTATATCCTAAATGCCACTCTCACCGCAGATGAAAAAGACCATATCTGGTAAGCAGCAAAAGTCCATGCTGATCACTTACATAACCAAGACCAGTTGCTGATGAGGCGGTGCCTCAATTAGATCCCCATTGGACTTACCAGTCCAATGATCCAGGTATCAAGAGACTCAATCAGATGATTACTTGCCTTCCAGAAGGAATGCAGAAAAATACTCATATCCATGTCAATTATGATAAAGTCAGAGAAATCACCCAAGGTGCAGACTAAAATTCAGCCTTATTCTTGGCACACCTCATAGAAGCAGTCCAAAAGTATACTAACCTAGATATCACCACCCCTGCTAGGTTACTCTACCTTCATGTTCAATTCATCAGCCAGTCCACCCCTGACATTAGACGCAAGCTTTGACAACTAAAGGAGGGCCCTGAGACCCCCAAAGAGACCTTTTAGAAGTAGCCTTCAAGGTGTTCAATAATAGAGAGGAAGAAGCTAAGAGAGAAAAAGACCGTGAGAGAAAAGCTAAATATGCCCTTTTGGAGGCAGCAATTAAGGAAAAAATCAGCCTGGCCCAAGTCATTCCAGACTGGGACTTAAGACCCCCACTGCCGGACCCTGCTTCCGATGCAACCAGTCAGGACACTGGGCAAAGACATGCCCAAACCCGCGGCCCCCTACAAAAGCATGCCCAACTTGTGGCCAATGGGGACACTGGAAGATGGACTGTCCCCAGCGACGTCCTGACACCCCTGGAGAGGTCCCCCTCCCAGACCTAGAGAATGGAATGTCCACAGAGATGTCCTGGTGCCCCTGGGGAGATCTCCACTTCTCCCCAGAACCCCAGCCCAACACTACGAGAATTGTTCCAATGACGGGGCCCAGGTTCCAGCCCCCCAGCCCATGTCCTGGACACAAGCTCGGAACTTAGGGTAGACGGGGTAATGGCCAGAAAAAAGACCTCCTTTATAGTAGACACTGGAGCCACTTTCTCTCTCTTAACTTCCTACTCTGGCCTAACTCAAGACTCAGAACTCACAATCAAGGGAGTCTCTGGAGTTCCCTTTAGGCCAAAAATAAGCCTTCCATTACTCTGTCAATTTGGAAAATCGACCCTCATACACTCATTCCTCATAATGCCTAAGTGCCCAAAGGCACTCCTAGAAAGAGATCTATTATCCAAATTGGGAGTCTTTATTACCATACCCCCCTCGATACAGTCTCTATATTCTGCATGCAGATGGCACCTGGACCATCCCTATCCCTCGCCCCTGACCTTCCCTTGGGTCTACTCGCCTTAATTACATATCCCACCAACAAAAACTATTTTCCCAGATAGAATCCAGGCCTTAATTAACTGTCCACTTCCAAAAACAGAAAGAGAACTCCTGTCTATCCTCAGCCTCCTAAACTTTTTCCATGTCTGGATCCCTAACTTCTCCCTCATTGCAAAGCCACTCTATGAGGCAACTAAAGGATGTCTAGATGAGCCCCTCTTTAACCCCTCCTCTCTGGCCAATCCTATTCATTGGCTCACCCAGAGCCTCCTCCGAGTGCCAACTCTCCACCTGCCAGATCACACCAGACCATTCTTTCTCTTTGCCCATTCCAACCAAGGACAGGCCCTGGGACTTCTATGTCAGCGGGCTGGAGACACCTGGGCTCCCATAGCCTATCTGTCAAAACAGCTTGACATGGTGACCAAGGGGTGGCCTCCCTCCATACAGGCCATGGCTGCTGTCGCAGCCCTCGTACCCGAAGCAAATAAACTCTCTAGACATGCCCCTTTAACAGTCTGTTCTCCACACACCTTCCAAGACTTACTATCACATTGGGCTTTCCTCTCCCTTCCCCCTTCCAGGGTGCAAGTCCTACATGCCTTTCTCCTCTACCCTTGGCTCTCATTCTACCCCTGCTCTCCCCTTAACCCTGCCAGCTTATTACCCACATCCTCTACAACAGACCCTCTCCTACATAGCTGGAGCCTAACGGTAGATCTTACCCAAAACCCCTTTCAACATTTAACAGATCAGCCCATCCTAGACCCAGACACCCCACACTGGTTCTTTGATGGCAACTCTCAAAAATCCCCACCCTTCACAGCAGGATATTCCATCATCTAGGGGGCCCTTTGCCACAATTATGAGACCCAGATAACTGAAGCTTCACCTCTGCCTCCTCACACCACCTCCCAACAGGCAGAACTGATAGCTCTCCCCAGAGCTTTGACTCTGGCTAAAAATCTAAGGGTTAACATCCACACAGACTCCAAATATGCCTATAACATACTTCACTCAAACACCTTAATATGGAGAGAGAGAGGTTTCCTAACCCAAAAGGTTAGGTTTCTTAATCCCATTATTAATTCAGACTTGATCCACAAACTTCTAGGAGCAGCACTCTTACCAAACAAAGCCGCCATCCAACACTGTAGGGGACATCAAAAGAGAAGTCTCGGGGGGACTGGGATGGGGAATACATGTAAATCCATGGCTAATTCATTTCAATGTATGACAAAAACTACTGTAATGATGTAAAGTAATTAGCCTCCAACTAATAAAAATAAATGGAAAAATAAAATAAAAAAAAAAAAGAGAAGTCTCATATCCGCCTACAACAGTGCTGCAGACCAGAAGGCAGAAGAGATAGCCTTGTTCCATCCCTCCCTCCAGCCCCCTGTCATCTTAACTCTGACTCCATCTGACCCTTCCACCACCAGAAAAATCCTCTCTTATCTACACTCACTCTTTCATCCCTTGTCCAAGACACTCCAACAGTTCCTCCGTAACCACTTCCCTGTATCCAATGCTGACCAACAATATTTAGATAACCTTAACTGCTCCTGTCAAACATGTCAACGTATTAATCCCAATTCCAACCTTAAATCTACCTCCTTTCCAACCCATCAAATGCGAGGCAGCCTCCCAGCACAGGACTGGCAGATATACTTTACTCATATGCCCCTGCTTCGGAGATTCAGATACCTCTTAGTCCTTGTGGACACTTTTCGGGATGGGTAGAAGCATTTCCCACTACAAACAAAAGAGCCCACACTGTGGCCCAAATCCTCCTCAAAAATTATCCCCAGGTTTGGCCTGCCTTCATCCCTACAGTCTGATAAGGGCCTGGAATTTATGTCCAAGGTCACCCAATAACTTGTCCAATTCTTACAGATACCCTGGAAATTTCCATATCGTCCCCAGTCCTCAGGAAAGGTAGAAAAGATACATAGAATAATCAAAGAAACTCTTACCAAATTAACCCTTGAGATACATCTGGATTGGACTAAACTTTTGCCGATTGCTCTCCTCAGAGTGCGGGCTTTGCCCAAAAAGCCGCTGGGGCTGAGCCCCTTCGAGGTGATGTGCGGAAGGCCCGTGCTCCCTCCTTAGACTCCCCCCTGAACTTCCTCCCATACCAAGCTTCCTACACTCCCCTCTGCTGGCAGAACTCCGCAATGCCCTGTGGAACTGAAAGAAAGTAAAATGCTTGTCTTCAGTAAAAAAAGTTTGTGGAAAGTGAAACCCAAGAAGAAAGTTCTATGTGTGGTACACTTAATTAAGAGAAAAAGAAGTGTGGCTTATAGGTGGCTGTTCTATGAATGGACAAATAAAGTGATAAATACTGAAAGTATAAAAAAGGTTTGTGGAAAGTGAAACCCAAGAAGAAAGTTCTATGTGTGGTACTCTTAATTAAGAGAAAAAGAAGTGTGGCTTATAGGTGGCTGTTCTATGAATGGACGAATAAAGTGATGAATACAGAAAGTGTAAAAAAGGTTTGTGGAAAGTAGAAGAGAGTTTTGTGCATGATACAAGTTTCTTAAGACATTAAACTGCGTTTGCCAAAAAAAAAACAACAACAACAACAACCATAAGTTTCTATCCCACTACCCCCTGGAGTCACCTCCTGGTACACCTCTCTCACCTCACCTCTGATCCTGTGCTGCCCTCCTTAACTGACCCCTATCAGGTCTCTCTCACAGAGCCTACCTCCTTAAAAATCACCCGGCGACAACCTCTGTCGACCAACCAAGAAGACACTGAATGACCTGGACACTCTTCAACCTACAGCTGTTCCTGACCCAACTACTACAAGACCTCTGGACCAGAACCCTGACAGAAACCTCCTTCGAAGACCTGACCACGCTGGTATCTCAACTGTGGCTTCAGGGAATTTCAACCTGACTCCAGACAAAATTGATTCCTTTACTCTCATTCTCTACATCATTCTACATCCTAATGAATACTGTTCCTCCTCAGATTCAAGCAACCACCAACTTGGGACCTTTTGCCCCTTGCCCTGACTGGCCTCTTCCCATCTCTCTAACTATAACTGCATTCTTAAGATATAACTGCATTCTTAGTCCTTGCTATAGGCCTAGTAACTGTCTCCCCTCAGGACTGGTCACTTATCCTTTGTCTTTCCGTTGGTATTGCCTACGTTGCTAGCTGTGTTCTGCTCCTAGGGTACTGTTTCCTCCGCAATGCCTGACTAACAGAACCGTGACTCCTCTTTTCCTTATCCTTGCTGTGCTCCCCAGCCTTCTGGCTAGTCCCTGCCCCTGCTTAGACATTTTTTCCTATGTTCATTCCTCACGTTATAATACGGCTCCAAGACCATGCACCATGAACCTCGGTGGGAGGGGGGGCGGGGAGTCCAAACCCCTACTCATTGTTAAAGTACAAAAGAGAGGGAGTTTCGTGAGAACCTGCCATAAGCCAAATGGAAGAAACATATGTTTCTATCCCATTACTCACTGGGGGTACTCAGATGGGGGCAGGATACTAGATCAAAATCAGGAAAAAAACAAGAACAAGTTATAAAGAACTTAATTTCCCAGTTACAGGCGACCCCTGAGCCTTATAAATGCCTAGACCTCCTTTCCCAATTATGGCCTTTCCTAAAACCTCCCTCTGATAACCAACACCTTACCCGCCTTCTCGACTCTCCCTTCCAACTCTTCCAGTGCACACAGCACACACCCCAGTGCTGGATAGGCATGTCACTGTCTCCCTCACCACACAGAGCCAGTCCCTGACCCTCAACCTGGCTGTCACAGGGCAACTGTACTTCCCCTTCCCAACAGAAAACTACACAACTCATGGGCAAGTCTCTGACAATGTCCTACTCTCAGCCTCTTCAAACCTAACCTGTATCAGCTACTCTAGTTCCAACTACATTGGTCTTACAAACTCCGCTCCCTCCTTCTGTTCCACTTGGGTTCTCTGGAACAGCACAAATAATTGCACCAACCTGGGAATCTTCATTCTCTGCGGGACCTGTGCATATTCATGTCTCCCCCTTGACCCCCCTGGACCTTGCATCTTGGTCTTCCTGACCCCGAGTCTAACATTCCTCAAAGAAGAAGAGGTAGAACAAATAGTCTACCCCCAAGGGGAAATTTTCCCACAGGAAAAGACGAGCTGTCATAGCCCCCCTCCTGATTGGGACTGGCATAGCAGCAGCCCTAGGCACCGGGGTTGGGGGCATCTCGACCTCGGCCCATTTCTACTACAAGCTGTCCCAAGAACTTAATGAGGACATAGAGCAGGTAGTGGAGTCCTTCATTTCAGTCCAAAGACAAATTAACTCATTAGCTTCTGTGGCCCTACAAAATAGGCGAGCCCTGGACCTTCTCACCACAGAGAAGAGAGGGACCTGCCTTTTTCTAGGGGAAGACTGCTGCTATTTTGTTAATGAAATGTACATAGTCCAGGGCAGAGTCAAAGAACTTAGAGACAGAATTGAACACCACATGAAAGAGTTACAAAACTTTTACATTCCCCAAAACCTGTTCCAACAGGCCCTCCTTTGGTTACTCCCTTTCTTGGGACCATCGGTACTTATCATTTTATTCCTCTTATTTGGACCCTGTCTCTTCAATCTCTTTCTCTCTTCAATGTTTCTCCAAGAACGGATTCGGGCCATCTCTCGAGACCAACTCAAGACTGTTCTTTTGCTTGAAACCCTGACGGTGAGAATAAAAATCAACACTACGGGCCTTAGACTTCCTTCATCCCAGACTACAAACCCCTGGCCCTCATTTATCAGCACAAAGAAGCCCTGAACATTAATGGTGCCCACATCTCTTTCTCTTTTTATATATATTCCTTAAAGTCTGGAATGAAGGAAAGTTGCATGGCTCAAGGTAGCCTGGAGTTAAAACTCCCCTCCAAGATCCTCCCCACCTTTCTAGGCAAAACAAAGAACTCTCTCATCCGACGAAAAATAGAATTTAGGTTAATTACGCCCAGCTCCAAGCCGGCCCAGCCTCTGGCCAATCTCCAGAACTCCTTGCCCCAGCTGTTTAAGAGATAACTACTTCCAACAAACTTGGAAAAGAACAGGCCCCCTTAAGACAGTAGCTTTCTACATTCTTGCCTGTATATACTTAGTCTTTTCTTAGATAAGTGCAGCAGCTCATTAATCTGATTGCTGCCCCTTCTCGCCTCATTAAAGGTGATCTGTTCCTGTAGAGTGCCAGTCTCATTCTTTTTCCTGACCTCGCCTACTCTAACTCCAGACCTCACAGTTGGAACTCCAAGGCACTGAGCCACGGAGACCAAGAGGGTTCTGCCTGCTGAGAGGTCACCACTTGTGCACTTATTGTTGTTCTTTAGTCACTAAGTCGTGTCCGACTCTTTGTGACCCCACGGACTGCAGCATGCTAGGCCTCCCAGTCCCTCAGCATCTCCCAGAGTTTGCTTAAGTTCATGTTCATTGAATCAGTGATACCATCCAGCCATCTCATCCTCTGTTGCCCTCTTTTCCTTCTGCCTTCAATCTTCCCCAGGATGAGGGTCTCTTCCAATGAGTTGGCTGTTCACATCAGGAGCAAAGGATTGGAGCTTCAGCTTCAGCATCAGTCTTTCCAATGAATATTCAGGGTTGATTTCCTTTTGGATTGACTAGTTCGATCTCCTTGCTGTCCAAGGGACTCTGAAGAGTCTTCTCTAACACCACAGTTCAAAAGCATCAATTCTTTGGCCATCTGCCTTCTTTATGGTCCAACTCTCCCATCCATACATAACTACTGGAAAGACCATAGCTTTAACTATATGGACTTTTATTGGCAAAATGATGTCTTTGCTTCTTAGTACACTGTCTAAGTTTCTCATGGGCTTTGCTGGTGGCTCAGAAAGTAAAGAATCTGCCCACAATGTGGAAGAACTTGGGTTGGGTAGATCCTCCAGAGAAAGGAATGGCAATCTACTTCAGAATTCTTACCTGGAGAATTCCACGCACAGAGGAGCCTGGTGAGCTAGTCTGTGGAGTCTCAAACAGTTGGACATGGCCGAGAGACTCTCTCTCTCTCTTTCTCTCTCTCTCTCTCTCTCTCTCTCTCTCTCACACACACACACACACACACACACACTAGGTTTGTCATAGCTTTCCATCCAAGAATCAATTGTCTTCTAATTTCATGCCTGCAGTCATCATCTGCAGTGATTTTAGACCCAAGAAGAGAAAATCTGTTGCTGCTTCCACCTTTTCCCGTTCTATTTGCTATGAAGTGATGGGACTGGATGTCATGATATTAGTTTTTTTAATATTGAGTTTTTAAGGTGACTTTTTCACTCTCTTCTTTCACCCTCACCAAGAGGCTCTTTAGTTCCTCTTCACTTTCTGCCATTAACGTGGTATCATCTGCATATCCGAGGTTGTTGATATTTCTTCCTGGCAGTCTTGATTCCAGCTTGTAAATCATCCAACCCAGCATTTCGCATGATGTACTCTGCATAGACGTTAAATAAACAGGGTGACAATATACAGCCTTGTTGTATTCCTTTCTCAATATTGAACCAGTCAGTTGTTTCATATAATTTATTCCACTTATTTATTTGCATACAGTTTGCATGTGGCCAAAAGTTGGGTGACATGTTGTCCAACATCTGAGTGGCCCCCACCCGCCTCCTTTCTGTTTATACCTTCCCTCCAGTAAGCTTTACTCAGATGCAGAGCTCTCTCTCACATCCTCAGGGGCCACCCTTGCCCTTCCCCAGACCCTCTGCCCCTGACCTCTCAGACTCAGGCCACCCCATGTTTGTAAACATTAGCCTTTCCCCTCACCTCCTTGGGCTTGCCTATAAATAACCATAGTTCTGAGTTTTGGATACCTCCCGGGAGGTAATGAGAGAAGGGGCCAGCTGAGGAATTAGTCAGCAGCTCTGGGAGAAGCTTTCTGGTAGCATGAGCCTCTGCGGGTGGCAGGGTTCCTCCTTCAGAGTGGCCAAAGACTTATCGGTCCAAAAACTAGGATTTAATAGATGTACTTGGTACCTGTTGTGTCTGAGGTATGTGTAGGTTAGATTCACCCCAGGGCTTTGTCCTGGTTTGGCTCATTAATTCAGACCCATCTTCGTTCCCCTATCCCCTCAGGTTTGCCAGACAAAGAATTTCCTTCACCTAGAATTCTGCTTCCTGTAGACCAAAAAGGAGGACAAGCTGTGTCCAGGATTGAGAGAGGGAAATGAAAAGAGGGGCATCCCAGGGAGTTCCCTGGTGGCCTAGGGGTTATGATTTAGGTATTCACTATGGTGACCCAGGTTCAATCCCTGGTCAGGGAGCTGAGATCCCACAAACCAAAGAACATAAACAAAAAAGAAGAGAAGCAGTCCAAAAAACCAGACTGCTTATCAAAAACCACAGATCAAGTTCTTTTGTCCCCTTCCAATGAGACTGTACCCCTCCCAAGCTCTCCAAGATTAGAAATCAGGAGTCACTATGCTGTTCTCCATTATTGTGAAAAACAGTATCTCACCTACATATCCTGATGCCTCTCTCCCTAGAGGGTCCTGAGCATTGACAGTTGGTGGAACAGAAGATACTATACTATACTCTCTGGACAGATAGGCCTGCAGGGACAAAACACAGGACCAGATCTGCTGGTATCAGGGTTTTTCTCCTCTTTCCATCCTCTGGCTTTGGGGAATTGCTTCACTTATCCTGAGACCTGGCACCCCAAGAAAGACCCCAAGAGATGGAGTCAAATCTAGTCATTGAACAGTGGTCTGGAGTGAAGTGGAAAGTCCTCCAAGGTCACATAGCCCGTCAACACTGGAGTTGAGACCCAGACTATCTACTCTGGGAGTCTCTCCTTGCTCTTCAGGTGAGTCTCCATGCTCATCTGAAAGGATCAATAAGGAGATACTCCCTGAGGCCAGGGATGCTGAATGCAGGACCAAACCCAGTGGGAAGGCACCTGTTCCAGCTTGAATCCTTGATTTCTCTCTGGATTCAAGGATTCCCTTTTTCATGGGAAGAGCTCTGGCCCAGAGCACCCTGGGCAGAGGCTAGTATTCCTGAGCCTAGAGGAGATATCCAGAAATAGATGGGAGAGTGTCACATTTCTGAGCAGCTGTGTGGGAGAGGTACAAGGCCTGTGGGATTTGACAGTATAAAAAAGAAACCTGCCCTCCCCCTCCCCTGGTGACTGTCACTGGAGACCAACACCAGCTTCCCCACCGCAGAGGAAGTCTAGGTAAGGGGTACACTACCCTCCTCCTGGGTACTGGGCTTTTCTTGCTCTTTCTGAAACAGGAAATTTGGGGTGTTAATGGTAGAGTCATAGCAATCATTAGGAAAAGTTTCAGGAAACCTTTTATCTTTGTCTGTTCAGGCTGCTATAACAGAAATACAACAGAGCGGGTAACTTATCAACAACAAACATTTATTTTTAACAGTTCTGGAGGCTGGAGGCTGAAAGTTTGAGATCTGGGTGCCACCCTGGTAAGATGAAAGCTTTTTCCTGGTTCATAGCCAGCACCTCCCCACTGGGTTCTCACAGGTTGGAAGGTGCTAGGGAGCTCTGTGGGGTCTTTTATTACAAGAACAAAATCCCAGTCATTAGGGCTCATGAACTAATGAACCAATGATTTCCTCATTACTCACCTTCTAATGGGAGAAGGCAAAGGCACCCCACTCCAGTACTCTTGCCTGGAAAATCCCACGGATGGAGGAGCCTGGTAGGCTGTGGTCCATGGGGTCGCTAAGAGTCGGACATGACTGAGCGACTTCACTTTCATTTTTCACTTCCATGCATTGGAGAAGGAAATGGCAACCCACTCCAGTGTTCTTTCCTGGAGAATCCCAGGGATGGGGGAGCCTGGTGGGCTGCCGTCTATGGGGTTGCACAGAGTCGGACACGACTGAAGCGACTTAGCAGCAGCAGCCGCCCCACCTTCTAATACCATCACATCAGGCATTTGGGTTCCATTATTTGAATTTTGGGGAGACACAGTCAGACTTTTGCACATTGGGTGAAGAACTTAGGGATGCTTAGGGAGGTTTGAGGCCATTAGGTAATTTGGGGGTTTCTAGGAAGGGATTTGGAGCCACATCCCCAGTATGGAATGTTCATCACAGGCCTGGATGAGGGGAAACTGACAAGAGAAGTGCCCTGAGCAGGATGACAGGAAGGACAGAAAGGCAGCATCTGGGAGAAGAAAAGGGGTTGCCAGTGCCTCTACTTCCTGGCCTCCCAGGCACTCCCCAACACTCTGACCCCCACCAAACATGAAATTTTATGTCATCACAGTGCAGCACCCCCCGACATCCTGGTTGGAGACATGGCTGCTAGGTCTGGGTCTGAAACCACCTTTGTGCTTCTTCAGGCTCTTCAAAGCCTCCCTTGTTCATATGGAGGTCACATGTTCCCAGGACTCCTAAGTGGCAGGTCCTGAACTTTCAGATCCTTGTTTCTAAGAACCAGAATCCCCAAGAGGCCAAGAGCAGAGTCTGCCAGGAGAGCAGAGAGAAGTCCCCCTTGGAGAGTGAGTCTGCTTGCCCTCCTGCTAGAGAGAGAAGAAAAGGCAGTGAATGGTCAGCAGGGCCAGGGGAAGTCAAAGCAAGGGAAGGAGGGGCAGGAGGGTGACTCACTTGGCACAGACTCACATCTCGGCTTCTTCCTCCCTGCAACAGACAGCACAGTGAGGCCTCCATGTAGACAAACCCTCACACCCCAAACTTCCCTTCCTACCAAGCCCTGGCAAAGCCACGTCCCATCTTAATCCAGCTTTCCCTTCTCCCAAATATACTTCTAACTTCCATTTCTCCTCCTTCTTCCAAGAAATCTTCCCCATTTGCCTTTCCAACCCTGCCCCACCCTGGCCCCAGTCACTTGGACCCTGCCTCAACACTGGGGAATAGCATACTTGTGTCCTGTCAGCCCTTCTACACCCAGAGCCTCCTGAGATCTGAAGCTGCACTCCTGCCACTTTCCTCTGCTTAGCATCCTCCTTAACCAGGTATTTTGGTCTATTAGACTGTGTAGCAGAAGAAAATTTTGAGGACATTTAGAGAATCATCTGAGCATATTCCCACATGCAGTAAACACCATAGGGCCTTGTCTGAGTGACTGAACCTAAGACACAAAGAAAATAACTGCAGTTAATTTCTGGCCTTCAACTTCCCCATTAATCACATGGGTTTCTTGAAAGGCCCTGGACATTTAAATCAACCAGGGATCTCCTGCCAGTCTTGCTTCCCTCGTGCATGGCTTACCACCCAGGTAGGCGCAGTTAAAGTGGCTGCAGATGTGATTAGTGCTGGAGAGAGTCACCACGTTGTGGGTTTCATTCTGGAAGAAATCAGTAATCACGAAGACTTCATGTGGGGGGATCAGCACCTCCCGCTCCTCAGGAAAGACAGACAGGTCCTGGATCAGGGCCCCAAAGCAAGTCCTTAGGGAGAAGAAGGTGGTATTACCAAAACTGCGGGCCATAGACTCATTCAGGGAGCTGGAGGCAAACCGGCCAAAGTGGGTTCACAGCCTCTTGGGTTCAAAATGAACTGTGCGCACGCCTCGGAACACCATCTGCCCAGGTTCCCTGCTGCAGCCCTCACTGCCCCGCAGCAGCTGCAGGGCCCGGGTCAGGTAGAAATGCAGGGCCTTGAAGTGGAACTGGTTCATGTAGGACTCCCAGGAGCCACCGCCAGTCTGCACAGCCTCGTTCAGCTTCTGGTGCAAAGTGTTGGATGAGTTGGTATAGAGTACAATGGCGATTCCATGCTCAGTTTTGAAGCCCGGAGGCAGGCTGAGCCCTGGACTTTTTTCCTCCCAGTACTTCTCAGCTGTCTCCCAGGCATCCCACAGCCAGGTATGGTGGAGCATCTCCTCCCGTAGCAGATGGACTGCCACCTCCTCCATCTCTTCTGAGCAGCCCACATAGGAATCATCAAAGGTGTCTGGAGCCAGATCCAGGTCCTTGGAGGTAATACCCTGGGCCTATGGAGAAAAGAAAGAGATGAGCCACACAGGAAATCATGTAAATTCAGGGTACTGAACAGAGGTCCTGTGGGCAGATCAGTTCAGAAACAGAGAATCTCATTTCTATGCTCAAATATCTAGAGTGTGAAATTTGTCAAGAGCTCAAAAACTTAAATAATAGGCACTGAAGTCAGACAGATGTGGGTTCAATCCTGAATTCTCCAGCTACTGACTGTGAGATCTTGGGCAAGTCTCTTAACTTTTCTGGGCTTCAGGTTCTTCCCCTATACACTGAGGATACTTCCTGACTTCACAGGGTTATTGTCAGGACCATGTATAGATCCTCTTTGTGTGCTAAGAGGGTCATTTATTATTAGAGAGGTTCCTGCACTTGGGATGTGGGGCTGGATGACCTCCAAACACCTTTCCGGCTCTAAGACTCACTGTGCAGATGACATACAAATATACAATCAATCTCCAATGACCTGACCCCATGCTCAGCCTCAGACTCTTTCCCTCTCCCACACAGGTGTGTAGACACCACACCAGGTCCCCGTCAGCTCTGAGACTCAGTCCTCTCCTGCTCTAGAAGCCTGCATCCTCCAACCTGGGGTGGGAGTGGAGAGGAGGTCAAGCCCTGGTCTGGGAGGGGCTGTAGGAGGGTCGTACATGGGTAACCCGAAGGAGAAGTAGGCTGGGCCATGGGTGGGAGATGGGAAGTGACAAGAGAAAGCTGGAGGCTGACGGAAGGAGGAGGATATGAAAGAAGGAGCATCACAGGAAGACCAGTAGGTGGAAGTGGGGTTCTGGGAGATGGAATGGGAACTTGGGGCTCCCTGCAGGGGTGGAGGTTCCTGAGAGGAAGAGAATTCAGAAGATGGCATCCTAAAGGAGCATCCCTGGGAGGGATCTTTGAGGAGTCAGGCCCCGGGTTTCCCCCCCTCCACAAATGTTCCCTTTGCTGCAGCAGAAGGTTCTCCCCAGTTACCTGCCCATGGATGCCGAGGGTGTGGAGGCTGAGGCAGCTGAGGGTGATCAGCAGAGCCGCCAGCATTATCCTCAGAGACACTTGGAGAGTGAGATCCAGTTGAGGGTGGGACCAGCGATGGTGAGTGATCCGTTTTGCTGGGATGGTGACAGAGACTTGGAGCCTTTCTTCTCTGGTGGGAGGGTTCCCTGGCCCAGGACTTGGCAGGGCATGGGCAGGTCCAAGGGTGTGTCTAAGTGAT
Source organism: Odocoileus virginianus (assembly GCF_023699985.2). Taxonomy (NCBI): domain Eukaryota; kingdom Metazoa; phylum Chordata; class Mammalia; order Artiodactyla; family Cervidae; genus Odocoileus; species Odocoileus virginianus. The sequence goes on from NC_069683.1 coordinate 30,473,807, forward strand.
GGGTGGTTTGGATTATAACATCCCCTACCTCCATCCCAGCACAACCTTAGTCTCTGTTCCCCGCTTGGTTCCTGGAGTGCTTAGAGCCATCTGCACAGGAATGATAAAGGCGGGAGTGGGGGTTGAGGGTGGGGGGAGGTGATTTGGCTCTACTTAGAGTTAGGAGGGGCCTGGAGTCAGAGACCCAACTGGAGGCAGCCCAGGCCTGTTAGAAGGAAGAGTCAGCTCTAACTCTAGGATGGAACTGTTTCTTTGACTTCCTTAATGTTGCTTCAGTTTTTATAATTATACATGAAACTCTGCCTCAGAGAACCCTGCTGCCAGCCTGACTATTAACTAAAGTACCTCTGTTCGGCTCACAGGAAAATAATCTAACCCCCATGCCAGTGAATGCCTGCAAAAAAAGAAGAGGTTAACATATCCTTTCCACAGGCTAGGCATTTCCTCTGAGATGTTTTGTAAACTAAGGACCATTTTTACTTTACTTCTGCCCAGCCTCTCCCTCTCTGTTTTGCCTTTTTACTTTATTCCTCACCTCTCTTTCTCTGCCCCCCAGAAAACCCTGGCAATACAGACACCTATAAGATAAGGGTTGAGACATTAGTTGAGACATAAGTCTGAGACGTTAGCTGCCATAAGTTGAGACATTAGTCTGCCATTTTCTTGGTCTGCTGCCTTTCCACATAAAGTCGTATTCTCAGAACTTCCTTTCTCAATTTACTGAGCTGTTGGGTGGCTAGCAGAGTGACCTTGGATTTGGTAACAGGCCAAGAACAGGAAGGAGCACTGAAAGTTCTGGGTGGCAGCCCCTGATGTCTGCTCAGGAGCGGCACTGTCTCCTGTCCCCTGTGTCCCTCAGATCTACAAAGTCCATGGCTAACTATAGCCCCTCACCCAGGCAGGAACCGGACACCTCCCTTCCCTAACAACAGACACCCTGTGGGAGCAGGGCTGAGACCTGTAACTCCCCTTCCCTTGACTACGAGGCCTTTCTCCAGGACCTTCTTTGTCTCCTAGCAAGACCAAGGCTACAGCAAGAGAACTGTGAAATGTGTTTTTCCCTCAGGCAGTCTGTGACGCTGTGGTCCAGCCTCCACACCAGAAGTCTGAGGGGACAAAGAGAGTTATACCTGCTGAGAGTTCACCTTTAGTGTGCTACTTGATTTGCATACAATTTGCATATGGCCAACTCCTTGGGTCACGTGTACTCCTGCATTTGAGTGACCTCCACCCTTCTCCTTTCTCTTTAAGCCCCTTCCCTTCAGCAAGTCTTGCCCAGATGCAAAGCTCTCTCTCACATCCTCAGGGGCCAGCCTCACTCCTCCACAGACTCAGACTCTCAGACTCAGGTGACTTATATTTATAAACACTAGCCTTTCTCCTCACCTCCCTGGGCTTGCCTATAAATACCCTAGCTTTGTGTTTTGGATGCCCCTTGGGGGACCAGTGAGGAATCAGTCAGCAGCTTGGGAAAGAGCTTCCTGGCACCCTGAGCTTCTAGGGTGGCAAGGTTCCTCTTTCAGAGTGGCTAAGGACCTGGTGGTCCAGAAACCAGGATTTAAGAGATGTGCCTGTTACCTGCTGTGTCTGAGAAGGGCACAGAAAGTTAAACTCACCCCAGGGACTTGTCCTGGTCTGGCTCATTCATTTAGCCCTATCTTTGTTTCCCCACCCCCTTAGGTTGCCAGACAAATAAAAAATTTCACCTAGAATCCCATTTCCTCCAGAAATTCTTCCTGTAGATCAAAAAGGAAGACAAACTGTCCAGGCATAGGGGAGGGTGGGGAGGGAGGTGAAAAGAGGCATATCCCAGGGTGTCCTTGGTGTCATAGTGGTCAGGATTTCAGGCTCTCACTGCTGTGGCCCAGGTTCAGTCCCTGGTCAGAGAAATGAAATCCCACAAACCATGAAGCATAACCAAAAGAAGAAGAGAGGTAGTCCTAAAACCTGACTGCTTGTCAGGCAAACACAGCAAATCCAGACAAGTTCTTTCATCCCTTTCTAATTTAGACTGGCTTCCCCAAAGCACCCCAAGATTAGAAAATCAGGAGTCACTCTGCTGTTCTCCATTATTGTGAAAAACAGCAACTCATCTACATATCCTGCCTGCCTCTCCCCCTAAAGGGTCCTGACAATTGACAATTGCTGGAACAGAAGATACTATACTGTCTGGATAGCTAGGCCTGCAGGGACAGAACACAGGACCAGATCTGCTAATATCAGGGTTTTCTCCTCTTTCCATCCTCTGGCTTTGGGGAATTGCTTCACTTATCCTGAGACCTGGCACCCCAAGAAAGACCCCAAGAGATGGAGTCAAATCTAGTCATTGAACAGTGGCCGGGAGTGAAGTGGAAAGTCCTCCGAGATCACATGACCAATCAGCACTGGAGCTGGGACTCAGACTCTCTACCCAGAAATCTCTCCTTACTCCTCAAATGAGTCTCCATCACCTGAAAGGATCAATAATGAGATACTCCCTGAGGCTAGGGATGCTGAATGCAGGACTAAACCCAATTAGGAGACAGTTGCTCCAGCCTGGATCTTTGATTTCTCTCTGGGTTCAGGGATTTGCTTTTTTCATGGGAAGAGCTCTGGCCCAGAGCACCCTGGGCAGAGGCTAGTATTCCTGAGCCTAGAGGAGATATCCAGAAATAGATGGGAGAGTGTCACATTTCTGAGCAGCTGCGTGGGAAAGGTACAAGGGGTGGTATAAAACAGAAACCTGCCCTCCCCCTCCCCTGGAGACTGTCACTGGAGACCAACACCAGCATCCAAGCCCCGGAGAAAGTCTAGGTAAGGGGCATACGACCCTCCTCCTGGGCACTGGGTGCAGAAAGCTGTTTCTGAAATGCAATATTTGGGGTGTTATTGGTAGAGTCATAGCAATTATCAAGAAAGGTTCAAGAAACCTTTTATCTTTGTCTGTTCAGACTGCTATAACAAAAATACTACAGACTGGGTATCTTATTAACAACAAATCTTTATATCAAAGAGTTCTGGAGGCTGAAAGTCTGAGATCAAGGTGCTAGCCTGGTCAGATGAGGGCTCTATTCCTGGTCATAGCCAGCACTTCCCCACTGGGCCCTCACAAGTTGAAAAGGCTAGCAAGCTCTGTGGGGTGTCTTTTATAGGAACAGCAATCCCAGTCATGAGGGCTCATGAACTATGAACTAATGATCTCCCAAAGGCCCCACCTTCTAATACCATCACATCAGGCATTAGGGTTCCAGCCTATGAATTTTGGGGAGGTGCAAACATGCAGACCATTGCATATTTGACAAAGAGGTCTGAGATACTAAGGGAGGCTGAGGCCACTGGGAAACTTGGGGACTTCTAGGGAGGGATTTGGAGTCACAGTCCTAGTAGGGCTTCCCAGGTGGTGCTGGTGGTAAAAATCCCTCTGCCAATGCAGGAGACTCAGGGTTGTTGGTAAATCCCTGCGTTGGGAATATCCCCTGGAGTAGGAAATGGCAACCCACTCCAGTATTCTTGCCTGGAAAATTCCATGGACAGAGAAGCCTGACAGGCTATAGTCTATGGGGTTGCAAAGAGTTGGACAGGACTGAGCAACAACTGAGCACAGGTTTAGGTCACAGCTTTAACGCTTTTGGCCCAAAAACCGTTTTGAAACTTCTAGGGAGTTCACACAAAACAAGGTTAAAGTAAACTAGAAAACACTCCTAGTAGGGAATGTTCATCATGGGCCTGGATGACAGGAAACCGACAAGAGAGGTGCCCTGAGCAGGATGAAGGAAGGACAGAAGGGCAGCTGCTGGGAGAGGAAAAGGGGTTGCCGGTGCCTCCACTTCCTGACCTCCCAGGCCCTCCCCAGCACTCTGGCCCCACACCATTCCCCCCAAACTGGTCACTAAACCATCAATCCACCTGCTCTGCAAGGGTCTACATTATTAGCGACGCCCAGAAAGCCTCTCAGACTTACAGCAAACATGCCAGGAGGCCTCATGTGTGCCTGGCTTTGAGCTGAGCCCTGGGGACACAGAGTAGGTCATACCTGGTCCTGCTCTCAAGGAACTCACAGGCCAGGAGGGGAGGCAGACTCAGAAGGCAGCACAGTGTGATTATCACAGCGACAGAGGAAAGCGCAGGGTGATTCAGGAGATCAGAGGAGTGGGAGGGCTTCCTGGAGGAGGTGGCCCCTGAGCTACTTTTTGAAGAGTGGGTAGCAGGAGAAGGGCAGCCCCAGCACATTGAGGGAGCAGCAGTGCCTCATCTGGGACTTCGTTCTATGCCATCCATGTGAAGCAAGGGTGGAAGGGCACGAGGCTGAAGAGGTTGGGGAGGGCCAGGTCACAGAGGGCTTCAAATGCCAGCACTCTCTCCTGAGGGTAAGAGGGAAGTTTTGTTTTGTTATATTGCTTTTTTTTTTCTATTTTGTAGTGTTCTCATCCCTTCCCTCATAATTTTCATGTCTGTATTTTGAGATATTTCTCCCAGTCAGGTTTGGCACAAAGCGTTCTGAAGTAGGTGAGGAACATGACCAGCTGTGCTTTAGACTCATTGTTCTCCCTGATCCAGGGGAGCCTGGAATTGCACAGGCGACAGCAGAAGCAGGGAGACCAGGGAGGAGGCAGGAGCTGACTGGAGCCTTGGTGGGGTAGGTGGTGATGGGGAAAGGGAAGGACCATCGAAGATGAACTCATACTGTGCACAGCATAACTTGGTAATCAATTTAGTGTTCGAGGAGTGAATGGAAAGCCAAGTAACCATCTTGGGTGACTTGATGAATAACAAGGATGGTGGATTACATGACACTTTTCTGATGGAAAATTCAGAGGAAATACCTTGAGCTGGATGAAGCCCAAAGAGAAATTCATCACAAGGATCCCAGGGTATTTCTTGGTACCCAAAGGCCAGAAGACTCTCTGTGCTCCTTAGCTCTCCCTTCTTCTTTCCCCAGGGACCTCATCTCTCCCTGACTTCAGTACACCTGTGATTCTCAAATGTCTCTTGTTGTCCATTCTGCACCCTCTCAGACATTGGCCCCTGTAGAGTCCACATAGGACAAACTGAACTGACCCCCAAACCTGATCATTTATTCAGTAAATTTTTTAATTGATCATCTACTATGTGTTGAGATGAGCAAGATGAGATTTCAAAGTGTAGTCTGCTTTCCTCTGTATTTCCAACTTAGAGCATGGGAACCTGAGTGTGAGCTTTGATTTCCCCCATCTCATCTCCTAAACCTCATCAGATACCATGTCCAGTAAATTCTACATAGTAAGGCAGGGTCCACTCTCACTGCCAATACCTTAGGCCACATGATTCAGTGTCCCCAGTCTTGCTTCATAATTCTCCTTCCCTATTCCAAGCCTCTGAAATCTTTTATTTCTGTGTTTCTGCAGGACAGAGACAGGGCAATGGAGAGGCAGTGAGAGATACAGCTGGCTTCGAGTTTTCACTACATGATCATTTTGCTGTGGGCCACAAAATCTCAGTGGTATGCAAACATTTATTCTCATGCTCCTGGGTCTTTAGGTTGACTGTAGATGGGCTAAAGTGAGCTTGGATGGGCAGCTCTGCCTCAGGCTGCCAGCCTGCCTCAGCTGGCTGCCTCCTTGTTGTGGACTGGGCCCACATCTGCTCCTCTGGGACCCAGGCTGGAGGAACGGTTCTAGGCTATGTTCTGATGGTCTCTGACCCAAAACGAAGGCCTTCTCTCGGTTTGGGTTCCCTCCAAAGCGGACCTAGAGGCAAGGACTTGGGTGTAGTGAGCTTATTTGTAAGGTGGTCTCAGGAAATACAATAAAGGAGTGGCAAAGTGAGACAGAGAAGAGAGACAAGTGCCCCTGCAAAGTGTGGTCACTGTGGTCAACTATGCCTCTCTGGGGACCCTCTGTGGACTAGGGAATCTGACGGTCTACCCTCATTGGGTGAGAGTTGTTCCTGGGAACATTAAATCTCCTGCACTTTGGGGCTGCCCTGAGCAAGCCCCCAAGGTGATGCAGAAAGGCTTGGACACCGGAATATATGGAGCACTAGGAGTGGGAAGCTGTCAGATGCTTGAGAATTATTCATTGCTCCTGTGTTTCAACCTGAAGATGAGCTGAGGTGATACTGTGAATCAGCAGTGGCAGGCATACTCTTATACTGCATCTATCTATTATTAATAATACCAAACCCTGGGAAGGACTCTGAGTGTCTCACTTAGGTTATGTGTCCAAATGTGAACCAATCACAACGACCAGGGCATTAGAGCACCAGTTTGGGGTCATGAGTTCTCCTCCTAAGGGTACAGAGTTAGGAAAGCCCCCAATGAACCCATGGACTGAATTTTCCACAAAAAGAGGATCTATTATAGAAGTTCAGGTTTCTTTCGTGGATTCCATAAAACCACAAGAGTTCAAATAGCTTTTTTGCTGCTATATACTCTGCCCATTCGCATTCTATCTTGGAACTAGGGAGCAGTATTTCATGCTTTAGTCCCCATTGTGATGCCATTTTCAATTCTATCTACTCCGTATCTCCTCTAGACAGCTCATCATTTAAACCCACTCCTGGTGCAAATGTGTCTTCATCAGGCTCTTTGGCTTCTTGTAACATACATCACATGCTACTTGAAATTCCTCACTCCAGCTCCACCTCCACCTTAAAAGAGTTTAAAGAAGCAGGGATATGGGTTTTGTTTTTGTTTTGTGATCACAGTTTTATCCTCAGCTTCTGGCACATTACAGGATGCTCAAGAATTTTCTGTTGAGAGGCTTCCTTGGTGGCTCAGTGGTAAAGGGTCCACCTACCAATGCAGAAGACAGGGGTTTGATCCCTGATCTGGGAAGATCCTGGATCCCTGATCATGTTGTGCACAAGGCAACTAAGTCCGTGCACCACAACTACCGAACCTGTGCTCTGGAGGCTGGGCACAGCAACTATTGAAGCTCTAGTGCCCCAGAGCCAGTGCCCCACAACAAAAAAAGACACTGCAATGAGAAGTCTGAATACCATAACTAGAGAGTAACCCCTGCTCACTGCGAGGAGAGAAAAGCCCGTGTAGCAAAGAAGACCCAGCACAGCCAAATATTAATTAATTAATTAATTTTTTTTAAAGAATTCTGTTGAATGAATGAGTAAGCAAGTTTTGAGGGAGGGAAGATAAGGAGTTCAGTTTGGAATGTGTTAGATTTGATAAAAACCTGCTGTTAACTCTATTGCCCAGAGACGCTCACACCTCAATTGAAACTGTGAATTGGCAGTGATAAGATCTTAGATTGGGAAAAATGAAATTATAGCCACAGAACATTCCTGTGTCCTAGGGTCATTGATCTATCAAAACTTAGGCCCCACCAAGAGCCAGAGGGGAGCAGGGATGCTTAACCTAAGCAAGACTAGGGCGGGTGCACATCCACCCTGAGAGTTGTGTAAGGTCTGTGTGAAGGCACACAGATCCATCTTCTCAGAACTTTCAGTTTTCATCAGATTTCCAAAGATAAAAACCACTAACTATATTACGGTTTGGATAAAAGAGGGAAAACAGAAATACCTAAGAATCTGCTTGTATGCGCCTAGAGTATCTCTGCCAGGATGACATGAAATGGCAACACTGGTACCTCTGGGGAGAGGGGATGGGGTTGAGGAATCAAAGAGAAGGACATTTCACTTGTGGACTATAAATTATGAAAAATGAAAATGTACTACCTTTTTGAAACTTAAAACTTTATAACATTAAAAAAAAGCTATGGGGGTTCCCTGGTAGTCCAATGCTTAGGACTCTGCAGTTTCACTGCTGAGGGCCCGGGTGCCATCCCAAGTTGGGGAATTTACCTCTCGGCTCACTAGCAGGATGAATCATAACATTATTTTTTTTTTTGGCCACACCTCACGGCTTGTGTGTGTGTATCTAAACACACACACCCAAGCCGTGAGGTGCTCAGTTCAGTCGCTCAGTCGTGTCCACCTCTTTGCGACCCCAAGGACTGCAGCATGCCAGGCTATACCTAAGGTGTGCTCCTCTCCCCCAAAATAACATTATGATTCATCCTGTTAGTGAGCCAAGAGGTAAATTAGAAACTAGATACCATTTGCACCCACCAGTTAAATGGAAATTTAGAGATTCATAATGGCCAGTGTTGGCAAAGACTTGGAGAAAAGGGCACTTTTGTCTGCTGTTGGTGGCAGGTGAAGAGGGACCTTTTGGATGGCAACTTGGCAGTGGCTATCTAAAGGAACACTATTCAAATACTTTAAATATCACCTTGATATCATTCCTTTAAAAATATGCAGACAAGTAGATAAGGATTTATATACACAACTGATCACTGCAATATCACGTGTAATATCAAAGACTGAGGAAAAAACACTAAGTGCCCGTCAATAAGAAAATGGTTAAATAAATTATGGACTAACTCTACTATGAACTTCCATGCTGCCATTATAACGAACAAGGTAGATATGCATGTTTGACATGGAAAGAAGTTCATGGTATATTGTTTCCTTTGAAAAGGTTGTAGAACATGTATGTGTAAGCATATTTCCTTTTTCTTTTTGAAAAAAGTGACAATAAGAAAACCAAAAATAGGCTGCACACAGAAAACTATGTGTATATATATACTTAAACATTATATTATTTGTATGTACATCAAAAAAGGTCTTGAAGGGTCCCATTACCAGGAAAACAGCAGGCCTGGGTAATAGTGAGAAGGGGACATGGAGGGAGAGGAGGAAATGGGGGCCTTGGGCATTGTGATTCATTCATATACAATGAGTATGCATTACTTGGTAATAAACAGAAATAAAGAAGCACCACCAACTTGAAAACTGTTCCAATCTTGACCCATAGCTGGGACGCTTTCCTGGAGCCCTGCTCTGAGCCTGTCCCTGGGGTCCTGCTGTGGCCTCACCAGCTAACCACTCCTGGATCTGCCCTGTTCCAGCCTCAGGTCCCCATGAAGGGGAGCCCAGACCTCTCACTGTGGAAGTCAAGCTTCTTCAGGACTGACCCCAAGCTTTCCAACATTCCCAGCCTGCACCTGCCACACTAGAAAAAGTATCTTTCACTCTTTACATCCTGAGAGTTCCTACCTCCAGTACCTTTCCTGTTCCCATTCCTGCTGCCCCTAACATCTTTCCCTCTCCAGACTCCAGTCTTTTCTCTCCCACCTCCATTGACTGAAGTCTTATTCTCCTCTTTATTCCGTAAGACCTTAGTCACATGTTGCCTCCTCCAGGAAGTTTCCTATGTTCCTTCCAGCAAGAAGGGTCCTCTCTCTCTTCTGAGCCTCCATTTCTATGCTGTGACCCTGTGCCAAGCAGTGTAAGTGACCCAGACCAGGTATCAATTCATGGTTTTTTTTGTTTGTTTGTCTATGTATTTAGGCTACGCTGGTCTTACTCATGGCACACAGGGTCCTCCACCTTCACTGTGGCACGCGGAATCTTTTTAGTTGCAGCACACATACTCTCAGTTGCAGAGGTGGGATCTATTTCCCTGACCAGGGATCAAACCTGGATCCCCTACATGGGGAGAGTGGAGTCTTAGCCACTGGACCACCAGGAAGTCCCAATTAGTGTTCATGGAACTGTGCAGATTCTCTTTTTCCAGGTGAGGAAACTGAGGCCCAGACAGTGACTTGACCAGGGTCATCTCCAGCATGCAGGGCCCTGCCGTGATGTCTGTGTTGCTTGTGTCCGTGGGCCTCATGGAAGCACTCCAGGTACAGTCATCCTCTGCTGTCCCCATGCCCCAGCTGCTGGCTTCTGAACTCTGCCGGATGCTTCCTTTGGGGATGGCTGAGTCTGAGGGGACAGCCCTGGAGCCCAGTCTCAGGGCCTCCACTGCTGGTAGTTCCCCATCCTCTTCCCCTCCAGGGCTTCCCTTGTGGCTCAGCTGGTAAACAATCTGCCTACAATGGGGGAGACCTGGGTTCGAAAGATCGCTTCGAGAAGGGAAAGGCTACCTGCTCCAGTATTCTGGCCTGAAGAAGCCCATGGACTGTATACTCCATGGGGTTGCAAAGAGCTGGACACGACTGAGCGACTTTCACTTCACTTCCCCTCCAAGTGTGTTAGGGGCCCTGCATCTCTCTCAGCTCAGTGGAGGCGGGGGGAGCTGGATAACAGGGCTCCTGTTCTCCTGGGGCCTAACCTCTCAATCCTTGCTGTTCCCCCTCTCGCAGGCCCAGAGCCACCCCGTCATACGACGAGACCTCCTCTCTCGAGAAATGCCCCTAGACATGGCCCTGGCCTCCTTTGATGACCAGTATGCTGGCTGTGCCGCAGCCATGGCGGCTGCTCTCCCGGATCTCAACCGCACAGAGTTCCAGGCCAACAAAGTGTACGCCGATGGCTGGGCACAGGCAAGCAGCCAGTGGCGGGAGCGCCAGGGCTGGGGGCCCGAGTGGGGTGTCAGCCCTACCCGTCAGCTCGCCCCCCTGGGCTTCCGAGAAGAGCACGGGGTGGCCCTCCTGGCTTACACGGCCAACAGCCCCTTGCACAAAGAATTCAATGCAGCCGTGCGTGAGGCAGGTCGCTCCCGGGCCCACTACCTCCAGCACTTCTCCTTCAAGACACTCCACTTCCTGCTGACCGAAGCCCTGCAGCTGCTGCGCAGCAGCCAGCGTCCACCCCAGTGCCACCAGGTGTTCCGAGGGGTGCAGGGCCTGCGCTTCCGGCCGGCGGGGCCTGGGGCCACCGTCAGGCTGGGGGGCTTTGCCTCCGCGTCCCTGCAGAATGTTGCGGCCCAGCACTTTGGGGAAGACACTTTCTTTGGCATCTGGACCTGCCTTGGGGCCCCCATCAAGGGCTACTCCTTCTTTCCTGGGGAGGAGGAGGTGCTGATCCCTCCCTTCGAGACCTTCCAGGTGATCAACGCCAGCAGGCCGGCCCAGGGCCCCTCTCGTATCTACCTCCGGGCCCTGGGCAAGCGCAGCACATACAACTGCGAGTACATCAAAGGTGAGCAGGGCATGTGTCAGCCAGCAGCTGTGCACAAGTGGGCTTCCCCGTCCCATTTTCAGGGGACACATACACAGATATTAAAATCAGTGAGGAGGACCTCATCCTGTCCCCAGCCGCTCCACCCTTTCCATCCAAGGGGAGGCATAACGTTCCTTACCCTGGAGGTGTCTAAGCCAGAGCTGGCCACTTGCCTGCTGGGAGACTGAAGGGTTTCTGACCAGCACAGGTGTTTTTGGCCATTTGAATGCCAAACAGACTTGATCAGGCTTCTCTCCTAGCTGGAAACTGTTGCCAGAAATTAGTGTGGGCCCCCATCCCTGTTTTCTGAGAGGAGTGTGTTTTTTTGACTGATCAGAAACCCTGGGCTGTGCGTGTACTGGGTCAAGGTGACGGTGAGGTGGTGAGACAGCATGTGGGTGCCATCCCCCTAAGTTCTAGCTTGGGCTCTGGCAGGTCTCGGGTGCTTTCCTCTCCACCATCCCAGGACCAGGCAGAGGAGTAATCATGAGGGTGAGTCCAGGTCCTTAGTCTCTGAAGGGGCTGTGGGCTGCTGGTCCTGGCTGAAGGATGCCCAGGGGATTGTGAGGCTGTTTTCCTAGTAAGAGGCAGGCTGTTGGCTGGATCCATGGGCCACATCTCAAGTGGGAGTAGGTCCAGTGTGGCTTCAGATCCCACTGTGAACAGGATCACAAGCACACATGAGTTGATGGAAGGTGACAAAGACAGGCAAAGAACATAAATGAGCCCCTCCTTGGCTGGGAGAAGGAGCGGTGGGTGCGGCATGGAGGCAAAGTTACAGGCCACGGGAGGAGAAGGAGAGCCCAGAACACCCTGGCTTTGAGGGCTGGGGCCTTCCTGGACCCGCTGCTCATGGGTCTAGTCAAACCCAAGCGAGGGTGGTCCCACCCTAAGGAAGCAGAATCAGGGGAAAAGGCACCAGCTTCTCCTAAAGCAAGTCAGGGAGGGGCTCTGGGGTCCCTTTCTGTCCTGAGAGCTATTGAGCCTTTGATTCTCTGCTGTTTCTTTCCTGCAGACAAGCAGTGCAAGTCTGAGCGCTGCCGTCTGGGTAATTCAGGTAAGGGCTGCAGGCATTGGCGGGGCTCTTTTCAGAGATGAGCTGACTGCACTGGGTCTGGGCCCCCCTCCTGGGTGAACATCCCCCTTAAATGAAAAACAACCCTCTTTTGATTTAAAAAAAAAAAAGTAGACTTTCTTAAGCAGACACCTGTAGGGATTGCTAACGTTTCCCACAGGGTGTATACGTGGGATACGTGGGGTGTATACGTGGCGAGCTAACATACCTGCTCCCCTCCACCCAGGCCTGGGCCTGGCCCTCCTTCACAGGAGGTCACGGATCAGACCCCAGAAAGCTCCAGGCTGCATTGAGGTGACAGTGTAAAGGGCCACTCCACAAAGTCCTCCCCAGGCCTTCTCCTTCCGCTGGGAGCCCTCTGTCTGTAACTGTGCTCAGAACTCCCTCAGACCACCTCCCAAGGTCAAGGTCAGGTCATGGGTGCTGGAGACCTGGGCTGTAACCCAGGCTCTGCCCTAACTCTGTGACCAATCTTTCCTCTCTGAACCTCAGTTTCCCTATCTGTATCATAAGCACATTGGGCTAGATGGTCCCCAGGTTCTCTGTGGCCATGATTCTTCTCTTCTCTTGAACATTTGCTGGCCCAGGGCTTGCCTGAGGCATCATTCTCCACCTGGGAACAGGCCATTCTCAGGGAAGAAGTCACAGCTCCTCCTCACCCTGGGGTCCTGCCTCCTCCCTCAAGGCTTTTAGAACAGTGGGCAGGAAGGAGCTTCAGCCTCCACTTTGCTCTCACCCTTCTTCATGACACAAGACCACTCAGGGTTCCGGGCACATGAGTCCTCACCGTGATCCGATGGTACAGATACTCTCATCACCCCTGTTCCACAGATGAGAGAAAGAGGCACAGAGAGGTGAAGCAACTGGCCCCACATACAGACCTAGCAAGGGATGGGGCCCAGATAACCTGGCCCTGGAGCCCAAATCTGAACCACCACACCAGGCTGGCCTCACGTTATTCTTACTGCACAATCATCAACTGGAAGGAGGTGGGACAGGAAATACTGCCCTCATTACATAACAAAGTGAGGCCCAGAGACTGAAGTGACTTGCTCCAGATGACAGAGTCATCTGTGGCAGAATCGAGACCAGCCAAGTCTCCAGCTTCCAACCTGGCTTGAGTTCTGATAATGTCATTTCAGGCACTGGGAAAGTTTAGGATTCCCACTCCCCACCCCTCACCCCCCTCCACCAGTGCCTCTCCCACCAGAGTCTGGGCAGAGGAGCAAAGATCAGCATTACCAGATCCCACTCAGATCTCTGATCCACTTCATCCCACCCTGTAGTGCCTCAGTTGTGTCAACAGGAGGCTAGGGCATAGACTTAATGACCTCTGGAAAGGGAACTGGGACTCTCCTTGTCTCTTCATCTCTGTCTACCTTTCTCCCTAAATTTTTCCTCACTTTGTCCCTGAATCTCTCTGCTTCTGTTTTTCCTGCAGCCGTGGGTCAGAGGCCCATTCCTGCAGTCTGGTCCCTTCTACTGCTGCTCTGGTTCCTTGTTGGGGAGGTCTTTCCAGAGAGTCCGGGCCTCCTCTAATCCATCAGCCACTGAACAGCCCTGCCTGTCACCTCTGCCCAACATGAGGATGTCAGCCACATGCGTGCTCTGAGTGTGGCCAAGATCTCGGGTAACTCCATCTATAGGAAACTCTGGGGCCTTCTCTGGTGACTGCCGGGCCTGCTAGCAGGAAGAAAATGTGGGGACTGAGCCTCTCCCAGAGTTCTTGGAGTCAGATGCTGAAGAGAGGTGGGCGGACTGCAGGACAGGTAATCACTCACCTGGAGATAGATTATAGTAGTTCGGAGGTGGGTGACTGGGGAGAAAAGTATTTGGCCGTGTATTCGCTGATGTTACTCAAATGCCTCCCATGTGCAGCTGGATAGCTGCTCTTTGCTCTTCCAGGAAGCCACCTCTGACCTCTCCTCCTTGCTAGGTTAGGGGCCCTGTCTCTGGTCTGCCATCTCCAGCTATGAGCTTCTGAGCTTGAGGACCGTGTCCGAGGTACGCAGGTGGTACCAGAAAACACATGGAAGTCAGAAAGAAACAAACATCTTGTGACTGGCTGGTCCCTGTCCTGCCCTTATTTGGGCACCTTCAAGCTCTCCGGATGTCACTGTGTGATGCCCACACAGCGAGAACATGGATGGACTGGACCTAAATCGAGAGAGGAGAGAGCAGGAAAACAGCAGAGATAGCTTTAGGGATCTCAATGAAATGCCAATCATTTTCTTGTCAGCAAAGATGTAATTTCCACTGATTCATGGGTCCTCTAGAGGTCCCTAAGAGGCTGGATTCCTAACTTCTATCACCAAGAGCCTAAGGGTAAGGCAGGACATGGAGGAAGTGCAAGGCACACATTACTTTATTATGAGTTGGAGATTTGGGCCAAGTCCTTATGTGGCCTCCTGCTGTGGAAAGCGGACCAGGAGCCCTGAATCCCCAGTCACCTTCTCTGAGCCCCTAGACAGGGTCAGGTTAGACAAAGTCTCTGTAACAGTAGCCACAGGGGAAGGAAGAGAAGACAGGAAATGGGGCAGTGCTGTCATGCCTGCATGCTCCCCACTGAAAGTGCCTACACTCAGCACCGAAGTTCAGTTCTGTCCCTCCCAAATTGCACTTCGATCTTGACCCTTTTTAGAGTTCCTCCTCTGCAGAAATCAGGGGAACAGCAAGCTCTGATTTTCCTTAGAGGTTAGAGTATGCAGGAGACGATGAATACTCCTGGTCTGTGAAGTCAGTAGTGCTGAAGAGAGGACGTCCCAGGTTCTGAGGCCCAGTGGAGAGACACCGGGTGGCCTGAGGGCTGACCACCACCTGGCGTGGCTGATCCATCCCCATCTGGACGTGCTGTGGCTGCAGCAGACCCTTGGGACTCAGAGAGCCTGCACCAGCACCAGAAGGCTCATGACCAGAGCCATGGAGAAGAAGATGCCCAGGAAGAAACGGTCCATGACACGGGCCAGGCGCTTCCAGTCCTCATGGCGGCGCTGGGCAGCCCGGTGGCTGTGGAAGGCATTGGCGATGGTGGCCACGTGATGCAGCAGGGCTTCCTGACGGCACAGACACCGAGGCTCCTGGCAGGGACCTGCTGGGGGTCCAGTGCCTCTGTCAGGAGGCTGGGGACTGGGGGATGACTCAGCTGGTCTAGATTGCCCACAGGGCTCCCCTCGTTCCCGCACACACAGGCCCTGTGCCAGGCGTCCTAGCAGGAGGGCCCGAGCCCAGGCTGGCACGGGGCGGGCACTGGGACCACAGTAATGCAGGTTCATGATAAGGATGGTAAGCGCCGTGGAGAAGGTGACCATGGTCATGGTGGCCATGTAGTACTTTCCTGCAAAAGACAGAAACAGAACTAAGGCCCAAAATGAGAGCTCAGGGGCCTGGAGCTCCCCAGCTGCCTGAACACAAGGAGGGACAAGCTCATCCCCCCTCAGGCTCTCAGGACCCTTGAAGCAAAATGGAAGGAAGTGGGAAGGAGGTAAGGGCCAAGAGCTCTCCTCCCACATCCCCACATCTGGTTCTCAGAAGCTTCCTGCTCCCTGGTTGATGCCTTCACTGCTAAAGCCTGGACTCACCCACAGTGCCCTGAAAGTCACACTCTTAAATAGAACCACCATGACCTGGGCAAGTTACAACAGAACCTTCCTGGGGGATTCCCAGGTGGGGCTAGTGGTAAAGAATCCCCTGCCAATGCTGGAGACATAAGAGACTCCGCTTCCATCTTGGGTCGGGAAGATTTCCAGGAGGACAGCATGGCAACCCACCCCAGTATTCTTGCCTGGAGAATCCCATGGAGAGAGGAGTCTGGCAGGCTACAGTCACACAGAGTCAGACATGACTTAGGCGACTTAGCACACACGCACACAGGTCTGTGGTGCTGCTCCCCTGGGTTAATAAATGTCAAGTGTTCAAGAGAATGCCTGGCATGCAGTGAGTACTTAAGACATTTTGCCTATTATTCTAATACTGGGGAATGTCGATCATCCTCCAACAAGTTCTTGAGTAAAGACCAACTCCTGGACTTCCCAGGTGGCACAAGTGGATAAGAATCCACCCGCCAATGCAGAGGACATGGGTTCCATCCCTGGTCCAAGAAGATTCCACATACTGCCAAGCAACTAAGCCCCTGCGCCACAACTACTGAAATCTGCGTGCTCTAGGGCCCACAACAAAGAGTAGCCCCTACTCTTCGCAATTTGAGAAAGCCCTCATGCACCAGTGAAGACCCAGCACAGCCATAAATAAATAAAATTAAAAAACCAAAAAAGACCAACTCCCTCCTCTGCCCCTACAAGTGAAGGGAGGGCTATTTTCCCTGGAAGGGGCCTATCTCTTCCCCCTCCATCTCAACAAGGCCGGGCCCCAAAATGCTCTGCAGGGCCTCTCGGTTGACCTAGGCCAGTCGGGCTGCGGCCCCCGCACCTGCGGAGACCCGCGTGCGCCAGCCCCCGGGGTTGGGGGCAACCTCCCTCCCAGCCCCTCCCTGGCCACCCTGAGGCCCTCGGAACTCACCGATGAGCGGCACGCTCTCGGCCGGCGGCATGCTCTCTGCCAGGATCAGCTGGAAGACAGTGAGCGCCAGCAGCACGGTGACGCCCAGCGACACCTTCTCGCCTGAGTCCGCAGGCAGGTGGAAGGCGAGCGGCGCCAGCAGCGAGATGAGCACGCAGGGCAGCAGCAGGTTGCACACGTAGGCGGCGGCGCGGCGGCGCAGCAGCAGCGTGAAGGTCACGTCCGGGTAGGGCTCGGAGCAGCAGCCGTAGGTGAGCACGCGCCGCCGGGCAGGCATGCCCAGCACGCGCCACTCCACGTTCTCCACGAAGTCGGCCAGGCTGGCGGCGGTGCCGCGCGGCCGAACGTCCAGCTGGTGCCCGCCGTGTGTCCACGAGCCGAAGGTCAGGCCGCAGCGCTGCGCGTCGAACGGGAAGGCCGACACGTCCACGCGGCAGGAGCTGCGCGTGATGGCCGGCGCGTCCCAGCGCACGGCGCCATCGTGCCGCAGGACCACGTTGGTGCTGGCCGAAGCCGGGGCCTGCGCATCCGCCCTGCAGGGCAGGGGTTGGGGGTGGGGGCTCCCTGAGGCGCTGTGGCGTTGGATGTCGGGGCTAACCCTTGGAGAGGGTGCGACTCCAACCCTCTGGGGGACTCACAGAGGGCCCTCTGTGTCTTTGGAGGCCTAATGGGGCCAGGGCCTGCAGGGCCAAGAATGAGAGAGGTCTAGCCCTAAAGGGGATGCGGAGTGCACGGTAGCTTTTCTTGGGGGCCATCTGCAAAGCGCCTGGAGGGGCCCCTGGGGAAAATGTAGGGACTGAGACTCAAAAGGGTGAAATGTGACATAAAGAGGCACGTATGCCCCAGAACCCTGGCTGCGAGGGATATATAACTAGTCCTGGACCACACAGAGGGTTCCTGGGAGACATTCAGCCTGGCTTGGGAGTGCTATCGAGGGGCTGTGAGGTTCCTCCAGTAGGTCCTAGCCATGAGCTGTGGTGTCAGGAAGCCCTACTGCACCACACAGCCACCATTGCTGACACCTTCCTGGCAGTTTAGAAGGCTCCCAGGGCAAAGCTTACTGGGCACCCTAGAGTCAGGTTTGGTGTGGGGGATGGGGAAATAAATGCATCCCCAGAGCCAAGGGCATCTCTCCAGAGGGGTGGAGGGGAGGGGCCCGTGCAGGCAGTACTTGTTATACAGTACGATGTCCGGCCGCCACACAAGACTGCTGGGGATGCGGATGGCATCCAGACCACCATAGGTGTCGGGGTCCCATCGTAGGTAGGCATCTGTCCACTCCTGTCGGATCCACAGGTACAGGGTCAGCACCTGATTCCGCTCATCCTAGTTAGGGGCAGAGAGTGGGTATAGATGTGGACACACGTCTGTGCACATCCTGCCCTGTGTGTGTGCACTCAACTGCAGAACTGTGGTCAGCACCCCCAGACCTGACTTGCCCACACAGTCCAGTCCCCACACAGTCTTGCTATGTGACCTTGGCAGGACCTTCTCCTCTGGGCCTGAGTTTCCTCGGCAATTACATGGGTGGTAATCTCTGCTAGTCAGGAACTTGAGTGTGAAAGTACTGGGCACATTGTGGCTACCCAGTGGTTAATAGCCAACATTTGGTAGCTGTTATATTAATGTTTCCAGGAAAGAATTATTCGGAGAGTAATCCTAGTCCCCCATCCCCCCATTCCTTTTTTTTTTTTTTTTTAAACCTTGCCACGCAGCATGCAGGATCTTAGTTTTCTGACCAGGGACAGAATCCACGCTCTGCTGCAGTGGAAGCTTGGAGTTTTAACCACTGAACCACTAGGGAGGTTCCTCGTCCCCCATCCCTTTCCCATTCCTTCCTCCTCCAATCGTTCCAGCACACTCCATGGTTGTACAGCAACGCACCATATCGATGATCTGGGACAGTGTCACCTCCAGGGTGACATTCAGGGCCTGGTCTGTGTCTGCCACAGGTCTCAGGGCACTTGTGTAGTTGGCAAAGAGGTCTCGGAACAGCTTGTGTGCCAGCCTGCCCTCGGCTCCCAAGCACTCTGGAAGACCAGTAAGAAGCGGTGTCCATGGAGGCCCCAGAGCAGGGGCCTTGGCTCACACTCTCTACTCTCCACAAGACTGACGCCCTGTCAGTGCCTTCACTGTCGCACAGCTGCTTGACTGTCTAGGTTCTCTGTCTCTAGTTCTTCCCTGCCTGTCTCCGGGGACAGATGCAGCGAGGCTGTGGTGTGAACAGTCACTCTCTTCTGAAGCAAGGCTGATGGGTTTCTTTTCCACCTGCCTCTTCCTAAGGACCTGGATTCTGTCTGCCCCGCCACAGATGCTGGAGGGGCCCCACTAGACCACAAGAGTCCCAGGCGCCCCATTGCATGGGGGATGTTAGTTCCCCAACCAGGGATCAAACCTATGGCCCCTGCATTGGAAGTGCTGTCTTAACCCCTGGACCACCAGGGAAGCTCCTGAGAGATCAAGCTTTTAAAGAGACAAATTCGACTAGATCAGTAGCTGCTTGAAAGAAAGCGAAAGTGTTATTTGCTCAGTCGTGTCCAACTCCTTGCAACCCTGTGAACTGTAGCCCGCCAGGCTCCTCTGTCCATGGGATTCTCCAGGCAAGAATACTGGAGTGGGTTGTCATTCCCTTCTCCAGGGCACCTATCTTTCTGACGCAGGGATGGAACCTGGGTCTCCTGCATTGCAGGCAGATTGTTTACTGTCTGAGCCATGGCTCCCCGGGCCTGCTAGATAAAGCCCCAACTCACCCTTCACGATCTGGTCCCCCTGGCTTTTCCCACCCTATCCCTGAGGGCTCCCCCCTCAACTGCTTCCACCCCAGGTAGGCAAGCCCCATCTTGCCCTCTTCAGCTCCCACTCTTCCAAACTCGCCAAATAGAGCTTTTTCCCAGCACAGGAATGAAGAGAGAGCATGTGGAAAGAGATTTGGGGAGGATGGGAAGAACAGCAATGCCCGGAGAAGCCAGGGCAGGTCTACTGAGCTTCATACCTGGAAGGAGTGGGAGCAGGAGCAGAAGGCCCAGGCTGGAGACAGAGGGGCCGAGGCTGAGGTGGTGGCTCCCGGGGCCCATGGCCTTGCCACAGCCAGAGGAGGGGCAGGTCTCTGGGAGTGAGCCTCCTGGCCTGACCTGTGGCAGCGCCAGGCCCTGCTGGCAAGGGTGGTGTGGACAATCCCTGGAAGTCAGAAGGAAGACCAGGGTCTCTGTTGGGTCCCGTTAACCTCCAGGGAGCCCTGCAGCCCTTCCAGCTACTGCACCCTCCTATTTGTACCTGCCCTGGAATTAAGTACTTAGGGCTTGGCATCTACTGTTTCTCCTTCTCTGCTGGTCTTTGCCTCTCCTGGCCTCTGCCCTGTTCTCTGCCCCTAACCCGTCTATTTCCTGCTCTCCGTCCCTCTATAACTCCTTCTTGGTCTCTGCCTCCCTCCCTGACCCTGGTCTTCCTCTTTTCACTCTTCTTTTCTCCTACCTCTGTTTCAGCCCCCTGGACTTCCTTAAGGCCTTCCCCTCACCTGACTCTGGGTGAGCCTGGTGTATTCTCAGCAGTTCGGGGGGCCAGGACTCTGTCCCTCTGAGGCACAGGACAGCAGGCCCGGCCCTCTTTTCCTTTTATTAGCTTAATTACAGAGTTAGGACACCTGTGTCCATGGGAACAGAGCAACTGAAACTGACACCTCAGGTCACTGGGTCCTGAATTATTCAAATTCTGTAAGGTAGCACTCAGGCTTAGCTCAGGCCCAACTTGAGGGGGTTGGAGATTCCAGGGTCAGAATCTGCAGGAGACTGGGGCTTAGAGGTGTCAGGGGACAGGGCCTGTGGATGGCAACTGTCCCTACAGCTCTGTCATCTTCACTGAGCTCTTTTTTAAAAAAAATATTTACTTATTTATCTGACTGCACCCAAGTCTTAGTTGAGGCATGCCACATCTTTCTTAGTTGTGGTATGTCAAATCTAATTCCCCATGGACAGAGGAGACTGGTGGGCTACAGTCCATGAGGTCACAAAGTCAGGCACCACTGAGTGACTTTAAAAATAACACTGAAGTATGTGTAATATGATTTAAGAAATAAATGAAGATTGAAAAATGAAAGAGCAAGTGGACTATCAAGAATGAACAGTATTTAAGAATGAGCAGGTAGATTTCTGTCCCCATTCTTCCTAGTTTCTCTTTCTGAGACTCCAATTAAATATATATTTAATTAATTTAATTTTTATTAATTTATTAAAATTAATATATTAGACACAGATGAAGAGGCAATTAATGAATTCAGAGACAGATGAAGAAACTACCAAAATACAACACAGGGAGACAAAAAGAAAATGAGTTTAGGAAACAGGAAAGAATGTGAAAGAATGTGTTAAATATATATTTAATTGGAGTCTCAGAAAGAGAAACTAGAAAGCATGGGGAGACCCAGCACTAAAGAAATGAGAGATGAGAGGAGAAAGAAAGGAATCAAAATCAGGAAACAAACGGAAAACAAATAATAAAGTGTTAAAGTCGGCTTCTCTGATAGCTCAGTTGGTTAAGAATCTGCCTGCAATTCAGGAGACTCCAGTTCGATTCCTAGGTTGGAAAGATCCACTGGCGAAGGGATAGGCTACCCACTCCAGTATTCCTGGGCTTCCCTTGTGGCTCCGCTGGTAAAGAATCTGCCTGCAATGCAGGAGACCTGGGTTCGATCCCTGGGTTGGGAAGATCCCCAGGAGAAGGGAAAGGCTGGTTACCCACTCCAGTATTCTGGCCTAGAGAATTCCATGGGGTCACAAAGAGTCAGACACGACTGAGCGACTTTCACTTCACAGACTTAAAGTCAACTTACCAATATTTACATTAAAGTAAATGGCCTAAATACACTAATTAAAAGGCAGCAGTTGTAACACTATTAAGAGAATGAAAAGACAAGCCAGAGATTGGAAGAAAATATTTACAAATCACATAGTCAACAAAGGACTTGTATCCAGAACCTATACAAATTTCTCAAAACTGAACAATAATAAACCATATCAAATTTTAAAATGAGCAAAAAATTTAAAAACAACACAAGAACACACAAAAGAAAAAAAACTGAGCAAAGGAATTTGGGCATTTAAACAAACAGAAGATAAGAACTGCCAATAAACACATGAAAAGTGGTGAACATAATTATATATTAGAGACATTCAAATTAAAATATCAGTGAGATACTCCATATTTATTAGAATAGATAAAATAAAAATATTAACCATGCCAATTGCTGGAGAGGTTGTGAAGCTACTGCAACTTTCATATATGGTTTCTGAGAATGCAGAAATGGCACAGCCATGGAAAATGGTCTGGCAGTTTTTTGGAATGTTATGCATATGCTTAGCCATATGACCCAGGAATCCAATGCCTAGAGAAGTAACAACTTTTATGGTCACAAAGTTCATGCATGAATGTTTATAGCAGCTCTATGCATAATTGCCAAACCTATAAACAAACAAAATGTTCTTCAGTGAGTGAGTGAATAAAAAAACTGGTAAAGCCAAACAATAGAATATTTAGTATTCATTGCTAAGAAGAAGTGAGCTATTAAGCTATGAAAAGATATGGAGGAACCTTAAATGCATGTTAATAAGTGAAAGAAGCCAGTTTGAAAGAGCTCCATCCTATATGATTCCAACTATATGACATTCTGAAAAAGGCAAAATTATGAAGATAGTGGGAAGTTCAGTAGTTGGCAGGAGTTTCAGGAGACTATAGGAGAAGACTCAGAATTTTTAGAGCAGTGAAAAGATTCTCTATACGCTATATATGGTGAAGACTCTCTATACCATAATGATGGGTACATGTCTTTATACATTTGTCTAAACCCATAGACTGACAACACTAAGCTTCATCACATGTAAAGTAAACTATGCACTTTGATATGCACTCAACGTAGGTTCATCAAATGTAACACAATGCTACCGGGGGAAACTATGCATGTGCTGGGGCAAGGGGTTTGGGGGGAATATCTGTGCTTTCCACTCAGTTTTGCTGTGAATCCAAAACTGCTCTAAAAAAAAATCTTAACAAAAATTTTCCTTTTAAAAAGGGATGAAGTACTAATATATGCTATCAGATGGGGATCCCCGTGGTGGCTCAGTGGTAAAGAATCCACCTGCCAGTGAAGGAGACTCAGGTTTGATCCTTGGGTTGGGAAGATCCCCTGGAGAAGGAAATGGCAACCCACTCCAGTTTTCTTTCTTGCCTGGGAAATACCACGGACAGAGGAGCCTGGTGGGTTACAGTCCATGAGATCACAAAAGAGTTGGACATGACGTAGAGACTAAACAACAACAACATAATACAGATGAACCCTGCAAATATTATACTAAGTGAAAGAAATTGATACCAAAAAAAAAAAATCACATATTGT
Organism: Odocoileus virginianus; assembly: GCF_023699985.2. Classification (NCBI taxonomy): domain Eukaryota; kingdom Metazoa; phylum Chordata; class Mammalia; order Artiodactyla; family Cervidae; genus Odocoileus; species Odocoileus virginianus. The sequence continues at coordinate 30,496,708 of NC_069683.1, forward strand.
ATGAGTCCATTTACATTACATTATATAAAAACAAAACTATAGGGAAGGAGAACAGGTTGCCAGGAATAAGAGCTAGGAAGAGGGTCACTGTAAAGAGATAGAAGGAAGATTTTGGGGTAATGAAACATTTTGTATCCTGACTGTGGGGTGGTTATACAAATCTGTATGTGTTAAAATTAACAATTGCACACCAAGTGAATTTCCTCATATAATAATTTAAAAAAATAGTTTGTACATAATTAATAAAGTCCAGGATTATTGTACTTGCCAAAGGGGGAGACAATGAGTTTCCCGGGGTCCAGTGTTTAGGATTCCATGTTTCCAGTGCAAGGGGCATGGGTTTAATCCCTGGTGGGGCCAAAACAAACAAAACAAAAACAAAGGTGGACAGCAGGACACAAGAGTGAGTGGTAGATGGTGTAGGGATGGGTGTGGGGTAAAAGATGCATTGTTCTTTCTGTACCATTTTCATCAGCAGTTATTCAACCTTTTGGGGGCACAAGGTTGTCTTACACTCAAATTACACTTTAACATTTTGCAGCAGAATACCTTTAGAGCAAAATAAAGGCTAAATTCAAGAGTGCTTCAAAACACATGGAAATAGCCCATGTATAAATTGAATCAGTTATAGAAAAATTGGTATGTTTAACTGAAAAAAAAAAAGTTGAAATATTTCTTATATATAGTGTTTTGGGGTGAAAATGCCAATTTGAAAAAATAATTCTAAAAATTGGTAACTTTTTAAAAGCCATTATGGAAACAAAAGAAAAACACCTGAACAATAAATGATTTAAGCCTCTATTTTGAAAATACTGGGCTTCCCTGATAGCTCCGTTGGTAAAGAATCCACCTGCAATGCAGGAAACCCTGGTTCGATTCCTGGATTGGCAAGATTCACTGGAGAAGGGATAGGCTACCCACTCCAGTATTCTTGGGCTTCCCTTGTGGCTCAGCTGGTAAAGAATCTGCCTGCAATGTGGGAGACCTGGGTTCAACCCCTGGGTTAGGAAGACACCCTTGAGAAGGGAAAGGCAACCCACTCCAGTATTCTGGCCTGGAGAATTCTATATAGTCCATGGGTTTGCAGAGTCAGACATGACTGAGCGACTTTCACTTTCACTTTTGAAAATACTGACTCATATATAAAAAAATAAAGACTGTGCCATAATGAAACAGTGAATTTTGGTCATGATTATTAGGTGGAAGCTTGATGGAAACTTTATAAAGGATAAATGAGGCTGATAACAACTGAATCGACAATCTTAACATCACTAAAAGTAGGACAGCAAGATAGTGTCTTCCCAAGTGATGAAAAACAGCACCACTAATGAGAAGGACCATGAGTCTAATCAAGTCTCTAGATCTAACCAGTGGTATGTGCCAAGTAAGGGAGGTTAGAGGCACAGTCAGTCAAATCTAAAAGCCCCAGCCCTCTATGCTAAACGACGAACATCTCAGGTACTGCATCAAATAAAGGGCATTTTAAAAAGAACTTAACCAAATGTGGGCCCTGTTTAGATCCTGATTCAATCAAATCAACTGTAGTAAAATTTAATTTCTGAGACAACTGGGGAAGTTTGAAAATGCAAAGGATATTAGTTAATATTCAGGAATTATTGTTGTGTTAGGTATGACAATGGTATTGTGATTAATTTATAAAAATTTATGGTAGGAATGCTTTTGTATTGATGAAATGATGATCTCCCTTAGAAATGCCATTGGGGTGGGTAGGAATAAGAATTGGGGTAAAGATTAAGATTAAATTAAGACATCATTTTACTTTGTATGGGTGAAAATTTCTACAGTAAGATTTTTTAAAAGCCCTTAGGAAAGCATGGGAAATGAATTTTTAAAGCAGAAGTTAATATATTACAATGTAGAACTCCAGTAAAACCATTAAGTCTGAGAACTGGTTAAGAGACAATAAAAAAATCTGAAATAATTTTCTAGAAATACAAAATTAACAAAATGAGTCAGAGTAAAACATCCAAAAAAGATGTTGGCTCTGATGATGGCTGCATTTAATCTCCGGGCTTCTGTTAACATTATTTTGGCATTATTCCAGCATTGTGCTGAGGAAATACTTATTTTGCACTTTGTATGAGTTTGTGGATTCCACAGCTCTGTTGGGTTTTGAGACAATTCTTATTTTTATATTTTTGAGAAATTTAAATTTTTAAACATATTTCAATGTATTTTGAAATGTAGAAGAGAGTGTTCATCTTTTTAAAAAAAATTTTTATCTGTGCTGGGTCTCTGATGCGGCGAGATGGGCTGCTCTCTAGCTGTGGCGTGTGGGCTTTTTATTGTGGTGGCTTGTCTTGTGAAGCACGAGCTCTAGGGCACTCGGGTTTCAGAAGTTGCAGCTCTGGGGCTCCAGCACACAGGCTCAATAGTTGTGGCACACACACTTGGTTGCTCTGTGCCATGTGGGATCTTCCCAGATCAGGGATGGAACCTGTGCACTGGCAGGCAGATTCTTTACCATTGAGTCACCAGGGAAGCATTGTTCGTCTTTATCATGTGCTTTGAACTGCGAGTCTATTCTCTGTGATGCAGCATAGCTGCAGTATAAATATTTGATCTAGAGGTGTTTTTTTTTTTTAAAAAAGGAAAAACCTGTCCTAAGAGGAAATACTGCCCATATTCAGTTCTTAACACTTCTAAAGACTAAGCACTTTTATAGCATTGACTTTTCACATAACACCTCTGGTGAGGAAACAACAAATTCTTTGCCAGAAGGGCAGCAGTCAGTGATGGAGGGAGATTCCCAGCTGAGTAACCCTTGTCCTCAGGGGCCCAAATGAAAGGGAAGCCCCAGCTACCTGGAAGATCTACTCAGCTTTCTCATCTCCTCAGCGTCCCAGAAGTCTTTGGCCTAATCCTAACTGGAAATTGCTTATACCTTCAATAACAGAACCAACCCACCAACCTACTTACTACTCATCAGCCTCATTTGGTCCCTCTCAAGAACAGCCCTGTGAAGCAGCATATAAGGGATCATTATTTCCTTTACACAATGGAAACAGAGGTGAAGTGCCAAGGTTTAAAAAACCCCAGAGAAGAAGAGCAAAGAGGCTTTGAGTACTAAGTATATTCCACTGGGCAATTTGAAACCCTGCCCCATTCCCCCATTGGGAGTCCAAACACATGTAAATAAATAAATGTAAAGCAGTAAGGATTCATCAGTCTCAACCCCCTCACCCCCAAATGGACCCTTATAAACCTAGCCTTTGATCTAGTCTGCAACTATTCTCTCATTAACCCATGGCCAGTCTCCCCCTTTAGACTGCAAATTAAACAAGGCCATCGTAAAGCTCCTTGGGACAACAAAGCTTGAAAAAGAAAGCCAATACCAGGTATGCTATAAACATTTCATTTTATTTAAGAAAGTAGCTTCAGAAAAAGAGGAAAATAATCTAGATCGTTTATATATATATATATATATATACTTTTTAATAAAAACCTTTACATAATCTTCATGCATAAAGACCCAGGCGTGGCCATGTTGCCCGTGATAGCCCATACACCAGCAGTCTCCGGTGGTTACCTGGGGCTCCCCATAGCTGGCTACAGTGTAGCAAAGGCCCTCTGCCTGTCCCTGAAGTTCAGCTTCTTGCTTGCCTCAGTGAGGGCTTTACCTTCTGGGACTGTAGATGGAGGGTGGGAAACGCTTTGGGCTAGAATGGGAGGGACAGGGAGAGCTACCCGATCTACCATGTTTCACTGAAACTCTTCAGGCAAATCCAGGCAGGAGGCCTTGCCAGATGACTGAAAACCAGGCACCATAATGAGTTCTGGGAGTTTCCCAGAGACATGGAGTCTGAGACCAAGGGCTCCTGCACAGGGAAGTTGTGGTGTTCGTGAAACATTCAAGGCAGGAAGAACAATCAAGCCTTTAAGCCCCACAGCTCTCTAGCAGGCACTCACTTCTACCTTAAATGAGTCAGAAAGACCTTGTTCTGCTTCCTCAGTTCAACCCTCTCCTGATTCCAAAAGTCATGCAAATCATCAACCTACTCCAGAGACAGATACTCTTCCTTCTGTGGATAGTTCACTTGTTAAGGAAGGTCCTAGATCAACACATATTGTCCCAGCACCCGCCCCACTCCTTCTAAAGAGTCCGAGGATAAAAGGGCAGGAGTAGGAGCAGGGTAGCAGGCTGGCATTGAGTCACAAGATTCAGAATGGCTGAGAAAGGAAAAGCATTCCCTGGTTCTTTGGGGAATACTGCCAAAGGTGCTTTATTGACCATTTCTAAAAAGGAAAAAAAAAAAAAGAATGGCTCTTGAGGATGGTAAAAAGAGACCTGGCTCCTTTTTTTGGGGTTCCAAAAGCCCTTATGCTTTAGTATTATGAAAGCCCTGAACAACTGGAGGTTGCTGCTTGGGAAGCAGGAAGGGAGGGAAGATTCCACAGCCAAGCCAGAGAATGGCAAACAGGGCAATCAACTCGATGCAGGAGCCCTCTGTGTGGTGAGTGTGAACAAGCATGTGAGTGTGGTGGGAGGAGCCCAGGGCTCATTGGCTCCCGACAGTCAGTTCCCGCAGGTAGGACTGTGTGAGGCTGCGCAGTTCCTCCAAGGCATAGTCCTCAGGCATGGGGAGTCGGCCAATGTGGGGAGCCAACAGGCGCAGAGGGACTCGCTGAGGGTCTGGCGTTGAGTCGGAGGTTGCATCAGGGGCATGCTGAAGGCTCAGTACCACCCGCAGCAGGTTGGCTACACGTTTGGCCATGTCTGGAGAAAAGAACAGAGTGAGCATCAAACAAAGGGGTGAGGCAGGGGTATAATAATCACAAAGACAGGCAGTGAGCAGGCAGGAAGGGAGAGAAAGTGAGAGGCTGACCTGACTGAGCCAGGCGGTCCTTGGCATTGTAACACTGGATTTGCTCTATCCTGTTGCACAGTGAGGTCACTTTGGTGTGCAACTGCTCTAGTTCATAACCTGAGCAATCCACCTACAAAGAAGCAGGGAAACCAATTAGGCCAAGAGGAACTCCCATCACTCCAATCCTATCCATAGACTGGCTATGCAAACCTCTGAAATGACAGTGACGTGAGGGAGGGGAAAACCCAAGCAGCTGGCTGGCAATGTCATGTTCCCACCATCTAGCCTAGTTGCTGAAGACAAGACAGGATCTTAGCAATACACAACAGGAAAGCAATATACTGTACAGGGCCTAGGACTTGGCAAGTTGTGAAATCACCATTCGTGAACCATGTAATTAGCAAGCTTCAACACAGCACCAAAAATCTATATAAATCTGGGTCAGAGACATGGTATTGACATGGTATTGACATGGTATTGACTCCACCTCTCAGTGAGAGGTGGAGCCCAAACTAGCACTTAATTTAGGTTTTCTGACTCCCAACTAAGAATTAGCACTTTATTATTAATGTAGATATCAAGGAAACTGTGACTTTGTTATCGACAGAAATCACTTCCTTTCCTATCACATTACAGTTGTTGTTTAATTGCTAAGTCATGTCTGACTTCTCTGACCCCATGGTCTGTAGCCCCACCAGGCTCCTCTATCTATGGGATTTCCCAGGCAAGAATACTGGAGTGGGTTGCCACTTCCCCCTCTAGGGGATCTTCCCAACCCAGGGATCAAACCCACATCTCCTGCATTGGCAGGCACACCATGGGCTTCCCTGGTATTACAGCTTTAAGTATTTCAAAGTTACAGTGCTAGAGTTTCTTATTTAGGATGTTAATAAGCACTTATTACATAGCACGTTTTTAATATTTTGATAATTGTATCAATCGCTTTCTTTTGTAATCCTATATATTTATATCTTACGCATTTAAAAACATTAAAGATCCATTCATAGGTGTCACCAGAATGCCCCCGTAACACTTTCAATTTAAAACATGCCAAATATTATGTGAAAAAATTATCTACACCAAATCTCTGATCTTTACTGGATCTCTCAACCCAAAGCTTCTCACTTAAAACTAGTGGAAAAGGGGAGGACAAGGGGAGGGGACTGACTAAGGACAAGTCTTAGGCATGTCCACTACACACTATTTGGCAATAAGCCACAAAAAAATGTTTCAAGTTTTGACAGAGTTGTCATAATAGCTACATCAAATCTGCTTCATTAAAACACCCCTCCTGCACTGACAGTGAATTTTTCGAGTTCTTGCTCAAGCCTCTGGCTGTCTCTATGGCTTTATGGGCTAAGGAAAAAGAAAACCAGGCCATGGTTTAAGGAGCTCAGTACCTGCTGTATATGACGGAGCATTTCAATGACCCGAATGTAGTCCAGGTAAACAAGCCCGGATGTTTCCCAGTCCTGGATTAGGCCACTGCGCTCCAGAGGTGCCAGGTCTTCCAAGAACCCCTTCAGGTAGTCATAGTTCTCATTAATAATGGCATCTGAAGAAACAAAATATTGACCAAAAGTGTACAGAGGAAGGAGATGGCAGAATTCCAAGACAGGATAAAAAAGGAAAATTATGTTGGGTCAGAATTGAGTAGAGTAGATATTTCAAAATTCTCTTAAAGAAACTGTAAAGAATTTCTGGCTCAGTTTCCCAAATAGCTATCTCTGGTGTTGCTGACTGAAACTCCCTAAACAATGAGCTTAACGCAGTTAGTGTACATCAAGAATATTCCTGGCAGATGGGGATATAACAGATACTGCTGTTGACCTCTGCCCCTCACCCTCACTAAGCATCTTTTGCACAGGGAGCTTTTACAAAGTGTGATCTGATTCAAGTCTGCCATGCTCTGTACTGATCACTGTCCCTGGCCTGACTTATCATGGGCTCAGAGGTTTGAAGAATTGGGGGTGATTCCAGGAGACACAGGCCCTCGTCTGAAGCACTCACCGGAAGCTAAGTGCCGGATGACGAGTTTATGGCACCTGTTCCAGTGTCCTGCTTTAAATAAATAGAGGGCCTCCAGGTGCTTGTCGGATTCCACGTGTGCTCGCACGGCTTTGGCCTCATGAATCCATTCAGCGGGCACACAAAGCTTCTCGGTCAGGAAGGTCTCCTTAGCCCAAGATTCAGGCGTCTCCAACAGCTGGCAGTGCCGGGTAAGCAGCTCTCGAACGGCCTTCTCCCGTGTGCTATAGGAGTAAAGGTCAGCTGGGATAAGTCATCCTTACTGATGGAGAAGGCTGCCTCAGGAGGCTCAGAGTGGCCCCTGGGGCAGTCTCCTAAACTGCAGATCCTGACCGCAAGAGGATCACCTCAAGCTTCACTTAAGAGGACATACCAGCATTACTTTTTAAAATGAAATAGAACAGAAGCACATTGTATTTTCATGGTCAAAACAGTCTGAGGATGAATACTCTTGGGAAGGCTGCCCACTGCCCCCAAAAGGCTTTGTCCTCACTGGCTCATTTCTCTTTTCTAACTATATTGGAATATAGTTGATGTTGTACAATGTTTGCTATACAACGGTGTACAGCAAAATGATTCAATTATACATGCACATATGTTCATTCTTTTTTAATTTTTCTCATATAGGCTATCACAGAATAGTGAGCAGAGTTCACTGTACTATAAAGCAGTTCCTTGTTACTTATCCATCTTATATACAGTAGAGAGAGAGTGTGTGTGTTTGTGTGTTCATCCCAGCAGGCTCATTTCTTTGTTTCCTTTCTAGTAAAAGGAGATGAAGGATGAGATAGGGGAATTCTGGACTCACTGAGCAGTTAGTCCTCTGCAGTTTATTCCCAACCTCCTCTCTGCGCTTTCTCCCACATGGTCAGTGTAAGTAAACAAAGTTGATAGTTTTAAAATGTAAAGTCCCTTCCAGGTCCTGTTTTTTCCCTTATAGCCATCAGCCTTCCTAATTCATTTTCTCTTACTCCTAGACTTAGGCTAAACTCACTCTTTCTGCCCTTAAGTCCACTTAAAGAGATTTCTTCTTTGTCTGGGCCAAAAGGATCTCTGATTTTAACTTCAGATCAAAGCTCTTCTCATCTTAGATTCTTTTGTCTACGCCTAGGCTTTTTAAAGAACTCCCAGTCTCTGGACAACTGCCTCCTTTCTCCCTCCTCTTTAGGAAACAGGATCTGCTTTCCCACAGCCAGTCATCAATCATCCCATCAGCCAGCCTTTTACCATGTGAAGTTCTCCAAGAGTGTATTTAAATAAACTCAGAGGGAAATTCTGGGATCATTTTGCCTCCCAGTAAGAAGGAAGAGGAAAGAGAAATTCCTTAAAGGGAGGTTGTGCGGGATGCTTTATATTTTCACTCTTTAAATTTCATAGTCACCTTTGAAAAGAGATTAGCAATATTATGATTTTACAGATTAAAAAACTGAGGTCTAGAAACTATCTTGACTCTAAGTCAAAAATGAGTAAGCTTTACCCTAGGTCAAAGTGAGTACATGGTGGAGCTAGAATTTATAAAGGTCTGACTACAAAACAACTTCTTTCCATGCCCTACGGCATGACAGATAGTATAGTACAAATGATTAAGAGCACAGACCCTGGGTATCTTGAGTTGAAAGCCTCACTTTGCTATTTACTAGCTATGTGATCTTGAACAAAAGTTATCTAATCTCTCTATGCCTTGAGCTGCTCATCTATAAACAGACAATAAGAATGTCTATCTTATAGGTTCATTATCACCATTAAACAAGTTAATATATTCAAAGTACTTACAACATAATATAAAGATATATAAAAGCATTATATAAATTATATAACAAAGCATTGTGTTAAGTGTTTCTGTTCTTAGTAATATGCCATGCCACTACAAATAACAAAAAACCTCTGGCTTTGTACAGTTAACAGCAGGAAGTAAAGGTGTTTCTCTGGTTTTCATTCAGGACAGAGAACCAAAACATTATGCATCTGGGCAAGATTGTATTGGTAAATAGGTAAACATAACACTATCAAACTTGAGGAGAGGATGGCAAGGGGAGGGAGAAAGCCAGTGGACAGAGACAAAGAATGGGTACTCCTTGCCAACCTTTAAGGATCCACTGAAGCAATGCAGTCAGCATTATTTCTGCATAATTCTAAACATACCACATTCAAGGACTTTGTGCTTAAGTTAATGGGATTTTTCCACCCAGGGATAGCCTTCCTTTCCACTTAATTATTTCCCATACTAATTGCCCTGCAGGGCTAGAGGCACCCAGTGCATCTGATGGCTTCTCACTCACCTTGAGTTGTCAATGTGCAGGAGGACAAAGATGGCCCACTCCCAAAGGCCCTCACTCTCCAGCTGGCCAGCATAACTGGCCTGCAGCACACCCTCACACTGCTCTGACAGGTGGGTATAGTTAAGAGCCCGTAGCACCTCCCACAAGTGCCAGCTTAGGCGATAGTCCAAAGGATCTGCAGTTATGCTTCGAGGCTCCAGCAGCTGGTTGAGGTCATAATGTCTGCAAAGAAGAATGTGCTGAGTTACCAAACCCAGTCAGCAGACCACCTGCACTGGATAGGTTAACTCTTTCAGCCACAGCTTAGAAAACAATAAAGGCAAGTACCCTAGAGCAGAAGCATCATAAGCCTTACAGTCTTCCTCTAGGTTTAGCCAGATTACAGATCCTACCAAAAACCAAGGAACTTCCCTTCTCAGGCTCTTCTAACAAGTCTGCTGGCATTTCTTTGGTCTATTTTTACCTTCCTGGTACAGGAAGTCTTCACAACTTTCACCCTTTCATTATTATAGTGTCTTTTCCTTAACCATTAAAAAAAATTGTTTCCTTAGTATCTTTCACATTGTTCTACTGTCTGAAGTTGCTGAAGTGCTACTTCACCTGACTAGTGACTAGGTGACTGAACACCTGACTAGTCTTAATGATGGTTATGACAGTTATTTCCTCCTTTTGCTTACAGTTGTTATTATTCTTTTTACAGAAATCCAAGTACCCCCAAGGTTTGAAAGTCTCCTTAAGGCTTTTGATTTTTCTTCTGCAGGGGGCCCAGGGATCTCAATGATTCTGGACCAGTTTGTGTGTGATGTCCTTAACTTCCAAATCCCAGACCGTAAGAATAGTAAGACCCACACCCACAAGCTTTAAAGATCTGGGGTTGGTTTACCAACCAAAGTGTTTCCGTTTTACCTATGATCCCAGACACTTTACAAGTATCTACACCTCACCAAATAATGAGTAGTTTTTCTTGCCCAGTACTGTCAAACTGAACTTTGTGTGACAATGGAAATGTTCTATAATCTGCTTTGACCAATAAGATAGGCACTAGCCACGTGTGGCTATTAAACACTTTGAAACATGGCTATTGCAAATGAGTAATTAAACTAAGAAGGCTTTACTATCTCAGTCTGGCTTTGGTTTCTGTTTCTGGCACATTGAGATATATGCTTTTCTTCCTCTTTTTTCTTTTTTGACAGTGGCACCTTGAGATATATGCTTTTCTTCCTCTTCTTTTTTGACAGTAAAAGAGGTGACATACAATAACTATACATGTTTAGAAGGTACAATTTTTGCCAAGTTCAAACATATATATACACCTGTGAAACTACCACCAAGATCAAGATAACAAGCTTACCCATCACCTCCTAAAGGTTCCAGAAACCCCTCTGTGATTCCTCTCTCTTGCCTATCCCTACACCTACTCTTCCCGGGCAACAACTGATTCCTCTGTTATTACAGATTAGTTTGCATTTTACAGTTTTATATAAATTGAAATCAAACAGTAGGTATATTTTGGGGAAGTAATTATTTTTTTGTCTCATCTCTTCAAAACTAAGTAAAAGTACTTTATAATTCGCCATGCTGTTGCATGTTATCAAAAGTTACTGGTGAGATAGTATTCCATTGTAGAGATGTACCACAATTTTGGCTTATCAATCACCTATTGATGGAAATTTGGGCTGTTTCCTGTTTTGAACTTTTACAAATAAAACTGCTACCAACACATACATAGACATACATTTTCATTGCTCTCATGTAAGGTAAATACGTAGGCACAGAATGACTGAATCATACGTATGTAGGTATTATGTTTAACTTTTTTTTAGCTGCCAAACTCTTTCCCCAAGGGCCAGTATTATTTACATTTTTTCCCCAGCAGTGTTGAGAATTTCAATTGCTCCATATCCATGATGACATTTGGTAAAGGTTTTTTAAAAGATTCCTTTGGAGAAACAAATTAACAAAACTGACTCAAGAAAAAAAACTATTACAACATAAAAAAGAACTATTAGAAATGCCCATTAAAGTGTGGGGGGGAGCACAAAAGATTTCAACAGACAGGAAGATACGTAGATCGTAAATAAACACATGATAAACAGCTTGCCATCATTAGATATTAGGGAAATGAAAATTAAAACACAATTTTAGTTATGTGTATTTTACCACAATAAGAGACTATTATTCTAGAATTAGTATAGTTAATTTAAAAGAAAGTATTTAAAGAACTGAAGTGAGATGTGAGCTACTACTTCTGAATGGAGAAAACTGCTCAGTCTGATGTAAGGTAAAAAGACAGCTCTGAGATAGTTTAGATATAATAACGTTAATATATTAATTTCTTATTAAGGACACAAAAATGAGACACCACTATATGCCCAAAGCCAATAATAACAAATTTTGAGGAGGATTTGGAGCAATTATAGATCTTGATGGGACTTTTAGATACAAGTGGTCACAGCAGCTTTATTCTTAATATCCTAAGACAAAAAAAAACTGTTCACTAACAAATGAATAAAAATTAAATTTCTGATATACATATTAACATGGATAAATCTCAAAAATCACCATGTTGGGTTAAAAAAAAAAAGCAGGCACAAAAGATAACATACAGAATTATATAAAATTCTGTAATAGCAAAAGTTATCTACAATAATGAAAAGTCAGTAGTTGTCTGGGGTGTAGACTGACTGCAAAGGGACATGAGGGAACTTTTGGAGGATAATGTAACTGCTATCCAGATAGTGACAGTAGTTACATTACATTAAAAAATATCAAACCACACGCTTTATTATCTGAGGTTGATTAAAGTAATTTTGTTTTAAAATTTTTATTAAAATATAATTGATTTAAAATGTAAATTTTTAGATGTCTAGTTCTAGTTCTCATGCTCTTTGAACTCCATTACGGTTTTATTTTGTGATTAATATAATCTCATGACAATGTGACTACATATAAAAGGGAAAGAACTCCCTAAGATTCATGGAGCCCTCAAGTGATTATAACACATGACTGATTTACCTGTCACTGTAGAGTTTTAGAAGGTGAAAGCAGACATCTTGAAGAGGTCTCTGTGAGTTTTGCTCCTCCTCTACCACATATCCAGAGCCCTCCAGGTATGAGGGAAGTGGACAGCAGGCGTATCTGTCACCCTCAGAGGTATTCTGAAGTTAAGAATTTGATAAAACAATAATACATCAGCTGCAAGTATGTTTCACTAGATTATATTATGTCTCAGTTACTCAGATGTGTATTAAGAATGGTGTGACATCCGCTGAAGGATTGTTTCAAGGATTTTAAACTTCATTACACTCAGTTTTTTTTAGTGTTCTTTTTTCCCTGACAAATAATTCTGGCAAATGATATCAAAGACAATAAAAATAACAGTAAGAAAAGAACCAAATAATGGCATTAAAAACATTAAGAATACTTTAACCTCCAAATGGACAAGGAATATGGAATATTAATGATATTTAGAGGCAAATTTCAGACGTGCTAACTTGGGGCTATACTAAACCTAAGGTCAGGCTGTAGCTCAGGGACTTCCCGAAGGAATAAAACAGCATTAGGAATGCTCTGATGTTGGTGCAGGAAAAACAGCAGTAAGAAAATAAATTATGGGCTTCCCTGATGGTCCAGTGTTTAAGAATCTGTCTTGCAAGGCAGAAGACACTGGTTCGATCCTTGGTCCAGGAAGATCCCACATGGCAAGAGGCAGATGAGCCTGTGTGTCACAACTACTGAAGCTCACATGCCCTAGAGCCCGTGTTCCACAAGAGAAGCCACCGGAATGAGAAGCCCGCACACTGCAACTAAGGAGTAGCCTCCACTCACCCAACTAGAGAAAGCCTGAGTGAAGCAACAAAGATCCAGCGTAGCAAAAAATAATAAAATCACTTAAAAAAAAAAGTAAATTGTGGAAACTCATTGTATTAAGCCAAAACAGAAGCAGATATTTGAAGAAATTTCCCATCAGATTTCCTGTGTCCATTACAATTTTACAGTAATTTCAAAAAAGTAGTTAGGGGTTTTTTCCTCTCTGGAGTACTTTTCTAGTAAAACCAGAACCCCTACCAGGACTCGTGCTTGGTTCTACTGGATACATGTACCTGAAATGCTTCTTCATACATGCTGAGCGCCTTGGAAATAGAAGCTGTTGGTGGAAGCAAATACCAAAGATGGACAGCCAGGGAGCGTTTCCAATCCAACTGGGAGCACACATTGATTTGCTTCTGTTCTGAGAGCTGCCATACCTGCAGGAGGCAAAATCACCACCACAGCTCTACATTATATGTTATCTTGTTACTGCCCAGGCCTGCATGCTGCTCACTTATTCAAGTTGCATTTTAAATGATTTAAATAGCAGTGTTAATGGCCCAGATATAAACTACACAGTTGCCTGGTGGCAGGTGACTGGGTGGACTAAATAGGGGGCATTTAGACAATAAGTGCGCTGAGAAGTGATGAGAACCACTCACTGCCCACAGTGGCCAACTTTTTAAGATGTGAATAAATTCTGATCAGTGACTGTGTTTTTGGAAACTGATGGCAAGCAAAACAGGTAGGCAGCAAGAAAACTGGCTTCAAGTCATTATGATACATCATACATAAAATGAAAGAGAAGTGGCTATTAAAAAAAGAGAGGCCAAACAACATGAAAAAGTGTCCAAATTCGCAAGTTTCCAAGAAAAGTTGCAGAACTATGTATAATCCTAGTTAAATATATACAAGTATAAATGTGCATGCATATATGTCAGAATATACTTAAAATATGTCTAGAAAGACAGATAACGAATTATGTTGTTTATCACTATGATAGGGGATATGGCAAATTTTAACATTTTAATTTCTATACAACCAGTATTTTCTTCCCCCCCAGTGTACATACTGTACCATTCTAATTTGAAAATATTTCTGCTCAAAGTTAAATATAAGTTGCTTCGTTATAGGTTAACAATGTACAACCTAAGAGATAGCTCTTTGCCTTAACTTCAAGCAATCCTGAATCTATGAGAAAATTTATGTGAGTTCACAAGAAGAGAGGAAAATACCGGTTTTCCAGCCAAGAGGGCAAAGATGCGCAGTCTCTCCTCCTGGATGAAGCAGTCAGCCTGGAGTTGATGCCAATCCACCAGCTGCATAGTAAGCAGCTCACGGACTGATTGGCTGCCAACCAACTGGGATAAAAGAAGAGCAAGACGATGATCACCTACAAGAGAAACAGAAGTTCTTTGGTGATGCTAAGAATTTATAGATTTGGAAAAACACTTAGGGGCTTTATCTTATTTCTTTTGGCCCCCAGAAACACCTCTGACTGCTTTTGGCAGTAGTGCTGAAAGACTGAGTAGAAAATTTTTGACTAAGGTAGAAAATCTTCAAAGTCGCTTAACCTAATTAAATACAGACTGTATAGTACACAGAGAATTAGACCATAAATTAAGAGAATAATTCTTTGTTTCAGCCCTAACTGACCTCCTTAAAGTCAATGCTCCTTTTCCTTGTCCTTCTGTTTTTGGATATGGGTCAGTGCTTACATGACCAAGTACTGTCCTGCCCAGAAACTAAGGCTCTTATCATAAAGGGTTTCCTAGAGACACCTGGAGGAAAGAAATCATGCATCAGGAACACATCTGGAAATGTATTAATAGGCCAAGCCTGATTACCTGTATACAAGTAACCAAAACATGACTGGACTATGATTCACACAGTAAATGCTGCAGCCCATTTGACCATGAGCTGCTAGTATTCTAAATGAATCACAATAAAGGAAAAAAGGTTATTTCTGTGTATCTACTGGACAGGTTCTGAGAAGAAACTGGTATATCATATCTTGACTCAATCATTAAGGTCATCTCTTTTGGCTTTGATCAACCAATTTAGCTTCTGCCAATCCTTGACTTTTCACATAGACTTTCCTTAATGACAAGAACATATACTTGAACAAATGGAAGGAGTCTAGAAAACTTCAAGTTGATTTTAGTGTATGATATGATGTAAGGATCTAAATTCATCTTTTGCAAGGGAACATTCAACTATTCCAGCATTATTTATTGAAAAGATTGTCCTTTTCACATTTAAACTATCTTGGCACTTTTGTCAAAAATCAACTGACTGTAAGCAAAAGTTTTATATTTGGATTCTCATTTATGTTCCACTGATGTGAATATTCATCCTTATGCTGATTCCACATTGCTGCGACTGCTGTCCCCAATCTTAGGGTGAAATCATCCCGTCTTTTCCACATTAAGTATGATGTTAGATGCAGTTTTTTTTGGTAGATTTGCTTTGATATCAGAACAATAATGTTGCCATAGGTGAGGTGAAAAGTGCTCCCTCCTATTTTCTGGAACAACTGTAGAATACTGGTATTCTTTCTTTCTTCTTGCAGCAATGTATGGCTTGAAGGGTCTTGTACCCTGACCAGGGACTGAACCTGGGCCCTCGGCAGTGAGAGCCTAGAGTCCTAACCACTGGACTGCCAGGGAATTCCTTTGTATCATTTCTTCTTTTAAAAGCTTAAGTGTATTCACCAGGGAAGACATCTGGGCCTGAGCTTTTCTAAGTGAAGATCGCAAATTACTAATTCAATTTCTTACAGATCTATTTAGATTTTCTACTTTTTCTTGAGTTTTGATAATTATACCTTCCTAGGAATTTTCAATTGCATACAAGTTGTTGCATCTGTTGACATAGAATTTCTCATAGTATTTCCTTTTCAGTAGTAGCAAGGGTCACCCTTTCATTCCTATTTTTGGCAATGTATCTTTCCTCTTTTTTTCACTATCAGTGTAGTTAAAGATCTATAAACTTTCTTGATCTTTTAAAAAAACTAACTTTGGTTTTATCAATTCCTCTTACTGTTTCTATGTTTTCATTATCACTGATTTCTGTTCTAATCTTTAATATTTCCTCCTTCTTCTACCTTTGGGTTTAATTTGCTCTTCTTTTGCTAATTCCTCAACATAGAAGCTTAAATTATTAATTTGAGGAGTCTCTTCTTGTTGAGTAGGTATGAAGTAATGCTTATTGACAGTGTTTTAAGTATTCCTTATTCTTGACTTTGTTTAGTTAGTTCTCTATCAATTATTGAAAGTGAAGGCAGGAAGTGAAGCGAAAGTTTTTAATAAGCTGAAACACAAGTGCCTTGCCAAAAGCTTAATCTTAGGGTAAGAAAAAAAGGGGAGGAAAAGTAGAGTTTGTGAATGAATAAATCTCAGGACCTGACTTCCAGCAATCCTCTTCCACTCACGTCTATGTGTATCTCTTAAATGGTTCATAATCTTTATAACTTTATAGAAGGTCAATCCTGAAGACAAGTTTTTATTGTATAAATGCATAAAGACTACCTAAGGCACAAATTGAAAATAAACCCAGTTGATGGCTCCAATTAGTTGGCTTCAGTAAACAAGGTTTCATAAAGTTTGATCAAGGATCTAATTATATACATATTAAGCTGAACTATGTCACCCTTTAATCCTATCAAGATTTTTATCTAGAAACTTAGTAACTACTTGCTGAATGCCTCTCACTAGTGAATGTGGAACTAAAAATACACACACACACATATATATGAGAAGTCCAAAAATTAAACTTCTATGTGTTTATTTGAATGAAATAAGTGAATCAGTGCAAAACATATACGTTTAAGAAGTTCAGTAGAGGGACCTAAATGTCAAAAGAAATCTGCTAACATGGCACATTTTATGTATGAAAGAATATTAAGAAGTATTTGACTACAATATCTATATAACATTTGTAATGTATTACATGAAAAAAACATAATGAAAAAAATATATATATAAAAGACAGGATACTATCTTTTAAAACAATACATGCATATGTTGCTCTGTATGCACATATCTGTATATACTTTATATATATTATAAAGTAAACATTTTAAATACAAACTGCACATTGAAATGTTAGAAGTGAATAGCAGGGAGGTGGGAGGGGGGACCGGGATGGGGAATACATGTAAATCCATGGCTAATTCATTTCAATGTATGACAAAAACCACTGCAATGATGTAAAGTAATTAGCCCCCAACTAATAAAAATAAATGGAAATAAAATAAAATAAAATAAATGGGAAAACAACAACAACAAAAAAGAAGTGAATAGCAGTAAAGGATTTAGGTGATTTTGGTTTACTGCTTTGTGCTTATCTGCATTTTCTACTTTAACTGCAAATGCATATGTAGCATATAAAATTAAAATAACAATTTAAGATTTAAGGTTATAAAAGGAAAATCAGAAGGCACAGTCCCTACCTATTTTAGAGAAACCAGCAATCTTGCTGGGAAGTTTATACTTAACATTCAGGTTAGAAGAAAAGGACAAACCCACAATTAAGGGGTAGGGACAGTGAACAGGAAGTAGACCGAAGTGCAGAGGACTGTATGTCCTACCTGACTGCTGGGCCAGGGAGCAGGCCTCACTGATCCTCTTGCCAGTGAGGTAGCTGAAGACAGCCTCCATAGGGTTGTCTTTTTGGGTCAATGAGACTTCTTCCTCAATTTGAGGTGAGGCAGTATTGGATAGCCAGCGAGAAAAAGCTCTCCTTCGCTCCAGAATCTGAATGTATTCACTGGGCTCATCCAGCTGGCTATCAAGCTCCTTCAGGTGGCCCCACAGAGCTTCGCATAACGTCCATGTTAGGCTCCAGTGCTTCACAACTAAGGAACGGACAGGAAAACAATGCAATGATACAAAGTCATACAATAACTACAGACAGGGGATCACTTTAATTAAGGCATTAAAAATACATCACTTAATGAATACCCCCAACAATGACTCGAGTTGCTTTGTCTGTCTGTATCTCATTCAGCTGTGTCTTACAAGCTCCAGAGGTGTATGGTATAACTGCCTGCTTACTCCATGTTCCCATGGTACTTACAAACAAATGTAACTCTATGCTCCTTTTTTTTTTTTTCTATGCTCCTTTAAACAGACTCCTCTAGCCTAATTATGGCTAATAAAGTCTCAAATGATAGAGAAAAATCCTCTGCTTTGATAAAATTTTGTTCACAAATGCTTTATTAAGAAATAGATAGTGCTCTAAGAACTTGTGAAGGATTATTCTCTGCTACAGCCTAACAATTTAGTAGCCTAAATGATATTATTCAAAAGTTCTTAAGAGTAAACCAACTCTATCAACTACAATAGCCACCATCTTCATTTTAAAGATGAGGAAACTGAGGTATGGAACTTTAAATGACTTGCTCAAAATTACAGGCAAGACGTAACAGAGCCAGGATTCAAATTCAAGTAATCAGAGTCCAATTCCTAATCACTATGCTATCCTGCCCATGATGAAGGAAAGCAAAAAGGGAGCACTATTTACCACTTTATGCTATTCACAAGTATGCATTGGAATGATGACTCACATATTTTGAAGAGATGAGACAACTGAAGCAAACACAAAGAAATGAACATAAGCAAGTTCCAAAATGTGTGGTATGGAACATTCTAAAATAGTACCCATTTTGCAATAAAAGTGATGTGAACTCATTTGTGAAACGTAATTTTTCTACATGTTAAATTTTTCTAATTTTCCTTGAAATTAAGTGCCCAAATTAGAAAAGCCCTTAATCAAAGTACAGGTTCAGAAAAACATGGTCACAATAATTATAGAAAGGTAATAGTGAGAAAGGTCAGGAAGAGAAGTCATAATCACCAAAGCTGTTGGGAAGAACAAGTGGGACTTGAACTGGACACAGAAGAATGAGTAGGACTTAGGTAGGAACTCTATGTTCTCTGGGTGGGGTAAGAGATCTAATTTCATAAATTCATGACAGGAACTGGCTACAGTTCCTCTGAACAGGGGTGTAAAAGTGATGATAAACAACGATAGGATTTCTCCCTGTATGAGATTCTGTTCATTGCAACTCAACTACAGACTAAGTCCAAGCTCAGGCATCCACCTATTACACTGGCATAAGGAAATACATCCTGCTATGAACATATGCTGCTACTCCTGTTCCTGGGACATCAAAGGTTAGATGCATAGTCCATACTCACTTTGTGGTTCCAATAAATCTCCCGATGCTTCCTTAATCCAATCTGCATAGTCATGAATGACAGCAACTCCCCGATTGGGGACAATAAGAGGACACAGCTCATCCACGTGAACAGTGCTATGTTTTAATTTAAGCTCCAGAGATGTCTGGTATAATTGTAGGTCTTTGTCCAGCTTCTTTTGCCTCAAACTAAGTTTTTCCAAATGAACTTTGAATGGAGACTCAGTTAGGCTACAAGGGCAAATAACAATTAAGACAGAAAATAAAGACAGATGGCAGAATGTTCCTACAATAAAATCTTCCTTTTTATCTAATTACAAAATTGGATACAAACATTCTACTGTGATTTTAAAGAAATTCTGTTTCCTAATATCAAACTATAAAGGATTATCCACAGTTTATACATTTACCTTATTAGGTCAAAGATACAGAGAAGGTGCTTTATTGAGAATATACCTTATATATGAAGAAATTACAAATATCTTAAGTGAGAAAATGGAAAAATGACTAATGTGATAAAAAGGATGAGAATTCAAGGAATGCTACAGCAATTAGCTTTCTGTCTGTTATCTTTTCCAACTTAAGTTTAACCATTAGGTAAGAATCAATATACTCCTCATACCTCGATGATACAAATGGAGTTATTAATGTTAAGTTATTAATAGTTATCATTAGGTAAGTATTACATAATTTTTAATTATGCCAGTAAAACTGTGCTAAGAATATATCTAGAAAATCACAAAGTGGAGCCCTGACCTTGTGTCTCCTGGTGATGAAAAGCTTTTGTTCACCTACCACATTGCCTTTCTTAGAAAACATAAGGAAATGTGACTCACGATTTAACAGCTACTGGATTAGGCAGGAATCCATATTCCATACAGTCAGCAATCTGATGATTTTCCAGTTCCAGAGAACCACTTAGCTGTTCTCCACTATTAGCGAGCGTCCAGTTGGGGCCCCAACCAACCCGAAATGATCGTCCCATAAATAGGGCCATGTCCATCAGGAGCTTCCCCTTTCCATAGGTGACAGACTTTTCAAGAGGGACTAGGCCTGGTTGTCTGCGTGTACCCACTGTTTTCAACTGAAATTCAGGGGCTGGGCTGGGCACTGTAAATACAGAAGTCAGGGGTGGAGGGACAGACCAAGGGGATGTGGATGGGATATTCATCAAAGATGATGTTCTGGGAGTACGACATTCTTGTAAAGAGGCACTTGGTGAAAGAAAAGTTCCACTTGTAAATTTTGATTGCAGTAACCCACTTACTAAAATAAGGATGAAAAAAAAGACTATTAGAAAATACAGCCTATTGATTCTTAAACAATAACAACCAGCAAGGCTGAAATTAGTTTCTATCAATAATTAAATCAGATATAGATAACTAGGAGCAGGTTATATCAGACTGCAGAAATAATTTTCACATGGGAAATCAAGGCAGGAATTCTAATGATGATGTCAACAACAATAACAACACTATTGCTACTATTTAAAAAATCTAAAGCAGACTCTATATATAATCCATTTGTATACACTGTTTCATTTCATCCTTCAATAAATTTAAATGAAGAACACTGCAGTCATCATTTTATAGAGGAGAAAACTGGGCTCAGCTAAGTGACTTGTCCAAATCCACAAAGCTACTAAGTGGCAGTACTGACAGATCAGTTCAGTTCAGTCGCTCAGTCGTGTCTGACTCTTTGTGACCCCATGAATTGCAGCACACCAGGCCTCCCTGTCCATCACCAACTCCTGAAGTTTACTCAAACTCATGTCTATAGAGTCAGTGATGCCATCCAGCCATCTCATCCTCTGTTGTCCCTCTCTCCTCCTGCCCCCAATCCCTCCCAGTATCAGGGTCTTTTCCAATGAGTCAACTCTTCGCATGAGCTGCCCAAAGTACTGGAGTTTCAGCTTCAGCATCAGTCCTTCCAATGAACACCCAGGACTGATCTCCTTTAGGATGGACTGGTTGGATCTCCTTGCAGTCCAAGGGACTCTCAAGAGTCTTCTCCAACACGACAGTTCAAAAGCATCAATTTTTCGGTGTTCAGCTTTCTTCAGAGTCCAACTCTCACATCCATACATGACCACTGGAAAAACCATAGCCTTGACCAGACGGACCTTTGTTGGCAAAGTAATGTCTCTGCTTTTCAGTATGCTATCAGATAAACCCAGGTAAATCTGACACCAATGCTCATGCCCTTATCAAAATGCAAATGTTTCCTTTTTAGTCAATATAAAAAGTTGGTAAGATCAAAACTCAAAATTCCTACCACTCCAGTGATCAATGCTAGAATTAAGAAACCAAACCCACTGAGATTATCTTGTAATTGCATATATGCCTTTCAGAAGGATAGTTTTTGTTACTTTTGCCTGTTTTCAATTTTATCTACTTCCTGTCTAAAGCAAGGAATTGTTGATTGAAGTATGAGATTTTCATGTAGTGTTCATTATGGAAAAGATTATCAATGTTTAACTGATGCTTCATTAAAGCATTTTTTTAAAAGGAAAGTTAATAAGGGTACTCAAAAGAACTGAAAAATAAACAGTTTTTAAGGCAACATAACAAATCCCTTCCTGGTAGTTCCTCTGGCTTTCAAAATGTTTTGAAATCATACCTGCTTAACTCTTTTATTGATAAATACTCTACCTCCAATCCCACATAATTATAAGTCCACTAGAAGAGATAAGAAAAGCTTTAAAACAGGAAATTGCTTTCCTGGAAATTTGGCAAATTTTAGGGGAAAGCATAAATCTGAAAAGTTTTGTACATGATAGGAAGCAATATTTGCCACTAGAAAACAATAAGGATAGTGTTAGAATTGCACAAAGAGCACAGTACAGAACAACTTGTTGATTCTTCTAAGGTCTGATAAAAATTAGGAGAACTGAGCTTACTATCTAAGCCACACTCATAAGCAAATAAAAACAAACCCCTAAACAAAACACAAATGCTTTTTTTCCCATACAAGTTTTGCATCTGCACCAATGGTTGTAGTTTGGAGTTGTTTGCTACAGAAGTTGACTCAGCTTAGAAGATATGTGAAAAGCGAGACTTTACAGCTTTCTTGTAAAACAGCATCTTTTACAGTACCTAATGAACGAGGTTTTGATGAGTGAGTTGCTGAGATGGGGAGCCTGGGAGAACATATTTCTTGAGAAGTATCTGCTTTAGAAGGAAGGCGAGTGATGCGCTGATCCAGGACCGTATCTACATCTTCATCATCAGCAAGCAATGATGCTTTCATGATCTAAAAAAGCAACATCTATAGAATGAATGTGCTCCCCCAAATCCAAAGGCCATAAAAGAAAAACGTAGCTTACAACAACCAATTAAAAAGCTCTGCCTCAGGTCATGTCCAGAGCTAGTAAAACATTTGTGTGACTGACTGTTATACTGTTATGTGCCTGAAGGACAGAAGTTATAGAAAACTTCTCTGCTTTGTATACAGTCTTACCAGAGGCTGGCACACAGCAGCAGCTTACATATTTGCTCAATGAATTTATTTTAAAGTCAAATATAAGCCAAAGGCTAAATTCATAATATGACAAAAGGCACAGGCAAGGAGAAATTGAGACAGCTTAAAGAAACTTGTAACTACAATTAAAAAAAAAAAAACACTTCTGTGGAGCACTTTCCAGAGCCTCAAAACCTCTCTGTAAATGAAGTTAATATTTTATAGAGAAAAATCAGTGCTCACACATGTTAAATGACTTGCCTAAAGTCACACAGTAATAGTTACGAAACTGGGCCTAGAATCTAGGTCTTCTGAATCTCAATATAGCCTTCCTTCCACCAATGGCAAAATGATGCCTGAACATGGGCCATATTCCTCTTTTTTTCTCATTCCAGTGACCGTTCAATGGCCTTAAGGGACTAATGAAAGAAAAGGCCTGGTATTAAGAAAGGAAGATGAATACTAGTTGGATTCTTATAATAAGGGTGGGTTAGGACTTCACCTGTAACACATGTGGATTAATTCCCAGTGAAGATGCAATGTGTGTTGAGGCGGACACGGGTTCCTGATCCTCAGGCATGCTCTCTTCTAACATGGAATCCAAAACTGGCTCCTGGGTGATATCTACCATGTCACTGTCCAGTTCCACAACCCTCCCTAACTGCTCCACCTCTGGGCTCTGGCTCTGTAGACAGCAGAAAGATCAGGGAAGCAGCATTAAATGACACCAGATAGACATAGAGCTTCTAGACCATATTTACTTTATTCAAAATATGATATAACAACATTAGATTCTGCCCATTCTATAATAATGTGAGGTAATGTATTTGCTAGAGTATTGAAGAACAATTTCCCCAAAACTCCTCTATTATTACTTGGGATCCAAATGAAGATTCACGGAATTACCCTTTCATAATATTATGGTCTGGAGCCTGGACCTAAGCCAGCACCCATACTGAAAAAATAGTCAACCTCAGACTATGATTATGCCTTACTTGATTTAGTTAGCAACTATAATTTTCTGATTTATACAGAGTTACCATGACCTCACAGTGCCTTGCAACCAGAAGCCATGGGGAAGAGAGAATAAAAGACACAAATATTAAAGTCTCTAGTATCTTTGCATTTTCTTAAAAGCATTTAGAAATAAATTTCTAGTTATCATAAACACAATTTGGGGCCTGGAATTTATATTTTGGGAGACTGAATCCTAAGGTTAGATCCACCTGTGCAGTATCACATGGAATATTTTATCAGATGAAGAATGTGTTTCCCAAAAGAAAAAACAAAGTACTACCAGAACAATTTTAATCTGGGAATAATTCTTTTAAGGTTTAAATATGTTTAAATGTGTCAAGAGTTAGATTTACAATTATTAGGGAGTTTTAAAGATACAGTCATGATTAACAGTCTCTGGTTTGAAAAGGTAAACATTCATAAAGCTGAAACATACTGTAAAATTGGCTCAGTGCAAATTCACATTAAATATGTCCTAAACTCACACATGATCCGGTAAAATGTTAACAAATGGCTATGCTAATTTATGAAACATTCTCAGAGCTAAAAGTTGTTCTACCTATTTTTCTTACATAATATATCATCTGTAGATTACTAACCTTCCACAATTTCTGGTTTGTCTTTCATGAGTGGCCTGTTTCACAGTAAACTTCAAATGGATCCAATTATACAATAGGTGGTTAAAAAGAGTTTTGTGATTTCTTTGAACCAAGAAATGACCATTAGTGTAACTTTTTAAACTTTATTTTCAATGGTATATTATCTATTACTCCCCTGAATTCCTTTAACAAATACCCTTACTAAAAGAATGACTACTGCCATCTATATCTGTAGAAATTGAGGTGTTGGATATGTAGTGAATTGTTACTTAAATTGTGAACAATTCCTAAGGACTGCTCTAACAAAACTGGAGGCTAAATGGTTAAAAGATAAAGTGATATAGATATATATATTTAACCTATAGGGGAAGTTACAGGCAAGCTACTTTGTTGCTTTAAAATTCTAAAAAAAAATTAAAAGCCCTGGTGGTGATCCTCCCATTATAATTACAGGAATTAGAAGAACATTCCAATGCCCCCCTGGTATGTTCATTTTTAACCAATTCACTTTTAAGAAAAGTTGTAAGACTCCCCATCCTCTGTCAAAATGTCAGGATACTCTTTTCTGTTGGGCTCCCATAATACCTTGTCTATACCTATTTTATATAATGTATGTTATAATTTCATGTATATATTTTTGTCCCACCAGATTATAAACGCTTGAAAGCAGATAGAGCTTACTATTTTCTGTATCTAACACTAACCACATTGTTAAATTCACCACATTTAGTTATTTAATGCAGTGCCTGCCACACAGGAGAATAGGCTAGTAACTACGAAAGGATAAGGAGCACGTATAGATGAGAGGAAAGGGAGGAGGAGGAGGAGAGTTTCAATTTACTATACTATTCAACAAAGGACTAACAGTAATAAAAAGAGGTGCTCATTTAGAACACTTTTAGAAGCAAACTGGTACGATTTTATCAAAGTCTGGAGACTGAAGGACTCAAGACTATCTTTAAGAATGCTATACAATCAAGGTTTTATTTGCTTCATCCTCATGCAGTGACTTCAAAACTAATATCATCTAATGAGTGGATGGGGGAAGTCAATTACTATTAAAACTATGAGGACCTGGTAAACTCCTAGAACCCTCATGTGTGAATTTTAAGTATATCTAAGTAATTGCAATAAACTATCCCAAAAGATGTTACTTTCTGAGAAATCTTTGGAGATCAGGTGCTTCTTCAGAGTCAGCCCTAGAAAGAAAAGCAGACTGATAACAAACTGGTGATGCGGGAAACAGTAAGGAAAGAAGGGTGTGGGGGTGGGGAGCTGAGAGGCCCATTACAAACACCAAGTAAACAGACAGCATCTGTAAAATGACTCTCTTTATAGACACATGGAAGGTCAGGTTTCAGGATTGAAACCTTTCAAGTTTTTAGAAACTTCCCCTCTTCAACAGGCTAAATTTAGATAGCTGCCACTTCTTTTTTTTTAAGTAAATACAAGATAAAACAGAATTTTCTTCTAAATTCTAATCCTTTTTTCCCCCTTTAAACAGTTTTTACAGTTATTTGAATATGCTTATCGAGTGAACAATGCTAAGTTCCTGAGCAAGTCCACTAGGGTGCCTTGACGGGACTGAACCCAAGTTATACTGCAGTATAAGGCTGAGGAAAAAGCTATTATTTCTACCTCAGTGCTAAAGATCTGAAGTCTTTTGATAGTTTTGAAACCAGGCTGCACATATCTCAATCACCTGGAGGAAAGCATTTAAGATATAAATATGCCTGAGCCCCAATGCCAGACACATGGAATCGAAGTTCTCCAAGGTACTTATGCAATCAGCTGAACCCTGCGTCTCAGATCAGCATTTTAGAACAAATGCTCCAACTACCCAACAAATGTTTCTACAACTGCCCTAATCCATCTGTGGTTAAGGTTCGTCTGCCTTTTCTCTAATTTAATAGAAGGGGAGTTCTCTGGTGGTCTAATGTTTAGGGTCTGTTTTCTGGTTGCTTAGATTCACCTGCTTTTTTAGGAACAAAGCAGGGTTTAAGAATGAACTACAAAGAGGGGATTGAGAATATTATACAATAGTAGGATAAATGTAATCATTAAACAAAACTAGGTATCTTCCTAATACCTTACGAAACCACCCAACCCTTGCCCCAGCTGAGAAAAACAGCTAGAACAGACCGAAGGAACATAGTATCACAGAAATCAATCTCTTCAGGGAGCCGGGTGACAGTGTGAAGACAGTCATCTTGATGCTGGGATGAGAAGATTGCTGTTTCCAGTTTATTCAGATGGCTCAGGTTATTTTCCTCATGCCAAGTAAAATGTAGCTTCTGTTGCTAATAACTTAAAAACTGCGCAGCCACTGGCATTTCTCCTAACATCATGCAGGTCACTAGGCATTAGGACAAAAAAGTTCTCCAGAGTTCCCTGTTTCTCCTCTAACACATTAGCCCAAATATCTAAACAAGTCTACCCATTTCTCCCTTCCGCATCCAAGAGGACCATCTACTTCCTCAATCAAATGAGATTATCTGAAAAAGATACCTATTCATGATATTCTCTTTTCCCATCTTGATCCTTACCACCTCCCTTAGTCCTAGAACCTTGTTTTCCTGAAATTTTCTGGTGCTCAGTTTTTAAGACTCTAACCTACTGCAGTGCCATCACAAGATTTTATAGTTATTTACTATTTGTATTCTGGAAGTTAAAGAGCCTAAAAATCACTGATGGCCAACAATGTATAAATGTGATATGTCCACAAGATGAAGTTCTTCTTTTTTAACTGTATCTTTAGGACCCTACATATTACTTTTATTGGGAGAAAAAGGTATCTGATTCTTATCCTAAGAAATACATACACTGTAAGACTAAAAACCATGTTGGAAAGGGAGATTATACAAAGCATATGATTCAGACAAAATGAATGTGGGTAACTGGAAAATTGAGTTAATTTACACCATTTTTCTAGTTCGGAAGAGATGTATTCTAAATAGAGGGATATTCTAAATGCTATAATTATAAACATAAAAGTCAACATATATTCCCATTTCCCACTGATATCATATCCTCCCCCTCCCCCAAACACACAAACATGTATATACACAAAAATCTCAAGAAAGTTGCCTCCCATGAATTATTTAATCAATCATAAAAATCACACATTTCAGCAGCCGTAAGAACTGTAGCGTGGAAAATTCCAAAGGTCCTGCTTTTAGCAGATGAGAGGTAGAGGATGCTTTACAAAGAAATTTTGTATCAAATTCTCTTCTTTGAAGGAATATGGCAGCAGAGAAAAAAAAAATGTTATAACTTGATTGAATATAAACAACATCCAAATGAAAGTAAAACTCTTTTATGAGTTAGCAAAGAATCTACCTGATATTTAAATTACAAACCTTTCCTTACAAGGACAAAAGGTTTATACTGGCTTAACAACACCGTAAGAGTATGATACAAGTAATTACAATAAATAATGCAGCCCCTACTCTCCCCAAGCCAAGTAATTCACTTATATTGTAAAGCTTATGTATTTTCATAAAGATTATGTATTGTTAAAATACAAATATTAAGAGATTACCTGAAGTATAAGCAAACAACTTGAGAAAAATGGAGTTAAAAATCCTTGCAGAAAGCTAATTGAACTTTTAAAAAACCATGGAGGTAACAAAATTAAACTGCACATTAGGTAGTCAACAAAAGTAGGATTTACTTTGCATTAACCCACACAAGCAAAATACTATCTTAAGTTGATCACTGAGCATGAAATTCAGCAAGTCCAAATGAAAAGAGAGGGAGGTGTTTAAGAATGACAATCTGTAGAAGGAATGATCCAAACAGCAAGAGAATTCTTTAAATCTCTCAAGTAAACACGAGATGCCAGTACCACCTCATGCCCTCCCCCTTGTACTTCTCTTAACGTGACTGCCAATACATTTGTACTCTTCAAAGTTCGAGGGATCATAGAACAGCTTTGTACTAGCTGAATGACTTGCTTTTTCAACTTCTGTATCATGGACTCCATTCAAATTCATTGTCCCGTCTCTACCTGGGGTGGAGGTGCTGGTTTGCCATTAAGAGCCATCTGGAATGGTGTGGCCTGGCCTGCAGGAGGTAAAGGGGCAGTCTTCAACTTCTTTGTACTAGTTTTGGAAGGCCGTTCCTCCTCCTCTTCATCAGAATCCTGAAGGCCATACTTAGAAAAATGAGAGACCTAAGGAGGAGAAAAACCCAACAAAATCAGTTTCAAAACTTGATATATTCAGAAAGGCTGCAATCTTGCAGAATTTGCTTTAAAAAAAATAATAACGGAGAGGGAGATCAAAGTATTTAAAGCACAGTGAAATGTCACCTAACCACATTTTATTGTTTCTCTAAGATTTAGATGGTGTTTGGTGGGTGTACTAGTTGCTCATACAATTTATTAACTTTACATTAATGCAGAAAAAAATATACAAAAGAGCCATTACTATTTTTACATATATATACTGCCTAGTTGTTCTTGACCTACACAAGGGCCTTCAACAAGCTAAATAATCCAACTGGTCTAGAAGAGAAAGAATCCACTGGACTAAACTAGTAAGGAATGGAGCAAGTCAACCTCTACACCCTAGAAATCTTTAAAAGAAGAACAATTATTTGAGAAGAATTGATTTATCAAGAGACAAAAATTTTGCCTGATATCCCCAAATTAGAAAAACCACACCAAAGAAGTGTATCTAAGTGGTTATAAGATAGGATGAAGTTTATAATAGCTCCATACTGCTTTGGGGTTTAATGAGATGTGTAATTTGAAGTAAATTATGGTGTATCTTTAGATCAATCTTTACATCTTTTTCCTAATCTGTAAAAACAATTTAAGATCTCTTCTAACACAGTTCATAGCTACAGTTTAATCAGAACTATGTAACTTATATACTATACACCATTTATAATTTCTAACTACAGTTTACGAGAACAAGATTAAGCAACTATACCTTAAACACCCAAGAACCCGTTTCAGGACGGTACTCTTTGAACTGAGCTCCCTGTTTCCTTGAAACTGCTTCCAATCTTCCCTCGTAGTTGATATCAGCAAGTCGATCTGGGCTCTTTATTAAACAGCGAGATGTTTTATCTGTTGGCCAAACTCCATCCAATGTAACTTCAGCCTTTCTGTAATGTACAATCAAATAAAATGTAAATGTTTCATATTTATGACCAGAAAGCCAAGTAACATCTATATATACAGCAAAAAAGGTACTTGTGTTACTTTGGAATTATTCTGCAGATGTTTCATAAACCTGAGTCTTGGCTCCAAAGGTAGTTAGCCTTAAGAGTAAGGAATTACCCCCATATCAACTAGCTGAAGATCTGGTTCAAGAGCATCAAACTCCACTTATTTCAAACTACCATGGCACATCAATTATTTATAATCTGATTTTAATAACTTTTAAGCCATGCATCCTTGACCAAGTCTAGTCCAAAGACCTAAATCTTAGTGAAGGTCTTATACTACTACTGTACTTTGTAAAAACAACAGTAATAATAGCAGCAACTACCACTAATGACAAAAGCTTGCAGAGTGAGGTATCAGGAGCATCACAGTATTAACATTAACCATTAAATAATGAGTGTGAATTGATAATAATAACGGTAATGTGTTCCTTCTAATAGCAACATCTGAGATTAAGGACTGTGCCCTTATTCATTCAGTATGCCTTGCATCTAGTACAGTGATTGCCACATAAAAACAGATGAGTTTTCTTTAACATTATTTTCTATTGAGGTAAGAAGGTATAATAAAAGTTATCACTATTCTACTGCTCCTATGAATTTGACACTCTAAATGCCTCAAATCATGTGACTCTCAGTATTTTTCTTTCTGCAGCTGGCTTAAATCACTGAGCATCATGTCCTGAAGGTTCATCCATTCTGCAGCATATGAAAGTTTCCTTCCTTTTTAAGACTAAGTAATATTCCATGGTGTGTATATACATTTTGTTTATTCATGGACACTTGGGTTTCTTCTATCTCTTGACTATTATGAATAGTGCTGCTATGAATATGGGTATGTACATTTTTCAAAACTCTGTTTTCAATTCTTTTGGATATATACCCAGAAGTGGAAATGCTGGGTCACTCATAATTTTTGAGGAACCATATACTCTTTCACAACAGCTGTACAACATTCTCACCAAAATACACAAAGGTTCCAGTTTTCCATACTCCTGCAAAAACGTTATTTTTCTTTTAAATTAACCTCCTAATGGGTTGAGCATCTTTTCATATGCTTGTTGGCCATCTGTCTATTATATTGTGTATTCAAGTTCTCCGACCATTTTTTTTTTTAATGGTTGAGCGGTAGTTCTTCATACTCTGGATATTAACCCTTTACACTACAGACACAATTTGCTGACTCTTCATTTCGTTGACTGGGTTCTTCCACCCAGTGAAGAAATTTTGATGTGAAAGTGAAAGTGAAGTTACTCAGTTGTGTCCAACTCTTTGTGACCCCATGGACAATAGCCTACCACGCTCCTCCATCTACAGGATTATCCAGGCAAGAGTACTGGAGTGGGTTGCCATTTCCTTCTCCAAAGGATCTTCCCAACCCAGAGATCAAACCTGGGTCTCCTGCATTGTAGGCTTTACCATCTGAGCCACCAGGAAAGCCCTAAAAATTTTGATGTAGTCTAGTTTATTTTCACTATTTGATGCCTATGCATTTAGAATCATACCCAGGAAATTCTTGTCAAATATGGTGTGAAACATATACCAGTTTTTTTTTTTTTATAGTTTTAAGTCTTATGTTTTAGATCGTTGATCAATTTTGAATTGATTTTTCTTTATGGCATAAGGTAAGGGTCCAACTTCATTCTTCTGTTATGGATATCCAGTTTTCCCAAAACCATTTGTTGAAGAAACTGTTCTTTCCCCACTGCATGTTCTTGACAACTCTGTCAACATTTAACCATTTACATGAGATCTCCTGTGTGGGCTCTCTGTTCTGTTCCATATACGTTTGTCTTTATGCCAGTAACAGTTTCAGTTACTGTACCTTTGTTTTCAAGTCAGAAAGTCAGATTCCTCCAGCTTTGTTGTTTTTTAAGGTCAATTTGACTGCTCATGGTACCCTTGAGATTCTTTACATTTTAGGATGATTTTTCTTATTTCTGCAAAAGATGAAGCTTGGATGTTGACACGGATTGCATTAAGTCAGTAGGCTGCTTTGGGGAGCATGGATATCTTAACAATTTTAGGTCCTCCAATCCATGAACATGGGATATCTTTTCATTTATTTGCCTTCTTTCATTTCTCTTAACAACGTTTTGTAGTTTTCAGTGTACAAGTGTTTTGCCTCTTTGGTTAAGTTTATTCCTAAAGTATTTTATTCTTTTTGATGCCATTATAAACAAAAATGTTTTCGTAACTACCTTTTCAGATTGTCAGTGTACAGAAACTCAACTGATTTTACTGTGTTGATTTTGCATCTTGCTACCTTGCTAAATTTGTTCATTAGCTGTAAGCTTTTTTGTGTGGAATTTTTAGGCTTTCTACATATAAGATCACATCATCTGTAAAGAGAGATAATATCTTTCTTTCCAATTTGAATATCTTTAATCTTTATCTTGTTTAACTGCTTTGGTTAAGACTTACAGTATTATGTTGAATGCTGGTGGCAAAAGCAAACATTACTGTCTTATTCCTGATCTTATAAGAAAAGCTCTCAGTCTTTAACTACAGAAGATCCCCTGGAGAAGGCAATGGCAATCCACTTCAGTATTCTTGCCTGGAGAATCCCATGGACAGAGAAGCCTGGTGAGCTACAACCCATGGGCTGGACACAACTGAGTGACTAACACTTCCTCCTCTTTTTATGATGTTCACTGAGGAAAGAAGAGAAACAAAAGGCAAAGAAGAAAGGGAAAGATATACCCAACTGAATGCAGAGTTCCAGAGAATAGTGATGAGATGAGGACTTCTTCAATGAACAATGCAAAGAAACAGAGGAAAACAATAGAATGGTAAAGACTAGAGAGATCTCTTCAAGAAAATTAGAGATACCAAGGGAACATTTCATGCAAGGATGAGCACAATAAAAGACAGAAATGGCAAGGACCTAAAAGAACAGAAGAGATTAAGAACAGGTGGCAAGAATACAAAGAGAACTCTACAAAAAAGATTTTAGTGATTCAGATAACTAAGATGGTAGAGTCATTAACCTAGAGCCAGACATCCTGGAGTGTGAAGTCAAGTGGGCCTCAGGAAGCATTACTACGAACAAAGCTAGTGGAGGTGATGGAATTCTAGCTGAGCTTTTAAAATTCTAAAAGATGATGCTGTTAAAGTGCTACACTCAATATGTCAGCAAATTTGGAAAATTCAGCAGTGGCCCAGGACTGGAAGAAGATCAGTTTTATTCGAATCACAAAGAAAGGCAATGCCAAAGAATGTTCATACTACCATACAATTGTGCTCATTTCACATGCTAACAAGGTTATGCTCAAAATTCTTCAAGCTAGGCTTCAGCAGCACGTGATCTGAGAACTTTCAGATGTACAAGCAGGATTTAGAAAAGGCAGAGGAACCAGCAATAAAATTGCCAACATCCACTGGATCATTGAAAAAGCAAGAGAGTTCCAGAAAAACATCTACTTCTGCATCATTGACTATGCTAAAGCCTTTGACTGTGTCGATCACTATAAACTGGAAAATTCTTAAGAGATGGGAATACCAGACCACCTTATCTGCCACCTGAGAAACCTATATGCAGGTCAAGAAGCAACAGTTGGAGCTGGACAGGGACTAACAGATTGGTTCAAACTTGGGAAAAGAGTATGTTAAGGCTGTATACTGTCACCCTACTTATTTAACTTACATGTAGAGTAAGTACATCATGTGAAATACTCGGCTGGATGAATTTCACGCTGGACTCAAGACTGCTAGGAGAAATATCGACAACCTCTGATATACAGATGATACCACTCTAATGGCAGAAAACAAAGAGGAATTAAAGAGCCTCTTGATGAAGGTGAAAGAGAGTGAAAATGCTGGCTTAAAACTGGTCCCAGCACTTCATGGCAAATAGACGAGGAAAAAGTGGAAACAGCGGCAGATTTATTTTGTTGGGCTCCAAAGACACTGTGGACAGTGACTGCAGCCACAAAATTAAAAGACACTTGCTCCTTGGAAAAAACCTATGACAAACCTAGGCAGCATATTAAAAAGCAGAGCCATCACTTTGCTGACAAAGGTCCATATAGTCAAAGCTATGGTTTTTCCAGGAGTCATCATGTACGGATATGAGAGCTGGACCTAAAGAAGGCTGAGCACTGAAGAATTGATGCTTTTGAATTGTGGTGCTGGAGAAGCCTCTTGAGACCCTTGGACAGCAAGGAGATCAAACTAGTCAATACTAAAGGAAATCAACCCTGAATATTCATTGGAAGGACTGAAGCTCCAATACTTTGGCCACCTGATGTGAAGAGTGGACTCACTGTAAAAATAACCTGATGCTGGGAAAGACTGAAGGCAGGAGGAGAAGGAAGCGACAGAGGATGAGAAGGTTGGATGGCATCACCCGACTCAATGTGAAGGACAGGGAAGCCCGACGTGCTATAGTTCATGAGGTCACAAAGAGTAGGACATGACTTAGTGACTGAACAATAACAAATGATGTCCACTATGAGTTTTTCTAACATGGCTTTTATAATGCTTAGTAGTTTCCTTCTAACTCTATTTTCTATCATGAACAGTGTTAAATTTTGTCTAGTGCTTTTTCTGCATCAACAGTGATGATCATGTGTTTTTTTTTCTTTTGTCCTGTCAATGTGATGCATTACATTCATCAATTTTTATATGTTAAGCCATCTGTGCATTTCAGAAACAAATCCTATTTGGTCATGGTGTGTAATCCAGTTGATGCACCACTCAATTCTGTTTGATAGTTATTTTGTTGAGGGTATTTATATTAATATATATTAAACATATTGGTCTGTAGTCTTCTTTTCTTGCAGCACCTTTATTTAGCTTTGGACTCAGGGAAATGTTTCCCTCACAGAGTTAGTTAGAAATGCTCCCTCCTCTATTTGGGGGAAGAGGTTGAGGAGAACTGGTATAAATTTTTCTTTAAATGTTTGATAAACTTCACCAGTGAGCCATCTGGTCCAGGGCTTTGGTGGAGCTGTAGGAGCAGGGGATACTGATTACTACTTCAATTTTCTTATTAGTTTCACGGTTCTTCACATCTTCTATTTCTTCCTGGTTCAATATCAGTGGGTTGTGAACATAAAGGATTTTAACTATGGCTCTTTGACCTGGCCTGCATTAGAAACTAGTATCTCACACTAAAGATACAGAAAAAGAGTTAAGCACAATCATAGCAGAAACAAGGGGGAAAAAAAAATACTATTATGGGACTTTCCTGGTGGCACAGTGGAAAAGAATCCACCTGCCAATGCAGAGGACAAGAGTTCGATCCTTGGTCCAAGAAGATTCCACATGCCATGGAGCAACTAGAGTACTGCGCCACAACTACTGAGCCCACATGCCACAATTACTGAAGCCTGTGTGCTCTAGGGCTCACAAGCCACAACCACTGAGCCCATGTGCCACAACTGCGCCTAGAGCCTGTGTTCTGCAACACAGAAACCACCGCAATAAGAAGTCAATGCGCCGCCGTGAAGAGCAGCCCCCAAACACCGTAAGAAAAGAAAGCCTGCATGCAGCAACGAAGACCCAGTGCAACCAAAAAAAAGAACAAAAATACTACTAAAAAGTGTTTTCCAAAAGGTTTTGGAAACAATTGGATCTGATAATATTATGGAAAGGAGTCAAAAAAGTACAAGTGTAGCACTTCTTTATCACTTATACTTTTTATTGTTTTGGCTTCGCTGGGTCTCTGTTGCTGCACACAGGCTTTCTCTAGCTGCGGCGAGTGGGAGCTACTCTCTAGTTGCAGTGTGCCGGCCTCTCATTGTGGTCCCTTTTCTTGTTGTGGAGTATGAGCTCTGGATGCACGGGCTTTAGTAATTGTGGCTCGTGGGCTCTAGAGCACAGGCTCAGCAGTTGTGGCACATGGGCTTAGTTGCCAAGCACCATGAGGGATCTTAGTTTTCGGACCAGGGATCGAACCTGTGTCCCCTGCATTAGCTTGCAGATTCTTAACCTCTGGACCACCAGGAATGTCCCAAATCACTTATATTTTTAAGTGAAAGCACAGAAATAATAATCACATACAATAATCACATAGTAAGTCCAAGAGACAAGTTGCAGGAAAATGTATGTAATATGAATATACCTGTGTTAAAAGAAAAAGATTGTGATTTACCTGATTAGTTGTTAAATATGTGAATAAATTCATACCTATTTAGTCCTTCACCCACAGGTGGTTTTTGGTTATCATCTAAGTAGACAATCACTTCTTTCCTTCGGATATGTACAATGTCATCTAAATTTAGATTTGTCAAATTCACATCTCCTTCAAAATAGATCGAACCATAACCTATAAATCAGAGCAAAGAGTTAGAAACTTGCCCTATATAGAAGGCAAATACCCACTTTATACTTCCAGTGAAGGAGCAAGCAGCTTTAAACATTAATCAATATTCTAAATCACCAAGCAATTCCTTGAATGAGTTATTTCATCTTTAATATTAGAAGGTGACATCAAATACATTGTTACCTGGCTTAACATATACATTTGTACAGTACTTATGTTATCCTCAAAGAAGCCTTTTAAAATCTCTCCCCAAGTATCTTCCCAGATACTTAACATGCATGTTAAGTTGCTTTAGTGTCTCTGACTCTGTGCGACCCTATGGACTATAGCCTGTCAGGCTACTCTGTCCATGGGATTATCCAGGTAAGAATACTTAAGTGGGTTGCCATGTCCTCCCTCCAGGGAATCTTCCCAACCCAGGGATCAAACCCACCTCTCTGAGAACTCCTGCACTGGGGGACAGGTTCTTTACCACTAGTACCACCTGGGAAGCCCTAAGTATCTGTATGGCTCCTATATAAGCAACCCTTGGCACCCAGCCTATAGTATGAATTAAAATACTTGAGCTCTTCTTTTAATACAATACAGCAAGATGAGATTTTTTTCCCCAAGAAAATTTTATCTGTAATAACTTAATAATATGAACAACCTAATTATTACCCATCTCATAAATTTTCTCACTTAGTATTTGCTATTTACAGCATTTTAATTGTAGAAAGTTGCAATGAGCCAAATAATTGCTAAAGAATATTAAAAAGTTTTAGTCTTTTTGTTACTTGTTAATCAAAGTGTCCATTCAGGCCAAGGTAGTCCAAATGTAGGTAAAAAACAAATTTAGCCACCAAGCACTTCCTTCACTTAATTACAAAGACAAGGTGCAGATTTCTGGCTTATACACCACTAACTCCTAAATTTAGACTCACCTTTACGACCAATAGTGAAGTCAGAGACAATGCACTCTCCTTTTTCATTGGTAATTTTAGCAAGGTCATCCATGGATGGAATAGTATAGTAGCCAACCTTAGTGAGAATGATGCCTACGACAAAAGAAACCAAAAATAAAGTACTGGTTGTGACTGACATCAGTTAGAGGAATTTTCAGCAATATTCATTTCACTTTTTCATTGTAAAAATACTTTTGGAGTGGATAATTTAAAAAATTACCTGATAGAATCAGTAAATAAAACTCATGGAAATCAAGATGAAAAATCCTGCATGAGAAAGTCATGCAGACAACTGGAAACTTAAAGGTCTACATTAATGTTATTTTATTTTTTTCCCATACATTAATGTTATTTTAAAAAGTACTAACTAGGTAGATAGCAGAAGAAATCGAAGAAAATACAACATGAGTATGCTTGCTCTAACCACTCCTGTTCCATTAACAGGCAGAGATCAGGCTAACTTGCTTTCTGAGAAAGGCCCATACAAGAGTTTAAGGCCCATATAAGATTAAATTAGTCTCCAGCAATGCCCACTAAATATACTTAAGTTTTAGGGTGTTGTTCGAGTGTTCTTGAGACTGGGATTCTAAATCGGGAGGCAACAAAGAAGGTCAGTGAAAAAACTAGAAACAATTTAAAAAAATCGTGACTGAGTATTTAAGATGTAGTATCATAATGAACTCATGTAGGTGTCTAAATACAAACACAGATAACACAGGACTCTTAATGTTAAAGAATAAAGTTGTTTCCTTAGTGTACCATGTGACCAGAAGATATATACGAAGGCAATAAGATAATCAGACATAGAAGAAGTTTATAGACACATTAATATATACTGCAAAATAACCTCAAAAGTTCACTAAGAGCATGGAGAAACTAAATTTGTCATATTTATATAATGCAATGCTACATGGTAGTAAAAAAGAACCAAATGCTGATAATCATGGATAAAATCATGGATAAAATCTCATAAGAAAATGCACCTGCCAATGCAGGGGACACAGGTTTGATCCCTGATCTGGGAAGATCCACATGCTTCAGGGTAACTAAGCCTATGCACCACAGCTACTGTGTGCCACAACTACTGAAGCCAGCATGCCTTAGAGCCTGTGCGCTCCAACAAGAGAAGCACCACAATGAGAAGCCTGTGCAGCCACAACTAAAGAGTATCCCCAGGTGGGAGGGGGGACCGGGATGGGGAATACATGTAAATCCATGGTTAATTCATTTCAATGTATGACAAAAACCACTGCAATGTTGTAAAGTAATTAGCCTCCAACAAATAAAAATAAATGGAAGAAAAAAATAAAATAAAATAAAAAGTTAAAAAAAAAAAAAAAAAAAAAAGAGTATCCCCAGCTTGCTGCAACTAGAGAAGGCCTGTGTGCAACAAGCAGACCTAGTGCAGCCAAAAATAAGTCAATAATTAAAATTGTTAAATGTTTTAAAAAATATATTAAAAAAAAAAAAAAGAACAGGAAAGGGAATTCCCTGGCATTCCAGTGGTTAGGACTCTGTGCTGTCACTGCTGAGGGCAGGGTTAGATCCCTGCTTGGGGAACTAAGATCCTACAAGTCACGTGTCCTGACCAAAACATAAATTAAAACAAACAAACAAACTAGGAAGAACTAATCTATGTGACAGAAATCAGACTATGGTTGATTTCTGGAGATGGGAACACAAAGGAACTTTCCAGGGTTAAAGAAATATTCTCTCTTGAGTATATGTGTTTGTATATATGAGTATACATACACACATATATATGTGTGTGTGTATATATATATATATATATATATGTCTAAATTTATTGAAATGAACACTTAAGACCTATATACTTCACTATATGTAAACTGTATCTCAGTTAAAAGGGGAAGGGGAAATGTAATGATATTGTCAAAACCCAAATGAGATAAGTCAGCAGAGAAAAAAAGGCAAACTTTAAGCATCCCATCAAGATACTTCAATCTTGCAGTTCATGCTATGTCACAGGTTAGTTGGCATAAACTAGTCAGTTCACTGTTGGGGACAAAAAAGAAAAACACAGAACTAAAGTGATAATAACCAAACAACCATTAACATTTGAATGCCTACTCTATTCTGGCATTATGGTCTGTATACTTTAATTCAAATCTCAAAAATCATATAAGTAATTACTGCTATAATTTTAATTAAAAAAATGAATAGGCAATCTATGTGAATTTATGAAGCTAAAAAAAGTTATAAGGATAGTCCCCCTCGCTACAAAACTTGGGGTATTTAAAATATAACAGGATAATTAACAAAATGAATTCTGACTACTCCAAAGGTACAAAATGATGTGAATTCCAAATCAACCATAGCATATGTTCAAATGTTAACTTTCATAAAAATGCAATAAAAAATATTTAGAAGTTCAGATAGCTAACTTCTATTATGATGAAAATATGTGATCAATAAAAGGTCTCAAATGACTGGTAAGAGATCTGAATCTGACCTGCCGGATGTATATGGTAAGTATTATTTTCGATTTCTTCTCGGTCATCCTGCAGTGACTCCTCATGAAAAGAGGTCTCTTCACTGCTTCCTTCCAGTCCATTTCGCAAGGCAGAACGCATGTTTAATGCAACGATGGTATCATCTACACTGTTGCTGCTGTTATGTTTATTTCCAGCACTTTCTGGGGTTTGAGGAATGGGTTTGGCAATAGGGTTAGTATAAAAACGTGACACAAGAGAATCATCTTCTCCATCCTGCTGATGATTCTCATCCACTGGTTTGCTCAGAAAACTGAATCTGAAAAGGGAGAAAGTAAACAAATACTATTTTAGCCCCTTGTAGTAAAACAGCAACAATCAATCATTACTAGGCCTTCATTAAGTATCTGACACTGTTCTATTTAACTCCATGTATTAAAAATTCACTTAATACTTACAGTAATCCTATAAAATAGGCTGCTATCATTCTCTGTATTTTACAGAAAACTCAGACACAGAAAAATAACTTGTCAAGGTCACAAAACTATAAGCGCTAGAGTTAGCACTGTAACTCACGAAGACTAAATGTAGATTCCATGACTTTAACTGATCTATTATAATGAATGAATGAATCTGAGTGTCACAATTTTTAGCTTAACGAGGAGAGGGAGTATCTACTATATGGGGGTTAAATAATCAGTAGTGAATTTCATAATACAAAACTGAAAAAATTTTAATTTTTAATATTATAATCAATAGAGTATTAAAAAATGCTTCATTATTGAAAAATCAAACTAAAATTTATCCAAAGACGAAAAAACAGGAGTGCAAAGACATATATACAAAGATTTTTCACTGAAGCACTATTTTGAATACTGGAACACCAAAATAACCTAAATATCCATTAAAAGAGAACTAACTGAATTATCTTACATTCATAATAATGGTTACAGAGTCACTTAAAAAGAGGCAGGTTAGCCGTATCATGTTGATAGCCATGTTGATAGTAAATGGTTACAGAATATCATTTCATGCATAATCACTAAAATATTTTAAGAATATACTCAAATAAATTTCAAAACCATTAGAAAATATGCTGAACTACTAAGGATTACTGTATATACTTGTACTTTCTTCTTTAAATATTTCTATACTGCTTTGAGGGGAGAGTTGGTTACAGTTGTTGTATATCACTTTAATAACTATCACAAACAAAATTCATTTTAAGAGGGGTAAGGGGAGTCACATGCATGTTAACCCTGTCCAAAATGACATACATGGATACCAAAAAGGTTTTGCAGAACTGAATCAGGAAAAAAATAATTTTAGTGTCTATAGTACTCAAGAGGTAAATACACGACATAACTTCTAGGTGCTCATATGCCGTTGTATTTCCAACTTCGTAAAATTTCTTGAATGAATAAATACTAAGCTCAGAATCTCTTCTAAACGAAAACAAGGCTCTTGACCAGAAATAACCTAAAAGAGCATTCAGTTTACCTCTCTCCATTTTCTGGATAATCAGATGGTGAAGCTAGATCTTCTGACTCACGATTAACAGGAGAGAATAGACTGCTATTGTTAAGGTTTTTCAAAACCAACTTCTTAATGCTCTTCCTATAAACAGAGATCAAAAGAAAAAAAAAGAACTCAGGCACACAAAATTACACTAAAGACTATCTTAAAACCTCAAGTAGGAAAGGGAACTCTTATTCAACTCATGTGCATCTAAAAGTGACCTAATGCAGAGTAGAC
Source organism: Odocoileus virginianus (assembly GCF_023699985.2). Taxonomy (NCBI): domain Eukaryota; kingdom Metazoa; phylum Chordata; class Mammalia; order Artiodactyla; family Cervidae; genus Odocoileus; species Odocoileus virginianus. The sequence continues at coordinate 30,537,526 of NC_069683.1, forward strand.
ATCATGAGCAAAGCACACCCTCCCAAGTTGAAGAAATTTATGGAAATGAAGTTATCACTGAAATTAAATGGTGGCAGACATGTCCAAGGAATATTGCGGGGATTTGATCCCTTTATGAATCTTGTGATAGATGAATGTGTGGAGATGGCAACTAGTGGGCAACAGAACAATATTGGAATGGTGGTAATACGAGGAAATAGTATCATGATGTTAGAAGCCTTGGAACGAGTATGAACAACAGCTGTGTTCACCAGAGAAATCAACTGCTTCCATGTGTCTCCTTCTCCACATTTTACTATCAGAAAAATTGGGTTGTGTACATTTTCTTATTGAACTTTTTTGTTAAATAAACTTTTGTAATAGCCAAAAAAAAAAAAAGTGACCTAACAAGTTCAGTTCACCAACTCAGCTCATATATAAATAACCAGAACATAAGGTCTCAAATATATGACACCCTGGTGTTTAGAAGAATAAGCTAATTAAGCACATCAAAACCAAGTAAGAAATACGCTTGAAAATACTCTTCCTTTGCTAACTCCATAAGAATCTGTCTAGACACTAGTTTACTCCCCACACTGTGTCATGCATTTCAATTATTTTTCTACATGCCTTTTTCCTCTTTAAAAAACACTTTTTAATTTTTTTGGCAGTCAGTATTTATGACTGCTCCTGCATAGAACCTGGCATGTTATTCTGAAGGAACACTGTTGTTTGACTCTTTTGTGATCTCATGGACTGCAGCCCACCAGGCTCCTCTGTCCATGGGATTTCCCAGGCAAGAATACAGGAGTGGGTTGCCATTTCCTTCTCCAGGGGATCTTCCCGATCCAGGGATCAAACCCATGTTTCCTGTGTTGGCAGGTGGATGCTTTCCCACTGAACCACCAGGGAAGCCACTGAAGGAAGACAGATGTTTAAATGAGAAAGGTTTCTTTTAAAAAAGACAAGAAAGAAGGGTAAAAAGTTCTGCTATCCAATGATGTAAATGACCACGAATATCTAAAACATTCAAGTTTGTGTATAACAGGTTTTACTTAAAGCAAGAACCTCTATAATATACCAGCTTACTAAGTAGAAAAAATGCATAAAATCTTAATCAACCTCCACTTAAAAAGTCACTGGATTAACTAATACACTCCATTCCCTCTTTTTAAAGAAAAAAACCCTCAGATGTATAGAACAGACTTGTGGACTCTGTGGGAGAAGGCGAGGGTGGGATGTTTCAAGAGAACAGCATCGAAACATGTATATCTAGGGTGAAACAGATCACCAGCCCAGGTTGGATGCATGAGACAAGTGCTCAGGCCTGGTGCACTGGGAAGATCCAGAGGGATGGGGTGGAGAGGGAGGTGGGAGGGGGGACCAGGATGGGGAATACATGTAAATCCATGGCTAATTCATTTCAATGTATGACAAAAACCACTGCAATGCTGTAAAGTAATTAGCCTCCAACTAATAAAAATAAATGGAAAAAAGAAAGAAAGAAAGAAAAAAACCAACCATTGGGAATTCCCTGGAGGTCCAGTGATTAGACTCTGTGCTTCCAGTGCATGGATTCAATCTCTGGTTGAGGAACTAGCTCCAGCATGCTGTGTGGTGTGGCCAAAAAAAAAAACAAAAAAAACCACCACACACACTGTGGTGTTTGTTCCTTACTTACGTATGCTAGGTATACGCCTCATTGTAATGGTGCTATTAAATAAATATTAAGTAAACCAATGAAAGAGGCAATTGACAACAAAAAATTATTACTTTCATGAAAAATAAAACTTGCCCTTCTGTTGATGGCAGACTAGGTAATGAGGACTAATTCTCCTAGGGAGGATTACCAGAAAACTCAGAACTCTTTCCAGGCATGAAGAGCCAACAAGATGGTAAAAAATGACAGTACCAGTAATTTGAGGGGACAGAGGCACAGGGAGGTGTCCCGTACTTGTGGTTGCTTTTCTCCTGGAGACTTTTCTGATTCCAAGGGCAAGCTAAGAGGCTGATGGTGAACCTGACAGTCTTGTTGGACTAGAAAGGCAGAGACCAGAATCTAGAGCCAAGGGAGTGAGGAACTAGTGGATGCCACTGATTTTGTGTTGGGACCTGGAAAGTCTCTACCCCTGCAGTTAAGAGAGAACTAAAAATAAAAAGCACAAGGTGTGAAGCTCAGCTTTGACTCATCTCAGTAAGCACCTGTCATTAAAAAAACTCTTAAGAGCAATATCAACATCCTTGAACTCATTACTGTCAGTTTTCTTCAAAGAAGATAAATGGCCAATAAGCACATAAGACATGCAACATCATAAAGGGGATGCAAATTACAAGGATGAGGTACCACTTCACCCCCACTAGGATGACTGTTATAAGCTGACAAACCAGAAAACAAGTGCTGACAAAGGTATGGAGAAAAATGAAAACAATGTGCATTGCTGGAAGTAATGTAAAATGGTGCAGCTGCTGTGGAAAACAATTTGGCAGTTCATTAAAGGGTTAAGTAGAGGGGCTTCCCTGGTGGTCCAGTGGTTAAGAATCTGCTTTGCAATACAAGGGACAGGAGTTCACTGGTCAGGGAAGATGCCACATGCCACAGAGCAATTAAGCCTGTGCACCACAACTACTAAAGCCCCAAAACACTAGAGCCTATGGTCTGCAACAAGAGAAGCCATTGCATTAAGAAGCCTGAGTACCACAACTAGAGGGTAGCCCCCAATCTCCCCAACTAGAGGAACCCTGCTCACAGCAACAAAGACTCAGTGCAGCCAATAAATAAATAAATTCTATTAAAAAAAAGGGGGAGGTTAAGTACAGAATTAATGTATGACCAAACAATTTCAGTCCTAGGTATATACCCAAAAGAACTGAAACCAGGGACTCTACTTGTACATCAACATTCATAGTAGCACTATTCACACAGCTAAAAGGTAGAAACAACCCAAATGTCCATCAATAGATGGAACGGATAAACAAAATGTGGGATAACCATATGGCAGAATATTATTCAGCCTTAAAGAAGAGTGAAGTTCTGATACATGCTACAACTTAAAAGTGAAAAAAGTAAAGAACCTTTAAAACATTATGCCAAGGAAAATAAGCCAAACATGAAAGAATAAATTCTGCATGATTCCCTGCATATGTGCTATCTAAAATAGGCATAATTCTTACAGACAGAAAGTAATATAGAAGTTAAAAGGGACTGGAGGAAGAAGAAAATAGAGAATTATTGCATGGCAGTAAGTTCTGGAAATACTAGTGGTAGTTATACAATATTATAAATATACTTAACATTACTGAATTGTACTTGACAGAACACATATTTTACCATTTAAACAATTTTCATGTATATCTTACCACAATAAAAATTAGTAAGTAAAATAAGAGATCACAAAAATCTCCATGTTAAGAATTTATACTCTTGAATAATCCCAAGACTCAAAAAACTCTATGAAAATCAGAAAGCATTTATCATATAATTACTATTTGAATGTTAAGAGTACTCCATATCAAAACTTGTAGAGTATAAATAGAGTTGAACTATTAATAAAAGGGAAACTTACATCTCTAAAGCATGTATTTGGAAAGGAGCAAAGTTAAAAATAAAAAGTGAGCATTGATTTAAACAAAGGACAGAAAATAAATACCATAAAAAGGGGGGGGGATTAAAAATCAGATTAAACTTTAGTGAAAATATGATAAATTAAAATGAATGAAAAAGAACACAGACTAGAGAGCATCAGTAATGCCAGAAGTTTAGTTCTTTGAAATGTTAAATGAAACTGGCAGATCCCTGACCACACTGCTACAATGAGAAAGCACAAACCACCACGATGTCAGGAATGGACAGAGACATTCCTACAGATTCCACTAAAATAAAAAAAGACAGTCATGATATTTTTAAACAACTTTATGCCAATAAGTTTGGAATTTTAATGAGGTGAAGTGAATATTAAAAGAATATAACTCGTCAAAAGTGACACAAGAAATGAAAAAGCTTAAGTTCTATAACTTTAAAGTCAACAATTAAAATGAAACACATTACTGCAAACAGTATCTTCACCAGTATCCAACATTTAATTGGGGAGAGGAGAAGCCTATCTTACACTAAGCCTCCCAGAAAAGAGGAAATGATCCAATTTGTTTGTGAGGTCAGCATAACTTTTATACCAAAACTGGGTAAGAAAATTTAAAGAAAGGAGCACCCAAGCCAATCTAAATCAGAAACACAGAAGGAAAAAAAAAAAAAAAATCCTGGACAAAATTTTACACAGTGAATCCTACAAGCAAGTTACTAAACACTATCAGGAACTCTGGAAAGGAATTAGGAGCTGACATGAAAGGGTTCCTGTTAGCCAAAGAAAAAACAACCTGATCAGCACAGAAAATAACAGCTGCAATGGACAGAAACGCAACCAACAGGGGTGAGGGAGGTGGGGAGAGTGAAGAAGATGGTTTAATTAAATGCTTCACATGAAGAACACATGACTAGAAGGCAGGAACTTAAATACAGAACATAAAAAGTGTCAGGCAAATGTGAAGAGGATGGGGGGCTAATTTAGTAAATACAAAATAGAATACCATTTGGTCAGGTCATGTTTCAAATAAACGTTGACAAGAAAGCTGGAAAATAAAATTCTGTTTGAAAAAAATATGTGTATTTAAAACCAGAAATATATCAAAATACTTCCCCTGACAGTTCTCCCAATCTGTCTTCAGTTTAAACAACACATCCTCAGACAAGCTTTCCTTCATTATTCTCTACTGGTCTCTCCTACAGTGGCAATCTCTTTCTGTAACCTGTCTCACTTGTGATTACTCTGTCTCAGCATCTCTCTTCCCCCCCAGACTGTGACAGAGGAATGTGTCTGGTTCACAGCTATATCCCCAGAGCCCATCACACTTGCCCTTAGTAGTTTGTGATACATGTCTGCTGAATGAAGCAATGAACAGAGGTATTAAAGAATATCTCTAATTCTGTCCATTCAAGAATAAAGAAAATTAGTGGCGTGTTCTATAGAAAATTTGCTCTGACTTTGATGTAAAGACACGGCACCAGTAAGATTCTCACACTTGTCAAGCTATAAAATTCACCTTGCAGAGCAAACCGAGTACAGTTCTAGTGCTGGCCATCAGAATTCTCTGCCATCTACATTTTTCACAGAACTAGAACAAAAAATTTCACAATTCATACAGAAACACAAAAGACCCCAAATAGCCAAAGCAGTCTTAAGAAAGAAGACTGGAGCTGGAGGAATCAACCTTCCTGACTACAGATTATACTACAAAGCTACAGTCATCAAGACAGTATGGTACTGGCACAAAAACAGAAACACAGACCAATGGAACAAGACAGAAAGCCCAGAAATGAAACCCACCCATCTATGGGTACCTTATTTTTGACAAAGGAGGCAAGAATACACAATGGGGCAAAGACAGCCTCTTTAATAAGTGGTACTGGGAAAACTGGACAGCTACATGTAAGATAATGAAATTAGAACACTTCTTAACACCATACACAAAGATAAACTCAAAATGGATTAAAGACCTGAAGTAAGACCAGAAACTATAAAACTCTTAGAGGAAAACATAGGCGGAACACTCAATGATATAAATCAAAGCAAGATCCTCTATGACCCACCTCCTAGAGTAAATAAAAAATAAAATAAATAAAATAAAGCAAATAGATGGGGAAACAGAGGAAAGAGTGGCAGACTTTATTTTTTGGGGCTCCAAAATCACTGCAGATGGTGATTGCAGCCATGAAATTAAAAAACGCTTACTCCTTGGAAGGAAAGTTATGACCAAACCAGACAGCATATTAAAAAGCAGAGACATTACTTTGCCAACAAACATCCGTCTCATCAAGGCTAAGGTTTTTCCAGTGGTCATGTACGGATGTGATAGTTGGACTATAAAGAAAGGTGAGCACCAAAGAATTGATGCTTTTGAACTGTAGTGTTGGAGAAGACTTTTGAGAGTCCCTTGGACTGCAAGGAGATCAAACCTGTCAATCCTAAAGGAAATCAGTCCTGAATATTCACTGGAATGACTGATGCTGAAACTGAAACTCCAATGCCACCTGATGCGAAGAACTGACAACTCACTGGAAAAGACCCTGATTCTGGGAAAGACTGAAGGCAGGAAGAGATGAGGACGACAGAGGATGAGATGGTTGGATGGCATCACCAACGCTGATGGACATGAGTTTGAGTAGGCTCCAGAAGTTGGTGATGGACAGGGAAGCCCAGCGTGTTGCAGTCCATGGGGTTGCAAAGAGTCAGACATGACTGAGCAACTGAACTGGACTGAACCAAAACAGTGAAGACAGTAGTGGATGTGCTTACAGAAGTAATGGAAGGTCAGTTCTTAGAGGGCCTTATATGCCACTATAAGCAACTTGGCTTTTATAGGTTGAAGTATGAACCACTACTGAGTTTTGGACAGAAGAGTGACGTGGTCTGATTTACACTTTAAAAGAATCACTATTAACTGTATCTCAGAACAGAATGCAAAGAAATAAGGATAAAAGCAGAAAGATTAGTTAGGAGAATATTGTAATAATTCAATCAAGAGATGATGGTGCCCTGGATTAAGGTAATTAGTGGCAGTAAATGTGGTATGAATTGGTCAGATTCTGGATAATTCTTAAGGAAGAACAAAGATGTGCTAAACGCTGACATATCAGGTATACAATAAAAGTCAATGATGACTCCAGAAATTCTGGCCTGAGCAACTAGAGTGATAGAAATGCAATTACGTGCAATAGGAAAGGATTTGGGTGGAACAGCTTTGAAGGAGATGATCAGGAGTTCAATTTTGGACACATTAATTTTGAAATAAATATAAGTGGAGATGTTGAGTATGGCTGGATATTGGATATAAGACTCTGAAGACTGGGAGAGGTCCAGGCTGGAGATAAATGTTTGAGAATTAGACTACAGATATTAAATCACTTTGGAAGTGAATGAAGATAATGAGATCAAGAGTTGAGCCTAGGAATCAGGAAGAAGAGGGAAGAACCAGAAAGGGAGACAGGAGGAGCAACTAGCAAAGTAGGAGTAAAACTAGAAACATGACTGCAGCTGTGAAATTACAAGACTCTTGCTCCTTGGAAGAAAAGCTATGACAAACCTAGACAGCATATTAAAAAGCAGAGACGTTACTTTCCAGACAGAAGTCCGTATAGTCAAATTTATGGTTTTTTCAGTAATCATGTACGAATATGAGAGCTGTACCATAAAGAAGGCTGAGCATGGAAAAACTGATGCTTTTGAACTGTGGTGTTGGAGAAGACTTCAGAGAGTCCCCTGGACTGCAAGGAGATCAGTCCTGAATATTCACTGAACGACTAATACTGAAGTTGAAGCTCCAATACTTTGACCACCTGATGCAAAGAGCCAACTCATTAGAAAAAGACCCTCATGCTGAGAAAGACAGAAGGAAGGAGGAGAAGGATATGACAGAAGAGGAGATGGCTGGATGGCATCACCAACTCAATGGACAGGAGTCTGAACAAGTTCTGGGAGATGGTAAAGGACAAGGAAGCCTAGTGTGCTGCAGTCCATGGGGTCACAAAGGGTAGGACACAACTGAGCAACTGAACAACAACAACAAAACTAGAGAAGTAAATCAAGGAGACGTGACAGGTGAACCGTGTACTTCTGATACATTAAGTAAAGACTGTTACCACACCAGAGAGGCAGAAACCAAGAAGGGGATATGGTGTTAACAGCAAAATGTCTGCCTTTCCACTCCAATTCCTTCTATTTGTATATCATACTTGTAGATTATAAGACCTGGTCATAATGCCCTGAAAGTCGCTGATCTGATGACTGGACTAAACCAGGTGAACCTAAGCCCTTTTTATCTACTCTATACCAAACAATGTGTTAAACGCTGGGGACATAAACAGGAATAATACACAGTCCCTGCCTTCAAACTAATCTAATGATATTCTAAGAAATGTGTAAAATTGGGCTTTCTGTTTCTTCTTAAGCAGCAGCCCACTATACTCTTATGGGGAAAAAAAGAAGTGATAATTTTTCATACTTTATTAACACTCATAGACAAAAGAACTGCAAGAGATGAACTCTCATTTTACCCACAAAGCCTTAAAAAAAAAAAAAAGCTTTATGATTAGAAAAGTACTTGGTAAAAAAAAAGAAAAAGAAAAGTACTTGGTGTGTGAAAAAAGCCTGTCTGTGTGTGTGTGTACATTATTTCTAGAAAAATAAACTTAGAAATGAAATGCCCTAAAATTACATCTCCAGATATTGTTAATACTTTGGTATGTATTTTTCTTCAGTTTTTCCCCCTATGTATATATACCAACACTCTAATAAGGCATGTGTGTATACTTTATGACTTTCAATATTTACCAACTCTTCTATATACTTTCCTGTGTTATGTGTAATTATTATTATTTAATATCTGTATTATGGGAATTGAAATAAATGTGTATGTGTGTGTGTGTGTGTGTGTGTGTGTGTGTGTGTATTATATATATATATATATAAAATACAGAAAGAGAGAGGTTTTTTCTTAACTAGTTTGGCCAATTTGAGTTGTAAAAAAATAGCATATTCTCAAATGGAGAGAGTAGCATGGAAACATATACACTATCATATGTAAAACAGATAAACTCACTTGGGCATGAACGCTCCATTGACTAAGGATGGTTCATCGTCATCCAGTCCATCAAAAAGATGTGACTTGGCTGTGCCTGTTGTTTGTAAAGCCTTTGGTCGGACTCTGGTGGCAGGGCGGGGTGTCAGTTTATAATGAGTAGGTGTAGTAAGAGCCTTTTGGGCTGCTGGATTTGTTGGTTTCAATCTCTGAAAAAAAAAAAAAAAAAATCAAGGATAGCTCTAGTTTAACTCAAATATGGTACTGGCCCTAAAAATCAGAAGACTAGCTTTCACATCTCATCTCTGCCATTCACCAGCTAGATATCTCTTGGAGTCTCAGCTCCCAGAACACAAGGATTTCTCACCCAACTTTGTATGAATGTGTGCATGCTAATTAAACTGCCTTTATTTCTCTACAACTGATTTTCATTCATCTCACCAGCCTCATTTCAAATGGGTTTGTCTGACTTGTTTCAAAACGTAATTGATACATTCCATTTGAAGTGCTTCACAAATCAAAATGTCTTAACAGAACATATTAATATACCTTGTGCATTTCTCTTCATCTTACAAAACAGAAAAGCCTGCAATTGTTTTGCTTTCTAAAACAAAGATGACAAAATTTATGTTCATTTTAAGAAAATATAACATCAAAATTCTAAGCTTATTTTATTAAATTTTTAATTTTTCATTTTTAATTTAAATAAAACATCTTCAAGAAAAACTGAGACACAACCATAAACAACTTTTATGCAATATAAATCATTGAAAAATGTATAGACATTAACTTAAAGAAGTGCCTCCTAATTCCTCTCTTTATCTCTTGGCAAGCATGAATCCACTGTCTCTGTGCATCTGTGTATTCTAGACATTTTATATAAATGGAATCATTGTCTTTATGTTTTGCTTAATTTAGCAATATTTTCAAGATTCATTCACACTGTAGCATGTATTGTTAGTTCATTCCATTTTATGGCTGAAATGATATTCCATCATACAGATATATAACACTGTGTTTATCCATTCATCAGCTGATGCACTCTATTACTGCATATACTAAACTAAGGCTGGGTAAATTTAATAATGTACAAGTCTGATCATCCTCATTAGATAGCAAGCTCTTAAGAGAAAACATTCTTGTTTATTCTTATTAGGTACCCTCAGTGCTGAACACAATGACTAGTCATACATAAATGACTAAATAATACTGTATACCTAGCAACTTATTTTAATTCTCAACACTGAATAGAATTACTATTGCCATTTTACAGATGAAATTCAGAGAAGCAAAAAGAGATGCCCAACATCTCACAGACTGTAAGTGGTAAAATAAGGATTAAATGGACCAAAGACTACTTTTAATGCCACACCACAGTGAGCAGAAGATCATTTCTAGAGGCTACTAGACTAAGACAATGCTATGTAGAAACCAGGAGAAAAAAATTTTGATTTGCCATTTAAGACATTATGACGTTAAAAAAAAAAGAGACATTATGATGCTAGAGAAATCAGCCTCTAAGAACCTTAGTTTGCTCAACTCTAAGAGTATAATATCTGACTTATTTCAGGGCTCAGCCTTAAAAAGTCTCAGTCTTCACCTCAGTCTAATACTCATTTTCACTGTCATGCTGCCTTCCAGATACAGAAATAATTTAGTTTTTTTGTACCCCTGGCCTACTGAAAAGCATAAATAATGTGCCTTAAAAACTTAATTACAAAACCAACACAAGATTGTAAAGCAATTGTCCTCCAATCAAAATTAAGTTAAAAAAAAAATTAAACCTAAGTTTTCCTACTCTGAGAACTGATTTTACTGAAACTTCCTTAAATTTACCTCTTCTTTCTTCTTAGGGTCTGACATGGGATTCCGGAAGAGAGGAGAGTCTCCGAAAGGTGAGTATGTCAGACTATTGATGTGCTGTTGGAGAACAGCCTGCTGGGCAGCAGAAGCATTTGGATCTGTCAAAGCTTTGTAAAAAGGGAAAGAAAAGGCAAGACGTCAGTCCAAAGATCCAGCGCCTTAAATCAAGAGAGCTCAAGACTCCCTTCAAAATGTTCAGACACACTCAGTAGCATTACTGGTAGAGAGCAGAGGAGCAAACTGTGAAGAAAACCAAACAATCTAAAATATCAAAGATATGAGGAGCATTTCACAAGAGACAACACACAAAAAATTTTACTGAGGTATTCATTATTGCTAATAATCAAAAGAAATGTAAACCATAACAACCTTGAAGACATTTTATATCTATTTCATTAGCAATGGAACAGCTGTATAAAAAGGGATACAGTATGACTTTCAGAAACACTGCAAATTGGTTTAACTGGTCTGAAAGAAACAATGACAGTACATAGAGCAAGTACTGTTTTTATATTTTTTAACCTAATAATTTCAATCATGGAAATTTAACCCAAAGACTGAATTAAACTAGAAAGAAAATAAAGAAATGTTTCCAAGTGTTCACCAAACATTTTCTGCAATAGTCAAGACTTGGAAACAACCTATGTCCGACATTAACACTTGCAAAAATCATGCTTCATCAACATGATGGATTAAGTAGGTATTAAAAATGACAATATGGAAATAAGGTATCTTTGATTCAATAAGTAAAAAATTTAAGAATAAAAAATATTAAGTACACTGAGAACATAGAGGAAAAAGGTAGCAAACAAAAGTGAAAATGGCTGTATTTCGTCCTTATGAGACAGGAACAATGATCTACAATTGTATACAGTAAAAAGAAACCAGCAACAAGTAGTCCCACAACTATCTGCACTGCACCTTGACTGATGAAGAAACTTCTTTGCAAGATAAATATTTCAAAACCAAATACTGTGAAAAATAAAATCACAGTGATTTCACTTTTAGAAATAAAATACTTTTTTGTTTATAAACATTTAAAATAAGGTTAAACCTAAAATAAATAAGATGAGTAATATAAAGGGGGTACCATAAACAAAAAGATTGTAAAAAATTTAAAACGGGGGAGAAAGACAAGAGAAGCATCAACAACAAACCTAGAACAGAAAATTAAAGTAAGATTAATGAAAAGGAGGTAGAGCTACCTTAGTCAAAGTGAGCTTTCTTAAAACTGGATGTATTCACTCAATACTAAAACAATGTTATGTTGATGTATAAGGAGAGAGTACAAATTTGCTCAGGAGTGTGGAACCCAGGGGAGATGTCAATTTGAAGATCATAAGCTGTCTGTGCTCAGAAAGTTCCTAAATCCAATTTCAGACTACTGCTAAGAAAAATATACAGGAAGTAGCTTTTGATACACAGGGCTGCACAATAACATGATGTTTTTCTGTGGACTATACAATGATACTGAAGAAAGCCTGAATACTTTTATTAAAGAGCTCTAATATTCACTGATCAGTTTGTCACCTGATAATCAATTATGTATTAAAATAAAAAAAACACTGATCAGGACCATCATTTAACAAGTATAGGTCACCTTTCCTGGACATACTCAAATAAAAACTTCCTCAACTAATCCAAACATAATTAGGAATGTGTGCAAGGATGTCTTTATTTCTGTATGTTTAAATATAAAATCCACTCTATGTTAACTAGATTATTTCAAATACAGAAAAGAGAGCTGATTAGTTAGCAAAAATAAGAGAACAAGCAAACATAAGCATTACTGAAGCTATCATTGACTGGTGTTATAGTCAGTTCTGGTCATAAAAGTTGAAAACATGCTGAAAAATCACATCATGATCAAATGATTAAAAAGATAGAAGGATTAAAAATCAAGTTTTCTGAGAACAGAAGAAATTGATACTTTAATTGAAAGAAAGGCAATAGGGTTACCACAAAGAAAACTGTAGGAGATTGATCTTGCTTGGGTTTAGGAGGTAAATGTAGAACCTCTCTAAGGCTCCTCTGTCCATGGGATTTGCCAGGCAAGAATACTTAAGTAGGTTGCCATTTCCCACTCTAGAAGTAGAACCACTGAGTTGAAACTCTAAAAAGGCTTTTTCCGGTAAGCGGCCTGAGCTGACCCTTGAAAATGGTGCGCTATTCACTCGACACAGAAAACCCCACAAAATCATGCAAATCAAGAGGTTCAAATCTTCGTGTTCACTTTAAGAACACTCGTGAGACTGCCCAGGCCATAAAGGGTATGCATATCCGAAAAGCCACCAAGTATCTGAAGGATGTCACTTTAAAGAAGCAATGTGTGCCATTCCGTCGTTACAATGGTGGAGTTGGTAGGTGTGCACAGGCCAAACAGTGGGGTTGGACGCAGGGTCGGTGGCCCAAAAAGAGTGCTGAATTTTTACTACATATGCTCAAAAATGCAGAGAGTAATGCTGAACTTAAGGGCTTAGATGTAGATTCTCTGGTCATTGAGCACATCCAAGTGAACAAAGCCCCCAAGATGCGGCGCAGGACTTACAGAGCTCACGGTCGGATCAACCCCTACATGAGCTCTCCCTGCCACATTGAGATGATCCTTACTGAAAAAGAACAAATTGTTCCTAAACCAGAAGAGGAGGTTGCACAGAAGAAAAAGATATCCCAGAAGAAACTGAAAAAACAAAAACTTATGGCCCGGGAATAAATGCCGCAGAAAATAAATGCAAATAAAAGTAAAAAAAAAAAAAAAAGAAACTCTAAAAAGGCAGGTTTTGGTTTCTAAACAACCTGAACAATGTACTGGACTGACATGTAAAGAAGCCACCACAGCTGAGGCTTTTAAGTAAGAGACTCCAACAAGCTCTAAAGCACCTTTCAGATCCTGTGATGCAAAGATGTGCATTCTAAATCAATAGAGCTACATTTAAATGGGCAGTAACACAACTATATGTAACTACAATATCAAATTCATGTCAGGAACTTTTAACTGGCTTTGGGAAAAGATGGATTATTAAAAAACCAATCAAAAGCAATCTTAGTAAAAATAGCAGGTTACGATATTTGTGCTACCTCTTACTGAAATAAAAACTAAGGAAAAGAAAAAAAACTTAAATAACTTTTTACAATAAAATGGATTTTAATTTTCACACAGAAATTAAAGAGTTCTAATTAACCTCTAGTACCTCCACAGACCTAATTAAAATCTATGGTTAAAACAAAGTAAATTATCTACATAACACATAATGACAAAGAATAGGAAGGTGTAAATGAACAGATGAGAAAACATAACAAATGTCTAGAGAAAGCAGTGGACAAAGTGATAAAGCAGAAGAAAGTAAACTGTATCTTGAATAATAGTCAAAAGGGGGACTTTCTGCCTTAATCCCAGAAAGCTTAGTGATTTTTAAGAATACTACATTTGAGAAAGTGAGACTGTGAAAAAATAATCAATACAAAGTATATATACAAAAAAACTACTCTACCCTGTCATCTTCCTAATCATAAAACTGATGAATAAAAATTGCATCTAAGAACAGGATGCTTAAAAGAAGGAACGTTCAGAGAATGAGAAAAACAATAAAAATCCAAAAAGATGATTCAGGAGACAATAAAAAACCTTACAAAAAGTAGAAACATGAGTTTAAAAAAAAAGAAAATCAAAACATTAGGACAGAAAAGGTCTGTGAACTCTCTGGCAGTCCAGTGGTTAGCACTTGGCACCCTCACGACTGGGGCCCACATTTGAAACCTGGTTGGGGAACTAAGATGCCACAAAACTCACAGTGTGGCCAAAATAAAGAAAAGGTATAAGCAAATCACAAGAATTTCAGAACAAAGAGACAATCCTAAATGTTAATGGGGGTGGGGGGAACGAGTTTCAGAAAGGCATGAAACTTACCAGTAACGATTAACAGAAGAAATACAGTCAAAGTTCTGAAGGTGAATTACTTTCACATCAGAATTTCATAATAAGTGTGTGGAACAAATGAAGATGTTTTCAAAACTATAAGCAGTCAAAGTTTATCTTTCATATAACCTTAACTTGAAAATTTAGGAAATGAAGAGAAAAAAACCTATATCCAAGACATATCAGTTTCCAGTGAGTAGACTTGAAGGGAATATCCCAGAGCAATGCTGAAGGCCTAGGGAGTAAACAGAGTTCATATTGCAGCAGGACAGAGAGATCAAAGGATGAGGTAAAAGAATTCTGATACCACCCTTAAGAATTTGGACTAATGTAAGGTGATATGGGCGGGTAACGCAAGGGAAAAAAAATAATTAGAAGTTCCAGGAGAAAGAAATAGCTGTATGAGAACAACTTAAGTGGCTAAGTAGCAATGTTTTCAGTTGTAATAAAATGCTGTGTTCCTTTACAACTTTTATTCTTTCCCCAAAGAAAAGAAGACAGTAAATATTAGGAGAAAGTACTTTATAATACAAAAATATAAAAAGGGCAAAGAAATGAGAGAAAAAGGGTAAGGAAGGGTACTACTAGCCTTAACTTGACCACGGAGACTCAAGAAATATGATCTCCTAGTTGACAGAGTAAGAAATGTAAGTAAGGACATGGCTTAAATTTGCAAAGGCTTCTCAAAATGTGAAACATGAGGATTATACCTCTTCTTCATCCATCTCAGTTACTCTGTATCTGCCAGGTGATATCAGTTTTTTATTTTTGGTAAAATATAATTTTCTTTAAAATAAGGTATTTAAGGGACTTCCCTGATGGTCCAGTGGTTAAGACTGAGCTTCCAACACAAGGGATGCAGGTTCAATCCCTGGTCAGGGAACTAAGATCCCACATGCCACACTGCGTGGCCAAGAAAATAAAAAAAATAAAGGAACAAAAGAAAACGGACAATTAAAAAAAAAAAAATGTGTAAGTCACAAAGTAACTTAATTTTAAGTTAGAAATAATAATAAAGTGGCAGGCAGACATCACAAAAACTGGGAAGGGATATTCAAATGAATGAAATATGAAAAACTTTAATAGATAAAACTTAAGGAATTCAGTACACGTAGATATACTGGGAGAAGTGAATGAAGAAGAGAGGTGATCAGTGAGTTACATTCTCATCTATCATTAAAAAGTTAAACATATGTAGACTTAAGCAAAATACAGCAATATAAACACATCACTTACAGATATGAACTTATTTATACACCAGATCAATTAAAATTAAAACCACAAAAGTGGTTTCTTTGGGGGCATAAGCCTAGAAGTAAGGAAGCGGGTAAAACGAGGATCTATTGTTAAGTCCTTCCACACTACATGATTGTTTAATGACTTGTATATATGTACTGTTTAAGAAAGGATGGAATAGGGTAGCATGGAAATTGAAGTCAGCAAATTAAGTATTAGCAAGAAGTAAACCGAGAAAAGCCTTCTAAAGTGACTGACACTTACCTACTGGGGCCTGGGGGGCTCCAAAGCCCAAAGTAGCTGTCGTTGTATTAAATCCAGGGGCCCCAAAGGCTCCTGTACCAAGGGACCCTCCGAGCTTAGGTTGGCTGTTCCCAAACAAAGATGCCTGTCCAGCACCAAGAGCTATGGAGACAAGAGGAAAGAAAAAGTGCCACAGAGGATCCTTTGAATGTTATGTCAGAGGTTAGTTACTTAAAAATATAATACATTTGGAAACTTCATAATAACCACTCATTTCAACAAAAAAATCTAATACAGTAAATGCTACCTATATGCCAGGCACTGTGCTGAGATAGATAATACTTAGCCTCTCTGTGCTTCAGCTTCCTCAACTATAACATGAGACAATACACAGCTTAGATAGTTATCCTAAGATTAAAATAATACACACATATTAAGCATTTAGGAATCTGAAGAGATTAACAGCAGCAGCAGAAGCTGCAGAGACTAACATCCATTAAATATTAGCTACTATCATCTCATTTAACCTTTACAAATCTGAAGTAGGAACTATTATCCCCATTTTACAGAAGAGAGAATGGAAGGTTTACTAAATTAGTTCAAAGTCACAAACGTAGTATAAGTGGTAAAACCAGAGTTCAAACTTCAATGCATCTGACAATCAGCCAGGGCTCTTAACTAATACTGTATAGTAAAAACAGACTTGTAAAGAATTTTAAAATTGTCATTGCTCCTTAAATTTCAGCATCTGCAAATCAAAACATTCAACTGAACCAATTAATGCCTAATGAGTCCATGTTTACGAACTGTGTTGTTGGTAGTGATTTTTTTAAGTATAAAATGGGAAGAATTCAGTTTTTTAAAAATAAGCTATTGGCATAAATTAAAGGTACTTTTCCACTAGCCTGCCACTCTCAAAAAAGTTATAGTTATCAGCAATTTGGAAGATCTGAAGTTCCTTTCAACATATCAATGCTTCCTGACAGAGATATGGTTTACCAGGAAAATCACTTCAAACATATATACTTGGGATGTCAAAAATATAGATTACAAACAACTGTGAGATGCAACCAGAAAAAAGGACAGTCAGTTTATACTCAGAGAAGCATACAATATAAATTAATGAGGGTGACTCCAAAACGGACAAAACATTCCCTAACTGTTCAACCTCATTAATAACATTAAGAAGATAACAATACAGTAATGGGATTATTTCATCTTAAAAAACCCAGTTTTGAAACAGGGAATAAAACTTAACCCATTAGAAATTGGTGAAAATCTGAAGAAAAACTAAAAATATATTCCTTCAAAGGACATAGCTTACAGCAAAAATTTCAGGATTCTTTTTTTTCCCCCAGATAACTGACATCTCCTTATCCCTAAATAAAAGCTTAGATAAAACCTGAATATATAAAATGGATAAAAATTTCTGTTCTGGATGGGTGTGTATTTGCATTAGCCCTGAAGGAAGAATCAGGAAACAGTCTAAAAATCACTGTATTTCAGTAAAGCCTACAAAATAATAAAAATGCATAATTAAAGGACTTACACAAGTTGAGGGATACTCTGATGTGATAATGTCAATTTATTAAACGTGTCATATTCATGATTTGTTGTAGAAATCATAAGGAAGATATACTGGGGGCACCATGGTAACACTGTTTTTAAAAGCTCCAAGTATGCTCAAAGAATAAGTAAAAATATATTCCTTTGAGACCTTCTAATGAATGTCAGAATGTAATTATATATATCAGAATGTCAGAACATATTAGCTTTGGGTAGATTATTCTGTATATCTTAGTCTAACAAACTACTAAATCCCACAGAGCAGAAGAGTGGGTTTGATCCCTGGGTCGGGAAGATCCCCTGGAGAAGGTAAAGGCAACCCACGCCACTATTCTTGCCTGGAGAATTCTAGGATAGAGGAGCCTGGCAGGCTACACTCCATGGGTCGTAAAGAGTCAGACACAACTGAGTGACTAACACACACACATCCCCTTAAACTTCATGGAAAATATTAAAAACTAAAACTCCTTAATAATATTACTAAGCAATTATCAAGAAAATGTCATACTACTGATATCCCTGAGAAACAGTTACTATCCCTGTGAAACAAGAAACTGACCCACCCATAATTTAATGAGTGTTCCTTAATCTGAGCACACTGGGAGAAAAAAAAATTCATGTCAAAGAATACTATAATATTTCATACTGACTGGTCACTTAAATCTAAGTGTACAAAAAATTTACGTATTTGTACATTTAAAGTTTCTACAGCCTACTAGTCATGAAGTACCCAAAGGCCTATGTTACATGAAAATGTACTTCTGTTGAGGCATGAGTTTGAATCTCTTATCACTCAAAGCAAAAAGCTATATAAGAATACCCATTTAGCTAGTTGAGTTCAGTTGCTCAGTCGTGTCCAACTCTTTGCAACCCCATGGACTGCAGTACGCCAGGATTCGTCCATCACCAACTCCGGGTGTTTGCTCAAACTCATGTCCATCAAGTCAGTGATGCCATCCAACCATCTCACCCTCTGTCATCCCCTTCTCCTCCTGCCTTCAAACTTTCCCAGCACCAGGGTCTTTTCCAAGGAGTCAGCTCTTCGCATCAGGCGGCCAAAGTATTGGAGTTTCAGCTTCAGCATCAGTCCTTCCAATGAACATTCAGGACTGATTTCCTTTAGGATGGACTGGTTAGATTTCCTTGCAGTCCAAGGGACTCTCAAGAGTCTTCTCCAATACCACAGTTCAAAAGCATCAATTCTTCAGTGCTCAGCTTTCTTTATAGTCCAACTCTCACATCCATACATGACTATTGGAAAAACCATAGCTCTGACTAGACAGACCTTTGTCAACAAAGTAATGTCTCTGTTTTTTAATATGCTGTCTAGGTTGGTCATAGCTTTTCTTCCAAGAAGCAACTGTCTTTTAATTTCATGGCTGCAATCACCATCTGCAGTGATTTTGGAGCCCCCCAAAATAAAGTCTCTCGCTGTTTTCATTGTTTCCCCATCTATTAGCCATGAAGTGATGGGATAGGATGCCACAATATTAGTTTTTTAAACGCTGAATTTTAAACCAACTGTTTCACTCTCCTCTTTCTCTTTCATCAAGAGGTTCTTTAGTTCTTCTTCACTTTCTGCCATAAGGGTGGTGTCATCTGCATATCTGAGGTTATCGATATTTCTCCCGGTAAGCTTGATTCCAGCTTGCACTTCATCCAGCCCAGCATTTTGCAATGATGTACTCAGCATATAAGTTAAATAAGCAGGGTGACAATACACAACCTTGACATACTCCTTTCCCAATTTGGAACCAGTCTGTTGTTCCATGTCCAGTTTTAACTGTTGTTTCTTGACCTGCATACAGGTTTCTCAGGAGGCAGGTCGTCTGGTATTCCCATCTCCTTAAGAATTTTCCACAATTTATCGTGATCCACACAGTCAAAGGCTTAATGTTTCCTTCAAACACAGGGAATGTTGGTAAAGAACATTTCCAACTGCTGATATGATAGCTGATAGCTCAGTTGTTAAAGAATCTGCCTGTAATGCAGGAGACCCCAGTTCGATTCCTGTGTCGGGAAGATTCGCTGGAGAAGGGATAGGCTACCCACTGCAGTATTCTGGCCTGGAGAATTACATGGACTATATATAGTCCATGGGGTTGCAAAGAGTCAGACAAAACTGAGTAACTTTCACTTCCCCTAAAACATAGTCCAAAGCTACAATGTTATTCTAATTGTGGTATCATGCAATGCAGAATTCACTAATGAGGGTACGCATACCTAATAGTCTCTAGACACATTCCTCTCAAAGACAAAAGCCTGCCTTAGCAGATGTAACCATCAAAGAATTTCAATAGTGTGTACTCAGTGATCACAATTCTCGTTTCCCTATATCATCTATTGGTGCTATGATTGGGGTGTAAAGTTCTTTATTGATTGTAATTGGTTTTTAGTTTCTATGGGCAAGGCATCAATTAGGACTATGTAACAGCAATGAAAATGAGATTCACTGTCTGCGAGGCTCAATTGTTCAAGGAAAACCAAATATATTCAAACAAACAAAAAGACTAAGATATTACATCACGTGGAACAGAAGACAACAGCAACAAGAAAAAACTTACAGACCACTTTACAATCTTGTACAACAGAATAAAGTACTGCAAATCACAGTCTGCAAAACCCAGAAACCAAAGTGGAGAGAATGACAACTTCTGACCACATAAAAATAAAACTGGTACATTAAGATACCATAAACAAAATTAAATGATAAAGACAGAGTGGAAAAATCTGGTAACAGACATTATCCAAGCTTAGGTTTACAGTTCATAAACTAGAGTCAAAACTACCTTGAAAAAGCCCACACCAAAGCTTAATCTTTCCTCTGGGATTAGACAAGAACACTAATGTCAGGAGTTATATTCTGCTTAAGTTTAAGGAACACACTGTACAAAACCCCACAGATTTTTAGTTTTCATTTCTTGCAAAATATGTTGTGGAATTTGAGTAAACTCAAAAGCTCAAAAAGTTTTCCATAGAACCAAAAAGATTTAATATCCACAGTATATAAAACATTATCAAAAGTAAACGAAGATCAAATATAAATAGAGAACTGAAAGATGCAAACAGCCAGGAAACATACACAAAGGTATCCCTCACTGGTAATCAGCACAGTGCAAATTAGAACTACCACCTTTCACTATCATTCACACAAAGAAGAAAACAAACAATATGGAAAGGGTAAGAAAAAGGGAGCATTTTTATAAAATATGGGCAAAAATGCAAACTGGCATTCTTTGTGGAAGGCAAATTAAAATTAGCAAGACTGACCAAAATTCAAAAATATGTGTATATTCTGACAATTCCCAACTCAATCCTAGAGTAACACTACCATACACAAAATTACATAACACAGATCTTCACTACCACACTGCTAATAAAATCAAATAATTCAAATGACCATCAGCAGGAAAAAAGTTAAATTATGGTATATGTAAGTACTCATGTGTTATGTGCGTGTGTATATATATACATGCACACAATGGAACACTTAATAGATACTTTTAAAGAAATGGGTTAGATATACATATTATCAACCCAAAGAAAAAATATATGCCCCAAATGTCATGGGAAATGAAAAAAAAAAAGCAGAATAAGGAAGCTGCTTTCAGTTTGAAACATTTTTGACCACAGCACATAATATGAAATACACTGAGACCCATAACACACACATACATAAAACTAAAAGTTAAATCAATATTTAACCTTGCAATATACAATGATTTTTTAATTCTAGTTCATTTTAAAGAATGCTGGTTGCAATCAAGTACATTAATATTGTACCACCTGATATATCTCAGCCTTTGGTTTAAAAAACACTGGTGTAGGACATGGTTTCCTTTCAAGAATATCACAAAAATTCTCTATATAAAACACATACAGCATACAAACATACATGTGTGTATATACATATATGGAAAGTGTATATAAAGAAGTCTGACAATATACACGCCTAACTTTCAACAGCTGTTACTTCACTATTGAAAAGTGTGGGCTTTTCATGTTAGTTCTGTTACTGACTTTTTAAGACCTTATATCTTTTATTTTAAAAAGAAAACAAAGGGAAACAGTTCAGGGAGTACAAAATGAGGTTCTATTCAAAGGAGATTACAGATAACTGGACAATAGGGCCAGAGAACACAGAAATAAATGGTTTGGAACTAAATGACTCACCTATGGTCAGATGAATTGGGGAAGTAGACAAAACTATATGCTTAAATTACCCTGTAAGCACTTACTCATTTTATGACCATCACCCTCTCCAACTGTTTAAAACAGCTGGGCAGGTAGAAGGAACAACGTCTTCAAAGGCATTGAAAAATAATTATCAATGGCAGGAATGGAGACAAAGGCTTGACATTTTAGCTCTATTAACAAAGTGAGAAGAATGGAAAAGCATGCACAGACCTTGCAAAACCTCAATCTATATGTTAATTACTTCGGCATGTACTCTTACTGCTGCATTATTATTAGGGTAATAAAGCTTACTTAACTAACAGTTCAGGGTCTCAGGGACTTGTCATCATACTGACAGGTCTCACATTAAGTACTGAAAATCCCAGGGAGACCAGGACTATCAGAGAACATTTTGTAGAAAAGGAATGAATATATATCTTCTAAGATAAATGAGCCAGTGTTTTAAAGCCTGGTAAAGCATATGGGAATGTTTTATAAATCTGTTTGTGAAAATGAAAATCTATAGGCCTCTTCTTTTCATACATATGATCAAACTGAAGTCTTAAGTTCCAACAGCTAGAAAGCCAAGTTGTATCACTTGCTAAGTCTCACGGTATAATTCCTTACCTGTTCCAAATCCTGCACCAAGCCCCGTTCCCAGAGTGCCAGGTCCTGGTTTACTTCCAAAAATACTATTCCCACTGGTATTTGTGCCGAATCCTAGAAGGACAAAAGAGTGAGTACACTGTACTTTAACACAATTCTCAATTTCCTATACAAGGGAATTTAAAACAAAGCAGTCTGACCATAGGTTTTGCATCCTTTCATTTTTTGACATTTAGAAATCCTAAATGGCAGGAAAAAAAATTTTTTTATAACCATAAATAGACCCCCAGTCTTCCTATTTACTTAATTACATTTTAGACTTAATTCAGTATAGGATAATACCCAATATTAAAGCAAAGTGATTGTGCTTGAGCTTGCGGAACATTCCCTTTGTAAGACTCAAAGCCTCCATTGTTCTTTTTAAACTTAGTTAATTTATTTGGCTGCCTCAGGTCTCAGGTGCAGCTTGGCATGTGGGATTCTTAGCTCCCTGACCACAGACCAAACCCGCATCCCTGGACCACAAGAAAAGTCCTCTCAAAGCCTGCATTCTATGCTTCATGCTTAATTAATAGAAGAAAAATAATTCCCTCAAATTTTCACTGAAAAATAAGACAGTCAACCAAGACACTTCACTGAACCTAAAGATTCTTGCTAAGTGAAGATTGCCTATAAAAATTTCTACAGCAGGATTTGTTTTGAATAGATGGGACCTTGTATGAATAGTAATGTGTGGCTGTAATCACACATTGAGAAGCTTTAATGGCGTCAAATTCAATCAACTTATAGGAGCACAGAAGGACTCAGCTAGCTAATATTAAAAAAAAAGATAACGAATAATATCTATGAATATCTTTGAGTAGAATTATTTCATTGTCAGAGGTGATGGAGAGTTGAACAAAACCACCCTTTCATTGTGATCCATTGTTTACAGAAAATCCTGTGATTCCCTTCTAAAATCCACAGGTCTCCCCACAAAGGCACGTACATCATATCACTCTACTGCTGCTATTATTTCTCTCTTGTTCACATATGTCCACACTTTCTGTGCTCCTTTTGGAGCTAAACATCAACAAAACAGCTAACGAACATACCATTAATTTCTTTTGATAAGAGGGAAAAACTAATCACTGGCCAGCAAATTCTGTTTGTGAAACATTTGAAGTCTTTTATAAAGGTATCGTGGAGGTGAACAAGTTCAAAACATATTAGAATAAAGTGTTTTGGAATACATATCAGTGTCACGAACTAAGAATATTTTACTGTGTCATGCCAGTTTTGAATTTACATCTAAATTAAAAATGCTAAGAAAAAAAGTTTAAACAGTTAAAAACATATTAATAAAGACATTTAAAAATCCAAGAAAGTAATCTGACATACTTCTAATATATTTAATTCATACATTCATTAAATCTTTACAACTGTCTTAATAGCTATGCCACAAAATGGAGTACTGCCTGCTCAAGCACAATCAATTTTCTTTAAAACAAAACAAAACAAAAAAACCAGAATATATACTGGAGATGTTCTTTGTTTTTCTGAGTTAAAATTTTACCAAAAAAGATCTTCCAGTCCCACAGCAGCAAACAAGATACTCGTGAACTACCTCAAACCCACAGGAGGGAAATAAGTCCCAACTTACACTGTTTATACCACACATTTCCAGATTCTCACTGACAAAAGCTTATCAACTCAGTTATTTCAAAACAACTTTAAAACTAAGAACAATTAATCAACAGTTACTTTACAACAGAAGAGCCAAGAATATACAATAAAGAAAGGACAGTCTCTTCAATTAATGGCATTGGAGAAATTGGACAATCACACATAAAAGAATAAAACTGGACCATTATCTTACACCATAAACAAAATGGATTAAAGACCTGAACACAAGATCTGAAATCATAAAATTCCTAGAAGGAAGCATAGCGGGTAAGTTTCTCTATATCTGTCTTGGTCATGATTTTTGGATCTGACACTAAAAGCAAGGGCAAAAGAAAAATAAGTAAGTGGGACTATAATTAAAAAGCTTCTACACAGAAAAGGAAACCACAACAAAATGTAAAGGCAATCTACTGAACAGGAGAAAATATTTGCACATCATATATATGATACGTGGCTAAAATTCAAACTACATAAAGAATTCACACAAATTATTGGCAAAAAAAATCCAATTAAAAAAATGCAAGGAGGACAGGAACGGACGTCTTTCTAAATACTACATACAGATGACCAACAGGTACATGAGAAGATAACATAGCTAATCACCAGTGAAATGCAAATCAAAGCCAATGACATCACCTCACTGTTGTCAAAACGACTACTATCTAAAATGACAACAAATAAGTGCTGGTGAGAATGTGGAGGAAAGGTGGATCCTTCTTACAATGTTGGTGGGAATGTATGGTGCAGCCATGATGGAAAACAGTATAGTATGGAAGGTCCTCAAAAAATTAAAAATAGAACTACCATACAATTCAGCAATTCCACTCCTGGGCACACACCCAAAGAAAACGAAAACACTAATTTGAAAAGAAATATGTACCTCAATATTTGCAGCAGCATTATTTACTATAGCCAAGATATGGAAGCAATCTAAGTGCATATCAATGGATGAATGGGTAAAGAAAACATGGTATATATGTGTAACAAAATATTGTTTAGCCACAAAATACAAAGAAAACTTTGCATCTGTGTAACATGGAGAGACCTTATGGGCATAATGCTATGTGAATTAAGCAAGGCAAAGAAAATAAAATACAAATAAGTGACACAAGACAAAGACAAGTGTTCTCACTTATTTGTGGAATGTTAAAAAACAAAATCACCACCAGGAAAAATAAGCTCACCATACAGAGAACAGATCAGTGGTTGCCAGAGGCAGAGGGTGGGTGATAGGCAAAATGGGTGAAAGAGAATCAAAAGGGGCAAATTCCTGGGATTTTAAGACATAGCATGCTGACTATAGTTTAAAATACTGCACTGCATATCTGAAAGTTGCTAAGAGAGTAGGTATACATGGTTTTTCCAGTAGTCATGTATGGATGTGAGAGTTGGACTATGAAGAAAGCTGAGCGCCGAAGAATTGATGCTTTTGAACTGTGGTATTGGAGAAGACTCTTGAGAGATCCTTGGACTGCAAGGCGATCCAACCAGTCCACCCTAAAGGAAATCGGTCCTGAAGGACTGGAAGGACTGATGCTGAAGCTGAAACTCCAATATTTTGGACATCTGATGCAAAGAACTGACTCATTGGAAAAGACCCTGATGCTGGGAAAGACTGAAGGCAGAAGAAGGGGATGACAGAGGATGAGACGGTTGGAGGGCATCACTGACTCAATGAACATGAGTCTGAGTAAACTCTGGGAGTTGGTGATGGACAGGGAGGCCTGACGTGCTGCAGCCCATGGGGTTGTAAAGAGTCGGACACGACTGAGTGACTGAACTGAACTGAGTAGGAGATCTTAGAATTTTCATCACAAGAAAAAAAATTTCTATTGATGATGATAAACATTTCACAATATATACAAATATTTGACCATTACATTGAACATCTGAAATGTAATGTAATGTCAGTTCAGTTCAGTCGCTCAGTCGTGTCCAACTCTCTGTGACCCCATGAATCACAGTATGCCAGGCCCCCCAATGTAATGTCAATTATGTATCAATTTTTTAAAAAGGTTAAAGATCAATACTCAAAAGATCTTCAACC
Source organism: Odocoileus virginianus (assembly GCF_023699985.2). NCBI lineage: Eukaryota > Metazoa > Chordata > Mammalia > Artiodactyla > Cervidae > Odocoileus > Odocoileus virginianus. The sequence goes on from NC_069683.1 coordinate 30,563,451, forward strand.
TCTCTAAACTGTTGCTCACCAGTGCTGACATCCTGCCTGTAATTTCTCTCCTAAAACAATTGTATTCTATTCCTTTCATTCAGAAACTGACACTGTCATATACTCAATCTTTTTTTTTCTTTTTTCTTTTAAAAATACGGAACACTTCACGAATTTGCATGTCATCCTTGCGTAGGGGCCATGCTAATCTTCTCTGTATCGTTCCAATTTTACATATACTCAATCTTAAACTAGTCCTTGTTAGGAATAATTAGTAAGAAAAGGAACAGATGACTCTAAAGAATGACTTAAGGGTGTGGCAACATCAATTGTAGCAAGTATTCCAACCTTTTCAACTCTGGATTTATCATTACCATAATGAAATACAATCCCATACTGGGTAACATGCAACTAACAATGAAGTAACAATGCTACGAATCTTCGTGCAACCTTATTCCATTTCCAGGTTTGTTATATGACTTATTTCCAAATCAGAAGAATATCTCTGCCCAAAACATCAAACTGACAGCTTTCCAAGACAAGAGAAACATCAAAGAAAGTCTCACTTAGATCTGGATCCCTCTAGGGTGGTAATGGAATGATTAAGTTCACCCAAGAGTAAAACAAAACCTGTCACCCAGCAATCTGTATTCCTTGGGAGTCTTTCCTCTCAGGGCTTATTCATTAATAAATTCTTAATGAGCACCTACTCTATGCCAGGCACTAGGTCAGCATTAAGGATTTTTTTTTTAAAAAAAGGACAATTTAGCACATAAGTTAGTGAGGCACATCAAATAAAGATGAGTTTTCATTTCTAAATCAAGTAGTCTACACAAATACCTTGTCAGAAAATATATTTAATTCTGAACATCAAGTGTGCTACCAAAAAACAAGCCTTTTCAAAGGGAACAAAATTATCTCTTAAGGGGGACAAAAAAAATCACAGATAAAAAATAGTTTATGCAGTTGGGGTGGGAGGGAGGTTCAAGAGGGAGGGCATAATATATACTTACAACTGATTCAAGTTGTTGTATGGCAGAAACCAACACAACATTGTAAAGCAATTATCCTCAATTAAAAATGGTTTATGGTCTTCTGAAGAGCCACAGTACATAAACAGATTATACAGTATATACCTGGTATTAAAATTTCATTAAGTGAGAAGATGATTAATAAGGGGGAAAAACGTCTACAAAGGATCCCTGGGGAAAAGGGAGTGACAGTGATTTTAAAAGGCTGAAAAACACTGATTTAACCCTTAAGTATCTTTCTTATCTTATTTCATAGATAAGAAACAAATACACAAAACTGATATCCATGCTAACCAAGTCCACTGTCTCAAGACCATTCTTTATTCATAGAGTACAGACAAAAAGGTAGAAAGTCTATAGGCAGAATGATAAACATTACTAGGAGTGAATGAACAACTTCACTCTTCACACTGTATAACAATGAAAGGGGTTATAAAAATCAAATCAAATATTAATACATTAATTTAAGAACTGGTACCTGATAAAGACTTATTTATCCCGTTCACACGGTTCCTCTTTCCATGAAAACATATACCATTCCAATGGATATTTAATGCAGCCTCTTTTTCCAGTACAAGATCATTTTAAAAACTCACGGAAAAAATTTAACTGCTGACTTAAGGCAAATAACCATTAACCAGTTTGTACTCATCTCCCACAAAATATCCAGAGCCTAATGTTATGTCTGGTACATGAAATACTTTAAACAAGTATTTCAATCACTATTTCCTTTGGTAAAGAAATGAACTTTCCATGACTGATTTAACTCAAAATATGGTGAATCTGTTTGAAAGCTTACTTAGGTAGTTATAGTTAAAATAAGAGAAATGTTTCTATTAAACAAATTAAAAAATTTTCAGCATGTCTCTGGAGAGTAGTTTAAGGTTCGTTTTTCTGTCTTCAATCTTACCTGCTATTGTCCAATTTTTTCCCCAATGAATGTGTATTCAAAATAAAACATTTTTGCCAACTATAGAAAAACTACTGAACAATCCCTCAAATCAGAAAGGCTTTAACTTTCAATAAGAATCATCAAATCTCAAAAAACAACAAAACACAAAACAACAACAACAACAAAAAGTTTAAAAAGGAATCATCAAATCTCACCTATTCACTACCTCCCTGTGTGAAAGAACTTGGTCTAAAACAATGTGTTATCTCAACCAAATGTGCTTCACTTTTTGTTTCTCAATTATTGATGAGGTAATCCAATGAAAATGTTTTCTTATTTTGAAAATAATCAACCTCCATTCGACAACCAACATTCTGCAGGATACCTCTAACTGCACCCGTTAAATACTGAATTTTATCCAAAGCAGGGAATCAAAAGAATATAAATTAGTTAAGGCAATTTATATCTCTTCTAGGCATCTTAACCCAAGTCCTTGAGTTTAAACTTTTCCCTCTGGTAATCTCCTATCAAGCCAGAGCTTACCTGTGAATTTTAAAATATTCCCAATAATATGAATCAGGAGAATGATGTGTGGTATAGTCAGTGTAACTTTAAGAGAGTCAAACCTGCTTTTTGTATGTACCAAAATTGGAAGTGTTTGTATTGGTTCCTAAAGTCAGGGTTGGTTTGTTACCAAAGAGCCCGCCACTCGTTGTACCAAATGAAGGAGCACTGGTTGTGCTGGTTCCAAACGTAGTAAGCTTGTTATTTCCAAACAGGGTCTAAAAAGAACACAACACAGGACAATTTTAAGTAGTATGTAAGACATACTCTAAATAGTAAATAGATAGACCAGGTATATTGGACTGGGTGTGTGGTAAGGGAGAGAAGATGTCGTAATTTTTATGAAAAAGGTATGAATAAGGATGAATAACGACTCTTAGAAAAGTATCTAATCTGAGCAAGATTAACAAGACAGAATGCTCCTAGCCTGAGAAGTTAATGATAACACCTGACCAAACGTAGTATTTCAGTGAGACAAAGAAAAAAATAACAAGGCAATCAAATTATTTTTTACCTGGTAACAAAAATGTTATCATGTATTCAATATGCCAGCAAAAAGAGTTATAGTAAAAAATTTAAACAAGCTGCAACATGGATGAACCTTGAAAACATTATGGTAATTAAAAGAAATCAGTCACCAAAGATGTGATTCCATTTACATGAAATATACAGAATAGGCAAATACATACACAGCTGATCTGAACTGACTGGGGGAAAATGAGAAGTGACTATTAATGGGGATGACGTTTCTTTTTAGGGTGACAAGTATGTTCTAAAATTGATTATGGTGATAGTTGCACAATCTGTGAATAAGCTAGAAACCACAAAATTTTAAACTTCAAAAGGGTGAATTGTACGGCAAGTGGATTACACCCCAATAAAGTTGTTAAAAAAAAATAAGAACTTTCTGAAGTGTTTTTTAAAGATAATTCTCTCAATTTCTCACCTCAAAAAAGATATAACAGACTTCAATCTCCATGAAAACCACCACATGATTTGGTGATTTTTTTTTTTAAACTATAGAGTCCAAAGCTTGTTGTAATGGACAAATGTAGACACCAAGTTTCTTTAAAAGGTATTTACTATTGTTTTTTAAGTCAAGTGTATTCCTAAATAGTAATGTTTTCCTTAAATGACGTAACAAGAAAAAATTCAGTTAACCCTCCAGCAGCATGAAAACCTTAAGAATAAAATTTTAGTAACTTGATCAACACCAAAAATATGTAATTACCAAATATGATACCAACTTATCACCCAAAACAGAAGGTAGAAACAGGAATTTAAAATGATCTGATTTTAAGGGCAAAAGCATCTCAACTTAGACTCAACAATTTAGCCAACGGGTGTGGTTAGTTCAGGAGACAAAGAAGTTTCAAAAAGAACCTACTTTCTGAAAATAAACCAATTATAAAGTTACCTATTTTCTGGTACTAAATAGCTTTCAGTTACTATCAGTATCAAATCATACAATATTACTCCCCCCAAATGCTGGAAAGACAGATTTTGCTTTTCTTAAATTCAGCATTCCATTTTTTTATTTTGTGTTTTTTTTTTGTTTTTTGGCTGTGCCATGTGGCTTATGGGATCTTAGTTCCACAACAAGGGATTGAATCCCCGGGCAGTGAAACCGAGTCTTAACCAATGGACCACCAGGAAATTCCCAAAAGACAAATTTTTCTTATAAATGCCTTTAGCAGCTTTATATACATCTTCAAATTACAGCGAAATGTAAAAACCTACCGAACCAACAGCACCAAATCCAGTATTGGTCTGCCCAAAGAGACTAGCTCCTGTTCCAAATGCTGTCCCAGTGCTGGTGTTTGTAGCTGTCCCAAAAAGACCTCCTGGCTGTGAGGCTTGGGTTACTCCAAATAGACCCTGAAAAAGGTGATCCAGATTACAAGATATCCTAAAATAGTCAGTTCTCTTTAGAATATTGATAATAGCTGCCATTTTTCCAAGTTTATATGACAGATACATAGCAACCTCATTATTTAGTTCTACAGATAAAACCTGTTTCCTTACCATGGTGTTGGTGCTTGGCTGTCCTAGTGTGCTGGTATTACCAAAGGAAAAACCAGTGGTCTGGGTGGTTGTGGGCTGGGCAAATGGTTTGCTGAAGAGGCTGGTAGTTTGATTCTGCTGGCCAAACAGACCACCAGGATTTGTTCCAAATCCAGTTGTACCTTTCAAGAAAAATAAGAAAAAATAAATGGGAGGGTTGGGGGGCTGGGCAGAATGCCAAGCCTCATAGTATCTAGTTTCTGCAATAGTTTGTTATTGATTACATACCTAAATTACCCTACATTCATTTACTACTCAAACTGGATAACCACTTCATTTTTCATCCTCCTTCACCTAATTCCAGGTTTGGCTCAGACTAATTTCCTACCTAATACTCTGATCTTAAGAACCCAGTCTGGGCTAAGTAACCTTCCTTTGTGAGCTGAAAGCTTTTTGTCTCTTTCACAAAGATAACACACTACACTTAAAATGTATGTGGGTACTTTAACCTTGTTGGAGTTTTTCTTCAGAACAGGGCTTTCTCTTTATGGCAATGTACCCAGCATAGGATACAACACAATAGTAGCACTTAGTGAATATGTGACTAATCTAAATCAAAGAATACCAAAACTACAAAGAATACAAATGCCACTTAAATATGTATTCATTTGTGTATGTATCTCTATAGAAGAATACCTGCTTGTTTCTACAGAGCAAATTGGTGGCTAGAGGTGAAAAAAGATGTTTCGTGATGTACTTTTTGTATTTTTTGAATTTTATATCATATATATGTATTAACTTTCACAAAGGTAATACTTTCATTAAGTAATTTAATAACCATCCTAGACTTCCCTCTTTCATACCCCACATCAAATCAATTCATAAATAAATCTCATCAGCTCTACATTCAAACTTGTTTCAGAATCTGACATTTTTATCAATCACCACAGCACCCTTCTCTTCAAGTCCCCATCACCTTTCATGTGGATAGGGCAACAGCTTTTCTAACTGAGTTGTTTCCACCCCTGCCCACATTCAACATGCTTAATACAGCAGCCTTCAGAATGATCCTTTATTCATAATCATACGCTTTACCTGAACCCTCTAATGGCTTCCAGACTCAATAATTCAAATCTTGACACTGGCCCACAAAGCCCTATGAAGTTCCTTACATTCGCCAGTACTTCCCCTTGTCCTCTCCTATTTGGCAAAAACTCAGGATTTTTAGACTTCTAGTTTCCTCTGGCTGGAATTCCCCCAGAAATCTGTATAGCTTTATCTTTCATCTTCTTCAGACAAGTCACTGATCAAACTTCACCTATCAGCGAAGCCCTTCTTAACCATATACACTTAATACTATTATTTCTCCCCACCCATACAGACATATCAGGTTATTTCCTATTCTTCAGGACCCCTGAATCATTTTTCTCCATAGCACTTAACAAAAAATGGCAATTATGTATTACTTTTAGTTGTCCATTCCTCCTAAAAAGGGCCCAATATGATGTTAAATGCTTACTAGTTCCAAAGGCTGTTTTGTTCTGACCGTAAGCAAAGCCTGAATTTGTTGTGGAAGAGCTGAAGAGTCCTGTCGCACTGGAGGTGGCTGGAGAAGACCCAAACAAGCCAGTTGTGGTACCCGCTCCCACCTGGTTCTGTGGGCCTTTCCGGTTGGCCTGATAATCCTCTAAACGAAGCTCCTAGAGTAAGGGAAAACATTTTCCAAATCTATACATAGTCAAAAGTTATTTAGGAGACTAAAGACTCGAATTTAGTATTCAATTTCTATGTTCAAATAGGAACCAGGATTTAAAACAGAAAACTATGGAATGGTTAACTTATTATAATTATAGAAAAATATTTTCAGTGGCATATAAGGACATTAAAATCCATACCATAATTACCATGAAAACTACAGGCCAAACAACCAACCACATCTTAATTTCAATTTTCTTTTATAGACAATACTTTCATTTAGATGATAGACAATAATACTTTCATTTAGATGATAGTCCTATCTACTTACAGCCCAAATGTGAAGATTAGCTGATTAAAAGATGGAGGATACTGAGAAATTCAGAAAGCTTAGGAAAAGAAGCAACAAAGTTTAACAGTTCTGTCTCGCAAGTGTGTTTCTGTATACTCCAAAGAAGCAAGCACAGAAGACAATCAGAGATGACAGTTAAAATGTACAACAAACAATTACACAGCCAGAATGAACAACCTTATGCAAAACGGATAAACCACACAATCTTGACAGACACACTTAAGAGCACACAAGATCCCATTTATGTATAGTTCAAAAATGGGCAAAACATGGGCAGTCAGGATAGTGGTTACCTCTGGGAGGGGAGGACGGTGACTTCTGGCAGGGCCAAAGGGGACATTAGGGATGCTGGTAGCCCGACTACATGGATGTATTCACTTAGTAAAACTTACTATGCTACATACTTATGAGTTTGCATGAGTTTACTAAAAACACATGCATGTGCATACACTGCCCAGAGTAGTATGAGGACCCAATCAGAGTAGACTATTATACTGGTACATACAAGATGAATATCATCCTTGTTTAAAATAACTGATAAATAATATATTAATTTTAAAAAACTGGTTAATGTTAGTTTTCTACATAAATCCTAAAACATAATCAGAAACATTTAAAAAAGCTGCTCCCTAACAGAATCAAAAGGTTAGGGTGATAATCTTTAATGCATTTTACTGACCTCTAGTGACTTGCTTTCATATTCTTTCATAGCAGTAATACACTGGTGCTTGGTACTGATGTTAGTGCTCACTCCAGCTTTAACCATAGTATCAGTACCAGTTGGAGGCTGCAAAGGAAGATAAAGGTAAATCTGAAAGTCTAAACCAGATGTTTAAGTTCAAGCTCTATAACCCTACTGTCTCAGACACAATTCTTCAACTACTGAACTCTATAACCAGTTCCCTAGGTCTTTTATTGAACAAGACAGTTTTAACAGTGCTTGATTAAATACTTTGCATTTCTAATCTCACCTTTTATTAAGATTATTATGTAAGTCAATCTCAGTAACCGTTATCAAAAATTCAGAGAATAAAAAACAACAACAACAAAAAAACAATCCAGAGATTAATCCCATAACCAAGCCATCCAATTATCTACTAAAACATACTTAATAATATACGCATAAAGAAAGCTTTATCCAATTTACCTAATACATACATTTAACCTCTATCTCTTGAGTTCTAAATCCTATTCTGCTCTGAAGTGTCTGCTTTATGACTATTGTTGCATTTAAGAAATATGGAAGCCTGGTTTTTCCTCCTATAAGCTTATGAGGCAAAGGTACTAGTAACTAAAGATTCCTACTTGTAATGTCAGTCTCCTCAATCACTGTACTTTCCAAGAGACAACAGACAATATTTTTCACTATCATTTACATTTAACTTTAAATTCAAGATTCTAACTTCAGCAATATGAATTCACTACTTTGCCTAAGAAATTATTTATTTTCTGGAGTAAATTTTAACAACTTTTTCCAATCCCTATTTTTGCCAGAGATTTCCATTAGGCTAACTGCACTGCCAGCCTATCCTAAGTATCTCCCAAGCAATCGCATCAAGTGGTAGTCCATAGATTTTCATAAACAAAATCTTTCATTTCTCTATCCAAATCATTCATTTCTCTATCCAAATTCTCTCAAAAAAGCTGAAGAAAACACTAAACTCTATTGCCTCAATCTGCCATTTCACCAACAAAAAGTTTATTTCTAATTGGCACATGGAATACTGAGATATACCATATAGCTCCTTAAAGAGTCCTTACTTTCAGTGATTTTTACAATTTGCCCTATCATTCTTTATTTCTATAAAGAATATCCGATCATTCAAAGGTCAATTATGAACACTGTAAATACAAGTTGAACCCTGTACTAGTTTTTTCCCCTTTTTGGCCATGGGGTGGTTTGCAGAATCTCAGTTCCCTGACAAGGGACTGAACCCAGGCCATGACAGTGAAAACCTGGAATCCTAACCACTAAGCCATCAGGGAACTCCTGATGCTAGCTACTTTAATCAACTTTATAAATACAAATTTAACTGGTCTGATTATAATTCAAACATAAACTATAACCTAGATTTATGTTTCATGATTTTTCCTGTCTTGTTGTTTAGTTGCTAAGTCATACCGGACTCTCTTGGGAACCCACGGACTATAGCCCACCAGGCTCCTCTGTCCATGGGATTTACAACTATTACCAGATACTGTTCTTAACACATTTCAGGAAGAGTGAGACTAACCTATGCATAACTGGAAAGAGAGGAAACTTTATAATCATCCTGCAAAAAAATATACAGGAGACAAAAATACTCCACAAAGACTGGAAAATACTTACGTTAAACTTAATAGTAGTCCCAGTAGGAGCAGCTGTAAAACTACTTGGCCCAAAGAGAGAGCCAGATGTGCTACCAAAAGGATTAGAGGTGGTATTTGTAGTTCCAAAAAGTCCCCCACTGCTGGTACTTGTTCCAAAATCTATAAATTAGAAAGAAAAATGGGACGGTAACAGTAAAGAATTTAAGAATCTGTAAGCTATCTTGGAATTGGGCTGTGGCATTAGAACAGCATTACTTTCAAATCTCTCAAGCAAGTACCTTCAAGAGATATTGTGTGTGCACGCACACACACACACACAGAGTTAGTTCTAGGCTCAAAACTCTGAAGTAAAACAAAATCTGAATCGCTTAGTCAGCTAAGTGTCCATAAAGGCCTTCATGGGCATACTCACACAACAAGCTGAAAGAAACAATACTCTGTTTCATCAAATATTTTATCTCATTTCTCTTGGTAAGACCATAAGCTGAATGAACTTGTCTTCTTGATGATATCTTATCACAACATTGAAACATACAAATGGTCCAATTAGGGTAAACATAGGTTAATTCAAAATTTAACCCAGAAAAATAATTTAGAAAAATCAGTAGGCATGTTGATCATCTACAGAAGTAAATCTACTTTTCCAAAAAGCTGAGTTTTAAATAATTACATAACAGAGAATGTAACTGCTATCTAAGGAATATATTTTTCTGAATACAAAATACTACTTCTGCACTGGGATGACCCAGAGGGATGGGATGGGGAGGGAGGTGGAAGGGAGGTTCAGGATGGGGAACACATGTAAATCCATGGCTGATTCATGTCAATGTATGGCAAAAACCACTACAATATTGTAAAGTAATTAGCCTCCAACTAATAAAGATAATTGGGAAAAAAAATACTACTTCTAAAGAAATTATACACATGGTACCAGAAATAGCAGTAAGCAATACAAAGTTATCTGCCAATACAGTAACATCCTAACATCAAGTTAAGAGGAATGTGATTTCTCACAAGCAGTCAACTTTCTTTTCTAAAAACATGTCCTAAAACATAGTTTAAAGTAAACAGGCACATCTCTTTTGAATGAGTATTTTAGAATGCATTTTATACCCTCATGGTTAGGTATTTCAACATACCCTCAAAGAACTTTCCCTTTATGAAATGATAGCTGATTAACTTACTCATTCTGCCATACTAGTGGCAGAATGGCATCAACTCACAGGGCACACCTGTGCTACTAGCAGCGTTTTTGCCTCAAAGAACTGTGTGAAGTATCCCTGGGCCACATTTAGACTTAAAATGAAAGAAGCCACCAATTAAATACATTGCCCGTGGCTAAGGAATGGAGACAACTATGTCACATCCAGTACTTATCGTTTCTGCATTAGTCTCTTCAAACCAGAAGTGAAACAAAGGAAGAAGGTGCCCCTGCTGTATATTATGGTTGACTACACACATTCTCCTTGAAATTCTTCCTTCTTGATACCTATAAAGTACTCTGACCTGGCCTTTCATCTTATTCTCTGGTCATTCTGTATCAGGTGCCTCTTCCTCCGCATATTCCTTAAATACCAGTCCTCCTCAGACTTCCATTCATGGAGAGATGTATATAACCCCTTCCCTTCCCAGCCTATTAAACTTTTCCGTATATTTTGAAGTTTTCCTCTCCCCATGTTTTTGCTGTCTGGTGAGAAGAGAGGGTGTTTGAACACAGGGAAAAGGAGAAGAGAGAACACATTCGATAAGAAAATCAAACTGTTAGAGGAAGAAGGCCAAAGATTTACTACTTACTCCCAAAGCCCGATGGCTTATTTTGTGCAAAGGCATTGTTTTGGGATGAGAAGAGGCTGGTTCCTGTGCTTGCAGTTCCGAACAAGCTATTTGATGTTCCTGTTGATGTGCCAAACCCAAAGCCAGTGCTTGTGGAGGTAGCTGGCTGGCTAAATGAATTGGTACCAAATAAGCCTCCTGGAGAGATAAAGGGGGGGGGGGGGGGGGGAGTTACACAGATTGGAGTCACTAAATGAAATCCTATACCAGATATGAATAAACAAATTGTATTCCAAATAAAATCCCTACCTGGTTTGGTCTGTGAATTTCCAAACAGGCCTCCAGTATTGTTGCTAGAACCAAATGCAGATGTTCCAAACGCCCCTCCACTAGTAGTGCCAAATCCAGTATCTGATAAAACAAATTCCAGAATCAAAATAAAATCTAAACCAGGTCAATGTTTAAAAAAGAATTTCCTGGTCTGAAAATTAGTAACAAATTATAACTTTCTGATAAAAGAGCCACTTAATAACAGTAAGTACATTCTATTAAGGATCAGAAAACCAAGAAAACTCAAAATTTATTTCTATTTTTTAGAAAATTTTAACAAGATTTTATCCTGGTCATTTTTCAAGTTATTATAAAGATCAAAGTATAAATTAATTCCTACCTAAAACTACTGGAGTGGATTTGTTCTTAATAACAGCTTAAGATTTCTCTCCCTCATTTGTTATTTTTTAAAACTTACTCTGCCCAAATGTTGAAGTTGTGCCAAAGCCACCAGTGCCACCCCCAAAGGGTGTTCCAAATGACTTATTAAACATCTTCAAAATCTTAAAAAAGCTGGAAAGAAAAAAAAAAAATCACTTTTTAAAGACCATAAAATGCAGTGGAATTTTTTCAGAAAATGTATCATTCTACAAATTTAATTAGGCCTATTCAAACTGTAACACAATGTTCACTCTTGTTCAATATCCTAAAACTTTATATGATAAAACAGACTTTGTAAAACTGAGCTAAATTGAATCAGTACCATAATGTGAAATTAAACCTTATGTCGCACCCACAACCATCCCTTTAAAACAATGTTTTTTGACCTTTTTAAAACGTAAGCCCCCCTTTAATAAAGACATCAGGTCTACTATGCCCTATTTCGGTATGCCCCATGTAGGAAGTTATGCAGATTACTCCTTAAAAATTACAATGACATTCTGTTATCCCAATCTGAGAAGCTAAATTTTTTGTCAGGCTTTATTTTCAACAGTTTGCACTGTAAAAAGTTTCCCCCTGTATTTTTTGGTATATAAATATTGTAATACTGTTCTTCAAACTATGTATACCCCCCCTCCCATCTCTAAACCTGAGAGATTCTGGTGCCCTGATATTCTTTTTGAGATTACTTCTTAACACTATTCTCTATGGTCCCCTACTTACCTATCTTCTACTACTTTTGGCAATATTACAGAACTTTTGGTCAAAACCTCCACTTCACATGAATGAGCCCCCTAAATTATCCAAACTATGTACATGGTCACTGAATGCATTGGCCAGAGTGAAAGTTTTCCCCCCACTAGACTGGAATGAAAACAAGGTAAAGGTATAGTTTTACAAAGAAGTACACAGTTCCTGCCCCACCCTGGTCAATAAATTTTCCTTAAATTTAAAACATCTGCTACCATGTTCCTGCCAGCAGACAAGAAAATAATGAGTAAAAGTCAAAGTGAAAGTCACTCAGCCATATCCCACTCTTTGAGACCCCATGGACTATGTAGTCCATGGAATTCTCCAGGCCAGAATACCAGAGTGGGTAGCCTTTCCCTTCTCCAGGGGATCTTCCCAACCCAGGGATCAAAGCTAGGTCTCCCACATTGCAGGCAGATTCTTTACCAGCTGAGCCACAAGGGAAGCCTTAAGTAAACTACTTTTAATATTAAAACTCAGAAAATAGACAATCATGCTTCTTTAGATTGCGACAGGTATTATGGCCTTTCTATTATTTACACATAATGAAGCACTTTTTCTTCTAGTAAAATCATATGCCTCTTTCATATAATACAATTAAATGTAACATGCTGAGGTGTGCCCACAGTGTTCCGGAGTCCCATTAGCACTTTGGTATTCTAACACCCACAACACTGTGTGCAACACTGGAAAAGATGAAATAAATACTTTTACAGAAAGCAGCATTCTGCCCCCTCTCCATATTCCCCTAGAAAAAAACTTCCAACACTTAGTTCTTTATTCCAACATCCAGGAATTTAATAACTTCTTCAGTTAAACAGAGCTCACTGAAACCAGCAGTTTAAGAGGGCCACATCAGAATTAGATGCAAGTTTTTCAAACTACAACCCCCTATACCCCATTCCAGAAGTCAGAAACCAAAATGTCTAGGATTAGAATGGAGGCATTTGTATTCTGAAAGCCTCCTCAGATGATTCTAATGCATTTCCTTGGAACTGGGGGCTGTACTTCAGGTATTCCATCATTTCTCCTTCAGTAGTAAGATGTAGTTGAATTTTCCTGCCTTTTCAATCTACCAGGTGTCACAAAGTGATGAACTGGACCTTTACCATATCAACTGGTGACTCCCCCTTTCAAGGGAAATAATTCCTGAAAGTACTAAACAGCTCATTCAGAACTGACAGTTGTGCTGGGTCAGATGTCTGGACCAACTCATTTTGATTGTTCTCTCATACTGCAGTCTTGGGTCACAGGCCCTACAGATAAAAGAAATTCACTTTCCTTTATCTGCTGAGTAAAATTTTTCACCCATCACCAATAAGGCAAAAACTGAGTTGTAATACCATTATCATGCTAAATCTGCCATTCATTTTCTTATTCAACCCTATAAACAGCAATCTATTCATGTAAATCTGATATCCTCCACAGAGCAGACATGTCAGGACTCAAATCCTCATATAGAAGATTTCTGTCAGTTCGGGTTTCAGTGGCACTAGGTTCTACAGACCAAATTCACAACTTCTAATCATCAAAATTTTATTTCTAATAGCTTATCCTAAACATACAAACCTAGCATCACACATACACTCCACAAAGGAATTTTAAGTAGTAATATCCTGAGAAATATCCTGAGAATTATATATATTTATATATATATATAGAGAGAGAATATATATATTCTATATATATGTAAATATATAATAATATATAGAGAGAATATATATAGAGAATATATATATTCTATATATATGTAAATATATAATAATATATAGAGAGAATATATATAAAGAATATATATAAATATATATATAGATTATATATATATCAGGATATAAAATATCCTGAGAAATATTTCACAGTTTATAAGCTCTTACAGGTTATCTCAACAACTCTAAAAGGTGAGGTTATGCCTTACCACCTGTATTTTACAGATGAGGGAACAGGATCAGGTGTTCAACAAGCTTCCCCAAGGCCAAAGAAGGGATAAGCAGTAGCACCCCAGTTTAACCTCCGATTTCCCATGGACACCCTCAATCCTAGGATGGAAGATACTAAGCAACAAGCAAGAACATGTGCAGGGTATTAAGAAAATTCACATGTTCCAGACTAAAGAAAAAAGCCAATACAGTTTAGACTCTTGGAAAAAAAGCTTCTCACTCAAGCTCAGCCTGTCTTTATGGTTCTGGCAAGAATGAGCTTGGCTTACTCTCAAGTCTGATCATACTGGGATTCTAAGTGTTTTTTAAAAAATTATCCCCATGGAAGCAAACCAAGATTTTACAAACAGCTTCATTATTTTTATCATGATTGCTAGAAATTAAAGAATAGCTAATATATTAAACCCTTTGCACTTCAAATAAATCAATTTCCTGATTCTGCTACGAAATGTCAGTGACTCAGGAAAAAAAATGCCCCGCCCAGCCCCACCAAACAACCTACTAATTCATTCTTCAAAACCTAGCTCAGGGACTTTTCTGGTGGCCCAGTGGCTAAGACTCTGCGCTCCCAATGCAGGGGGTCTAGGTCTGATCCCTGGTCAGGGAACTAGATCTCACATGCTGCCCTCGCACCACAACTAGAGAAGCCTGCACACCACAATGAAGACCCAGAGCAGCCTAGATAAATAAATAAATAAAATAAAAATGTTTAAAAAAAAAACAAAGAAACACCTAGCCCAAATGTCATCTCTTCTATAAGCTCTTCCTAACTCCCATGAGTAGTCACTCCTTTGGGCTTCCATAGCATAGTATGATTTATTTATACATATCTATCTTGACTCTCTCTACCATGAACCCTGTGGTAACACCAACTACACAGATCTCCCTTGAGGACTGAAGGATTTGTTGTCCCAGCTGCTGAGACATACTACCAAAAGAAAGCCTTCAGCTGTCAGTTCTCTTCAGAACTGCCTCTAATGAAAAGAGTTGCCTCACCAAGGGTCAGATCCTCTTCAGAGGACCTTTGTCGGCAAAGTGATGTCTCTGCTCTTTAACATGCTCTCAAGGTCTGTCGTAGCTCTTCAAGGGACAGACCATATCTAAAAGCCAGACATCTTTGTTTCAGCTTAGGATAACTCTGAAGGGTGATCTCAGCTTCATAGCCTACATGGATTGGCTGAGGCCTTCATTAAGATACTATCACAACACAGTTTCTCCCTCAGCCCATTCTACTTCCTTCTCTTCTTTCCCACAAGTGGTGATCCCAAGTGCACTCTCTAATAAAATTCATGCAGGATTATCTCCAATTCAGAGTTGGCTTCCCAAAAACATCAACCTCTCAACCTCCCCCAATGCAACCTGCAATACACAATTAACTCCAGGATAGGAACAGTACCATTTGTTTACTATCCCAGAACCTAACAAGCAGTCTGAAACACAGTTGTACTCATTTTCTAAATTAATGGCAATCACCACGAATGTGCTTTTAAAACTCAGTCTGAATGATCAAGTTACTTTAGAAGTAATTTCTAACTTAAAAATAAAATTCTCACAACGAAAGGAAGCTGTGAAAGAAAGATTCTTCACAGAACTTTTCATCTAATGAGGTTGCTAAAAGGAAGAGATCACAAAATTGCTGGATACAACCAGCAGACACTTCCTTGGCCTGTATACATATACATATGTATGTATGTGTGTGTGTGTGTGTATATGGCATATTATACAGACATATATGTATTTTAAAATGTTTATGTGTATGTATATATTATCTTAAACTAGCTGATAACATTTAAAATAGGGATATATTATCATCGTCATGTGGCAGTGGATGAGAGAGGAGTTTGGGATAGAATGGATACATGTGTATGTATGGCTGAGTCCCTTCGCTATCACAACACTGTTAATCAGCTACACCCAATAGAGAATGTTTTTGGTGTGAAAAAAAATTAAAAATATTGCAAAAACAAGAATGGGTCATTTGTGTACCTCTCCTATCTGACCTTAACACCAAGCTCAGTTTCCCTCATATAATAAACACATAATAAATGTACTTGTCAGTTTATCATGTAATGATGTCATCAACCTTAAATTACTCGCCTAAAGTAGTGAATCAGGGCACTTAGCTAAGTATGTACCCAGGATATGGTGTATCAACAATAAGGCATCATCAAAACATTTGAACAAAGTTACCCTAAAAGAATTATTTCAAGCAAAAGATGTTCAATGAAAAAAAGGAAGTTGCAAAAAGATACAACTGGCAGATTCTTTATGTAAAATAGAAAAGATAACACAATTATTTATGGATATATATATACAGTAAAAGTAAAGGTAAGACTAGTAAAACACATGAAGGTGGCTACCTCTGGAGAGAGGAAGGGAAATAAGACAAGGGGCAGAGAATTCAGAGAATCCAAACTTTTTGATAATGTTTACTTCTTCTAGTAACAATAACAAATGATCTAGAGGGTGCAGGTATTTACATTAACTTTATTTCCATTTTAAAAATCTATTCAAAAAAGAAAAAGAAGTAATCCAAGTGACTGAAAGGTGTAGAACTTCTAAATTCATTCACGTTTAAAGGCAAAGCACATATTCAAGTCTTTATCCTTTCAAATATATTAACCTGACCCAAACTGAAATCCTCCTAGAATAAACACTAGCTAAAATCTGACTTCTTACTGTGTCCCAAGTGCAGTTCTAAGTGTTTTTTTAAATGAATTATCTCTTATAAACATCCCCCAAAATCCAATGAAATAGGTGTTTTTAATCCCTATTTTACAAACGGTGAAACTGAGACAGAAATAACTTGCCCCAAATCACAAAGCTATTATTAACTCCAGAAGCTATGCTCTGAGACTCTATAGAGTCCAGACTGCCTTAAGAAAGAACACTGACAAATAAAGGGAAATGACTTTGCACTCACTGCAAATAGGGAACCTATGAGACCAAAATTTGGCAGTATTGATCCAGCACCATTAGAAGAAAGAGACACTTCTCTGGCAAATATGGGAGATCTAGTCACCAGGAAGGTATTCTCTCTTGTGGATAAACAATTTTTAAGATGTTGCCATGATCTTGATGAACTTTCCTACAAAGATGAACCACTTCCTTTAAGGATGAACTGACTTATTTTCATTACAATGTCTCTCTTTTTGGTATATAAGATATACTTAGAAAGAATAAATAAAAATGCAATAGTACTATATGGAAAGAGACAATGTCCTTAAATTTACTCTGTTCTCTGTTCAATCTTCTAAGCAATAATTCAGACTGTCAGATACAAGAAAGAGGTAGCCTTAGTAACAGATAACAGTAGTCCAGTAACACTGTCCCAACTAAAGCTCAATTAACTGATGTCCAGTTTTTGTGAGTTTTGTGAACTCTGGGTTTGACAACAACACTCAGTTTTCTTCCAGAAAAGTGGTGGACAGACCCTGAAACATGGTAACACCCAGTCAACTGCCAACTTTAAGTGCTATCTGAATGACTAAGCAAGTTTGCTGCTCTCTGACAACAGAAAATTACACAAATGGGAAGTAATTTTTTCTTTCCGCTTCACTGAGTTCCTTTGTATCAAACTCAGTAAAGAGCAAAAACACTATTTGTTAGATGAATGGATTAGTATAGTACTTTAGTTTACAAAGTACTTTTTCATACAGTCTCTCATCTTCACAGAAGTACTAAAAAAAAAAACCCAGAAATTATCATCCACAGAAAATTGAATGATAATTTTTGCCTTGGGTGGGAGAGGAGGGATGCGAGTTGGTAAGAACTTCAGGTAAAACAGATTGGCTTAATCACCTAATAACATATCCCATATTAGGTGACTGACTTAATCACCTAATAACATATCCCAGCAAAACCACCCACTGCTGCCGCCGCTGCTGCTAAGTCACTTCAGTCGTGTCCGACTCTGTGAGATCCCACAGACGGCAGCCCACCAGGCTCCCCGTCCCTGGGATTCTCCAGGCAAGAACACTGGAGTGGGTTGCCATTTCCTTTTCCAATGCATGAAAGTGAAAAGTGAAAGTCAAGTCCCTCAGTAGGGTTTGACTCATAGCAACTCCATGGACTGCAGCCTACCAGGCTCCTCCATCCATGGGGTTTTCCAGGCAAGAGTACTGCAGTGGGGTGCCATTGCCTTCTCCCAAACCACCCACTATTCTCTTGTTTTACAATCTCCTTGTGACTGATCCCCAGATCAAGCCATACCCTTTGCTGTTGTTGTTTTTAGTCACTCAGTCATGTCCGACTCTTTTGTGACCCCACGGACTGCAGCCCATCAGGCGCCTCTGTTGAGGGGATTTCCCAGGCAAGAATACTGGAGTGGCTCGCCATTTCCTTCTACCTTTTATTATAACATTAATTTTCTCTCTAAAAACTGTGTCCCCTTCTCTTTCTAAAAATTGCTACTCAAGCCTCACCTGCCTCAACATGACAGTCCCAGATTACACCCTTCGGACTCCTACCAGTATAAAAATATTTCCCCTTCCCCTCCCCCTTTCCAACCCTGATTACATAAACTAATACCTCCCAGCTGTTTTTAGTTATGCAATATATTTGCTGTCATACCTGCCGCTTGAGTGTGTAAGCTGTTGCCCTAGTAAAAATTATCGTAATTTCCCTCAGTTTCTCCCATTAGTGTATAAAGTTAATTTAAAATAATCCAGAGTACCTAATACAGCTCCTTCCTCATAGTGCTGAGTAGCATTTTTCATTCCCTTAACAACTCATTTTACAAACTGAAGTAGTGAAGAGTACATTAGTCTTAGAGACAAATATTTAAAACTCTCTGCCATTTAGTATGCTTGCAATTCTCTGTGAATCTAAAATTAAGTCAAAATAAAAAGGTAAAGAAGGAATAAAAAACCGCAGCTACTTGCTACTGTGTTAACTGCAGTTATGATATTCAACCTCAAATCTCAATTTCTAACACCTGAATGGTAGGGATTATACAGCCTACGCCAAAGGATTGTTAGAACAAAGATGCCTCAAACTAGAGCTCCTCAAGAGCAGATTTCAGTTTACTTTTACAATATTTTATTTTATTTTTTTTAGTTTTACAATATTTTAAATTAGAAAATCATTCACTCTAAACTTTGACTGATCAGTGCCAAGCCAGAACTCCAAACATAGTAAGACTTATTTCCCAATACTGTTGGTGTCACCTACTGACCATTTAAAACAACCGTGAAGCAAAAAACGAAAACAATTACCTCCCCAAACAATATACTGAGGGCACTCTGATTATTCATTCACTTCTGCTCATCTCGCATTTGCCAGCCTTTCTAACTACCCACATTAATATAAAAAGTTTACGTATGTATCTATCTCTGGCCATGCTGGGTCTTTGCTGCTGCGCACGAGCTCTCTCTCGGTGCAGGGTTCAGGGGCTCCTCTGCTCACTGCAGTGGTTTCTCCTGTTGCAGGGCTGCAGGGCATGGGCTCTCCGGTGTAAGGGCTCAGTGGCTCCACAGCATGTGGAGTCTTCCTGGACCAAGAATCGAATCTGGTGTCCCCTACACTGGCAGGTGGATTCCGAACCCCTGGATCACCAGGGAAATCCTCACATCTTTTTAATTTACAAAACCATTTGCCTATTTCTTAAGTTTATTCCATCTAGCAAGGTTAAGTGTGCAGATACTAGTAATCTTTGTGTAAAAGAAGTACATGGAAGTAGTATAAACAAAGGTGTGAAGTAATGAGTGATTCTGATACATACTCATGAAGGATGAACTGTTTTCTTCCTGAACAGACTAATTTATATTCCCCTTGATCAGAAGTGCCATCCATAAAACAGACGGCACAAAACCTGTTCTAGTGAAGTAAAGAGGGATGGGGACACAACAGAACCTCATCAGTGAACACTTTCAAAGAAGCTTATGGCTGTATGACCCAAGTGTGAAAAATCACTGTCTTAGATTAGTGGTTCTCAAGGCTCCTAGAAGTCCCCAAGACCTTCTTCAGGGGGCCCATGAAGTAAAAGCTACTTTTATAATAATCCTAAGACATTATCTGTCTCTTTGAAAAAACTGTGCTGGGATGTCCCTAGTGGTCCAGTGGTTGAGACTCTGTGCTGATAATGCAGGGGGTGCAGATTTGATCCCTGGACAAGGAACTAAAATCCCACATGCCCCACGGCCAAAAGATTACCAAAATAAAAAAACTGTGCTGACCTCTCACCTAATGGTATATAAAACTGCTAGAACTGAACACAAAACAAAACAATGGCCCCAAACTGTAGTCACTGGATTCTTCACTGCCACTCACTCACAGCACACATAAAAATCTACTTTCACTTGAATGTCCTTGATAGAGCAGTAAATTATTTACTGTATTAACTCAACATTTCAGGGCACATCTTTTCAATATTGTGTGTGATTATTCTGGGAGATGAAGTGGGAAATACTCAAAAGCACTTCTACATGTTAAACTACAAGGGCTGCCCCAACAAAAAAAAGATGAGTGAATACAAAGCGGAACCAAGAGGTTATTTTCATTTCAAAGAATAAACGAAAAACTATGTTTACTTAGATTTGAAGCAAAAACTGGAATCTTGAAAACCTGTGTACACCACTATGAGCTTGTTAGCTTCCCAATTTTTAAAAAGACTTACCTGATGAAATGTGTGGAAACAGGAGCAACCGTAAATCTGTCAACATTTGGAAGAGCTGCATGACTCAGTGAATCAATGATTCCCCTGTTGTTGTTTAGTCCCTAAGTCATATATGACTCTCGTGCAAGTCCATGGACTGTAACCTGCCAGTCTCCTCTGTCCATGAGACTTCCCAGGTAAGAATACTAGAGTGGGTTGCCATTTCCTTCTCCAAGGGACCTTCCTGACCCAGGATTGAACCCGCATCTCCTGCATTGGCAGGCAGATTCTTTACCACTGAGCCACCTGGGAAGCTCAATAATTCCTAATGACCAATATATGATATCATAAAATCATGCTCAGGTGGCTTCCCCGGTGGTCCAGTGGGTAGGAATCGGCCTGTTAATGGAGAGGATATGAGTTCGAGCCCTGATCCAGGAAGACCACACATGCCATGGGGCAACTACACCTCATCGGCCATAACTACAGAAGCTGGAGTGTCCCAGAGCCTATGCAGGCAACTGCAGTGCAGTCCCTGCTCACCGCAAATAGAGAAAGCCGGAGGGCAGCAAGGAAGACCCAGAGCAGCCAAAAATAAATAAATACAAATTTAAAAATAAAAATAAACACTGATTGTGAATTAAAAAAAAAATCATGCTCAGATAAACACCCATTCA
This sequence comes from Odocoileus virginianus, assembly GCF_023699985.2. NCBI lineage: Eukaryota > Metazoa > Chordata > Mammalia > Artiodactyla > Cervidae > Odocoileus > Odocoileus virginianus. Next base: position 30,584,721 of record NC_069683.1, read on the forward strand.
AAGTGCAAGACAGACCAATGAATTTTAACATGAGCATTGTACACAAGTTCAGTGATACGGTTTCAGGTTTGAGTGTAGTGTCAAAGGAGAAATCTACAATTATGTGAAAAGGCTATTAAAGCACCTTTTCCAGGACTTCCCAGATGGTCCAATGGTTAAGACTCCACGCTCCCAAAGTAGGGGGCACAGGTTTGATCCCTGGTCAGGGAGCTAAGGTCCCACAGGCTGCCCAGTGCAGCCAATAAATAAATAAAATAATAAACCATTCCTATGTATCTGTATGAGGCTGGATTTCCTTCACGTACTTCAACTAAAATAACATACCAACCATGTGAATGCATAAAATCTGCAAACTCAGTGGTCTTCTGTTAAGCCAGACATTAAAAGGATTTGCAAAAATGCAAAACAATGCCACTTTTATCACTAAATTTTTTAGTAACTTTTCATAAAGTTTTTATATTAGCAAAATAATTTATTATTTAAATAAATCTTTTCAAAATTGGTCTGTTTCTAGTAAATATTAAGCCACATAAACAAAAGCTGTTCGGAGTCTGCAATGATTAAAGTATAAAGTAGTCCCAAGACCTCAAACTTGAACTGTTAGAGCCCCCTTCTAATCATCTGACTCCAGTTTCACATTTTCCAACTCACCCTACTACCTCCCAGCTTCAGTCTTAGGACCAGATACAGCATCCCATTTAATTGTATCAATTCAAGTACAAGCTCTTTTGCCTTCTTCCACAAAAAATGTAATAAATATTGCTCTATTTACCCAATGACCTATCCCCTTTCAAACAGGACTCTTTAATTTCTCCTATCCCAGAGAAAGGGAGGCTACCACAGACATGAAAAGAGAAACTAAAGAAAGCAACTCCAGTACTCTTTTCAGCTTCCCATCCCAGATTTTGACAACTTAAGGGTTTTCAAGGATATCTTAACCAAATGCAACTTATTAGCTGACTCCACAAACATAGACAAAGTATGATAAAGGTAAGATTTTTTTATTGAAATATTGGGAACATTCTCTGTAAAGCAGCAGTCTCACTGAGAGGCAGTTTTGCCTCCCAAGTAACATTTGACAATGTTTGAAGACATTCTTGATCGTTAAATCTTGGGGAGGGGTGTTATGAGTATCTCATGGGTAAAATACACAAATGAAAAATACTTAGGTTCAATTCTAAACACAGAGAATGTGCCAAATTCTCAAGAAACGCTGTTTATATACTTTGTCTCTAATACCTATTGTTAAATCTCTAAATATCTTATTCCCTTAAGCTTTGAACAGATTGCATAATTATAGACGTACTCTTTATTTACTGGAAATTTAACATCAGTATTACCCCCTACTTCCTAAGGTTACTTGCTACTATAAAAATATCACAATGAAGTAACATTTCCAAGCTATGAATTTGGTTCCCTAAGGGTTGTGCTTGTTATTAGCTATCTAGGAGCAAGTGGACACGAATAGTCAGGTATCAAAGTACAACATATCACACAAATGGTATGGGTCCTCCTATCTGGGCCTGGTATTTCAGGAGTACACAAATACCTAGCCTCTTTATAGACTATTTTTAGGCTTAACTCCTCCAATTTGTTTATCCTTCCAGGCAAGCACACTTACTGGAGGGCTACTATGTGAAAAGCAAACTGAATACAAGACAAAAATTTTTTTTACCAGTCTAATAAAAAGACACAGCTGAAATACAAAATGACTGGTGTCATAAACAGAAGTATCAAATAAGTGTCATAGAAGGCTGCAGGGGAAAGAATGCCAGGAGACGCGTCCCAGAAGAGAAAATGCCACAGAAAACACACCCTGTTCACCTCTTAATATCAAGACTACAATTCTCTTCTGCTCTTAAACACTACATTTCTCAATTTTTGCTTCGTCATCAAAACAAGAGGAAAGTGATGAGTCAAAAAATAAATTTATCAAAAGTATTTCCCAGGACCTCCTTCCTGTCCAACTTCTGGTTTGTCTTCTATATATCCAAACTTCTTCAACAAGTTCCAAACACACCATCTGTCATAACAAGTGTTTCTTTCTGAATTTATAAGACTATCACAGGGAATGATCACTGCTCTCCTTTCTTCCTTAGCTTCTTCTCCCAAAATAGTTTAATCTTCTCACTGTATTCTATTAGTTTTCGAATTCAGATAGTTTAATTTTCTCACCTTATCCTATTAGTTTTCGAATTCGGTAAGAGAGGAGTTATGAGTTCCAAGAAACCAGAAGTACCAAATGACTGCTGTCTATCTTTCTAAGTCTTGTCCATATTTCCTGTTTTCTATTTCAACTCTACTGTAGCTCACTAACTGGACCCTTTCTTCTGAATCCTCAGCAGCTGACACAAATAAAAATTTCAGACCCAGATCAGGAAACTAGCCACTGACATGTAGCCTTATCAATTCATTCCCAATACATGATAGCCCTGATGTTCTTCAACTTTTAAGTTTAGTTCTCATGGTCTAGGCTAGGGTTCCACCAACGAAGCATTTGCCTCAGGGTGAACTGGGCGGGTAGCAACCAAAACCGAAACAAACAATACTGAAAGCTAGGTTTCTGTTTCCAACTACTCAATGTCACCATCTTAACCCCTCCACTTTTCTAAAGGGAATCCCTCAGTAATGGGGGGCTAGAACGCCCAGGGAGGGCAGTATAGTAGAAAAATTTCTGGCTTTTTCTAGTACTGTTTCTTCTCTGGGCCTCAGCTTCTCCACCTATGAAACCTGCACATGATATGGGGTAGGGGAATTGACTTAATTTCCAAGGTCCTTATGGCTAGAGTAAGTAATCCAGAAACCTCACCGTTTCTCATCTAGCTTTATGTGGGACACGTGGGAGAACAAAAAGTAAGGTTTCACTCCATTAAATGACCTTAATTTTCTCAGATACACTTTTGAATAAGCTCACAAACTCCTGACCCACACACCCTCCCCTGGGGTTGCAAATCTCTCCTTGGAGAAGCCAAAACAAAGAAAGCCCAATCCCGCACGATCATCAGGGAAGTGCTGAGGAAACCGTCCCTCAGGGTTTCAAGGCGCTGCTCCCACAAAGGGCCTGCCCACCTAATCACTGCCGGGCAAATGAATGAGTGCAACCTGCTAGAGAAACGCTCACTCAAGGGAGGCTTTAACGTGAGATCCCCGGGCCCAGACCCCACAGAGAGCAATCCCTCCTCAGAGCCTCGAGGGCCAGGCCTCGGGCCGCAGGTCGCGGCCCCGTCACCTCCCTCAGGGCAGAAGGTGCTGGGGCACGAGACTCGGGCGTGGAGAGGGCCTGGGACGCCCCGCGCACCCACCCTCCCAGAGTAGAGGAGGAGCCTGCCGGTCTCAGGCCTCCACCACCCCGGCCCCCGACTTACTGCGGTGTGGTGGGGGAGGGAAAGTGTCAGGAGTGAGGGTCTAGGCCGGACCACCACCTGCCGCTCAGAGAGCACCACGCAGCCGCCACAAAACCGTCGCCGCCGTCTCCAGCACCGATCCCGACCGCCGCTCTGGGCACAGCGCGTAGAGGGCCCGACTGCCTCACGCGCCGCCCGCCATCAGAGGCTCGCTGCGAGCGCTCCACCCTCGCTGTCTGTGCATTAGCAGACGCCGCCCCCACTCTACATCCGCTCTGTTATTCACTGGACCATGGGTATTTTGAAACCGAACGTGAGGGTTGTCTTTGGGAGACTAGGAGAGGGGGAAGAGGCGGGACCGAAGGATTAGGGGGAGGAAAGGGGAGGGGTGGTGAGGAGGGACCTGGAGTGCCGCCCCTCGTCGCCGCGGTTGGCTGGGAGAGAGTAGTGACGTCACACAGGGCCCCTCGACGTGGGCTGGTGAGTGGCTACATCGGGCGGGAGGTGGGTAAGAGTGATGACGCTATGTCGAGGCTCCGCCCCCTTCTTTGGAGCGGAGACACCCAGACTGCTGAGACTCGGGCCAATCAGAGTGAAGCTCCAGGATGGCATGGTAACTGTTTTATTCTTCCATTGCCTCAGTCCGCGGGTGGTCATGGGAAAGTTCTCCTGTCGTCCGGCCCTCATTTCCTGGCCAGACCACGTGTGGAGCTGGAGGGCCCGCCTAGGAGGTCTATCTGCGTAGCTCGTCTGCAGCTGCTCCAAGGCCTCCTAACCTGGCTTTCTTGTCTCCTGACCTATACCAGCCCAACATAACCTCTCCCTCTCTGAATCCGTAGAATAGACTTTGGGAGTGTTAGTGATGCCCTAAGGGAATGGCTCAGCTTAGGGTTTGGTACAAATGACAATTCTTGGGGCTTCTTTCCCACCTGCACTTCAGGAACCCCTGAAGTTCTAATTGAAATGTTCCCGCCTCCTCTGGGATACCTTTGTGGATCAATCTTTCCCAGAGACTTGGGCTGATGCTTGGGCAAGCGTCTGTTACAGCTTTGTTGCTTAGTATTCTGTTACTTTCTTATCTTCAGGGCAGGGCTCTTGGAGGTTAGAGCTTCATTTTCAAATTGGTGTTCCTTTCCCCCAGGGTTAGCCCAGAGCAGGAGTCTGATTATCTCAAAGGGGTGAGTTGAACATGTAATGGAAACTAGATCTAGTGACTAAGTGAAAGATGAAAGTCACTCAGTCTGACTCTGTGACCCCATGAACTATACAGTTCATGGAATTCTCCAGGCTGGAATATTGGAGTGGGTAGCCTTTCCCTTCTCCAGGGGATCTTCCCAACCCAGGGATCGAACCCATGTATTCTGCATCGCAGGTGGATTCTTTACCAGCTGAGCCACAAGGGAAGCCCCAAGTGACTAAGCGTTCCACACAAAATAGCAGATACTGTGCTCAGAAAGCAAAACCTATTAGGATTACCACTTCACCACCCCCTCCTCCGGGAACATTAATAGAAGATTGAAATAAGCTCTACCCAAAACATGGATAAAGTTAAATACGGGGTTTTCAGTGGTGGCAAGGGATTAGAGATACTTAAAAAGTGGAGTGGTTGTGAAGATAAGATAATGGGTGGAAGAAACCTAGTTGTAGTTGTTCAGTAGATGCTTGAAGGAGGAAAAAAGTAAATATATGGATGGTCAAATAGTAAAGCTAAACTTCCAACTCCAGACACCTTCCCCTGACTCCTCCATCAAAGTATTACTCCTTTATCCTCCACCCTCCCTTGCCTGTGCTCAGCATCAGAAAGTCATTAGGTCTCCCTGGAGGGTTACAGCAACTTCCTTACTGCCCTCCTGAATCTTTGATTTCTCACTTTCCAGTCCTCAAACCCAACTCTGTTTAAGCCTCTCCTCTACTTACTTATTTTGATGACCCTGAGGCCAGGTGCACATTAAATGTTTGATGCAGAAATGAGTGAATTACTTTACTTTATTAAGTATGGGATTTTTGAGTCAGAGAACCCTGCCTTTAAATCTGAGCCCAACCATATATTAGCTGTATGAACTTGGGGAAATTTCTTAACCCTTCTGAACCTCAGTTTCCTTGTCTGTAAAATGGGGATAATAACAGTACTTGCCTTACAGAGTTGTGAGAATTAAATGAAATAAGGCATATGGTACCAGGTACTCCAGTACCCTCAATAAATAGTAGGTATTATTTGTATTCTTTAAAAAGGTTAAGAAATTCTCATTCTAAGACATGGACTCTGACACAGACAAGAAGCTCAGAAATATGCCTTATGTGGGTGAGTATTTCAGTCCAGAGTATTAGCAGGTGTGTAGGAGCTGAGCCTCTTAAGTAGTGTATACTTACCGGAAGACTAGAGGAGGAGATATTGGACAAGAAATGCTCCAGAATGAATTTCCTATCACCATGGTGACTTCTAAGTAGAAGAACCTCTTGTTACATACTCTGGTAGGCATGTGGCCCACAGGCTTATCATTCCCAGGGACTTCTGCCCCAGGAAGGACTTCTTTCTGGGCCAAGGCTTCCTGGGTCCACATACTCTTACTCTGCCTAATTCTGATAACACCCCTTTTGATTGTCATCATCTTCCTTCTTCCCCTGTAAAGCCAAGGAGTTTGGCGCATGTTCACAAAAGTTTGCTAAGCCAGGTTTTGTCCTGCGTATCAGGAGCTCAGAGATGTCCCCTGCTCAACACTGCCCTGACCAAGAGAGACAAAGCTAAGTAAAATCCATTCTATCCTAGGAGCTCCCAGTCTCTCTTACACACATCCTGAGAACTCACTCTATGCAGCTCTCCAGGGAGGAGACAGACCTGTAAGGACTAAAGAATCATGAAAGAGCAAGAGACTTACTTCCAGCGAGATGATTTTCCATTTCTTATACGGTATATTGGGAAGAGCAGCAGAGTTAGATTCAAACAGATGTAAGTTCACGTCCTAGATCTGCTACTTTTTAGATCCTGCACAAATTATTTAATTATTCTATATCCCAGTTTCCTTGTCTGTAAAATGGGCACAACAATATCAAATCTGATCATAGAATTTGCAAAGGATTGGTCCCCTGTGTGGCACATAGTAAGCATACAGTAAATGTTGATTTCCTTTTTCTTTTCCTATAACTTGATAAGGAAGAGTGATGTTTATAAATGGGATATAACTAGATTTATCAATATATAAATCTTTTGTGAATATCTTTGACTTTTAACTAGAGCATTTAATCAATTGCATTTAATGAATTTACTGGTATACTTACTGATTTTATCTAACATTTTAGGCTTTCTCTTTCCTCCATATGTTCTGTTTCTGTTTCTCTTCTTTTTAAAATCTATTTAAAAAATATTTTTTCTTTGGTAAGAATAACTGCCATTTACTGAGGCCCAGCTCTTTGCCAGATTTTTTAAATTGAGATAATTAATAATTAAATTGAGATAATTAATTTTCATAATATAGCATTCACCCATTTTAAGTGTACAATTCAGAGGGCTTTAGTATATTTGCAAGGTTGTGCAAACACCACCACTATATAATTCCAAAACATTTTAATAATCCCAAAAAGAAACCCCAGACCCATTAGCAATAATGTCCCATCTCCCTTTCCTCCCAGCTTCTGGCAATTTACTAATCTACTTTCTTTCTCAATGTATTTGCCTATTCTGGACATTTCATATAAATGGAATCATAAAATACATGGCCTTTGTGTCTGACTTCTTTCACTTAGCATAATGTTTTCAAGGTTCATCCAAGTTGTAGCATGCATCAGTACTTCATTCCTTTTTATAAGTAGGATAATATTCCATTTTATGAATAAACCATATTTTGTTTATGCATTCATGAATTGTTTCCACCATAAATAATGATTATTCCACTATGAATAATACTGATATGGACATTCTTGGACAAGTTTCTTGTGAACATGTGTTTTTAATTCTCTTGTGTTTATACCTAGGAGTAAATTTGCTATAGGGTCATCTAGTAACTCTATGTTTAACTTCTTAAGGAACTGCCAAACTGTTTTCCAAGTGGCTGTACCATTTTACATTCCCGCCAGCGATGTATGAGGGTTTTAATCTGTCCACATCTTTGCCAATACTTGTAATTTTCTTTTTTCTTCCTTTTTTAAAATAAAATTATAGCAGTGCTAGAGGGTGTGAAGGAGAAGGAAATGGCAACCCACTCCAGTGTTCTTGCCTGGAGAATCCCAGGGATGGGGGAGCCTGGTGGGCTGCCATCTATGGGGTCGCACAGAGTCGGACATGACTGAAGCGACTTAGCAGCAGCAGAGGGTGTGAAATGACATCTCACTGTGGGGTTTTCTTAATACATTTCCCTAATGACTAATGATGTTGACCTTCTTTTCATGTGCTTATTGTCTACTTAAATCTCTTTTCTTGCAGTCTTGGATTATTTCATTTTTCTTCCTGCATCAGTTTGGAAATTAAATTATTTTTCTATTATTTTAGTGATAGTCTTAGAAGTTACCACATGCATTTCTCACTTACTAAGGTGTCATGCTAATCAATACTTTTATAGGAAGGGTAGACTTTGCTGAGACAAGGAAAAGATGAATTCCAGGCCAGATGAACAGGGAGAACAGAGATGTGGAACCAGAAAAGAGCCCAGTGTATCCATGGGTTCAAACTGGAACTTCATCTTAGAAGTGATAGGAGCTAAAGAATGTTCTGCAGAATAATGAAGATGTAATTGCTATCTGAGGCAGAGTGGAGCTAGAGCAAGATGGGTGAGCTTAGAGTGAGTAGTTTAAAGCCATCCAAGAAAGATGTCTCTGCCATGAAAAAATTTCTAAGAACAAAGAACACTCCTCTTCAACCCAGGAAGACTTTCCTGGGGTTGCCCAGGAGGCAGGGCAGAGTTTGGCCTGATGTGGCCAGATGCTTTCACACTGCCTCTGTCTCTGCTACTTCACCTATCTCCAAGCCATGCCCCCTCTGCCTCCACCCTCTATCCCCAGCAGTCATTCTTCAGCCTTTCTTGCAGTTCCTAAATCTCTTCTTGACATATCTAAATTCTGCCCATCCTTCAAAATCCAGTTCAATTAAATCAATCCAGCAAATGTTTTCTGGGCTCCTACTGTATGCCTGTCCTGAACTGAGCTGAGAGATTCAGAAATAAATGAAACAGGTGGAGGTTCTGTCCTTAAATGAGCTCCCAAGAAGATGGAGGGAATAGGCAGCAAATTATTTTGCTTTATCGTGGTCAGAGCCCTAATAAGGGTGTGATGGAAAGCTATCAGAGACTGCCTGTGGAGTGGGAGATGGGCAGATCATGGGGATAGGGAGAGATAAGGAGAAAGTTAAGCAGAGCTCCATGTAAGAGGTGAGTATAGTTAAAATACGTGGGTGCTGGAACAGAGGATGACCAGATTATGAAAGATGTTGAATATTGCACTAAGGAGTTTGCCCTAGATCCTAAAGGGCATGTGTATGTGCATGCTGAGTCACTTCAGTTGTGTCCCACTCTTTGTGACCCTATAGACCCCACTAGGCTTCTCTGTCCATGGGATTCTCTGGGCAAGAATACTGGAGGGGGTTGCCATGCCTTCCTCCAGGGGATCTTCCAGACCCAAGGATTGAACCTGCATCTCTTACGTCTCCTGCATTGGCAGGCAGGTTCTTTACTACTAGTGCCACCTGGGAAGCCCCCAAAGCAGTGAGGATTTACTAATTTGCTGCAGGGGCCAGATGTGATCAGCTCTCTGTCATTAAAAGAACCAATGTGACTGTAAAGGGGAAGATAGTGGAGAGGTGGGAGGGTAGTGAAGGAGATCTACAGGGAGCATTCCTCAACAACTACATCCCACCTTCACTTCGCCTGTTCTGCACCCCCACCCCCCACCTCTGCACCACCCCATGCTCCTGGAACAACCCTGAAAACAAATTCTCAGACAGCTTGGAATATCTGGTATGCGTATGTGCAAAGGGGATTGGAGCGGTGATCATGGCTAAGGCCTTAAAGATGGTGGTGGTGTTTCAGGCACAGGTCTCCTTGGGGTGTGTCTAGGCACCAGGCAAACCAACCGGGAGGTCAGGAGACAGTGGAAAGCTTCAACAACAGCAGCAGCTGTTTGGACAATGGACAGATGCCAGTTCAGCAAACTCTGGGTGCCTTCTGAGTAAGGGTCGGACTAGCTGCTTAGATGCTTGTTCAAATTCTTTCTCTGTAAAATGGCTTTCATCAAACTTAGCTCACCAGATTATTAAGAATATCAACTAAGAGAATGCATATGAAATCCCTGGCACATAGTAAGAACTTATCTTTTTCTTCCACTTTTCCTCATATAAATCAAGTAGGAGTCAGTCTTTCAAACTGACAATGGAAGAAACAGATTCAGAGAGGATCAGTGACTGCTGAGGTCAGACAATTCAGAAAAGGCTCCATCAGGACAAGTTCCGGCTGTAGCTGACACATCTAGCTGTAGTTAACGTGGTATATTAAGTACCTTCCACATACCTGGCATGTATATTATCTAATTCTTACAACAACCCTATAATGTGGATATTCCTAAAACCATTTTACAGATGAGGAAACTGAGACTCAGGACTGTATGATGGGGAATTGCCCAAATCACCAGATAATTAAAGGCCAATTAGAGTGCCTCAAGTTTCAGGCATTAGAGGTAGTCTAGAGGCAGGGAGAAAGGACCCAGTCCCAGGGAATAGTACTTAGAGCCAAAAGAATGGATAAGGGGTTAAGACAGAAAGCAAGGGCCAGGAGCAGGCACGTGTGGGTTGGAGCTAGACAAGGAGGGTGACAGGAAGCCCCAAGGAAGAAAACCTAAATCCTTTTCAAAATTAAATAGGAGTCGTTCTTTCAGTAAAGTTTTACTAATTGCTCGCTTGCCCTGGGACCTTAAAGGACAGGGTTGGGGAGAACTCAAGTCAAGAAAAGTAGTTTTTAATAAGACACCTTCCTTGTAGATTGAAGCCCCCAGGAGTGAGCAGGATATCTCTGGGTCCCCCACCACTGCCCAGCTCAGGGCCTGCACAGAGAGGGCCTAGACTGAGTAAATGAACAAGACTGAATGTACACAAAAGGGCTCTGGCAAGTTAATCAAACCTGGGCCTCTGTTTCCCCTTCTACAAAGTGATTATGATAGCTACCTTGTGGGATTAACAGTATATAGTGATTAAGGGAATGCCCTTAGGTGCTAGACTGAATCCTGGTCCTGACACTTGCTAGTTACGTGAGTAGGTAACTTGGCTTCTCTGTTTTCCCTTGGTGAAATGGAGATATTAATAGTATCTACTGCATAGGGCTTTTATGAGGATTAAATGGGATAACACATAAAATGTAGAAGAGTGCCTGGGACACAGGAAGTGCTCAAAATGTGTGGACTTAAGTGGGAACAATGTGATGGAAACAGTGTCTACCTCAGGCGTCCTGCACCTGCTGCATGTGCTCAGATAACCCCACATTGTAACTAGAGGAGGATTGCCGGCCCCTTCATCCTTTTTCCCTGTTGAGGTAGGATGGTCTTTATAAATGTAGCCACGAGTCCCTCTGAAGGGTCCGTCAATATGGGGAAGGAAGCCTGACTGGGGGCTGGTTTCTGGAGATCAGCCCTCACGGTGAACAGAGACCCAGGACTGGGCGAGGGAAGGAGATCGGCTGTCTTACGACAGATGTGACCAGGCGCCCTCTCCTGATCAAGGGCAGGAATAGCTCCGGCCCAGAGTTTCGGGGGTGGGCCCCACGGGATCTCACTCCTTGTTATATGCTCTTCCCTTTGCTGAAATGCCCCGATTGGGTTCTGGGGAGTAAAGTTTAGGGGAGGGGCGCCGAGGCTGGGGCCAAACTGCTTTAGTGTTTTAAAAGGGCGAAGCTGGATAATTCTTCTAGATTGGGGTGGGAGGTGGATAGACACCGGGGTCAGGAAATGAGAGAATTCGGGGCCGTCCTGAATTAACTGTATGTTCTTTCAACAGGTGATGGAACGCTGCTGAGAGGTAAGGTGACAAGGTGGCTTATCCAACGTGTCAAACCCAGTTGTCCGGGGCTCTTCCGGCTGCCCCCACGCAGCCGGAATTAGTGGGGCAGACCAGGACTGGATCGGCATGGCATGAAGGGACGCCAGATTAAGGGGGACCGCTCTGGGTCCTGGGCCGCAGAAGCGGGGAGGGGCCAGCAGAGCAATTGGGCGCAGTTTCCTTGCAAAGTTCCGCCTCGAGCGCGCCGGCCCCGCCCCCGCCGTTCCCGCTCCGCCCCGCCCCCCGCCGCTCGCCCCCCGGGCAGGGGCTGGGTTTCCCCCGGGTGCTCCCGGCTCCCGGCCTGCGCCGGCGCGGCCTCTTCGCCGCCGCACCCTGGGTGAGTATGGGGATTGGTGTTTGGGGCTGCCCGGCAGCCCCACTTGGGGGAGCTCGGTCACGCGGTCTGGCTTCCGCAGGGCCGGGCCACAGGCTGTGGGGGTCCCGCAGCCTGCCCAGGAACCGCTGCTCTCCTCTTCTGGCTGGCTGAGCTGACCCCTTTCCCCTCTGCTCCCCGACCTGGGCCCGATGTGCCGATGTGCCGATGTGCCAGAGTGAGCTCTCCCCGCTTCACTCCGCAGCGACTCCTGGTCCAGATTCTACCAGGAGGGAGGTGCGGGGGGCTTTGCAACCCCATAGATGAGTTTCAAATCCCAGCTCTGCCAGTCATTAGCCTATGACCTTGAGCGAGTGTTAACCTCCTTGAGCCTCACTTTCTTCTTCTGTAAAATGGAAATATACAGGCTATAGTGTCTACCTCGTAGAGTTATCTAGTGAGGATTGAAAGAAACAATGTATATCTAGTGCTGAGCAGGGTGCCTAGTATTCATCCAATAAATGTAGATTTTGGACTGGAGCCTGAAAAGGTGTTTGAGGATCTCTGGAAATAAACTAGGGATATTGCTGAGAAAACAGTTTTCAATGAAGTGGTACCTGTGTAGAAGACAGAGTTGACTGGGGCTGAACAGCTGCCCTTCAGATAGTGAGCTCCCTATCCTGAGGCCTGGGAGAGTAGAATGACCCAGTTGGTAGGGACTTTTTAGTAATCCAGATCACAGGCCCCGAGTGGTTAGGTGACTTGCCCAAGGTCACACAGCTAAAAGGGAGGTTAGGTATCCCTCCAGGAAGTGGAACAGACTATTCCTGAAACCTTATCTTCCACTGCCTTAGGCACTGCCTATTCATTCCCTGAGGATCTGCTCTTCAGTTTGGGGGTCCCAGTGATTCCTGAGTGATCCAGAGCAGCTCACTTCAGGAAGGGATGTTGGAAAGGGGCACTCGTACAATTACAACCACAGAATCTGGATTTGGGCTGGGTGGGGAAGGCCTTTGGGGATGATCCAAACAATGTCAGAATGTGCTTGATTGGGAGGGCCACCAGAGCCACTTCCACCACTCTCTGGCAAGTGTCTGGCCCTCCGGAAGTACTAGAGCTTGAGCAGTTGGGGCAGGCTGCCTGACAGCCTGGCAGAGAGGTGGGTGGAGGAAGATGGATGAGAGGCATATCCACCTGGCATTTTCCGGATTCCAGGAGGAGGCTGGCCTCCAGGAGGTCAGGGTTCTTCCTGAGGGCGGGGCCAGGCAGAGCTGGGGCTTGAACTCCAGGCCAGGCCCTGGAGTCCAGAAGGGCGGGCTCTTTGTGTATCTGAGTCAGCCATAGTTTGGCAACTGGATGCGTAAGTTCTGAGGACGGCTTTCCCTCAGGCTCAGCATGTGGTTTTGAGAAAGGACCTTCCTCTCTCTGTGTCTTGGTTTCTCTGTCTTTAAAATGGGAACAGGGCTAACTCATCTATATAGGACTTGTTTTTTTAGCTTTTTTCCTCCTAGGGACAGTTTCCCCTTCTCTTCCCCCTGCTAACCTGACCCTTCTGCCCAGAACTCTGGCCCAGGGAGGAGGGGGTCAAGGAAGGCCAGAGTGCAGTGTGTGATGTTGAGCGCCATGTCTCCTCTCTGCTAGCTCTTCCTTCTATTTGCTGTGTGGCCCTGAGCAGGGTCCTGCCAGTCTCTTGGCCTCAATGTCCTCTTCTATGCCCTGGGGTTGGGGCTGGACTAGGATTGCTGGTGTATACTTGGCTGGTAGTATAAGGCCTGACCCTAGATATCCTCATCTCATTGGAGGTGGGCAGACCTCAGACCTCACCTGGTTCCTGGAGGAGAGTGGACAGGCCCCTGGGGACTGGGAAGCCTCCAGAAGCTGACCAGGCAGCTCTCTTCAGCAAATAGCAAGCCTAGGCTAGCACCAGGCCTGATGCTGCAAAGCCTTTCAGTCTCAAAACACGTGAGGCAAGCGGGTGGGGACAGGCAGGGGGTTGGTGTTCTGCTGGCTTCCATGGAGTCCTTGCCACTGTGGACTGCGGTGCAGGCACACAGAGCCCACAGAGCCCGGGAAGGGACTGAAGGTGCAGAAAGGCCCTGAGCCGATGGATGAGGCAGAGAGAGCTGACGGGAGGCCCTGACACATGGAGGCTGCAAGGTCTGGGGGAGGAGATGGGCCATTCTGACCACTGGGACGTTTTAGGATTGGTTCCTGAAACAAGAGAGACTAGTTCAACCAGCTTCTGTCAAGCCAGGCATGGGGATGAGAAGTTTTCCCGACTTACTCAAGCTTCATCTTGGCATAGATTTGGTTCATTCTTTCCTCTGAAATGGAGGGTGAATGTACTCGTGGGAGTCTGAGTCCATCTTCCTTGTCCTGGGCAGTAGCTGCTTAAGCTTAGGGGCTCCGTGGCTTCCCTCTCAGATTCCCCCCACCCCACAGCTAAGCTGAGGACCGAGCACAAGGGCTGGCTTCCCCGCTGAGTACCAGCCTCACTACCTTGGGCCCTGACAGCACACCACTCCATCCCCAGGTCTGACAAGATGTACCAGGTCCCACTGCCGCTGGACCGGGATGGGACCCTGGTCCGGCTCCGCTTCACCCTGGTGGCCCTGGTCACAGTCTGCTGTCCACTTGTCGCCTTCCTCTTCTGCGTCCTCTGGTCCCTGCTCTTCCACTTCAAGGAGACTACGGCCACACACTGTGGGGTAGGGTTTGTTGAGGGGCGGGGGCGGGCATTGATACCTTGTATTCAGGCCTAATCAGGTTTGTTTTGAATCCTGAATCTCTTGTAACAGACTTAGCCATCACACGTTACTGGGCTGCTGGGGGGGGGGGGGGGGCGGTGCCTGCAAATGGAGGTCCCAAGGACTAGTCTCCCTCCACCTTTCATGGAGGTCATTGGGGGTCAGGGTCCCTAAAGTTGGGCAGCTTCAGAATCCGGAACCCAATCCTTACTTCACAGAGGGGCAGATTCAGCAGCCCCAGGGTTTTCTGGAGGGTAGAGAATAAGACTGGGCTAGAGGGCAATTGGGGCTTCTTAGTGTGCCCTGTTGTGGGCTGTGCCTGTCTCCATGGGAATATGATTATGTAAGTGTGTGTGTGTACTTTGAGGGACATGACTATAATGGCTTTGATTGGGGTCTGTGTGTGAGAGAGACTATATCTGTGCCTGTCTGACTGGAGACCTGATTATATGTGTGTACATTTGTTTTCTGGGGTAAGTCCCATGACCTCTGAGGTTCCCTAGGTGGCCATATACCCTCTTGGATAGGGATATGGGATGTTGAGCTAGGAAGAAAGATGTGAGTTCTTTCTCTGTAGATTATTAGAGTAAATGGGGTAAGACTCTGTGAACCTTTATTATCTTCCTAGTTCATCCGCTGATTCTTATTACTTGAGACTCAGGGACAGCCTCACTTTCCTCATGTCTAAAACAGGGTTGAGAATTCCTGTTCTCTTCCTTCTCAGGGTTAGTGTAGAACTCCAGGTAGAGGAGATGGGAAGATGGTTTGGGAAATGTGAAGCATGAGGAGCAGAAGGAGGAAGAGGAAAAGGAGATTGTCAAGTTGGAAGACAGGGTAGGAAAGAAAGTTAGCCAAGGGTCTTTAAGTGGGAAAGAGGACATGAACCCCTGGACTAGCCTCATAGAGAGCTCAGAAGGCCCCCAAATAGCTGAATTTCCCACCTTCATATAAAGAGCATCTGCTCGAGAATATGGGATACAGCCACGACTGGGATCTGACTGGCAGGCGTGAGGGCCCACTTCATTTGTTCATATGACTTGAAGTTTTTCTTCTTGATTTGTCCGTGGGTGGATGTGGGCCTTGAGTTGGCAGCCAGTCTGGTGAGACTTAGAACTCGGAGCCATCAGAAAGAACAGGACTGGAAGAAAAAGGGATGAGCAGTTGATCTGAAGCAGAGGATCAGAAAGGATCCATCCAACAGCCTCTCCTGACCTGGTTCTCACCTTAGATAATGCATCCAATATTCCTTTACCTTGGCCAACTCCTCTTCATCTTCAAAACCCTTCTCAGGTGTCTTCTCTTTCAGATAGGGTTCTCTAGCCTCCATGGGGCAAGCTTAATCACTCCTTCCTCTGAGTGCTCATACAACTGGTGTTCTCTTATACAGTCCTGTCACACTATGTGTGTCTCTCTTTCCTACTAGGCTGTGAGCTCCTTGAGGGTGGGCACTGCGTCTGAATCAGAAAGTATTTGTTGAACAAATGGATAGGACACCTGCCTCCCACACCGTCACACAGCAGCCCATTGCCCTGGGAAAAGGATGGCATGATATAATGCAGTCATAGTCCATACAGAAAATTATAATATTTGTATGGCATATGGAGTTAGACGGAATAGGCTCTTTGCTCTGGCCCTTGTGGCGGGCTCCAAGGGATAATGGGATCAATAACCTCAGCATACTTATAACCCATTCTCAGCATACTCCTTGGGGAGCTAAGGCATAGGTAGCTGCTGGAAGGGTACTTGGCCTCTCTTGGGCAGGACTAGGCCTTGGGACCCCAGGAGTATTTTGTCCCTACTCCCTGGGAGTACTGTGATGGATCCACGTGGAGATTTTCATATATGATCTGGATTTCTCACCCAGATACTAAAGAAGTATCTTTAGTCTGTAATGAGATGATTTTGCCTCTGCTTACACGTCCCCAGTGATGGGGGTGCTTCTCTCCTTTCCAGGCAGCCGATTCCAAGGAGACTTAGTAACAAACAATTAGCAAGCTCTTTCTTACAGTGAGCACACCCTCTCTTTCTGGTGGGTGTCTGTCCTAGCTCTGGCTCTACTTTGAGACCCTCAGAGCTACTTTTTCCACCTGGCTTCCAGATAGCCCTGCAGAGATGGGAAGTAATGCAGGGTCCCTTGAGTTTTCTCTCCTTAGGTAGCATGGTTCCAAGTCCGTCAGGCAATCCTTACAAGACATATGCTCCTGGGCTTGGCCCAGTTGATCACTGTTCTCTTCGAGGCCCTGATCTGGGCACAGGACTTCCTATGGCCTGGGCAGTACAGCCCAAAACAGGACTGTTCTATTCCTGCTACTGGAGGTTAGACCTCTGTGAATGCAGTCTGCCCTGCCACTAGCTGTTTCTGCACAGGTGCAGGCTGGACACTGACACCTCATGTTCAGCCCCATCCAGATCCCTTTTGGACCCTGAATCTATTGTTTAAGATTAGTTAGCTCTCTGATGGGGCCCAGCAGACATATTCAGTCCTGCTTCAACACAAAGGGGCTAAATCCCATTCTGCTTTCTCCCTTTCCCTTCCCAGAAACCTGCTTACATCTCTGGACCCAACCCTCAGAAAAGTCCCCACCCCCATCTCTGGCAAAGGAATCGGCTGTGGGCTGACCTTGGCCACTATCACTTCTTACCTTTGCAGAGTGTTCTGGGATTTATGACATGGCCTTGTTGGTCCTGGGAAGGCTGTGTGCTTCAGCAGGCGTGGAGATCTGGGCACTGTGGGCGGGAGGCAGGCCCTAGGGAACTGGGGGTGGGACCCTGAAGTCTTACAGCAGTCTCAGTCTGGCTAGAGCCCTCAACCCAAGCCCCGGATCCTTCAGCACCCAGTGTGAGTGTCGCTTCGTGCGCCTACCCCCACCCCAGTTCCCTGAAACTGAGCTGGACTAGTGTGAACTGGGGTTCCCTTAATGGAGGGAAGTCTGGTTCCCATGGGGAGATTTGGTTCTAGGCTTTTTAATCCAAAGCCATCTCCATCTGCCTCTCAGAAGGAAGCCCAGCTTGAAGGGTCATGATGGTCAAGGGGAGTGGGGGAGGGCATTCTCTGTCCGGGGGAGAAGAGAGCAGAAAAAACCCACCCCCTCAGTCTGGGTCTCTGTTTCCTGGGTCTGGCCCAGCACAGCAGGCTCAACCTGAGCAAAGAAGAATCCCATGACCCTCAGGTTTCTGAAAACCTGGAATTGGGTGACATGGTCTTCTCAGAGAGGAAGGAGATAGAACTCTGGGCCACCAGAGGGACCCTGGTATCTTGGGGGTCAGGGTACTGCTGGCCTGAGGCTTGGATCATTCTGAGCCTGGGGGTGGGATGGCTGATAGCCTGTGGTCCCATTGAATAGGTTCTGGGCCCTCCCATTGTTCCTAGTTGAACTTGGGTGAAGAGCAGGAATGTGGTCAGACAGGGTCAGTAGGAGAGCTTGGGCCACTCGGATCCAAGGGTCCTTTGTCTGGGTTACTTGGCCTGAAGAAGGCCTTGCTTGGAGACTTAAGCTGTCAGGTGGCAAGAGGCCTTAGTCCTAATGTTTGATCCTTGCATAGTTCTGGGCCTTGGTCTTCCCTTCTCTGATTTGGGAATAATAATTCTTTGTCCTCTGACCCTTTTCCTGAGTGGTTATGAGGGTCATGGGAATGACAGGCCATCAGAACTCCCATGTCCAGGCCACTGGGAGCCTTGATTCTCCAGACTCTTCCAGAGGTGAACCTACAAGACCAGTGTACCAAGGGGATTCCTATGAGCTGACCCTGCCTCTCTCTACTGTCCTGTCCCTTCCGCCTTGTACCTCCTCTTCTGCACTTTTCTTTTTCCCTTATGCCCTTCCTACTCTTTCTACTCTGCCTCTTCCCTGCCCTCTGAGGACCTGGCTGTAGAAAATGCCCCACCCTCCTAGGCCCAGGTGTCCCCACCAGGCCCCAAGTTGTGTCTGTTACTCTGCCTGAGCACCACTCCCTACAGGATGTTCTCTGCGGCCTCCCAGCCCTTGGACCCCGATGGGCCCGTGTTCCGGCTCCGCTTCAAAGCCATGGTCTCATGGGTCATCACTTTCCCTGTGTTCGGCTTCTTCTTCTGCATCATCTGGTCTCTGGTGTTCCACTTTGAGTACACAGTGGCCACTGACTGTGGGGTGAGTGCCAGGCTCCCCAGCGCCTGGGTCAGGGCCAGTTCAAGAGATGGCGATAAGGGTAGAATGTCAGAGTCAGAGAGAAGGCAGAGGGTGAGAGGGGAGGGGGATAAAAGGATGGGGGTGGGGGTGGGGGGGTTGGGGGTGTGTTTTGGGGAGAGAGAGTTGAGGAAAGTAGAGTCACAGTCCTCCAAGAGTAGGAGAGGATTGTAGAGGGTGCAAGGTGGCAGAAGGGGAGGAGGGGGAAGGGAAGAGAAAGGGAATAGGCAGGAAGAAACCTCGAGAGGGAGAAGAGAGCTGAAGAAAGACGAGACTGGAAAGGAAGCCAGGACTATGGGCTAAGATGAGGCCAGGAGTGAGGAGAAGTAACGAGTGGCTTCAGCCCAGACCAGAGGCCTGACCTGAGAAGACCCCAGCCCTGCTCTGGGTTCTTCTAGCTTGGTTTCTCCTCTGGCAGTCTCAGGCCCCACAACCTGTATCCTCAGAGCTCTGCCAGCTGGAAACCTAGAAGGAGCCCCTGCTTCTAAGAGCAGTTCACCAAGCCTTTCCTGAGGGCCCAGAGGGACGCAGGTTCTGTATCAGGGGCATGGAGTTGAACATGGACTTGCCCTTAGCATCTTATTCCTGCAAGAGACAGACTTAGGCACAGACATTCCCAGCACTGTGAGAGGAGATTCCTTCTGTGATAAAAGGAGCACAGAGATGGTGGGTTCAAAAGAAGCTCTTCACCCAGCTCAGAAATCAGAGACTTCCTTCCTGGAGTGAGGGTCGGGGTGGCAGGGGGAGGGAAGTGAGGGTCCAGTGGGGGTGGCGTGGGTGGGAATTGTTGCTGTGGGGGTGAAGAAGGATTTTCATGAATGCCAGGTTGACAACTTTGGTTTTATCCAGGGTACAATGGGGAGCTTTGGAAAGATTTTAAGCAGGAAAGGGACATGATCAGATTTGAGGTTTAGAAGACCATCTGGCTCCTGCGTGCAGAACAGATTCAAGGGCAGCAGGGCAAGTGCAGGGTACAGGGGTTTAGTTCATGGTAGAGGATTTTCCAGAGCTGAGATGGGGACTGTGAGATTAGAGAAGAGGGGATGGAGTTCAGAGAAGAGGAGCAGGTGGTTCTGATAGGAACGGGAGCTGTGAACATCTAGTGCTTAATACTCTGCGTTGTCATAGGAATAGGAGTTTTTATCCAGTTGGCAAGGGATGGGGAAGAGGATGGGTGGTAGGAAATAAAGAAAAGTCATCCATAAAAATCAGGGGACTTTTATCTGAGGCCAAAAGAATGAATCTCTAATGGTGAAACATGAGATGCTATGTTAAGGAAGCATGAGATGCTATGATAAGGAAGTTTTTGGACCCCCTCCCTTTATACCATGTGAATTTCTAATCTGCTACCCTGCCATAGATCCACTGAGTCATGTCCTCCAGGCCAAAGTGTTTCTACTCTTGGGGAAAGGAATCATGCTCACACCTCTCAGTACCCTTAGCTCTGGGCTTTTTGGGGAGGGGGATTTGGGTACTGTATATCTGGGCTCTGATAGCTCCTATGTTGCTTGTTGCTGGCATTGTTGGTGAGTGGGGAATGTTAGTACTTGGGATGGCAGGGGTGAATATGAGTATCTATACCTGATTGTGTGTGTGTGTGTGTGTGTGTGTGAGAGAGAGAGAGAGAGAGAGAGAGAGAGAGAGAGTTTGAGTGAGTCGATGAAGGAGGCAGTTCTTACTCTTTGAATGCTGTTCCCACCCCTAACCTGAGAGGAGCTTGCGAGGATGGGACGAGTAGCCACAGGGCCCTAATTCTCTAATCCTCCTGAGGCATCCCCCCAAACTCTGTGTCTTCTCTACCCTTTACCTGTTTCCCGGCATCAGTCAGGGCTCTGGGTCCTTGAGTGCTCTGGGCTTTCCCAGCCAAGCCTTAGATGTTGGTACAGTTCTCCTTAAAGTAGCTGAGGGTGGGGCAGGAGTTTTCAGAATGAATATTCTAGGAAGTAAAGACAACACTCCCACTAACCCTACACAGGGGGCCTACCCAGAGAAGCAGGAAAGTCAAGTGAAGAGGCTTGGAGGTCTCAGAAGTGTCCAGTTCAGATATGACTCCCACCTGTCACTCAGAAGCTGGCCTTCCCATGGTCAGTAGACACATAGATCACAGCCTTTTTTGCAGGCTTTTCAGGAAAGTTTATCTTCTGAAAACCATTGCTTATACTCACTGCAGGTGCCTTGCATACATTATATTTAGTATTCACCGTCAACCTGCAAGGCAGGTGATATCCCTATTTTGCCAATGAGGAAGTTAAAGCTCAGAGAGGTAAAGTGACTTGCTCAAGGTCACCCAGCTAAGAAAGGCAGAGCTGAGATGCACACCCATTGCCTCCAAGCTGCCTCATCACTGAATATCAGACTGATCTTGAGCTTTGGTATCTCAAGTTGTACCTTGAGAGCATCATCCTCTCTCTGAAAGCTCTGTACTCAGCTGCCTCTGGCAGTGCTGGGGGGGGGGGGGGGGGGTGGGAATCCATCTCCTTTTCTGTGAAGGCTTGAGAAGGCTCTGGCTGGTCCCGCCCCAGGCCCTCCCCAGCCTCCTGAGCTGCCTCCATCATTACCTGCCTTCCTAGCCACTCTGAGGTCCATTCAGCATCCCCACTGGCGGACAGGAAGGGATCTTCCAGAACTCCATCTCTGAAGACTGGTCCTGCTGTTGTCACAGCAGGGTCATTCCCTCTCTGGGTTTCTGGGCTCTGGTACTGCTCTGGCTCTTGTTGAAGGTCTAAAAGAGTCCACAGAGAGTGTGGGCAACAGACTGGTAACTTCCATAGTCATGGAATCCTTTAGAAATGCAGATTTTCAGATTCCAGACCTTCTGCATTCTCACACAATCCCAGATGAGTTGTGTGCATATTAAAGTTTGAGGTGCACTGCTCTAGGCACTGGAGTCTAAGAGATCCTCCTCCCATTCAGGGTCTTCCTGTTCCCATCAAAACTACTGTTTACCTACCCTGCATTCTCTCACTGTCTCATATAAACAACACACCAGTCCTTGCAGTTGTGTGATATTATCTCCTCCTTCCTCAGCTTTAAAAAATGACATTCCAGTTCCTCAAGAAATGAGGAATTCCAGGCTTTGAGAAAAATGGATGAGAGATATACATAAGAACAGGGTCATTTTCTTAGACTGCACCAGGTTAGGAACACCCACTTTCTTCAGTATGATCAGAATGGGGGTATTCTTCTGGCCCAGCTCCCTTGGGATCTCCCAGCACCCTCTATCGCCTTGCTACCCCTGACCAGAAGAACGAGTGAACTGAAAGCAGTCAGGAAAGGCTCGTTGGGAAGTGAGTCCAGCTCTGTCCCTAGGAGGCTCAGATGTTTCCGTCCTTGGGACTGAATCTGGGATGCTGGGCTCATGGACCCTTCCATAGTTCCTTATCCAGGTCACAGCCCTGTGCTGTGGGCTCAGAGAACACCTGAACCTGGCTGTAGCTTTCCCAGCCATCTGTAGGGAGATGGAGACGATCCCGCTTTGCACCCACACGAACCCCAGGTTGGCTGGGGAGTCAGAACCAGGCACAGGAGGGTCTGGGACCTGGAAGGGGAGGTCTCCCTGGAGAGCTGCGAGGCCCTGAAGGAGGACTTCCTGGAAGGAGGGGAGTGGAGCAGAACCTTCTGAGTGTCAAGGTGATCATCGGAAGAGAAAGATCTCAAGGTGGGCGGGGCATCAGGGGGTCAGCGCCCAGATGGGTCACAACTCTCTAGGTGCCCAATTACCTGCCGTCGGTGAGCTCGGCCATTGGCGGAGAGGTGCCCCAGCGCTACGTGTGGCGCTTCTGCATCGGTCTGCACTCGGCGCCCCGCTTCTTGGTGGCCTTCGCCTACTGGAACCACTACCTCAGCTGCGCCTCCCCGTGTCCCGGCTACCGCCCGCTTTGCCGCCTCAACTTCGGCCTCAATGTCGTGGAGAACCTCGCACTGCTAGTGCTCACCTACGTCTCCTCTTCTGAGGACTTCAGTGGGTGTCCAGACAGGGGAAGGAGGAGCGGGGAAGGGTTCGGGGAAGGGGTGTCCTTGCCCCCTCCCTGCCCGGGATCTCCCGACGTGGGGCTTTGGGTGCTCCCTGCAGCCCGTGCTCCCAACCCCCTCTCTCCCTCCAGCCATCCATGAAAATGCTTTCATTGTGTTCATCGCCTCATCCCTCAGTCACATGCTCCTAACCTGCATCCTCTGGCGGCTGACCAAGAAGCACACAGTAAGTCAAGAGGTACGGTTTACCCCTAGTGGGGCTCCAGGCGGCCCAGAGGACAATCAAGGACACTCGTCCTCAGGATGCGGGTAACGATGAGGTGGGAACTGGAGTTCTGTGGTGGACTGGGGCTACGGCTGGACTTGGGGACGGGGAGGGTGATGGGTCAGAATCTGGGGTTGTTTGGGTAGTGTGAGGAACTGGAGAACATTTCTAGACGAGATGGAGGCTCCATCTGGGAGTAGAGGGCAGGGCAGCACCTAGGCTGTAGCAGGTTAGGAGCACTGAGTCCTGGTCTGTGGTCTGTAATCATTCCAGTCTCTCCCCACCACCACTTCTCTTCTCCCCACAGTATCTGGAGGTGTTGGGTTGGTAGATAACTCCAAGTAACTTACTCTGTCCTCCTGAAATGGGAGGGACCCACTGCCTCATTGGCCTCCTTACACCCCCAAATGCAGGGCTATGAAATGCCCATCATTCCTGCTGCCTATGCCTGTGTCCCCTTCCATGACCAAGGATGGTTAAGACTCAGCCCAGGAATTGGGGCCAAGAGGGGAGACTGTCCACACACATCTAACAAGCTGCAGAATGATCACAGAACTCATCCCTTAGGACCGCAAGTCCTACAACTGGAAACAGCGGCTCTTCATCATCAATTTCGTCTCCTTCTTCACGGCTCTGGCTGTCTACTTTCGGCACAACATGTACTGTGAGGCTGGAGGTGAGACCAGACGAGGATTCCTGGGTGGTCATAGTGACTCTGGGACAGCTATGATGCTTCCTGTGTCATGTGTGATAGGGCAGTGGTCTTGGGGGCTGCCTGCCATTGTGTTCCAGACTCTGTGTAGTGATGCGGTGGTGGTGGTAATCTAGCGAGAGGCCCCTGGAGGGTAGAGAAGGAAGCTGATCAGGACCTGTTCCTTGTGTCCTCGCTGCAGTATACACGATTTTTGCCATCCTGGAGTACACGGTCGTCCTGACAAACATGGCGTTCCACATGACAGCGTGGTGGGACTTCGGGAACAAGGAGCTGCTCATTACTTCCCAGCCTGAGGAAAAACGGTTCTAAACCCTTCTCTCCTGCTGGGGAGGAGGCCCACTGTCCAGAAACTAGGAACAAGATACTACTCTGGCCTTCCCTCACCCTCTGTGTCCTCTCTGAGCCCTACTGAAGCTAGGGGAGAGGGGAAGGAGGAGAAAGGGCCCGGGACAAGGTTTCACCCAGCCCTGCTAGCTGCTTCTTTCCCCAACTCCATGTGTAGGCACAGTAGGCCTTCAAGTAACACCACTTGTACCTGAGAAGCCCCAAGAAGCTGAGCTGGCAGGAGAGCTCCACCATCTGGTGCTAAAAAAAGTCCTGAGGTTCGTAACCACCATCCGGTTCTTGGCCTTTACATAGCCACCTCTCGCTGAGGTCAGGGACCACGGAGCAGTGGCTGCTACCAGAAAACCACAGCCATTTCTCCCCGTGGGTCATTCACTTGACTCGTGCTAATCACCTGCTCTGCACACTCAGGCCTGTGACCACAGGCCCTTGCTAAGTTTGCCCAGGTGTCCTAGCCCTGACTTCACCTCTGATTTGGCGTGTGCCCTTCCCTAGCTGTGCCTCCCTACGTCCGTGTGGATGAAGTCGGGGTGCAGTGGGGTAAGGGGGCTGTATGATTTCCGAGGGCTCTGCCGTCCTGCTTCTCCCTGTGGAAGTGGTGTTCTGTACCTAAAGGGTGACCTCCAGAAAAAGCCCTGGCACAGCACGTATCTCCCCTTTTCTAAAATTGCTGACTTAAGACTTCCTCTTTGGCAAAGGTGCCAGGTAGAGGGGTCAGAGGCACAGATTCCTATCCTGAAACGGGCTCTCTGGTGTCACCCCCCCCTCCTGCCTTAGGCCCTGTGCTCTTTAGGTTGTACATTTTATTTCAAAGGGAAATAAATTTTTTTTTGTCAACAGTCTGGGCTAGGCTTACTTGTTTGGAGGCTCATCTCTTTGTTCAATGGAACTGAGGTGGGGAACAGGCTCCAGGACATAGGGAATAGTCTATGACCAGTATGATTCCATGTGGCATCCCTCCCCGCCCCCCCAAACACACTTAGGCCTTGGACTCTCCTACAGTCTAAGCTGATGTTGATGAGCAGGAGTGACTTTCTCTGCCGTGACTCCAGGTCTGGAAGCTGTGATACCTGGGAGAGCCTTAGGTTGAGGCAAAGTCCTGAGTGCTAGCCCCAACTCTGTCAGTAAAGATTTGTCCCCGTGGGGGTAGAAGGGGACAGGTCTCAGGTGCATGACTGTGAGAGCACCTATCTACAGGCTGATGACTCAGCTTCTCCCTTTCTAGGCCTTAGATAAGGAAGTTTTTCCTCTTGCTTTGCATCCCAAACTACTGCAGAATCTGTGGCTGGGCCCCAGGACAAGACTGGGGGCCCTCCAAGGGAGCCCAGAGCTTTGTTAGGGAAATTGGGGGGTGGGGGGACCACAATGAAGTCTATTGTCCCCTGTCCCCTCTTGCAGGAAACAAAAGGCTCCCAGTCTCTGGGGAGCCCTAGCCCATGCTTGGTCCCTGCCCAACCCCCAATGCCCAGCACACAGGGAGGAGCCAGGGCCATTGGAGACAGGAGGTTTTATTGATGCTGATGGGGGTAGGAGGGGCCCCCAGGAGCCCGGAGGGAGTGGGGGTGGGGCTGAGTCAGTCAGCGGATGCTAAGGCTTGGGCACATGAGGGTAGGTTAGGGCACATTCATCTTCTTAGGATTCTGTGGCTCCTTCTCTGGGGCAGGGAGAGCGCATCATGAGGGCGGAGCAATCGAAGAGCAGGGAGGGAGAGGTTAGGGATGGCGGAGAGCTCCTAACCTGAGAGAAGGCACCACAATAGGCAGCAACATCTGGTCAGTAGGGGCAAGTGGGGAGGGGGCACCTGGTTGGCTTCTTGGGGAGGGGCCCGTCCTTGGCCTGGGTGAGCTTTCAAGAATTCCTGGTGTTCCCAAGCAGAGTGGGGCAGGGCCCAACGCCCCTCTCCCTGTGGGCCTCCTTCAGGAGAAAAAGGCACTCGGGGAGCCCCCTTGGCAAGGGGTGCCAGAATTAGTCCTTAAGGCACAGCTGGGGGCAGACAAGGCGCCAAGGCACAAAGGCACAACTGGTTGGGGAGGGGCAGGGGCAGCCTCCAAGCTGAGTGCCAGGGTCACAAGAGGACACAGGACCGCCCACGCTTGACAGGCGTGGGGTTGAGCACAGCCCGGACAGCCTCGGCAAACACCTCCTTGACGCCGTCCTGCTGCAGGGCCGAGCACTCGAGGTAGCGCACAGCGTGGATCTGCTTGGCCAGCGCCTGGCCCTGCTGCGGCGTGATGGGCGCCTGGCCCTGCTCCTTCAGGCGCCTCAGGGTGTCAGGCTGGGCTCTCAGGTCCTTCTTGGTGCCCACCAGGAGGATGGGCACATCAGGGCAGTGGTGGCACACCTCTGGATGCCACTTGTGCCGCACATTCTCATAGGAGGGCGGGCTGGCAATGGAGAAACAGATGACAAACACGTTGGTCTGAGGGTAGGAGAGTGTGCGAAGGCGGTCGTACTCCTCCTGGCCCGCTGTGTCCCACAGGTTCAGGTTCACCGTGCGCCCGTCCACTGCACTCTGGGCGCTGTAATTGTCGAACACTGTGGGGATGTACTCCTTGGGGAAGGCATTGGTTGTGTAGCAGATGAGCAGGCATGTCTTGCCCACAGCTCCATCGCCCACCACTACACACTTGATGCTCTGCATTGTCGGTGTACCTGGAGGCTGTGCCTCCTTCCCGTTCTGGGCCCCTCTGGATGCAGTGACCTGTGGACAGAAGAGAGAGATACTCTGGGTTAGGCAGTCCTGGGAAGAAAGTATGGGGGCATACAGAAGAGAACCAGCTCCAGTTCTCTTAACCTGACACCATCCTGCAATCCCATCAAGAGAGACCACAGACAGACAGACACAAAATGGGAGACAGGTCCTGAGACCAAGCAAGGATGCTCAAGGATATGGAGGCTGGCACTAATGTGTAATATATTATGTGAAGCATGTAAGTTCTGATGCCAGACTGACTAAGGTCAAAATCTGGTTCTGTTATCTCCTAGCTTTATGACCCTGGACAAATTACTTAACTTCTCTATGTCTCATTTTCCTAATCTGTAAAATGGGGATGAAATAATACCTACTTCATTGGGTTGTTGTGAGGATTATATACATTAACACATATATAAAGCATTTAGTACAGGGTCTGGTCATAATAAGCATTCAATAAGTATTAGCTACTTTTCTTTTTCCTCCAGGAAGTACTGACACAAAAGGACGGTGCACACGTGTAGGGATCTACTCGATCCTCTATCAGCTATGCACCGCTCCCACTGAGTAGACTGGAGACAGCTTCTGGCACAGGTCAGTCTGAGATGCAGCCACGGGTGAAGCCTCCCATCTCAGGGCCCACCAGCCCTAGAGCACTGACGCTTTAATTCCAAACATGACATCTTGGCTACTGACTGCAAACCGAAATGTGTAATGAGAAACCTGTTGAGTAAGAGGCACAATTCTCTAGGCAGCTGCCCTATCTCAAACTAGGGTGCCCTGGAAATGGTGAAAAGGAGGGAGCGCTTACCCATCATTCTTAGAAGCATGGGAAACCCTATCTGGCCACACAAAGCCAGGCTGGCAACTCAGTGCAGGGGAACACTGGAGACAGAGCCAAGGCTGGGATTTGGTCTGGAATCTGGGTGTGTAATGATGAGCGAGGCAGAGGCCAGGGGTCCCAGACGTCTGCATCTTCTCTTAAGGTGGGCTAAAGCCCAGCCAAGAGGGATGAACAGAAGAATAAGACAAAAATTTGATTTTCCCCTTAATCTTCTACCCCTTTCCTGAGACCATGGCCTGTGCCTCTGAAGAAGCTGAGGGGCTGCTGGACTTTTGGGCAGAGAACACAGTGTCAGTAAGTACTATCACTGAGAAGACATGCTGGTATCAGATTGGTCAGGGATTCTAATCACAGCTCCACCAACTAGTCAAATATGATTCTCAGGCAACATATTTAAGTTTCCTAGGCCTCAAATTTTCTCATCTGTAAGATGGGGATAGAGTTGGTGAGAGTATAAAATAAGCTAACATGTAGAGAGTGTCTGGCATGAGGCGTGGCACACAGGAAGTGGCAAATAAGTCAGCTGCTGTAATTATCAGTGGGGTAAGTTTGAGAGGAGTCCCCGTTCCAACCATCACCCGGTCACGTCTGCAGCTCACAGGGCCTCGAGGTGAGGAACTGCTCTTCCGAGTTCTGGAACAGAACAGAGCTTCCGGAAACCCTGAGATTATTTATACTGCTGTGGCAAGGGTAGTCCTCTAATTGACTACTTCCTCTCAGCCACGGGGGACTTTTTCTGGCTAGTATGTTACTTCCTTTCCCTGCAGCTCTCTCACAACCAGGTCCCTGCTCCCTGGAAAGGGACAGCTCTGTGTATGACAGTATGATATACCCAGTTCTCTTCGCTATCTCCTGCTCCACCCAAGCACTATCATCCCTGGCCCATCTTCTCCATTTCACTTTATACACAGCAAAACTGTACCCTGGTCTGCCAACCCTTATCCTCCGACCTGTCTTCTCTCAACTATTGGTCCCAAAGCCTCAAAAATCAAATTTGGGAAGGCGCAGGAGGACTCCATCACTGGAAAGTAGAAAAGGAATTCTGGTGGTGTGGAACCTGCAGAGAATCCAGGGCTTAGTCCCTCCCAGCTCCCTCCCAGGCCCCAGCTTCCCCTGGGACCAGCTGAGAGGGAAGTGAGTTCATTCTATGACGCTGCCTCTCTGGTTTACAGTAAAAATATTTCCATCTTATTTGCATGAATAAATGTGTGTTCAACCTCAGGAGAGTGGATAGAGGGCCTCAAGGGTATGGGTCCAGAAAGAAGACAAGGACCCTCTAGGGCACTTGAGAATTTGGGACTGGAAGTCAACAGAACTCAGCCAAGTCCCACTCCCAGGGCTGCTCTGCTGCCAACTCACTGCAACCAAGCAAGAGGCACTTACCCTCCCTGGGCCTCAGTTCCCCAATCTGTGAAATGGAGAGAAAAAAGCCATGCAAGGATACTAAGTGGATGAGATGAGACATTGAGGAGCCTGGGGGCAGGGGACAGGATGATGGAGATAGGAAAGACCCCTGTGAGCACAGGGTTGGGGTGGGAAGGTTGAGTCAGTCAGCAAACGCCTAAGACCTTGGCACCTGAGCCCAAGTCAGGGCACGCTCATGTTCTCAGGATTCTGTGGCTTCTTCCTTGGGGGAAAAGAGACAGCATCTTGGGGAGGGGGGTGTTGGTGCCATTCCTCGTGTCCACTGGAAGGCTGAGGAGAACCCAGCATCTCGAAGAGCAGACGCTCTCTAGGCCTGTAAATCTGTAGCTGCACACAAGGCCGGAGCATGGCTGTGACCGGGAACCCCTCCCCTCGAGCCCAGCACTGGGCTGGCCCAGGCAGGAAGGCAAGGGGGGGACTCTGGCCAACAGTCACAAGGCCCGAGAGACCAGAAGTACAGCTGGCTCCACACAGCTTTCTAGGGAGGGGTTATCAACCAGCAATTAGTAAATCAGCCCTCAAAGGAGCGAGGAGGGAGCAGGAAGCTTCCGGGCTGGGGAGGGAACAGGGACTGACACCGGAAAAGGATCACGAGGGAGGCAGTGTCCAGAAACAGGCAGGGCAGAGGCAGTACAACATAGGGCCAAGGGCACCAGATCCCTGACTCTGACCTGGAATCACCTGCTGACTCTACCCCTTGATTAAAGCCCTCCATGGTACAACCCTTTACAGATCACATGGTATTACATTTTTTCATCCTTCTAACAACTCATTGGTACTATTCATATTTACAGATGAGGAAACAAACCCAGAGCAGTTAAAATAACTCAACATCACACAGCTAGTCAGCGCAGGACTCAACATAGACCCCATTTTTTTTTTTAAGCACAGACCCCACTTTTGCAATCCAAAGCCCTGTTTTCCTTAGGGTGTCACACAGCTTCCAAGTGACCCTTACCAGCTGACTTTGTGACCTTAAGCCAGTAACTCACTTCCCTTCCTGGAACCTGTTTCTTCATTTGTACGACCCGCATGACAAAACTCATCCTCCCTGTCTCAAAGGGCAGCAGTGAGGATCCTGAGCACAGGGATGAATATGCTTTATAAACTTGGAAGTGGGCTGCACAGAGAAGGTGGCAAAGGCAAAGCCTTTCATACCAAGAGGCTGGAATCATTGAGTACACAGGTGCTTGAGAGGTGGCGGCAGCCCAATTCTCCAAACTCAAGGATAGTTCAGACCCTTATCTTCTCTCCCAGGGCAACTCTTTTCTCTGAACACCTATGGCCTGAACTGGGTCAAATAAGTTCCCATAGTTCATTTAAGGAGGGCGCATGCTCAAAAGGTAGGATCTAGCCTGTACCATGCAGGACAAAGGGACAGTCAATGCTGTCGGAGGCCAGACAAGGACAATGGCCTGCCTGGGGTTGGGGGATTGACTGTGACTTATTTGCTAGGTCACTTAAAAAAAAAAAAAAGAACTTTTGTTTAGTATGTAAATAAACACTTGCAGGTTAGTATAGTCTTAGCCATAGTATAATGATTTGTTCTGGCTTTCTAGTCCCAGCTTAATTCAGTTCATGCCTGGTCCCTCATCTTGGCTTTCAGAGTTCTTCATAATCTGGCAAAGGTTTTGGAGTCAGATAAAGAATCCGCTTGCAGCACAGGAGACTAGGGTTCAATCCCTGGGTCAAGATCCCCTGGAGAAGTTAATGGCAACTGCTCCAGTATTCTCGCCTGGAGAATCACACAGACAGAGGGGGCCTGGCAGGCTGCAGTCCAAGGGGTCACAAAGAGTCGGACACAACTGAGTGACTGAGCACTCTACACATTCCACAGAGCTGGGTTCAAATCCTAGTTCTGCCATGATGAGCTAGGTAATAGTATCAACCTTATAAGGCTGTTATATGGATGAAGTACATTGATACACAATGTGTGTGTACTAAGCAGATGCTTTGAAATGGGAGTTCCCTTCTCTAGAGGGGTCTTCACTGTCCTATGTAAACAGGCCAGGATCATTCTGGCCTCTGAACTTTTCCTCTTGTTCTTCTCTCTGCTGCCACTTCTCCCCTCTCAAATCTTCCTGACTCAAGGCCTAGATTAAGTCTCATGGTACCATGAGGCTACTGAATTCTGCTTTCTTTGAACTTCCACGGTATGACCACCCTTGTAACCCTTCTTTGGCTCTGAGTCACTCTCCTTCTGCAGCAGTCACATCTAAGTTCCTTAGCTTGTGGATGTCCCCCTGACCAATACTGAAGCTTGACCTCCTAGACTCCCCCACCAAAAATCTGAGTACAGGTTTCTGATCTACTTGCTTCTGCTTCAGGTACTGAGATCTGCATGAACAGGTCAGAAGCCCAGAACTGAACTGACACCCCCATAGCCCAAACTGCAGTGCTGAATCTTATTGGACAGGAGTGGCAGCCC
Source organism: Odocoileus virginianus (assembly GCF_023699985.2). Classification (NCBI taxonomy): domain Eukaryota; kingdom Metazoa; phylum Chordata; class Mammalia; order Artiodactyla; family Cervidae; genus Odocoileus; species Odocoileus virginianus. The sequence goes on from NC_069683.1 coordinate 30,615,982, forward strand.
AAAGCCTTGACTGGGCTAGGCAAGAATCTTTCCTCCCAGTACCAGTTTGACCTGGCTCCCGCAGGGAGCACAGTCCAAGGGGCTCATCCTATCTGAGCATAGTCCCCAGAGCCTAGCCTGTACCCAGTGGGGCCTGGTCTTGGGGTGTGGCCCAGGCAGGCCCAGAATGGGGGAGGGAAAGGAAGCAGCATATTGCCTGATTGCCAGATCTCTGTGGCAGTTGTAGCAGGGGAAGTGTCCCAACTGGGAGTGGGGGAGGGGAGGAATAGGCCCTAAGAGCCGGGGGAGTATGAAGGCAGCGGGAACTTACTGGAGGCTTCTAATCTGCCTCCCTGACATGGGAGATCCCCACCTGCAGTCCTCCCTGAAACTCATTCTAACTATAATTCATCACTCGGGGTATTCTGATCCTAGGCTCTGGCCACATCACCCAGATAGATCCTCTCCACAAGCAGCCTCCACATTCTCTTCCGTAAAACACATCAAGTAGCCATATTCACTGTCCTGATGGGAATCCAGAATTTCTCCCCCATTTCCACCCTTCAGTCCACCACTCAGCAGCTCAGAAGACTCCAATTGCCTCAAACGATCCCCTAATTTGTCCTCCAGAGCCAACAACCACTGCCAACTCCTCCAGGGAAGTTTTTTTGTAAACCACCCAAGTCACAAATGACTTATTCCATCCAAGGTCTGGGTCCTGATTTTCTCACAGGTGCATTCTATCTCAGTCACGTGGAAGCTTATCTGAATCTCTTGTCACTAGACTGGGAGGGCCTAGAGGGTAAGGTCCTGGCCATGTCTTCCTGGGCTAAGCATGGCACACAGTGGCTGTCAGTAAATCGCTGAATGAACTCTGTCTTTCATGTCTTTGCACATGGGAGTTCCTCTTCCTGGGATTCTGCTCCTTCTCCACTGTCACCCCACTCCACAGCCTCCCAGTCCTTCAGGGCCCAGCTCCATTCCCCAGCTTCTCAAGGACACCATCCCTTCTTCTGCCTCACTTCCCCCAGTACTGTTATTTAGGTTCATTGTGCTGAACTAACGCCAGCTTCATGAGGAGGGAAATCTGTCCTGCCTACTTCCACAAGCCCAGCAGAGGGCTGAGCAAAAGCTGCAGACTGACACACACCTCCTCTCTCATCAATTCAGACTTTGATTCTGGGAAGAAGGAAGAGCCTCCAGGCCCAGGAGACACCAGACAAGGGTAACTAACTTCCTCCCCTTGAGGAGTATGATTTAGGGTAACTGCTGAGTGCTCTGTCCCTCAGCTGGAAGAGTGAGAGGGGTTGGAGCAGGCATGGCTCTAGTCCAGTGGCGATGAGGAAGATGGGTAGGAAAAGTGGTACTGATGAGGCTAAGGACTGGGAATATCTGAAGACCAGGGCTGGCCAAAGATGAGGTCAGGGTCATGGTCATGGTCATGGTCAGTGTTAGAAACAACTTCAGAAGTTCTGCCAGTCTGTCTGTTTGTTTGAAGGGGGGAGTAGGAGAGCGATGGTACGAAGAGGCTCAAAGGGGCTGCAGCTGGGCTAGCAGGAGGAAGCTGGGGGAGACATGAGGTCAGCATGGGGCTGGGACCAAGCCAAGGGCTGAGTCTTGCTTTTTCTTCCCCTTCTCCCATCAGCAGGGACAGAACCCGAGACAGCCTAGTTCCCAGCCTTTAAAAAGAAATTCACGCTGGAGAATTCTCCACCTCTTGCCATTCTCCACACTTTAGCCTCTGTGGAGGATCCTGCACTCTGCGGAGTAGGAGATGGGAGTTGAATCTACCCACTGGGGATCAGGGAGGAGGAGGGTACAAGACAGCTATAGCTGGGAGGGCTGTGGGAGGCTGGGACCCTTTCACTCAGTCCCAGCTCCTCTCCTTCTTCTCCTGGTGCCCGAGCACCTGGGGTGCTCCACACACAGCCAACCCCAGGGCCAGCGCAGCAGGCTAAGGAGGCTGCCCCCCTCCCCCAGCAGGCAGCACAGAGGAAGGCTGAACACTTGCTTCCTCCTCCCCACTAACAGCAGCTCAGCAGTCCTGGGGCCCCACGGAAGGCCCGCCAAGTGGCACTTCCTTTGCCTCTGCTCATTTCACACGAGGCTGTACAGAAGTGCCATCCTCCCAATCCTGCCTCCCCACCTGAAAACACCCAGAGACCCAGGGCTGCCCAGTCACTTCAACACCGCCCCAGACCTGAGGGGGTTTCCACAAGGGAAAAAAAATCAGGGAGGAAACTCCGGCATCTATTTTCCACTGACAGTGGGGCAGAGCTGGAGCCGGGCATCGGGTACTCCCCCATGTTGCTGTCCCCTGGCAAAGTCCCTGACTCTCTGGCCTCTGCTCTTGTGCTTTGGGGAAAGGGGCCACACACCCAGACAGCTACTTAGACCTGTTCAAGGTGGGGTCCAGAGTCAGGGGCACTGCTCTGAGGAGTCTCTTGAGGGAAGGAGAGTCAGAGCTATCAGTATTTCGTATGCTCTTTGGAGCTATTGATAGGCAACTCCTTACTTCTGAAGCTGAGCCACAAGCTCTGAAAGCTAATGAGAGTTATATACAGGACTGCAAGCAAATCCAGGACAAGGACCTGAGTCTCCTGACCTTTAGCCTGGGAATGGGCCCATCGCTCTGACCTCATTCAGGATGACCCCATCATGGTTTATTCCTTCAGGAAATGGGCCAAAGGGGCCAGGTTGACATCTGAGCCCGTTTTGCTTCCAGGCCCTCATGCCTAGCCAGTGCTGAGGCATCCGTAATTCAGAACTGACATTATTGGACAGACAGCCACCCTGTCCCAGCTGAGGAGAGCCTCCTCTAGGCTCGAGCTCTGGGGGAGATGCCCTACCCCATGACCTGAGGACAAAAGAGGAAGCTGGACCCTGGACAGGAAAACCAATCTGTTCTGGGGAGGCAGCCCAGGCTTTGTCTTTGGTTTCCCTCTTCACAGAACCCTATAAGCCTCACCACTTACAGGTATACACTGTGTATGCAGGAGAGGTCTTTAGTTTGGGTCCCCATCTTCTTTTCGGTTGCTCAGCTACCTGCATTCTAATATCTTCCCAACTGTCTCACTACAGCCACAACCTCTCAAATCTTCCTGCTCGTGACCCCCTAAAAACTTACACCAGCTACTTCATCTGCCTTAACATCTTGCCAGAAACAACTCTCCGTATTCTAGATTCTCAACCAGGATCTTGACCTGAGTCACTTCTCTTCACGTCAAGACCCTGACCATAGTTTTTTTTAGCCAAAACCTCAATGGCAGCCTCCTATAGCAGGTACATATTCCTTACCCCCACCCTCTGCAAAATATTTCCCCACTTAGATTTCTCCCAACTTGGTTATATTTTTCCGGTGGTGACTTTCATGCAATTAGCTCAAACCTTCAGTGGGGCCAGGTCTTGTCTGGGAGAACCCCTGTTTCATCCATCCTATCTTTACTCTTAGAATCCTGTTGGTTGCTCAGTTATCTAAAATAAGTACTGGTTTGGTAGGTGGGAAGTCAGGACTCCTGGGTAGTTTTTTAACTGAGCTCTGATGCTGGGAAATTCCTTGCATATATGTCCTCCCGTGAGCTGGGATTTTTATGCAGGTCCCTGGGACTTCCTGCTGGGGCCAAACCTCTACACCTCCCAGAATGTCAGTAGGACAGATAGGAGTGCGGAGGAAGAAACAATGATGGGAGTAAGACAACTGTGAGAAGGGAAAGAGACATAACGGGATACAGGAATGGTCCTTAAACCTAGCTGTGCTTGGGAAGCCCACAAAAGTAGCACTTGCTCTCCTCCACTTCTCTTCCTCTAGTGGAGAGAAATGAATAGAGTAGACCTGAGAAGGCAGAGGGAAGCAGGATCTCTCATGCATGCATCCCAAAGGCTTGAGAAAGGAGCTTGAGAATGGGGACAACAAGGCTTACAAACAGCCAGGCTGGATTTCAGTTAGACTCGGAATAAATTCCAAAAAGAGAGGGAATAGGCTCTTAGGTGAGAGGTGGAATATTAAGGATGCCTGAGGAAGAGGGATAAGCAGAACTCTAGAGAGCTTCCTGGTCACCAAGGCCTTGATGTAGTCCAGGGCACGTGGGAACCTGGCCTGGGCAGGCCCTGGAAGCAGCAAGAAAGAGCAGGCAGACACCTTTGCCTCATACCCCTCTTTTTTTCCTGAATTGGAACTAAGACAGTTAAGATTGAAGTTAAACCAGCCATAGTCTTCCCTCTTGAACCCTGCACTTTCCTTCCATCATGCCTAGCTGACCTGGTCCCCTTCTCCCCACCAGGTGGTGCTGGAACCAGTGAGCAATGGAGTCAGGGACCTTTAGATTGTCCCCCAGGTTCCAGGCCTGGCCTCTTGACCAAGCAGCTAAGGGTCTGGGAGATTTTGATTTCCCACGGCCTCTCTCACCAGTCCTATTCAATATTGTGTCACTCTACCCTGATACTCCGAATGCTACAGACTGCTTCCTCCTACCTAACCACAACCTCACCCACTGCAGGTTCCCTTCATTCTGCTAGCTTCCCCTGCTCTGGGCCCTCTCAAGGCTGAGGGCAGTTATTTTGTCTCCAAAAGATAAAGATATGGACATGTAGACACTTGCACGCACATACACATCTACAGAGGTTTTCCAAACCCTTCATCACTTTTATCAAGAGGAGGCTGCAGCCCGCCTCCCTGAACTAGGGTGGTCTGAAAGGTTCCCCAAAGCTGGAGATTCGTTACTGAAAGGGAAGGAGAAGACAGGGGTCCATCAGAGTGAGGGCAGATGGAAGAATCAAGAGGGTGGATATGTGTGCAGGAGCCAGAAGCTGGGCAAGGAAGGGAGTAGGGAGGCCACAGGAAGAGGACAAGGATGAACAGAGAAGCAGCACAGGGGAGAGGGCAGGGGCCAGGCGTGACTGTGTGTCAGGGAAAAGCAACTGAGGGAGGATGCGAGAAGGTGGTGACAGAGGGTTCGAGGGTAGAGTCTGAAGAAGGAATGGAGGAAGACAGAATGAGAACTTGTAGAATTCAGGGACTAACAATGGTGGTGAGGGAAGACTAGGAGATGGCTCCTCATCATTTTCCAAGGCTAGAGTCTTAGTGGCCTCCCAGAAGCCCTATTCTCTCCATCTCCTAAAAACAGTCCTGCTCTCAGTGAGTCCCTCTCGCTAACCATGATCAGCACCTCCGAGTAACAGCCCTTCCACTCTGTCACAGGGGAAGACCTGGTTGCTTCCCTTCCTCCGTCTACCCCGCCAAAGAGCAGTGCCAGGCATCGGCAAGCTAGGCACAGCCGATGTTTGCTCACTACAATACTTATTTCTCTGTTCCAGGGATGGAGGTTATGCTTCACACAGAGAAGCATTGGGGTCGGCCGGGGCTCCCTCACCCTCCTCAGCACAGAGGATCCTTGGGCTGCAGTCTGGACCGGCCTCGATCTTTCAGGGAAGGAGCTCCTTCTCCGCAGCCCAGGGCTTCAGAGGCAATAGACGGCCTCTCTCTCTACCTCACAAGTGTCACAACTGCCAAAGCAGTTCTCGAGCCCAGGGGCCCCTTCCCCTCAACACACTTCAGAACAGCCCTCCCGCAACTCCTGGGGGCACCCCATCTCTGAGTCCCATCTCCCAGCTCTGAGCTCTTCCCCTCAGAGACTTTTCTCTCGGAGCGGGAGCCCCTCCGACCTCAGGATCCCTTGCGGCTCCCGGGACCGGTACCGCCGCCCTCGGTACAGGAACCTCCACCCTCCCGGAGCCGTCGCCGGCTCGCAGTGGCCCGTGCCCGTCCCCGCCCCGCCCGGCCGGCCGCGCCCGCCCAACTTGGAGCGAGCCGAGCACCTCCAGCCGCGGCCTCCCGAAGCCAAACTTCCCGGGCCTGCGCTGGCGTCCAGTCCCGGGCCGGCCGGGCTCCCCTTCCCCGGACCCTCAGCCCGCCGGCCGGTGCGGGGCCTCACCTGGTGCCCTCCCCGCTGCGGGGGAGCTGGGGGCGGCGGCAGCGGCTCGGGGCTCGAGAAGGAAGTGAGAGCGGGAGGCCGGAGGAAGTGGGGGGGGCGGGCCCGCCGGCGGGGCGGGGCGCGGGGGCGGGCCGGGCCGGGGCGGGGCCCGACCAGGAAGTCCGCGGGCCGGGCCGGGCCCCCCCACCCCGGGTCGCCCCCAGCCGGTAGGCCCCCGGCTGGGTGCTGGGCTCCCTCACTCAGCCCTTTACCTCTGAGGCCCTTTAGGTCAGGGCGGCCAAGGTCAGTCTCCTTCTTGCCACCCCCACCCCAGCAGAGGCCCTAGTCTAAGCGCTTGGGTTTTGTCCCCCTCTCACCGTATCTCGCCCCCCCGCCCACCCCTGCGAGAAGATGCTGAGAACGGGCGCCCCTAGGCCTGGTGACTTCAGTCAAGCCCCGGGATCGAGCGATGGCCCAGGCTGGGGTTTGGCCAGAATGGGTCCGGCTGGGACAGTCCCCACCCCTGCCCCGAGCCCCGGGGGAGCTCGGGGTGGCAGTGATTCAGCAGTGGGAAGGCCCCAGACCCCTGGGAAGGGTGCGGAGACTGGGGGAAGGGGAGCTGGCGTCAGCACCCGGGGAAAGACAAGATCAGCAGAGGCGCAGGCGGAGCCGCGGGCCCCAAAAACAGGATGTCGTGTCGTCGTTCCGCACTCGGCGGCTCCGCGCGCCTGGGCTCCGGGGAAGAGGCGGGGCGAGGCCAGGACGTGGGGCTCCTATCGCCCCCTTTTCTTGCTGGGGCGCGCAACTGCTTGGGACAGAAGGGCCGCACCCAGTCCTGAATCCTGCCGGGGCCCTGGGGACCGGCGGGTGGGCGGGCTCGTGGGCGCCCTCTGGTGCTTCTGCTCCTAGGCCTTGCGCGTGGAGCTCTGACTTGAGAAAATATTCTTCGTCCAACACAAACTTTCTGAGTGCCTACCACGTGGAGGGCTGCGTGCTAGGTGCTGTGGAGGAAAACAGAGACGTTAACGAAAGGCTCCTTGTCTCCAAGAGGCTTTCCAGAGAAAGAGGAAGAACTAGAATAAACTTCACTTTTCTGAGCCTCCATTCTATCTTTGGCAATATAGAATAACATCCCCTTCATCCTGTAGTTGTGAAGATGAGAATGGATGTAAAAGGCCTGCTGCCAATGGCTGGCTCACAGTAAACACTCAACAAATGCTTCTTTTCCTCTTTTTAAAAATCATGTTAATGTAAGAATGAGTTCCCAAAACACAGCGTGCCTGCCCACATCTTTGGGTCTTTGTGCATTCTATTCCTTCCGCCTAACTTCTGTATTGACTGCCAGGCGAAATAGACTCAGCCTTTCACAATCTGTCCTTAATGGACCACTGCCTACACACACACACACACACACACACACACACACACACACACACGCCACCTCTGCCTTGCACTTGGTAGTCTCTCCCGGTGCTGTCTAGTGAAAATGTGACCCACATATGTAACTTAAAATTTTCTAGTGCTGACATTTTTTTTTAAAGTAAAAAGAAGGAATTCCCTGGCAGTTCAGTAGTTAGGACTCCACCCTTCCATTGCAGGGGGCACCTGTTCAATCCCTGGTCAGGGAACTAAGATCCCACCAGTTGTAAGTCCTTCCCCCAATTAAATTAAAAAGAAACAGGTAAAATTTAATTTTACTAATATATTTTTCTTAGCCCAACATATGCAAAATATTGTCATTCAACTTCAACATGTAATCAGTATAAAAATGATTGATTATGAAAATGAATAAGCTATTTTGCATTCTTTTTTTGTACTAAGTCTTTGAAATTTAGTGTATGTTTTACACTTAGAATACATCTGAATTTTAGCTAGACACATTTCAAATGCTTGATGGTACATGTAGCTAGTGGGTATAGGAACAGAGATGTTAAAGCCTCTATCAGATTCAGGCTCGCAAATGACTGAGGGATGAATTCATTCTCCATGATCTTTCTGCTCAAGCATCCTCAGAACCTCCAGGCAGAATTTGGGTCTCTCTCCTCCCTCCCCACAACACTTGGGACATACTCCTCTCTGAGGAGGAGAAAAAACCAGGAAAGACAAGGGGAAAATCTGATTTCCCTCCATATTCTAATGGGAGCCTGTGGCTGGTGCTTGGCATCTGATGGTGAAGAAAGCATTGTGAGTTCCCATTAAAGACAGGGTTCAGTGGAGGACCACCTATTAAAATGGCTTTCATGAAGCCATTAAAAATTGTGTCCTAGAACAAAGGTTTTTGAACTGTGTTTCTAAAGTTCTCTTCCCAGGACTTGAGGGTAGGAAAAGAGTGGGGCTCTGACCTTCCTTCCCTTCAACTAGAATTGGTTTGCTTTTATCTAACTTATATACTAGTGTTCTGAATAAAAAGCTCACTAAAAAAAAGTTTTCTGCAAAAATACTTGAAAGTCAATTTTAGAAGCGTAGCGGTAAAGATAGGTGCAGGAGACCAAAAGGCTGGATTGGCAGCCTGGGATGACTGCATTTCCTAAGGCATTGGTCTTGTTCATGCCTGGTCCTGGTTAGGTGGGAGAACTGGGCTTGGCTTTGAGAACATCATGATCTAATGGGATCCAGAACTGCTGCATATCAAGCTAATCACAGACAAGTAAAGGGCCTTGGGCTAGGCTTCAGAAGAACTGAAGTCTAGTCTTGGCTCAGTCAGACTGGCTTGTGAGACTTCAGATGAGGTCTTGCCCTACTCTGGGTCCCAGAATCCTCCACTGGAAAGCAAGGAGTTGAACCAAGATGACCCCTTTGAGCTGTGACCTTCTATGATATGTTCATCAAAATAATCATTAAGTATTTAAGGTTTATGCATGTAACATATTGCTCATACTTCTTTAATACCATTTAGGTCATCTTGCTTTGTGCTCCAGTTAATTGTATCTTTGTCTAATGTCTGCCTTCTCCACTAAATATACGTCCTTTGAGTTTGTGTCTGATTCATCTCAGTGTCCACCCACTGGGCCTGGTACAGACAGGCCTGAGCACACATTTGCCTTCAGTATATTGTGGAACAAAATTGCCTTAATAACGCATAACTAATATGTATGGAAGCGTCAGAGGCCAGGTGAGTTGAGGCTACTTTTATGGCATGGATTTAGGAAGGGCCAATAAGGCCAGAGGAGAGGGAGACAGGTAGACAGGTGGAGTGTCTACAAAGGCTTCTTGGAGGAAGAAGATAATGAGACAAAGAGGGTAGGAAGAGGGCACAACCCCAGATGGGCTGTTTCTCTCGTTTACTTTCCCTGAATAGGTGAATTCTTGGTAGACAGTGTACATTCGTGTTCACAAGCAGCTGAGGGAAAAGGTCACTGAGCTAGGACATTTAGAAGTGAGACAATGTATGAAAGGACTTGGTGAGGTTGGATAGCGAGGTCAGAGACAGGTTCTGGAGGCAAACGGTCCCGGATTCAAATCCTGGTTGTACCACTTACCTTGTGGCTTTTGACAGGCCACCTGACCTCTCTTATTCATTCCTTAAACACATATTTATCGAAAACCTCTGGGCCAGGTATAGTGTCACATGCCAATGATGCAGTGGTGAAAACAAAAAGACAAGCCCCTATCCTGATGTAACTGGCGAGGAAGATAAATCTTAAACAGGTAATGATTCAAAAGTACAGAGTGCTGTAAGAGTATATGATAGAGCCATTTAGTGTCATTTTAAAATCAGAATGTCAATACTGTGTACTTTGTGGGATTATGGGGATTCAATGAAATAAGCAAACCAAGAGTCTAGCAGATTGCCCAGAGTACAATGAATAAACATTACTTAATTTCTCCATTCACTCATGTTGTTTTCAAGTTATTCTCCCTGATCATTTTTCCTTCTTTCTCAAGGTCAAATGCTAAAGCTGACTCAGTTCCCCTAAAAGCGCAAGATGGAGACAGAGGAGGAGAAAGGCCCTCACTGATCTCACCCCTGCCCTGATGTTTTTCAAATGGGTCTTTCCAGCCTGGTCCTCACTGAGTCCCAGCTGCTATGGCCCACCAGTGGCACAGAGGATCTTCTGCTCAGTCCTAGTCCCAGCCTCTTCAAGCTAACCCTAAATCTGAAAGTCTTAGTTGCTCAGTCGTATCCTACTCTTTGCGACACTGTGGACTGTAGCCCACCAGGCTCCTCTGTTCATGGGATTCTTCAGGCAAGAATACTGGAGTGGGTCGTCATTCTCTTCTCGAGGGGATCTTCCTGACTCAGGGATCGAACTCAGGTCTCCTGCTTCGTAGGCTCATACTTTACAGTCTGATACAACATATCTGAGCTCTTTTTCTCTGATGTGGCTCTAGGGACTCAACTGTCTTAATTCCCTGGTCTTTCTCAACCTGCCTGAGTAGAAATGGGAGTCTCCCCCTCATTACTCTTCTTATTACCCCCAAAGATAAACACAATGTCTCATTTCATGAAATGAGAACATGATGGACAGAACAGGAGATAGCAGAAAGAACAAACAACGGGAAGTGGCAAATGAAACAAATTTCTGGAGTGGCATCCTCTGATCCATTGTGTCCTCTGATCCATTGTTCTTGATTCATTCTAAGGAAATAACTGGATGGGGGAGGGGGAACTAGGCACATGCCCAATACTTCAGAAGTGTCCTTCCTCCCAGACTGGCAGTACAATGGTTGTCCTGTTTTCCTCCAGGACACCTTTGCTTCTTTGAGATTCTCCAAACCGGGTGGTACCCAGGTCATCTGGCATACTCCCCTCTGGGAAATTCTTTCTTCTTCAGCCCTGGTGTGTTCCAGGAGCGGCTCAGCTTGCCCAGAGTCATGCAGCAGAGCCAGGATGTGAATCTAGGCAGTGTGACTCCAGACATCCTCCTCTTCCCTGAAAGGCTTGTGCACAGCCTTTCTGACTGCTGTCGGCAGTTACTTCTGTAATTCTGTGTTCCCTCACCTGCCCCACATCAATTTCTCTCAAGACATTATCAACAAGTTCTAATTACTCATCTAAATATTTCCCCTAAAAACTGAGCTCTTTGGGGTAAGAACTGGGTTGTTACAAACAGGAGCTCAGTAGATGTTAAATGAATGAATGAACATTGGCATTAAGAGTCTAGAACTGATTCTGCAAAGGGAGATGATTCTCTTTGTGAAGCTGGCCTGGAAAGAATTGTTAGAAGCCAAGATTTCTGTCTTCATTCCGTACTCAGCCAGACTTTGGGCAGCTTCTTAGTGATAGCTGTACTTGCCACTTTTGGACACCAGGGAGCAGCACTGATAGATAATACAGCCTACACTCAGGGATTCCTAAACTTTTCTGAGCAGATTTGGGACCCTTTAGCACACTTCTACTGAAGATTCTCACTTTCCAGATGAAAGCTATTGGTAATCAGAAACCCTCTAGTGTAGAGATAGCACAGCTAAGCTACTTAAAGAACACACATCATTCATTCATTCACTTTTATCGAGTACCAGCTCTGTACTGAGTACGGTCCTAGCCTGAGAGTATACAATGGTAAATGAAATGAAGTCCTTGATGAGCTCAGAAGCTAATGGGGAAGACAGATACTTACTAGATAATCATAATTTAGCTATTTAAGTACCCTAAGGTATAGCAGAAGACTGGAGAGACAAGGTAAGTCAAGGAGGGAGTCAAAGGAAGGAAGGTGACTTTTGAGCTGACTTTATTATTATTTTGACAAATCATAGCTTCTGGTTCATGCTATACTGTCATCAGTGGTCAAGACATGGCTGATTTATATCACTTGTACTGAGAATTGAAGGATGGGGAGGAAATCCCAAAGGAGAAAGAGAACATGACACAATTCATATTCTTAGGTTCAGTTTCTTCATCTGTAGAATAAGTGTAGCCTCTGACTTATCTAGCAGAGGTCTTGTGAGGGAAAGTTAAGATAATAGATGTGAAAGCTCTTGCAAATAGTGGAATAGAGGCATAAAAAATTTTAATTAGTTTGATTTAGCCAACATCTGCTGAATGTAGAGTGATGCAAGGGAGATAATCTTGGCATATGGTAAAGGCTTGGTATATAGGTTTTAAGAAAACACTGAGGGGACTTCCCTGATGGTCCAGTGGTTAAGAATCTGCCTTCCAATACAGGGGACTCATATTTGATCCCTGGCTGGAAAACTAAGCCTGTGTGCTGCAACTAGAGAAGCCCTCACACACCTTAACTAAAGAAAACCCACACGTGGCAGCGAAGACTCAGTGCAGCCAAAAACCCCAACATTAAAAAAAAAGACACTGAGATGAAAAAACAAAGCAAAATCAATCTCTTGGTTTCCTCCTGAGACTCACAATGTGGTGAGGGGCTCTTACGGAGGCTACACTTACATGAGAACACAATGTGAGGTCAATTGAGGTGAGAGTCACAGCTTCTGATCCAGAAAGATCCATGAGGTCTCAGTTTTTCCTACCTTGCTGTGCTGTGTTTAGTCGCTCAGTCGTGTCCAACTCTTCACGATCCCATGGACTGTAGCCCACCAGGCTCCTCTGTCCATGGGGATTCTCCAAGCAAGACTACTGGAGTGGATTGCCATTCCCTCCTCTAGGAGATCTTCCCAATCCAGGGACTGAACCCAGGTCTCCTGCATTGCTGGCAGATTTTTTACCAGCTGAGCTACCAGGGAAGTCCTTTCCGACCTTATAGAATATTAAAGCTGAACTGGATCAATAACCTGGTACCTACTCATCCTATAGTTGGGGAGACTGAGATCCAGAGGGAAACTAGCTTTTCTGATGTCACATCATGATCTGGGAGTCAGAGATGAGACAAGAATGCTTCTCCTGTTATCCAGGCCATGGTTTTTGCTTTCAGACACCATTTATTTTTAATTGTGGTAAAACACACATAACATGAAATTTACATTTTAAGTGTGTTAAATACATTCATATTGTTTGGCAACCAATTTCCAGAGCTCTTTTCATCCTGCTAAATGGAAACTATATCTTAAACAACAATTCCCTATCATCCCTTCCCCTCAGCCCTAGTGACCACTATCCTACTTTCTGTGTCTATGAATTTCACTACTCTAGGAAACTTATATCGCTGGTGGTAAAGAACCTGTTGCCAATGCAGGAGATGTAAGAGATGCAGGTTCAAGCCCTGGGCCAGGAAAAAAGATCCTGTTGAGGAGGCATGGCAACCCACTCCAGTGTTCTTGTCTGGAGAATCCCATGAACAGAGGAACCTGGTGGGCTACAGCCCATAAAGTCTCAAGGAGTGGGACACGCCTCAAGCGACTTAGCATGAGGCACGAGGAACCTTATGTAAGTGGAATCATATAGTATTTGTCCTTCTGTGACTAGCTTATTTCACTTGGCATAATGTCCTCAAGGTCCTTAAGGTTCACTCATGTTGTAGCATATAGAATTTTCTTCCTTTTTAAAGCTGAATAATAGTCCATTGCATATATATACATACATATATATATATATATATATAGTCATCCAGTTATGGACATTTACTTGCGTTGCTCCCACCTTTCAGCTCTTGTGAATAATGCTGCCATGAAAACGGGAATTGTTTTCAAATATCTCTTTGAGACCCTGCTTTCAACTTCTTTTGGCATATGCCCAGAAGTGGAATTGCTGCAGCATATGGTTAATTCTATTTTTAGTTCCCAGACACCATTTTAGCCTCACAGGAAATGCAACAGGCTCTAAGAGTCTCAAGGTCTTGGTGTGAATTGGTAATAGACTCTTGCTTCCTGCCTCCAAGACCCCAGCTCTTTCTACCAAATGGGTGTTGCACCCATACCCCCAAAGAAATCACATGGTAGCTAAGAGAAATGATGCACTTGAATTTAAAAGAGCTGTATTAAGCTTGATTTACTTTCCTTTTTTCTTTTGTGTTTTCTTAGACAAATGAGTGTACAGGCAGGTGTACTGGCTCAAGGAGAAATTATAAACATATAGTCTGAGATCAATGTAGGCTACAGATGTGCTTTATGTGGCCTGTAAAGGGTTTCATACCTTTAAAGTGCTGTATCATTTTTTTTGTCTTTTAAATTTTTTTAAATTTAATTTTTATTTTATGTCGGTGTATAACTGACTTACAATGTTGTGTTCATTTCAGGTGTACAGCAAAGTGGTTCAGTTGTATATATGCACATATTCATTCTTTTTCAGATTCCCTTCCCATAAAGGTTATTACAGAATATTTTTTTATAAATTTTAAAAAATAATTTTTGAAATTTATTTTTGACTGTGCTGGGTCTTCGTTGCTGCGCAGGCTTTTCTCTAGTTGTGGCGAGTGGGGGCTACTTTCTAGTTGCAGTACGTAGGCTTCTCATTGCAGTAGTTTCTCTTGTTGCTGAGCCTGGGCTCTAGGGCGGGCTCAGTGATTGCAATTTTGGGCTCTAGAGCATGTGTATTTGTGACTCAGTTGTGTCCGACTCTTTGTGATCCAATGGACTGTAGCCTGCCAGGTTCCTCTGTCCATGGGTTTCTCCAGGCAAGAATACTGGAGTGAGTTGCCATTTCTTACTCCAGAGAATCTTCCCCACCCAGGGATGGAACTTGAACCTCCTGCATTGACGGGCAGATTCTTAACCATTGAGCCGGTTGTTAATAGAATGTTGAGTAGAGTTCCCTGTGCTATCAACACAGAGGTCAACAGTAGGTCCTTGTTGATAAAGTGGCTATATCATTTAAAAGTCCAGACTTCCATCTTCTCTTAAAGATGATCCAGCAATACTGAGTCCACCTTCCTGCCTGCCGCCAGGGTGCCCCAGTGCCTACTACTCCCTATTACTCTCATCTACTTCTCTCAATAATATTAGCTATTTTCCCACTTTGCTGTTTGAGTTTAAGGCTCTGAGTCTATCAGGGGCTTATCTTCTGTTAGGGCCAGTTTTCCAACATACAGTTGTTACTCAATAAATATTTATACAATCAAAGGAATTAACTTACGTCAGTCAGCTTTTGTGAGCACTTACTATGTACAGGGCCTGTGACTGGATGGCCATTTCCCAGAGATGAATAAAGCACAGGCCCTAACCTCTGAAAAGTCATAATCCAGTGGGGTGGTGGAAGACAGATATGTGTATGATCCAATTTTGGACTTGAGGTGGCTGAGTAGGAGTTTCTGAGGAGATCTTAAACTGTATCTTTCAAAAAATAAATATGTATTCATTTATTTGTCTGAGCTGGATCTTGGATGCAGCACTTGAGATCTTCCATCTTAGTTGCAGCACGCAGGATCTTTAAGTCGCAGAATGTGAAATCTAGTTCCGTCACCAGGGATCAAACCCAGGCCCCCTGCCTTGGGAGTGCAGAGTCTCAGTCACTGGACCACCAGGGAAGTGCCTTGAATCGTATCTGGAAGAATGAGAAGTCAGCCATGTGAGGGAGTTGATGGGGGGCCCTGGAGGGGAAGAGAGTATTTAGGTAGAAGCCACAGTGGCTACGAGGGCTGAGATTCCATGTGCTTGAGGAACTTAAGACCAGTGTGACTGAAGTTTAATAAGAGAGTGGAGAGGGTGGTAGTAGATGACGTCGGAGGTGTATTTTTATATTAACAGCCTAACTCTTAAGCCCGGCAGCTGTTGGGCAAATCCGTGTTCCCGATTTTCAGATGGCTTGCTCAGAACAGGTAGCTGGCTTAGCACTGTCAGGGGAGGGCCGGGGCCTAATCCCTTCTCCTGCCGCCGGTGCCAAGGACAGGGCAGGGCACAGAGCAGGTTTCAGTAAAGATCTGCTGACAGCACACTTGAGAAGAGAACAGGAAGTGCAGGCTCTGTGGAGGGAGGCCCAGCGCTTCTCCCTCTTCATAGGGGCACTCGTTCTCAAGTCGCTAACACCCTCAAGCCACACGCAGAGCTGGGAGAGTGAGATGCAGGGAGGAACCTACACAGGCCCTACCCGCAGAAACCTCAGAGGGGAGTGGGTTGCAGGACGGGTAGGAAAACGGGCTGAGAGAGTTAAGGGAGGGCATCCTACTTAGCATGGATGGCGGGGGGGAGGTCAGGAAGGCAGATATGGGGACCTTTGGCCATTTAGGAATGTGTGGGGCAATTTTACCTATAGTGGTTTGGATGCTTCGTTTTGTTTTCTGGCATTATTCCTTCTGAAAACACTAGCAGGCCCCAGTGGGCCTCCCCCCGGGGCGGGTCCTCGCTCTAATTCCCCAACCCTCTGCAAAGGGGCAGGGCCTCCCAACGAGCTCCGATCCGGGCCGCAGCACCCAGCTTTGCCCGCCAGGGGCCGCTGCACAGGGGTGACTAAGCGCGCGGGTTCCTAAGCTGCAGAGAGGCGGAAGCTGATTGGCTGCGGGGCGCGGCGAGAGGGGCGGAGCCTGGGATACCGGCCGGGAGTAGGGGGCTGGGAACGCGCCCCCGGCTGAACCGGGCCGGGTCGTTGTCGCCTCCGGCAGTACCTCGGGCAGTCGTAGTGTCCAGGCCCTCTGCCCTGCCCGGCTCTAGAGCTGAGGCGAGTGGATCAGCACTGAGGCCCGGAGATCCGGGCTACTGTCATCATCGCCGCTGCCGCCACAGGCCTGGGTTACCTGAGCGACTTGCGTGTTAGGGCCCGTCAGTTTGCGGGCGGTTAGCACAGGAGGGACTCTAGTGGGCGAAAGAGAGGCTTGGGACCCGACCCTTGGCTAGGGAGAGGGATCCTAGCGGAGACTAGCGCGGGCCGGGAGAGCCCTCCGGGGTCTGCGGGCGCCGGGCGGCTGCCTACAACAGGTTATTCCGGGATAAGCCAGGCGCTGGGGCGGGCCCGGGCTTCGCTGGGGGCCGGGCGGCGCGGGGCGGGCCTGCGGGAGAGCACGCCCCCGCCCGCCCCGGGCCCGCCCCGCTCCTCCCGCCCGCTCGCCCGCGAGCCTCTATCCCGGGCCTGGCCCGTGCGCGTCCGCCTGCTGAACCTGGGCATCGCCGGCCGGGGCACGAGACTGGGCGGCATCGCTGACCTCGGCCTAGGAGGCCTGGGATCCCTGAGCCGCCCGCGCCCGCGGGGGCCTGGGAGTCGCACGCCCTCCCCGAACCTGCGCTGCTCGCGGATCCCCGGCGGGGCGAAGCCAGGTGCCCCCTTCTTCTCCTCCTTTCTCTCCCTCCCCCACCCCGGTGCCGCGGGAGTTCCCGCCCGCCCACCCCCTCCCCAAGGGGTGTAGCCGGCTGCGGAGCGGACAGCGGCTCCGCGGCCACCTTGTCCAAACTCTCCGGAAGCGGCCGGAGCTGACAGGGCACTCAGCCCGTCGCAGCTCCAGCGGACCCACAGTTGGGCCGGAGACGCCGGCCTTCCTCCGGCTCCCAAACTTGGAGCACTTGACCTTTGGCTGTCGGAGGAGGCAGACTCGCGGGTGGCTGGACAGCTGCGGCACCTCGAGGGCATCTTGCCTTGGGTTCCAGGACGGGGTTCCCGACTTTGCGTCTGAGATCCTGAGGTGTTTCCATCAGGCGCATGTTGACTGAGACCTGGAGTCATGGATGTGTGCGCTCGTCTTGCCCTGTGGCTCCTTTGGGGGCTCCTCCTGCATCACGGCCAGAGCCTCAGCCAAAGCCACAGCGAGAAGGCGACCGGCTCGGGGGCCAATTCCGAGGAGTCCACTGTAGCAGGTAAGGCCTTGCCACGGGCAAGAACTGAGTTGCCCAAGTAGGGAAGTTTGAACAGTTGGTTTCTACACTTGGAATTGATGAAGGACCCACTTATGGCACTGACAGTTCTTAGGAGTCGAGGAAGTTGTTTCCGTTCAGGAGCTACTGTTGATGTCTTTGTCTCTTGAACAACTTTCCTCATCCCTCCTCTGGATGTCTTTTGTTGGCAGTGGAAGGCGGTTTGCTTCTGGTGCACCTTTTCCTTTCAGATCAGCAAGTCAAGACCCTGTCTCAGGACTACTTGTCTGGAATAATGGCCTGGGCAGATGATAAGTCTATTGCTCTTGGCCAGTTTCAGCACTTGGCAGCACAGGGGAGGTTGAGGCTACTTGGACTGGGCAGGGAAAGTCAAGACTGAGCCAGCGCTATTACTCTGTAAGTTAGTGTTGAGGTGTGCCTTTCTATTCCAGGGAGCGTGGGAACCCTATTTCCTCCCTGCCCTTAGGTAATCTGCTGTCTCCTAGCTGTGCCCATTTGAAATATCAAAGCAGTTCCTTAGGTGGAATGCTGTTTACCACTAGGGAGTTAAATGGACTTTTCTTGACATAGGCATGATATAATTCCTGGGACCACTTGTTGACTTACTCTGTTTTTTCTGACTGATGATGGTAGGAGTTCTACCATATTTTTGATCTGTCCTGCTTTTTCCTGTGTACTCATGGAGCCTTGTCAAAAAAGTAGGCGCCCTAGTGCTCTGTTGCAGAAAAAAAAAAAGAGCACTTTAAAAATTCAGTTGTTTTACACAAGGCTTAGAAGGAATCCAGTTTTTTACCCTCATGTCTCTCACCCTGTCACTGGGATGTGCCCAAAGCGTTGGGCTGCAGAGTAAGGAGAGTTTATAGCTGGGTTCTTTCTATGGGTGGGCAGGCTCAAGTGAGGGGTCGCCTCAGTGAACACCCATTGATACAAGGAGGAAAAGGAAGTGTAGGTCATGGTGGCCAGGAAGTTTCATGGATGGATTCCGGGGCTGGCTTTGGTGGTAGACCCTTTCTTAGGTAATCCCCCTTTAAGTTCCTTGCCTGGGCTGGTTGTGATTATAGGTACCCCAAGGGTTGACTTACAAGTGAGGCCAGAAGTTGCCTTATGTATAAGCATGGCACTTAGGATGTAGCTTTGAAGATAGGACCTCCTTGCATATTAATCCTGTTTCTTTACACATTGTCTCCTTGGCCCCTGAAACTAGCTGAAAGCTTGGTTCTCATTGGGCTGTGAAGGGGAAGACTAGTAGGCAGATATAGGTCAAACTGTGAAGAAGACCCTGAGGAGCATTTCTGCTGTCCCAGAGACATCCCTGTTTGTAACTAATAATATGTTCCTTTTTCACCCTAAAATATGCATGCCTAATGTAAAATGAATACACACACACACACACACACACACACACATATTTTTTTTTGGTCTGCGAGGAAGAGTGCTATATTTTAGACATGTGCTAAAAGGGATGAAGTTTTGAATTTAGGCACTAGCTAGCTGTCAGGAAGATTTGTGTGTTTGTGTATGCCATAGGTAAGAGGTATTCCTTATCTCTCATAACTACCCCCCAAATGAAGCTTACAGAGACAGCCCTCCACACAATATATTTTAGAGGCCTGGTTGTGTTGATTATACTAAAGCTTCTCTTTTGGGTTTTTTCTTCCTCTTAGTTCAGAAATTACTTTCTGTTGTCACAATAATATTGAATCCCAGGCAGGAGATCTTAGAGACCCAGATGCTGGGAATGGCTATAGTTTGTGGTAAACTGGAGGCCCCAGCACTGTTGTTCTGGTAGGTTGTTCCTTTGTGCCTGTCTGGGACTTTGTCTCCGACTCAGATAGGAACTCGTTTTTGCAGAGGTAGTCTGGGCTCATGGACTGGATTTGGTGAGGAGCTTTTTACACAGCCTTTCAATTCCCTCTGTATCCTCAGAACACAGGAGTTTTACTTAGCCTTGAAACAGCCACTTTTCTAAGTCAGATTCAACATATCTAGTCAATTTGTATGTTTTCTAAAGTTTGTATGTTACAACAACATAGCTATTTTTCCTCACAAAAGTCTTGCAAATGCTCAATTAGAATGTGGGACAGGTGGTATTATCCCCATTTTTACCGTTGAAGAAACTGGGTCCTATGCTCAGTTTTCTAATTCATAAGACCTAGCCTTCTTCCAACTTCGCAGGCCCTGCCTTGTTAAAGGAGCACTAAGCAAGGGCAAGAGAATATTAGTTTCCTCCTGGTGAGTTAGTGGGCCCTGGTAAAAGATCCAATAAAAGGGCTGTATTTTTCTCCTCTGGAGGGTCTTCTGCAGGGGCCAGAAAATTGCATTTTTTGTCTTGTTGGATGTATATGTCTATCGTAAAGGTCTGGCTCTCTAGGGGAGGCAGGTGCTCTGCTAGGAGAGCTTACTGAGCTGTAGAGAGGCCATTCCTGTCACGTCTGGCTCTTTGGTGCCTGTATATCCAGCTGTGCTAAATTACTTTTTTAGTAAAGATCTGTGCTTGATGGTGGGGCTGCTCTGGGGCTGGCACTTATGAAACTGGCCTGACATTGATGGTTGGAACCTCCCTTAGTCTCTGGACTCCTTGTCTCTAGAAACTCAAAATGTTTCCTGCAGAATGTGTGTGAGTCTGGAGTTGTGACTGCCAGTGTTGGTTGAGGGCCTCTACTCAGGAACTGTGGTTTGACTCAGCAGGGCTAGAACAGGGCCTTGGAGGAAAAGCATCTAGGCGGTCTATGGAGTGCAGGTTGGCTTCTCAATCAACTGCTAATGGAGTGGGAGGCCAGAGTCCTGCCTGCCCACCCAGCTAGCTGCTGCTGCCTCCAAGGCTATAAATGGCATGGCCATCTTGGTGGCTATGCTAATTTTAGCTGAGGGTAGCTCCCGGAACTGGACTGGGGCCAAGAGCAGGTGGGTGGGGCTTGGCTGAGACTAATATTGGGGGATGGGCAGAGGGTCACTCTAATCCTAGGGCAGCTAGGACATCATCTGCACCCATACCTCAGCTTTGACAGTCATCCTTAACTAGGTTAATTTATTTAGCAAACATTAGACAGTGCCAGTTCATGTGCTCTTTATTCGGCAAACATTTGAGTGTCTGCTCTGGGTCAGACCCTGTGTTTGGTGTTGGGAGTTTATTTATTTAAATATTTGTTTGTTTGCTTATTTATTTATCTGACTGCGCTGGATCTTAGTTGCGGCATGTGGCAGGATCCTTGATCTTTGTTGGGGCATGTGCCATCTTTAGTTGCTGTATTCAAGCTCTCAGTTGCAGTATGCAAACTCTTAGTTATGGCATGTAGGATCTAGTTCCCTGACCAGGGATGGAACCCGAGTCCCCTGCATTGGGAGTCTTAGCCAGTGGACCACCAGGGAAGTTCCGGTGTTGGGATGAACAAAATGGACATGTTCTCTGGCCTTATGGAGTTTACAGTCTAGTGGGGAGATAGACGATAAATAAATAAATGTAGTATCTTGTGGTAAGTACTGTGGAAGAAAACATGGAGTGCTGTGGCAGAGAATGAGAGGAGAAAGAGAGCTAGCTAAAGTAGGAACCTAGTGCCTGGTAAGACATTAATAACTTCACTAACATCAACAATAATAGCAACTGACATTTTTTAGTACTTACTGTGTGGCAGGCACTATTCCAAATATTTTATTTCTTTTAATTCTTAAAGCCATTCTGTGTGCTTGGTGTTATCTCTGTTTTATAAGTAAGGAAATGAAATCATAAAGAGGTCAAGTAACTTGTCCAAGGTTGTGCGATAGTAGGGAATAGAGCCAGAATTTGAACACTGGCAGTCTGACTCTTCTCCCCATCTCCACCTCAGCCACCACCAGCCACTAGGTTATATACTCTTTCAAAACTTTGTGATAAAAGTCTATAGTAGAGGTATGATATATACATACAAAGGGCTGTGGGAAGCCCAGAGGAGCAAGTGACTAACTCTGCCTGGGAGAGCTGGGGGAGGCTTCTCAGTTTCCTCCATAATTTTTCTCAGATCTTAGGGAGATAAAAAGTGGTTGCCTAACTCAAAAATTTAGAGGTGGAAACATCAGTTAGTTCAACTTATTTTTTACATGTGAGGAAACTGATGTCCGGAGAGACATCACACAGAAATTCCACAGTGGGTTATTAGTAGAACTAGACAAAGACATTTGAGTCAGGGACCCAGTCTTAATCAGTTATTCAAACCACAAGTCCAATTAGAAGGAACCTAGGGCTACAAAGAAGTCTAGTTTGGGAGTGGAGATGGGGATATATATTTACAGAATATTAAATACAACATAATACACAGGTTTAATGAAGCAAGCAGGGAAGACAGTGTAGGCAAAGGATTAAAAGAGCTCTGCGTGGGCTGAGCTAGGCTAAGGTGGCTGGGGAGGGCTTCCTGGAAGGAGGGGTTGGGCGGAGGCGAAAGAGAACCTGGTGGGGAGTAGTCTGACTTGGGGATTGTTGGAGGAAAGGAGGTATTGTAAAGTCTGGATCACCAGTGTGAGCACACGGGGTCTCTTTGGCGGCTGAACAATAACTGGGCAGAGTTGCTTCATAGTTGGCCAACTACCTCACATGGAGGCCAGTAGACAGGAAGATTGCAGTCACGTGTGATCTGTGGCAGGTCTGATAGCTACTATAATTTTGAAGTAATCATGATCGTGTGTAATATTTGGAGATGTCTTCACCAATGTAATGTGGCATGGGAATGTCTGTAATTTCTGTTGGTGACAAAATCGTAGGTGGTGCTAATAATATTGTGGTTGGTTTTAATATATAATTGAAGGAAATGCTAACTTTCAGTAAGAGACTACTGAAAATAAGATATAATTTCTTTCCCATTCAAATTCACAAGCCCTCCTGAATTCTTCTCATGGGCCCCTTAGGAATGTGGAACCTTCATGCTAAGAACTCCTGTTCTCTGACAAGGAGGGGATGATGTCTTATGGGGAGGGTTTCCTAGGTCTCCAAAGGACTTAGGGGCCCCTCATTTCCTGCTGAGTGGCTTTGAGATACAGTGCTGAGTGACTGCATGGGCATGCTGTGGTATACTACCCTTTGTGAGAAATTCTCCAGGAAACCCTGTAGCTCTGGCTGTCACACTTTTTGGGAGAGAGAAAGATACCAAACTGGGTCTCCAACAGAGCTTTCTTTTTTTTTGTTACTGCTAATTAAAAAAAAAAATACAGTCTATGAAGATATACAACTAAATATAAAGACTAATGCATTGAATACCCATGTGCTACAACACAGTTTAAGATGTCAACTAATAATAATACAGAGCTTTCTTTATTACCCCCTGGGTACTACATATAAAGTTCTAATGTAACACATGGCACATTGTACAGATGTTTGCTCTCTTGCAAGTGTAAGCTCTTTGTGGAAGAAGGGAGGAGGAGTTGTACTTTGTCTATCTCTGTTTTTATTGGGCCCAACCTAAAACCTCTATTAAAATTTGTTAGAAAAGCTGGAATCAGGGCCTGTTTGAATGGATTGCATTTTCTCTCTTCCTTTCAAACCTTTTCGTATATCTTGGTAACCATTAAGATCATGGCATCTGGTCCCATCACTTCATGGCAAATAGATGGGGAAACAGTGGAAACAATGGCTGACTTTATTTTTCTGGGCTCCAAAATCACTGCAGATGGTGACTACAGACATGAAATTAAAAGACGCTTACTCCTTGGAAGGAAAGTTGTGACCAACCTAGACAGCATATTAAAAAGCAGAGACATTACTTTGCCAACAAAAGTCTGTCTAGTCAAGGCCATGGTTTTTCCAGTGGCCATGTGTGGATGTGAGAATTGGACTGTGAAGAAAGCTGAGCACTGAAAAATTGATGCTTTTGAACTGTAGTGTTGGAGAAGACTCTTGAGAGTCCCTTGGATTGCAAGGAGATCCAACCAGTCCATCCTAAAGGAGATCAGTCCTGGGTGTTCATTGGAAGGACTGATGTTGAAGCTGAAACTCCAACACTTTGGCCACCTGATGTGAAGAACTGACTCATTTGAAAAGACCGTGATGCTGGGAAAGATTGAGGGCAGGAGAAGAAGGGGACGACAGAGGATGAGATGGTTGGATGGCATCACCGACTCGATGGACATGGGTTTGGGTAGACTCCAGGAGTTGGTGATGGACAGGGAGGCCTGGCATGCTGCGATTCATGGGGTCGCAAAGAGTCGGATACGACTGAGTGACTGAACTGAACTGAGCTGGTAACCATTCTGGGCTTTTCCTCAACACTTGGAGGTGTTGCTCACCCAGAGCACTCTATTTTCATCGAAGCTCAGATCTGTTTTCCCTTTTCAATGTACTGTTTTATGTTATCCTTAACTTTGGAAGTAGGTAGAGCTGTTTTTATTATTATGCCTGGTTTTTTTTTTTTTTTTTTTTTTTTTTGCTTCACCACACAGCAGGCAGGATCTTAGTTCCCTGATCAGGAATTGAACCCATGCTCCCTACAGTGGAAGCATGGAGTCCTACAACTGGACCACCAGGGAATTCCCATTAAGCCTACTTTGAAGGTGAAGAATTTATAGCTGAGAAAATTGTGTTGTTGGTCACATAGCTAAAAAGTGGAGGCTCAGAACCCTAACTCTGGGGATCAGTGTATCAAGCCCTTGTTGTTTTTAATCAAAACACTTAATCTATCAGTGTATCCTTAACCAGTCTGGCTTGCAGAGCTTAACCTCAGTAATCTGGCCATGCTGTGCTTAGTTGCTCGGTCTTGTTTGACTCTTTGAGATCCCATAGACTATAGCCTGTCAGGTTCCTCTGTCCATGGGGATTCTTCAGGCAAGACTACTAGAGTGGGTTGCCATGCCCTCCTCCAGGGGATCAAACCCAGGTCTCCTGCATTGCAGGCAGATTCTTTATCATCTGAGCCACCAGGGAAGCCCCGGTCTGGCCATAGCTATGTTAACAAAGGGGTTTGAATAGTCTAGTCACCTATCACAAAGTGCTGTTCTGGAGGATGGTGGAGTCTATAATCTTATCAATCCTGCTACCCTGTTGGAGTTTTCTGTGTATGTGCCCGGCCTCCTTGATATAAACTCCTCAAGGGTTAGGACAAAAAACTTCTAGTGAAAGGCTAGGCATGCGGTATACTTTACATATTGTAGAGGTTGTAAAACTGAATTGAAGGGGATTTGTTGTCTGGTTCTGTTTCTATTGTAGGGTACTAGGCACTTGCTTAGAAATTGAAAAAATTTTCCTTTGAAAGGGTTGGATAAAGTTGAAGAAATAAACTTTACTTCTTTAGAAAGTTCACTGCTTTAGAATTTCTCACTTTTTGGGAATTCCCTGATGGTTCAGTGGTTAGGACTCAACACTTTCACTGGCGGGGTCTGGGTTCAATCCCTAGTTCTGATCTCTGGTTGGGGAGCTAAGATCCCTCAAGCTGTGCTGTGAGGAAAAACAAACAAACAAAAAGAATTTCTCATTTTTTGCTTTTGTTAAAAAAGTCATCCAGATCAGTTTGAGTGCAACAGCCTCACTTCACTTGGAAGAAGCTTGTCTAGGATTTTAAAGAAATCAGACTTTTATTGTTGCAGCCCTTACCAAGAGAATGCAGTTAAAAGTAGCTGGAAACTGTCTAATTCCAGAAAGGACTTATGTGTAATGGGGAGGAGAAAGTTGGAAATTGAGTGGGTGGGCCTGGGTAGAAGCCTAGATTAGATGATTAACTTTGGTTGCCAGAAGGATCTAAGTTGGCCATAGTCAACAGACATAAATATCTGGATCTAGGGGAGCTTCAGAGTTCCAGCTCTGTGGGCCTTGTAGAAGGTAAGTCACTTTACCTGTCTCAGCCTTAGTTTTTTTCATTTGTAGAAAGGGCATAACCTTAAGGAATAGATTTGTAGTGAGGATCAATTGAGATAACATGTGGTGAAAGGGCTTTCACCCTTTCTAAAGTACTAAAGTCTAAAGTGCTTTCTAAAGTACTGCACAATTAGGGATGGTTGGGTCCTCTCACCTCAGGTTTATGAGCCTGAAAAGTCTTAGAACCTGAGTGTTTTATGGTTGTTGTTCAGTCACTTAAGTTGTGTCTGACTCTTTGCAACCCCATGGACTGCAGCACCTCAGGCTTCCCTGTCCTTTGTGATCTCCCAGAGTTTGCTCAGATTCATGTCCATTGATGCTATCTAACCATCTCATCCTCTGCCGCCCCCTTCTTCTTTTGCCTTTAGTCTTTTCTAGCATCAGGGTCTTTTCCAATGAGTCAGCTTTTCACATTAGGTGGCCAGAGTGTTGGAGCTTCAGTTCATTTTGATGGCACCTCTCTAACGGAAGTTACTTCTCTGAACCTGCTGCAGTTCATATTTTACTTCAGGTGTACCCTCCAGACTAATATGGACTCTGGGTGTGGACAAATTAGACCCTTAACTCAAGGCTTACTGTAGGCCACAGGAACACTGTTGATAATGTCTGGGTGCTAGTATTTCACTTCATTTCCGGCCTATATCCCCTGCCTTTTCCTGGCTGTAACCACTTCCCTAGCCCCACCTGCAGGCTTGAAATGGCTGACCAGATTGGCCTAGTCCCTACCTGTGTTGATGCATAACAAATTATCCCCAAATGTAGAGGCTTAAAATAGTCAACATTTATTATATCCAGTTTCTGTGGGTTGGGAAGCTGGGTGCTGCTTAGCTGGGTGCCTCTGCCAAAGGTCCCTCATGAGGCTGTAGTCAAATTGTTGAGCTGGGACTGAAAGGCTCATTGTGGGGCAAGTATTTGCTTTCAAGCTCATTTATGTTGTTGTTGGTAGGTCTTGGCCCCTTGCCACATGGGCCTTGGCACTAGGCTGCCTCATGACATGTTAGTTAGCTTCCCCTAGGACAAGTGATGTAAGAGGGAGTGCCCACTGTGGAAGCTGTAGTCTTTTCATCATTAATCTTGCAGTTGATGTGCCACAACTTCTGCCATATTCTATATGTTAGAAGCAAGTCAGTAAGTCTAGCATGAACTCAAGGTGAAAGTGAAAGTGAAAGTTTAGTCGCTCAGTCATGTCTGACTCTTTGTGACCCCATGGATTGTAGACTACCAGGCTCCTCTGTCCACAGGATTTTCCAGGCAAGGGTACTGGAGTGGGTTGCCATTTCCTTCTCCAGAGGATCTTCCCAATCCAGGGATCGAACCCAAGTCTCCCACATTGTAGGCAGACACCTTACCATCTGAGCCACCAGGGAAGTCCCTTGCTAGAAGAAGCCCTCGCTTAAGCTTAAATGCTCCCTTCTACTTCCAGGGGATTATACAATGGCATGAATACCAAGAGGGTAGGGATCCCTGGGGGCCATCATAGAGGATGCCTGTGACATCATTCTAGGGCCATGATCTTGGGAACAGTGGCTTCTGGGTGCTGAGTCCTCTGAACTTTTCTCTGACTTCCTTTGCCTGCTTCTTAGAGTCTTGTGGAGTCTTTCTATACTCCCTTTGGTGGTATGTCTGTTTGGTTCATGTATGACTTCATTGCTTTGACATGTAGAGTTGACGTGGACCTTCTGTCTATATTCCTCCCCTGTTTTAAACCCAGTTCTAAACTAGATTTTTGTTCTAGGTTCTAGTCATGTCTCCCAACTCCTTGTTTGGTACCTTTGGTTCTGGAGCCCATTGTATAGCCACTGACCTTAGAGCTTTCACTGCCCCAATTTGGCTTCGGAGAGCTAGACATATTAGTGCCGTTGAACTGGGACTTAGACACTGACAGCTGAAAAACTTACTCTGACCTTTTGGGTTGTTGGTGTTGGGTGCCAGGACTTCACATCCTAGTATGTCAGAGTTGGCAGGGCTTTTAAGTACCATTGCGCCTAAACTCCTCAGTTGACATATGACAGGAACAGATTTGCCCAAGATCTCAGTTGGGGCTCTAATCTAATTTTGTCTGATTATCATTCAAATGCTGTTCCCACTCTGTGGTGGAGCCTCTTTACCCTAGTGCAGCCGGTTTGGGTTGTTAGGAGGTCTGAGACCCATACAGAGGAGGAGCAGAAAGCAGTTCACAATACTGTATAGTGTTCACAAAAATTGCACTGGGCGGAATTGTGGGTATGTCAAGTCAGCTCTGCTTCTTAGAAGCTTCCCTGCCCGGCTAGGGAACTTTTATGTGTGGCACAGAAAAAGCAGCTCAGTAATATCTGTGGCATATGGTGACTAATATCTATGTTCTACACTCCACTGGCAATCTCAGCTTAAAGCACAGAGATCTGTTTGTTGGGATGTACATGGCAGACTTCCTGAAGGAGGTGGGTCAGAGTGCCGTACTAAGATTGTCACCATTGTTTGGCTCAGCTGGTTGCATTATATATAGATTTGGGGCCTCCACAGGCAGGGTAAATGTACCTAAAGACCTGTGGGGTTGCTCGCGATCACCTGGAAAGTGCCGAGGGGGTGCTTTCTGAGCACTGAGAATTTGACAAAAGCCGTGCCTCTTTTGGCACAACTTGCTAAGGCAGGTGAAACTTGAATAGGGATGGCTGTGGTCCTGTTGTGTTGACCAGAGTAGAGCAGATGTGTGTCAGTGAGAGGCCTGCAGAGAAGAACCTGAAATGAGTCAACAGCACTGTACTTTTGCTTTCTGCTTGGGAGTTTGGACTGGAGATGGTGCAGGCTCTAAAATCCTTCTCGGGGTGGTAGTTTCCTTCTGGGCCCAGACAGCTTTGCCCACTTCATCTTCCTCTGTTCCCATCTCTACATTTTGGCCTAGCGAGGCTTTTTCCTTTGTCCTGGTCTGCAGAACGCACTTATCCTGCTTCTCTTTTGCCTTTATTTACAGATATCATTTTCCTGCCTCCCAGAATGTCCTCCCCTCTCCTCCCTAACTTCTCAGTCCTCTGTGAAGTGTTCCCTGCCATTAACGCTAGCCACAAGTTCCCTCTCATCTCTGGACTCCAGTAGCACTTGCTATCTGCAGCACTCTGTGTGCACTTCTTGCCCTGCTTATGCCTCTTAAAACAAGAGGTAGCCTGGTGTAGAATCAAGAGCATTGGGCATGACTTGAGTCCTTACTGACATCACAACCCGAACTTCAGTCTCCTCCCTTGAAAATGGGATTAAAATTTGTATGAAGTGGTTGTATAGCTTTTAAAGCCTTTTTTGTTTGTTTGTTTTTTGCATATTTTCCTCTCTCTTGAAGATAAGAACCATGTCTATTTTTTTTTTTTTTTTGTACCATAGCACCCATCCTTAGTATCTATCACAGCATGGATCAGAGGGTATGTGCCCAGTAGATAACTGTTGAATAAATGGATGAATAATAATGAGTTGATCTTGGGACTGAATAGTCATGGAGGGAGAGTGCCAAGTAAACTGATATCAATTCTTAGGAAAAACTTTGATGAGAGCGCTTTGAGGTAAGGGGTAGAGTTCACGTGGGGGCTTTCTGAGAATTTCTGTAGACATTCACTGTTTTTCTATGTCCTGGTACTTCATCCCTATTTATTGAGTACCTACTGAAGCTGCTCTTGGAGATAGTTATCAGTCACACTGCGGGGTGGGCCCGCCCTTGACTCTGGCTGGCAGTTTCTATTTGCCGCAGCACTGGCTGCTCTGAGACAGTGGCTGTCGTAGAAGTGGAGCAGGGCTGAGTTCCTGTAGGTCTGATATGAGACCTGAGGCAGGGCTTCCTTGGGTCCTGCTGCTCTCTGTCTTCAGTTCCATGGACTGTGTGGGTTTGCCACAGAGCAAGCATGAGGCAGCCAGGTGAAGAGAACTACTCTCCTTAGCCTGTCCTGTGGGATGGAGGAGGGAGCCTTCTTTCATACTGGGCTTGTTGTGCAGTAGGGAAGTAGCATAGTCCGGTGAAGATCGCTGGTGTTTTAAATGTTTTCTCTGATTCTGAGAACTCCCTGGGCCTCAGAGAACTCCAGCCTGAGCAGACATCACACCAACTTTCCTTCAAGACACTGGGGAGGGGCCTCTAGGGAGAATTGGGAAAGGAGCAAAGGCCTAAGAGAGCCAGCTGTGCTGTCAGCACAGCCCAACCCAGACGAACCTGTCCGTTTCTCTTTGAGCCACATTTACAGAGCTCCTGGCTGCCTTATATTGAGTTCTGGCCGAGGTAATGACCAGAAATCTCACTGGCTGGCAGGCCTGAGGCAGGCAGGCAGGCTTCCAAATCTCATATGCCTCTGATTTTCTCCAGTGAGATTCGGTAGCTCTGCTCCTGATTGGCCTCTCTGGGTTATCTCAGGGCTCTCACGAAGCTCTCAGAACTCTCATCACCACTGTGTATGTTAAAACAAATGTGCTAGTGTTTTCCAAGTTCCCAGAACCAGCGTCTAAAATACAGGGACTGGGGGAGCTGGGTGCCCTCAGGTATAACACATACACAAGTTAGAAAGCAGCTTGTGTCTGTGTGTGTACCTGGGTACTCAGACTTCAGGTCTTATTTCAAGAAACCTTTGCTGACAAGGGCAAAGTTCGCTGGAGCTCATATTGCATATCACTGAAGAGATAAGTGTGTAATTAAGACAACTCAAATAACTTCAATGATAAGAATGGTGATGATAGCTACCATTTATTGAACACCTGTTGTAGGCACTGGGGTGGGTACTTTACATCTGTGCAACAGCTCTTAAAGGTGGGCATTTTTCTCATTGTGTGGATGGGGAAACTGTAACTCTGAGAATTTAAGTAATTTTCCTAAGATGACTGAGCCAGGATTTGAATTTTAGGTTTATCTGACCCAGAGGCCAATGCTGTTTCTGTTTTTGTTTAATAACTGTAGGAGGGAAGGAGACAGCTCTATGAATTTTAGTAGAGATGTGTGTTTGGATTAAAAAGTAGACAGTTTATCAAACCATTAGTGACATTAGTTTGTTCTGTCACCTAAGTGGTCTGGAATAAACTGGGATTAGAGTTTGTAGGAGATGGGAGAGGGAGTGAGAAAGTGTATTCACTTATACATTCTGCATGGGAGCCTTACATTGATGAAGAGTATAGCTACAGAGTGCTATGTATTCAGTCTCTAGCCTCCAAAAGTAGCATTATGGTTGAGCTCTTGTGGATATAAGCTTTGGGATACGGTCTGTGTATATTTATATTTATAAGTATATATATATATATATATATATATACATATATAGCGTTCTTCACCTCTTCAGTTAACATTTAACATCTGTGTTATACCCTGCCTGGGAAGAGGATTGAGTGTAATAGGGAAGTTAGATGTGTACCATTGTTTTTCTTTATCCTAATAAGAGCTCCTCTTTGTTGAGCACATACTCTATACCAGGACTGGGTTAAACACTTTCACATATATGTTCTTGTTTAATCCTCACAATGGGTCTCCCATTTTATAGCTTATCATGTAAGGCAATCTAGGTTCAGAGCCCTATGGTCCTGTTGGAAAATGGGATCACCTCCACCTGGAGAGGTCAGGGTTGCTGTATGGAGGAGGAAGCTTCAGGTCTTCAGGTACTCCAGGCAGAAATAGAAGGTTTCCTCTGGCTGGGAAGCATTCCACCCAGAGGAAGTGTAATGAATAAAGGCATGGAGTGGGACAAAGTGAAGAGCTTTTAGGACATTAGCTAGTCCAGGTTGGCTGGAGAGTAGCACTTATGAAGGAGAGTACTATAAAATAAGGCAAAAAAAAAAAAAAGACTGAGGAATGATAATGGAGAACCTCAATGTCAGGCTAAAGAGTTCAGACTTGACTTTGTAGGCACTAAGTCAACCCTTGCAGGGTTGAGTAGGGGAAAGACATGGCATGAGTTTTCCTTTAGGAAGATTAATCTCATGGACTACACCAAGGCATTGATGGGATGAGGTTGGAGGCAGGAAGTCTGCACAGGAGACTTTGCAGTTGTTCAAGAGCCGGGATCAGAGTCTGCATTGTGGAGATAGACTCAATAGGACTTAGAGTTTAAGTGTAGGGAGGGAAGAAAAGAGTCAAAACCATGTTTTGAGTGTGGGTAATGAGGTCCCTGGTGGTGCCAGTAATAGAAAATGGCAGTCTGAAGGAGGGCCAATGCTAGGGTGTGATGACTAGGGGACTGGTTGACCTCATTTGAAGTGATAGGCAAGGACTACACTTCACTGTACTCTGGGAACCAAAGAATTCTCTTCTCTTTGTGCTTGTTTCACTTCACTCCATTTTTGAATGAGTTTTCTGATGCCCAAAGAAGTCAAGGGGTTTGTCTAAAGTCACACAGGAACTACTTGGTGGATGCCAAGTCTGAGAATCCAGGTCTCCTGCTTTTACCTGTTAAGCTTCCTAAAAAAGCTGGGCCTTTACTGCAGGAAAATCAGAGACTCTTGCAGATAGGAAAACCTGGGTTTAGCTCCAGGCTCTGCCATTTTCCATTTGTGAGACCTTGAACAGGTTACTTTTTCTCTGAGCCTTAGTTTCCAAATTTGCAGTAAAGAGAGTATTAATCTCTACCTCATAGAGACAGTGGAAGATAAGGCACTTTGTAAAACCCTCAAGTGCTGCGTGAGGGTGTTATTCTAGGATTTTGACTTGGTTTGGAGCCATATGTATAGTGAGTGAGTATTTTGGCCCAGTGAGAGCAAACTTTAAACTCACAGTTTTTTGTGGAAGGTCTTTCATTTTAGGCTTCCTAGGCAACTAACTTACCTTCATTCGGGTCTTTCAGATCTGGAAACATGCTAAGTTTTCCACAGTCACACATCTCTAATTTTCTAGTGTGAAATGAATTTGCAGAAAGAACATTAAGTGATTTATACCCTTTCAGGTGTTCTTGGCTTGAAAGAAGGTGATTATATCCCTTTCCCCCAGGCTCTTCTACCAGCCTTCAGCTTCTACCAAACTTCAAGGTCCGTGGGGGCAGAGTGCTAGCTGAATTTAGGCTATATTTTGAGGGGAAACTCCTGCCTAACTAGAGTAAGCCCTTGCTTGGGACAGAGGTGCCCAGGTGCAGCTGTTGCTCAAAGCTAGTGCCTAGAGTCCTCTTGTGGTCATCTTTTTGGTTAGCACACATGTTCCTGAGTCCTCTTGAGATGGGCAGGAGGCTGCTTGGGTATCATCAGCTAGCAGGTCTGGTCTGTGGTTGTGTCCACTCATTGTCATAGGAGCAGGCCTGAATCTGGCCATCTTGTCTGATGTTTTGTCACACACCCTCTCAAGGTTTTCTGATTAATAAAATACCTGTTTACTGTTTTGTAGCTTCTGTCTTAAAGCAGTTTTTCCCCAGTATTTTTCTTGAACCTTTTTTTCATTTTCTTCCCTCTTTCTAGATTAGTCCTCTTGAATTTTCATGGCTTTCTTTATGAAAAATCTAGTTTACTAAAAAAGAACACTAGACTAGGAATTTGCTTGGGCTGTGATACTGTTGACCTTTCTGGGCCTCAGTTTCCCCATGCCAGGTATTTGGGGGAATAACAGAACCAATCTCACAAGGTCAGTGCATGCAGATTTTATGAGATAATGTGACAAGTGTTTAGTCTTATACAAGTGTGAATAATTTATTATTATTAGTTTTCCTCTTCTGAATTATCTGATCATCTATACAGTTCTCTGGTTTTTTCCCTCTTTTTACTACCTTATGTCTCCTAGGTTCTCGCTTTGCCTTATAACCTTGCTTTTTAACTCATAATGATGATCGGAAAAGTATGGCCATACTTGGTACACTTGTAAGGCAGAGGGCTGAGCCTTAGGGAAAGTGACGTTTTTTTGGTTTTTGAGTATAACATCTTGTCATTAACTTGAACAAGACTCTTTATCCCTCTGTGCCTCAGTTTTTACATTTGCCCCCTGTGTACCATGCAGCTTGATTCATGTGAGCTTTAAGTCATTTTCATTTTGGAGAATACCCCTTTAAAATACAAGCATTACTGGATTGAGGGTACCCTTGAAGTGAGAATCTGGGGTGGAGGATAGAGCCTTCAAGAGGGCAGTTCTTAGTTTACTAATGCCAGAAAGGTGTCAAGGCCTCAGGCATATTTGATGCTGCCTCTCTTACAGCTCACACCCGGCTTCTCTTCTGGAGCTGAGCTTGTGCCTGTACTTTCAACCAGAAGTCAGAGCTAGGTAAGGCCTGATTCCCCCAGGAATTCAGTGATAAAAATTAGGGCACTTGAGCAGATCTAATTGGCTGAACTGAGTGAAGGGCAGAGGCTTTCCCTGGGGGCTCCTTTTAATCTCCTGTGGTTATAGACTTTTCAGGTTGGACTAATTAAAATGTTGGCAGCTGGACTCAATACTTTCCTTGCACTCGGTCCTGCTCCAGCCTCCTGGAGTACCAAAAGTTGGCATGGGGTTGTCTTTCCTGGGAAACTGAGGAGTGGGTTTCCATGTCTTCATCTAATGAAAGGCATGATGATGTACTAACATTTGTCCAGAATGGGCTGCCACACATTTCATGGTGGAGAGAGATGTAGGCTGAGACCTAGATCCAGGTGTGCCTGGATTTGCTACTCTCCAGACCTCCAAAGTGCTCTTTCAGGTCAACTGTCTGTTCTGTTAGCCCCCAATGGGCTTTGCTCTGTTAGCTGGCAAGTAATTCCCATTGCACTGGGGTAGTCTTTTCTTTCGTGCATTCCTGTTCTAACCAGAAAAAGGGATATGGATTTTATTAAGTCCTGCCATGTGCCAGGTCAGGGCTGGTGTTTCACACAGTTGTCTCTTGAGATATGGCCGTATCTTTTCATAATGCCCATTTTAGAGAGGAAAAAATACTCATTAAAGGAAAGTAATTTATTTGATGGTCATTACAGCCTGTAAGCAGCTGAACCAGAATTCAAACCCATGTCTCTCTCAAAGCCTTTAGTTACCTTCCTAAGGCAGCACAATTTCATATCCTATCTTTCTTTTAAAAAGTAATTAATTAATTAGGCTGTGATGGAGCTTCATTGTGTCACGTGGGATCTTTCCTTGTGGTGCAGGGGCTTAGTTGTGGTGGGCAGACTTAGTTGCTCTGTGGCTGTGGGATCTTAGTTTCTCAACCAGGGATCGAACCCGTGTCCCCAGCACTGCAAGGCAGATTCTTAACCACTAGACCACCAGGGAAGTCTCCCCTACCTTTCTAAACTGAGCAAATTTCTTGCCTCTGAAAAGTCTTATCCGATTCCTACAGCCAGAATTATTTTCTTTCCAGAGCACTCTGCTCTTCACTCTTTTCTGGCTGATACCCAGTGGGGCATGGGTATACTTCTCTCACTTAACTGCTGCCACTCCTGCAAGGTAAGGTACTCAGAATGTGTTCACCAAAAACCCAAAGGAAGTTGCAGTGTTGAAATTTCAGTCATTCTGACAGACTGGTAAAGGGGAGGCTTGGGGTATAGTCTTGGCTAATTCCCACATAAAGTCAGGTCTCTCTCTTCTTGGTTTGCCCCAGTGTGCCATGTTATTCTGGAGACAGTAGGGCCTTCTAGGCAAGATGCTTTTGGGTTCCCAAGGAGCAGGCATCTCTTACCTCAGGTCCCTTTCCTTGGTATCTGGCTTTACAGTTTCTTTCTTATAGTCTCCCTGTGATTAATAAGAGTTAGAGTAGTGCTCCCTGGAGTGCAGTGGTGTGACAGAGCCCTTGGCCTGGCCATGGTTGCTGGAATATTCCTGCTGACTGCGGGTACTTGGGTTCATTTTGCAAAGAGCAGGCTAAGTTATTAACCCTGTATTTGGGTCTTATGGTTTCTGCAGCCTTTGCCTACTGGTCTGCCTCATTTCATAGGATAAAGACTTTCTTAAAGAAGGCAAGCCTGTGAAGGCATTTTTATCAGTTGAATTATCTTTCTCTTGACTTGAAACACATTATAAAAGTACTTTTGTGCCTTTTTCTGTGCATGTAGCATATATGTTTAGTGTTTAACATCAAACATTTGTTCTTTTGGGAATAAATGGCAGATTAGAACATAACAAAGTATAAACACCTTTAACAGGAAAAAGTAATAAAATATTAATGATAATCAAAATAAATTTAGAAATAAATAGGCTGAAACACAGTGTTCTTTGTTCTGTTTAGATACAGTGGGAAATCTGAAATAGCATAATCAAACATAATGATGTAGATAGTGACATGACACCATTTTATTGCTCCAGTATTAAGAATAGATATGAGATGTCCTTAGGCCAAGGGGAGAAGAATGCATTTTGGGACTAGAGAGAACTGTTCCAGGGTTAGGGTTAGTTCCACTACTCATTTGTGTCTAAGGACACAAGTAACTAGTCAATACTTCCTGCGTGTCTGTTTCCATGTTAAATGAAAGCAATACCGACCTTGTTTAATTTTATGAGGATTAAATAAGACAATGTATGTAAAGTGTTTTGTAAACCCTCAAGTGCTGTTGTAGTCATACTCAGTGGGTGCCTGGGTGCGTGCTAAGTCATTTTAGTCGTGTCTGATTCTTTGCAACCCTATGGACTGTAGCCCACCAGGCTCCTCTGTCCATGGGATTCTCTGGGCCAGAATATTGGAGTGGGTTGCCATTCCCTCCTCCAGGGGAATCTTCCCAACCCAGGCATGGAATTTGCTTCTCTTATGTCTCCTGCATTGGCGGGCAGATTCTTTACCATTAGCGCCACCTGGGAAGACGGGTACTCAGTGGGTGACGAGTCAATTTGCTAGCACTACCAGAAAGCTTTTGGTTTAAGATATGGCTTCCTGGGTGGCTCAGACGATAAGGAATCTGCCTGCAATGTGAAAGACCTGGGTTCAATCCCTGAGTTGGGAAGATACTCTGGAGGGGGACATGGCAACCCACTCCAGTATTCTCGCATGGAGAATCCCCACGGACAAAGGAGCCTGGTGGGCTACAGTCCCTGGGGTCTCAAAGAGTCGGGCATGACTGAGCGACTAAGCACAGCACATGGCTTAAACCTATGACATAGGTGGGAAGAAGGGTGGTGAGTTGCTGAATAAGTCATTGAATGCTGTTTGGGCAGCACCAAAGAGGAATTCCAGTGAGGTGAGGGAAACGGCTACATTCTTCCCTTCATTCTGTATCTGTTGAGTCCTGCCTGGTGGAGGAGAAAGAAATACAGATGTGTCCCTATTAAATATGTGGTATGCTAAATACAGAGGATTCTTGGCTGAGGAACGAAAGCACCATAAAAACAGGAGTTTTTGTCTGTTTTATAACCTGCTATGTTTTTACTCAAGAGTAGTGCTTGGCACATAGTAGGCGCTTAATAAATATTTGTGGAAAGAAAGGCTGAGTTTTGGAATCAGACAGGCTGGGTTCATATGTGGGCTGTGCCTTCACCAGCCTCTTCCCTGAGCAAATTGCTTAATCTCTCTGATGCTGTTTCCTCGTTTATAAAATGGGACTAGAATTAGCTCTCATAGAGGATTTTGGGGGGAATTTTCTTTTTTTTTTAAGTAAAAGTTTTAAAACTTTTGTACAAGTCCTAGTAAGTGCTCAGTGGAAGGTAGTTCCTTTTGATTTCCCTTCCTGGTTTGCAAAGTATAATGGAAGCAGCGAGGATGAAGCAGAACTGCTTGGGGAGCCTGGCTAATGACTTCACAGGTTTGACCTGACTATGTCTTTCTAATGTGTGAGATTAGAGTTTTTGGTATTATTCCCCCACAAATGGAAGTCCTTGGGATTGAGCAGGAGTGTAGGAATGAATATGCTTTGCGTCTGTGTTTCCCATGGTCTTGGTGGGAGGGCTGGCTCTTGTCTTTCAAGGCAAGGTAACATTTGCACTTCTGGTTTGTGCAGAGACTGTTTCCAGAAAGAGTAGTTTACCCTGGAGAGTCTGGACTCACCTGATTTGGATTAGGCTCACCCCCCACCACACACACACACCCTCAGTTATTGTTAGTTATAGTCTTTGAAAGGTGCCCTCGGCTTGACTTCTGTTCTGGATCAGTTATAAATTCTCACAGAACTTGGAGCAGAGTGTGTTTGCATGAGTTAATCAGGTATTTATGAGTTGACCTTTGCTAGTAAAAACCTAATTTTCCCTTATGCCTGAGTGACTCCAGTAGGCTGAGGGCCTCGTTCGGAGACATTCCCGGAACTGTTGGAAGCTGCCGCAGGTTCCCCTGCCCTTTTCGTGCGCGCACAAGACCAGTGGGGTCTATTTGCCCTTCCGCAAGGGAGGTCAGCACCTCTCCCTTTCAACCTGTGACACTGGACACATCGCTGTCCTTTTCTTTTATCAACATTTAGACTTAAGAGCTTTCTCTTCTGGTTTAATTTCTTGGAGGATGAGTAAGCAGGGAGGAATTGTCTGGCCATCAGACAACTGACTTGAAGCCACTTGGCGAGAAGTGGGTGAAGAACATGTTTCCGGACAGGGGTAGTCAGGCATTGGGTGAGTTAGGGCTAGTTTGGGGGTCACGTGGACCTGCCTTCTAGAACAGAGTTGGTAGGTGCTCTGGCTGTGTCCTCTGTGCCCTCCTTAGGGACCTGAGCATTGCCACAGGGAGATCTCACATGTGGGCTTGAGGAAAGGAGATGGAGGGAAGGAAAGGAACTTTGCTGAGCTGTTGCTTTATGCTAGGTGCTTTAGAACAATTATTTCCTTTAATTTTTACAACAACCTGGTGAAGTTTACAGGTGAAGTCCCTAGAATTTCAGCAGCTTTCCCAAGGTCACAGAGCTGGTGAATGATAATGGTAATAGTTACCTTTTGTTGTATGTCAAGATGCCACATACCAAGTTTCTTTTTTTAAGTACTTTATATTTAGCACTCACCACCATCCTATAAAAGATTATTATTACTTCTGCATTACCAATGAGGAAACTGGGAATTAGAGAACTTTGGTTACTTGATGAAGATCACTCATCTAGCAATAGCGGCACAGGGGCTTAAATCCAAAATTCTGTGATTATGGAGAGTTCCCTGGTGGTCCATTGGTTCAGACTCTGTGCTCTAGTTGTCAAGGGCCCTGGTTCAGTCCTTGATCAGGGAACTAAGATCCCATAAGCGGCGTGACTGTAAAAAACAAAACAACCCCCTCCCCACCACCAAGAATTCTGTGATTATAAAGCTTGTTCTTTGATGTCCATATCACTGCAGCTAGAACAGTAGGATTCAAATACACAGTCACGAGAGCAAGGTTCATGTCTTATTCCATCTCTGCATCCTTATAATCTATAATGCACCTAACATATTATTAACTGATCCTATCATTATCACTGAGTAAATGTTTGCCATGGAATCCAGCTCTGCTCTCCCCCATTGCCCCTGGTTGCTGACTACATCCTGCCCCAGCAGCTTGGCCTAACTGTCTTCTCTCCAGTCTGGCTTTACCTTCCCTCCCCATTGTGGCCACCCTGACCTCCCAGCACACAGCGTCGGAATCACCTCTGTTGCTCTCTTGCTTCTTCACCCCTCTTTCCCTGGCTCTTGATTTTTGCTGCCACCATTTGTTCTCCAGCCTCCTTCAATCCTGTCTGTTCTTTTC
This sequence comes from Odocoileus virginianus, assembly GCF_023699985.2. Classification (NCBI taxonomy): domain Eukaryota; kingdom Metazoa; phylum Chordata; class Mammalia; order Artiodactyla; family Cervidae; genus Odocoileus; species Odocoileus virginianus. The sequence goes on from NC_069683.1 coordinate 30,654,753, forward strand.
TCTGACTAATCCCAGAAAGTGGCCCTATCCAAACTATAATCTTCTTAGTCTGTGCCATATCATTTGGTGCCTAATTAACTATACTGTTTCACCTTCTAATTGTTTCATGGACATTAATTTCTCTCCAGCTAGCTTGTGATAATAATATTATAATGACCCTTCAGATAAATTGGTGCTTCACATTTTTCAAAGCACTTTCCTATTTAAGACTTGTTTTGTTTTGTTTTTTTTTTTATTGTCATGTCAATAGCAAACCTGTGAAATTTGATGAGAGAAATTTGTTATTTCCAGATTATAGCAGAAAAAACAAATGCAAAGAAGGCAGATGACTTCTCAAGGTCACGTAACTAATGAGGGGCAGAACTGAGACTAGGTCTTTGGTCTGCTGATTTCTGGCTTGGTGTTTTGTGCCTTCCACATTTCTCCCTGGCATTTTTCCTTCTACCTTCAAGGGCCATCCAAGGAAGAATATCTATGTTTAGGTTTTTAGAAGGCTTGATTGGCGACCTGGGGAATGGTGGAATGGGCTAGATAGCAATCTCAGGTACTTCTTGCTAGTGTCAGTACCCTGGGTTGCTACTGCCTAAGAGAGAATCTGTCCCAGAGCTACTAGGATTAATGTTAAACTGAAAAGCATTTATTTATTTTGAGTGGCCAGAGCATTTTCTCATGGACAACCAGGAAATAGTTGGGGTGGGATGTATGATGCTGGCCAGTTTTGTGTCCTGCAATGGCATGAACTTTGGAAGCATGCAGACCAGAGTTTAAAATCTGGCTTTGCCATTGTTTATTAGCCAAATGACCCCAGGCAAAACATTAATCTGTATGAGCCTTAGGGCTGTTGTGAGAATGTAATTAAAGGCCACATAGTGGCTCTTAAGAAAAGAAGTATTTGTTGATGGCTTTTATTGTCAATATAACTATAAATATAAAGCATGAGGAGCTTGGGGAAGATGTGCCCATGACCCTTGCAGGTTACTCCTCATGGCTTGAGTTCCAGGCTTCAGTGATGATATGCCTGCTACGCTGTAGCCTTCTGGCTGACAGGGCTGAGCTTGAATGCTAAGCCCAAAGTCTCCAGTGCCTCCTGAGGGCAATAAAAACAGCTTGTGGATAGCTAGGGGATGGCTTCAGGGTCGGACTTTGGGAGTTAAATCTTTATTGCTTTTCTGAAAGACTTTGGCATTAGAATGGTTGCTTTGGGAAAGTTGAGAACCCACTTGTTATTGAGAGATTTTTGTTATTTCTGAAACCAGATTTTGTTCCAAAATTGTTTGTTAAATACTTCTCTATTCTTCTTGAACTCCTGTCCCTACCCCAAAGTAAAGAAACCAAATTTATATTGTGTGATGCCTGTGTCTTTGGTCTCCCTGGCCACTCAGCTTCTAGCTCCTTTCTCAGAGATAGCACAACTCCAAACTGCTGCTTCAAGGGAGGTCATTCAGCCCCTTGCCCCCTGCTCCACCCATGCCTGACTTGTACTGTAGGAGAAACAGAATAGGTACACACGGACCTTATTTATAAGGAAGTTTACTTTCTCTTGGCTTCCCTGATAGCTCAGTTAGTAAAGAATCTGTCTGCAATGCAGGAGACCCCGGTTTGAGTCCTGGATGGGGAAGATCTGCTTTCTCACTGGGGACTTTTGACGGCTTGACATGGGGAATGACTAGAAAATGAGAACAAGGGAGCATAACTCATTGCTAAAATGGCAGGTTTGGATGGCTGTTGGATGGGGGGGGCAAGCTTCCTGGAAGGGCAGAAAGGAGCAGTTGGATATAGAAACAGTTGCTTCTGCGTTTTTCCTTTTAGAATATGATGCCATGAGCCATTCATCTTTTTCTTAAAATTGAAGTGAAATTCACATAACATAAAATTAGCCATTTGCATACACAATTCAGTGGTATTTAGTACATTCACAGTGTTTTATAACCACCGTGTCTATCTGGTTCCAAACCATATTCATTACCCCACAGGAAACCCATATCCATGAAGTAGTTGCTCCCGTTTCTCCCTCTCCCCTCCCCTTGCAGCCACCAACCTGTGTTCTGTCTCTATGGATTTATCCCTCTTCTGGACGTTTTGTATAAATGAAGTCATATTTCTGACTTTTTGTGTTTGGTTTCTTTACTGTAGTGTAATATTTTGGAAGTTCATCCATGTGGTAGCATGCAGAATGAAGCAGTGCTTCATCCCTTTCTATGGGTAGCTAATGTTCCATTGTATGTATATACCACAATTTATTTACTCATCTGTTGCTAGACATTTGGGCTATTTTCACCCTTTGACTGTTGTAAGTAGTGCTGCTAAGAACATGTGTATACACGTCCTTGTTTGAGTACCTATTTTCAATTCTTTTGGGCATACACTAGGACTAGAATTGCTGGGTCATATGGTAATTCTATCTTTAAGTTTTTGAGGAACTGCCAAACTATTTTCCATTCTGGCTGAACCACTTTATACTCCCACCAGCAATATACAGAGCTCCAATTTCTCTTCATTTTCACCAAAATTTGTTGTTCTCTGTTTTTTTTTTTATCTTCCTAGTGGGTATGAAATGGTATCTCATTATGGTTTTGATTTGTGTTTCCCCAATGACTAATGATTTTGAACATTTTTTCCACTTAGGGAGAAATTTTTGTCCATTTTAAAGATGGGTTTTGTCTTTTTGTTATTGAATTGCATAATGGTTCACTTTATGTGTGAACTTGATTAGGCTAAGGGATACCTAGATAACTGATAAAATATTATTTCTGGGTGTATATGTGAGGGTATCTTTGGAATCTGTGAACATTTGAATCAGTAGACTGATTAAAGAAGATCACCCTTGGGACGTCACTGGTAAATCAGTGGCTAAGACTCTGTTCCCAAATGTTGGGGGTATGGGTTCGATCCCTGGTCAGGGAACTAGATCCCATATGCCACAACTAAGACCCGGCACAGACAAATAAATAAATATATGTTAAAAAAAAGAAAAAGATCACTCTTAGCAGTGCTGGTGGGCATAATCTAGTCCATGGAGGGTCTGAATGGAACAAAGAGAGGAGGAAGGTGAGTTTATTCTTACTATTTGAGCTAAGACGTCCGTTTTCTCCTGTGCGCATATGACGGAACTCCTGGCTTTTGGACTCAGACTGGGGCTTATGCCATCACTGCATACTCCCTCAACCCCCTCCCATTCTCAGGCCTTTTGACTTGGTCTGAATTATACTACCAGCTTCCTGGTTCTTAAGATTACCAGTGGCAGAGCATGGGAATTTTTGACCTCCATGATTGTGTGAGCCAATTCCCATAATAAATCTCTTATATATGTATCTACATATATGCTTATCCTATTGATTCTGTTTCTCTGGAGAACACTAATATAAAATTTTCAGTGTTCTTTATATATTTTGGATACTAGATCTTTTATAAAAACATTATTTTGGGGCAAACCTTCCTTGACCATAAAAATCACTCACTAATAATAGATACAGAAAGCAAACATATAGTTACCAAAGGGGAAAGATGGGGAGAAAGATAAATTGGGAATTTGGGGTTAACAGATACATACTACTATACGTAAAATAGATAAATAACAAGGACTTACTGTATAGCATAGGGAACTATGTTTGATGTAATAACTTATGGAGAAGAATATGAAAAAGATATATATATATATCAATTTGCTATATCTATGGAGAAGAATATGAAAAAAAAATATAAATTTGCTATATACCTGAAACATTGTAAATCACCACAACTTCAGAAAAAAAAAATCACTCACTGATCTTTCAATATTTGTAGAGCTTTCATGTCTTTTCAGCCTATGCTTATGTTTTTCCTTTTGTCTGGAATATCCCTCCCTCCTTCTATGGTGACTGAAATGATAATTGTTCTTCTAGCTTCAGGTCAACTGTTAGCTCCCCTGTGAAGCTCTCCCAGGCCCTTTATTCTTCTTCCAGTAGTTAGATGCCTTCTGTGAAAATTGCTATAATGTACACTTTTTCATTGCTTCAAACCACTAGGTTGTATTTTGAGAGTCAGGGATTGTATTCTGATTCCTTTCTGTCCTTATCACCCGCATATGCCTGGCATATAGTGGATGTTAATAAATGCTGAATGAAATGAGCATTGACTGGAATTTGAGTGTAGACTGTAGGCTTAGTTAGCAGAAATGGTGTAGAGGGGATCAATTGGGGCTGCATGAGAATTATTCATTCATAAAATAAATAATAAGCCATTAATGTGTGCCAGGAACTCTGCTAGGCACATGATATATAATAGAAATAAGAATAATAGTCCCTGTTGTCTTATAGTCAAATAGGAAGATAGGCAATAAATGAGTAGACATGTAATATAATTTCAGGTAGTAATAAGTTCTAGAAAACAAGATAAAGCAGTGCAAAGGCTTACAGTGATGAGGGCACTATTTTAGGTAGAGTGGTCATAGAAAGCCTCTCATTGCATTGCTCTTTAAGTCACCTCACTGGGGTCTGGACCAAAAATCAGAGGATCTGGGTGCTTCTGTCTCTGTACCTTTATGACTTAGCACAGTTACGTACATTTCAAGGTTGGAGTTTCCTTGTGTATAAAATGTGGGCAGGAATCCCTGTCTTGGGATTATGGGGAGTATTGTAAAGATTCAGTGAACTAATGGATGTTGAAAGTTAATGAACACTTTAAGTGGTGATAGCCTGATGCTTGACTCTTCCTTTCCTGAATCAAGAGAATGAGTGAGTGGTGTGGGAGCCAGCCAGGTGTTTTCAGCACCTTGAAGACCAAGGAACTGGCTTACAGTAGAAACTGCTTTGTCACCTTATTCAGAACACTGGCTTATGAAGCCCTCATTCAGGGGCTGAGTTGTTCAGTCGCTCAGTCCTGCCTGACTCTTTGCACCCCCATGAACTGCAGCACGGCAGGCTTCCCTGTCCTTCATCATCTCCCAGAGCTTGCTCAAACTCATGTCCATTGAGTCTGTGATGCCATCCAATCATCTTGTTCTCTGTCATCTCTTTCTCCTCCTGCCTTCAGTCTTTCACAGCATCAGGGTCTTTTCCAATGAGTCAGTTCTTTGAATCAGCTGGCCAAAGTTTGGAGCTTCAGCCTCAGCATCAGTCCTTTCAATGAATATTCAGGCCTTATTTCCTTTAGGATTGACTGGTTTGATCTCCTAGCAGTCCAAGGGACTCTCAAGAGTATTCTCCAACACCAAAGTTCTCACCACACTGAGAGTGAAACCCATACTCCAAGTGGGGCTCTATATAAATTGGCAAAATGCTGGAGAGGGTGTGGAGAGAATGGAACTCTTCTACACTGTTGGTGGGAATGTAACTTTTTATAGCCTCTATGGAGAACAGTATGGAGGCTCCTTAAAAAACTAAAAATAGAGCTATCATATGACCCTGCAATCCCACTCCTGGACAAAAACATGGTCTGAAAGGATACTTGCCCCCCGTGTTCATCGCAGCACTGTTTACAATGGCCAAGACACGGAAACAACCTAAATGTTCATCAGCAGATGAATGGATGAAGAAGATGTGGTACATACATACAATGGTGTATCACTCAGCCACTGAAAAGAATGAAATAATGCCATTTGCAACAGCATGGATGGACATAGAGATTGTCGTACCGAGTGAAGTGAATCAGACGAAGAAGGAAAAATATTGTATGACATCCCATACCTGTGGAGTCAAGAAGAAATGATATAAGTGAACTTATTTACAAAACAGAAACAGACTCACAGACTTAGGGAATGAACTTATGGTTGCCAGGGGTGTATGGGGGAAGAGATAGGAAGTTTGGGATCAACATGTACACACTGCTATATTTAAAGTGGGTAATATACAGGGACCTACTGTATAGCACATGGAACTCTGCTCAGTGTTATGTGGCAACCTGGATGGGAGGGGAATGTGGGGAAAAGTAGATATGTGGATATGTATGGCTGAGTTCCTTTGCTGTACCCCTGAACTATCACAACATTGTTAATGGGCTATACTCCTATACAAAATAAAAAAAGTCGTTAAAAAATGTTTATAAATAATGTTAATAAAAAATAACATTAATAAAAAGAGGATAGCCTAGAAAATTTGAAGTCTGTTTAGCTCAGCCCCCAGGAAGAAAAATGTCATTACTCTCTAGTATGGTGCTTGTGTTCTCTTTCTGTCTTTTTCTCTTACACTTGCTCTTGCTCTCTCTCATCTTGACCTTATTTCCTGCTGTGTCTGAATCCAATAAAAGGGAGTTATAGTGATCAATGGGCTTCCCAGGTGGCACTAGTGGTAAAGAACACACCTGCCGATGCAGGAGATGTAAGAGACACAGGTTTGATCCCTGGGTTGGGAAGATCCCCTGGAGGGGGGCACGGCAACCCACTCCAGTATTCTTGCCTGGAGAATTCCATGGACAGAGAAGCCTGGCGGGCTACCATCCATAGGGTCGCAAAGAGTCAGACATGACTGCAGAGACTTAGCATGCATGCACACACAGTGATCAGCAGTCCTCCAGAAACATTTGAATTGAACTGCATGCTTTGAGCTGCTTTTTGCTGTGCTGTGGGCAGCAGAAGAGACTGAAACATGGTCTCTATTATTGTTTTGGGGGATGGACAAAGAAATCGGAAAATTTCTTAACTAGTTAGAGAGCAGCTGAATATAAAACATAAGAGGAGAGAATAGTGTGGACTGGAATAATTTAAGAAGACTTTCTGAAGGAGATGGTACTTGAATGGGCCTTGAGTATAGAATGAATAGATTTAGATTAGTAGTTCTTTTTCATGCTTCTTTAATGAAGTTTTCCCCCACCCTCATATCCTGATGTGACTTTTCTTTTGATGTCTCATTTCTTTTTTGGACTTCATTTGTGCCATTAACACATCTTATTATAAGCATTGGGGTTTATTGCAGCGGTTAAAAAGACAGACTTTGGAGTCAGATTTTGTGGATTTAAATCATGGCTCTATTTACTAGCTGTGTGACTTTAGGCAAGTTATTTAACTCTTAAAAGCCTTGATTTTCCCATCTATAAATGGGAATGATACTTACATGAAGTTGTTTTGATGATTAAAAGAGATAATCTCTGTATAGGTCTTGGTGCAGCGTCTGATCCCTTATAAACATCTATTAAATGTTAGCTGAAATCATTCTATTTATTTTTAAATAAATTTTTAAATAAAAATTTTAAAATTGTTCCATCTATTATTTATTATTTATATTTTTAAATAAATAAATACATACATAAGTAAATAAATTTTTACATAAAAATTAAAAAATTGTTCTATTTATCTTATTCTAGGTTAGCACTGTTCAGTAGAACTTTCTGTAGTGATCAGAATGTTCTATATCTTTACTGTCCAATATAGTAACCACTAGCTAAGATGGTAGCCACTGGGCTTCTGCAGGTGTGCTGACCATGGAAGGTCCTGACAGTGAGGAAAGCAGAGGAGTGAGTTAAAGTGTTTTAAAAGGTAATTTCGCCCATCTCTAGTTAAGCATAGAGTTACCATATGAACCGGCAGTTCCACTTACAGGTATATACACTTGAGAATTGAAAACGTGTGTATAAAAACTCTTACATAAATGTTCATAGTAGTATTATTGATAATAGCTAAAAAGTGGAGACAACCCAGGTGTACATCAACTGATGAATAAACAAAATGTGATATATCCATATAATTGAATATTATTCAGCTATAAAATGGAATGACGTACTGATACATGCTACAATGTGGATGAACCCTGAAAACATTATGCTTGCTGAAAAGGTCACATATTATATGATCCATCTGAATGAAATGCCCAAAATAGGTATATATATCTATATCTATTTAGAGAGAGAGGAAGAGAGAGAAAGAAAACAGATTAGAGTGGTTGCCATGGGCTAGAGGGTACGCAAAATGGGGAGTGACTGCTGGTGGATATGGGGTTTCTTTTGGGGGTGATAAAAATGTTCTGAAATTAGATTGTGGTAATGGCTGCACAACTTTTGTAAGTATACTGAAAACCACTGAATTATGTACTTTAAGTGGATGAATTGTATCTAAATAAAAACAAAGATAATTTGGGTGTGCTAAAAACTGTTGGTTTTAACACAGTTGTAAAAAGTTATAATTTATTTTCTTTTCTGATTGAAAGTTTCCCCCTAGGACCTCATCACCAAGGTGAGGACTTAGGGGCCCGTTCCCAGTTTGAGATGTGAGCCTGAACAGGATTTTAGGCATGGCTCACCAGTGGGTGGGTGGAGGGTGCAGCATACTACTGCTTTGGTTCAAGGGGACTTTTCCTGCCTTTGGCTGGGATGGGCATGGATGAGTCACCCCCTGTAGTGTGAGGGATGTGGGATGTGAAGAATGAGCTGTCATCTCCTTTCTGATGACATCCTGAGTGTCACACAGTGGTAGGCCAAATATAGGTGCTGAACCATTTGGCCTGAATTCTTTATGGAGAATTCCCTGGGAACCAGCTGAGGATATGGAGAAAGAGAGATAATCTCAGCCTGTGGGAAAGGTGAAACCAGGTGAGAAATGCCAGTGACAGATACACTTTTCACCTTTTCATAGATGAGCCGCTGAAAGCTCAAGGGAAGTTGGTTTTCTTTTTCTTCACGCAGTAAACAGCTATTGGTGGATTACCCTGTGGCTGGTCCATGGGTCTTGTGCTCAAGGAGTTCCCAAACACACCCAGGAGATGAAACAGACAGCTCGGATATCAAGACGCATCCAGGGAATGGTTCAGACTGGATTGTGCACAGCCAAAGGAGGGAGAGATGGCTGTGAGGTTGGTGATAAGAGAGGAAGTCTGAACCTGGGCCCCAGGAGAGTAGCATGTTCTGGGTGGGGACTGCAGGGAGAGTAAGGCAGATACATTCTTGTCCTTACACTTCCTGTCCTGTTTGTTACACTTCCTGCTCATTTTCAAGCTACAACAAACAGGCCTTTGTGCTCCTAATCTAAGCATGTCCCTGTGCTGGGCAAAACTGGAGACACTGGCGTTATGAGAGCTGAGCCCTGTCTCCAGAAGTGCTTAATGTGTTGGAGGAGACAGACCTGGAGACAGTTGACTCTTAATGACATGGATCAGGGTGTGTAATAGACAGGGATGGACTTGGTGTGTAAGGCTGCAGGCTGACTGACTCTGATTTGGGATTAGGTAAGGCTACCCTTAAATACGCCCTGAGACAGGCCTTGGTGGAGAAGCCTCTTACGATCATTGCCAAAAGATGAAGCAGAGATATAGAATGCTTCTCTTTTTTTTGGGTGTAGGCTGCTTTGGAGGTCTTTCATTTGCTCTCAGATTTGACAAAAGAATAGAGGATCTGTGTTCGGGAATAGCTCTCTCTCTCCCTGCCACCCCTTCAGGCAGTGCTGAGCTGACTGCAGAAGGCCCTTGTCTGTCCTGCACTTGTTCCATTGCTGTTTTGGAAAGATGAAGCTTGAGAGGTGCCAGAGCTATGCCAGTTGCTATGGGGCCGGAAACAGGTGAGGCTTCTAGCCCTGTTGAGTTAAGGAGTAAGGGGTTTGTCGTCTTCAGCCAACTTAAGGCCTGCCTTTGCAATGAAACTGGATAAGTAGCTCACACAGCTTGTTTTTCATTTGGGGCTATTTTCAGCCCTGGAGCCCAGCAAGGTGGAATGATTGAGATGCTTTTGTGGGGTTCAGGCTTTTGCTAGATTGTATTTGCCAGGATATGGGCCCAGCCATTTCCCAGGAGATCAGCTTTTCTAAACAAGCAGTGCTAAAAGGAAGGAGGCTTTCCTTCCTTCTCAATGGGGAGCATAGGAAACGTGACAGTGGGTGTTCAGTTTGATATTCCAACCGAGGTTCTACATGGAGATGTAGTGTAGTTTGGAATGTTGCCATATGGTGTCTCAAGCAGTTTTGACAAACTCTTCTGAATCCTTCTTGTATTTTTCTGGTCACTTCGATGGCCCGCCTCTGCTATGGGAGGGGCTCTGTACACTTGTAGACCTGCTGCTGGCCAGGGACTTGATCTCTTCTGTATCTGCATGTCTCTAAGGCTAGCTGAGCAGATGGCTTGGCCTTGCTGTACTGGCAAGCGACCCATCAGTGGTCTGTGTCCAGTAATCTTCTCGGGAGTTCCCTATTTAGGGAGTGCTTACTGGGTCCAGGCAGCTATCATGGGTACCATGCTAGATGCTGACGTTCCATCAAAGAAGCCTCCGATGAGATCATCATCTTACTCTTGAGGCTTAACACAGTACTCAACACTTAAATAAATACTTGTGGTTTAATAGTTGTTGGGTTTTCTTCTCTCTCTCTCTTTTTTTTTAATAGGAACTCAGAAGGGGTATGAGAAGGGAGTTAGCAGTTGAGTGCCTACTGTGTTCAGGTACTGTGTTAAGTGCTTTCAGACGTTTACTTTTTTCCTTAACTTTTTATTTTGTAATAGAATAAAGCTGATTAACAATGTTGTGATAGTGTCAGGTGAACAGAGAAGGGACCCAGCCGTATGTATACATATCGACTTCCCCCCAAACTCCCCTCCCATCCAGGCTGCCATATAGCATTGAGCAGAGTTCCATGTGCTATACAGTAGGTCCTTGTTGGTTGTCCATTTTAAATATTGCTGTTGGGGACATGTCCATCCCAGCTCCCTAACTACCCTTCCCTTCATCCTTCCCACTCCCTACTCCCCAGCAACCATGTTTGTTCTCCAAGCACAATTTACTTTATTTATTTATTTATTTTTAATTGAAGTATAATTGCTTTACAGAATTTTGTTATTTTCTGTCAAACGTCAAGACATTTACTTTATTAAAAACAATCTTCCGAGATGATTATTGTTGTCAGTATCTTACAGATGAACAACTGAGAGGTTAAATTACTAGGCCAAGCTAACTTTCTTTTAGCGTTTTCTAGCATCTTTCTTGAGAATCTGGCCTCTTATCCTGGCAGATGCCTAATAGGATACAAGTGCCTTGTTTTTAGTATTGTGTGGGTGAGTGGGGCTAGTCTGAGCCTTTTCTAGGTGAACATCTGTGTCCTGTGCTGGATGTTGCTGATAAAGATAATAGAAAGTGTATAATCTTGAGGAATGACCATCTAGTGGGACAGATAGGTAGATAGATATTATTGGGTGGTAGGTGTTAAAGGAGTCATAAAAGTACAGAGGGACCCTTTTACTTTGTGAGGGATGCTGTGAGCAGGGACTTTTACTCTGAGGCCTTCTGTACCTGTTTTTTTGTTTGTTTGTTTGTTTTTACCTATAGCTCCTCATAGGAATCTCCTTTACCACCTGTTCAGTTCAGTTCAGTTCGGTCGCTCAGTTGTGTCCAACTCCTTGAGACCCCATGGACTGCAACATGCCAGGCCTCCCTATTCATCACCAACTCCTGGAGTTTACACAAACTCATGTCCATTGAGTCGGTGATGCCATCCAACCAAATCATCCTCTGTCATCCCCTTCTCCTGCCATCAGTCTTTCCCAGCATCAGGGTCTTTTCAAATGAGTCAGTTCTTTGCATGAGGTGGCCAAAGTATTGGAGTTTCAGCTTCAACATGAGTCCTTCCAGTGAACACCCAGGACTGATCTCCTTTAGGATGAACTGGTTGGATCTCCTTGCAGTCTAAGGGACTCTCAAAAGTCTTTTCCAACACCACAGTTCAAAAGCATCAATTCTTCAGCACTCAGCTTTCTTTATAGTCCAACTCTCACATCCATACATGACTACTGGAAAAACCATAGCTTTGACTAGATGGACCTTTGTTGGCAAAGTGATGTCTCTGCTTTTTAATATGCTGTCTAGGTTGGTCATGACTTTCCTTCCAAGGAGTAAGCGTCTTTTAATTTCATGGCTGCAGTCACTATCTGCAGTGGTTTTGGAGCCTGAAAAAATAAAGTCTGACACTGTTTCCACTGTTTCTCCATCTATTTGCCATGAAGTGATGGGACTGGATGCCATGATCTTTGTCTTCTGAATGTTGAGCTTTAAGCCAACTTTTTCACTTTCCTCTTCCACTTCCATCAAGAGGCTCTTTAGTTTTTCACTTTCTGCCATAAGGGTGGTGTCATCTGCATATCTGAGGTTAGTGATATTTCTCCTGGCAATCTTGATTCCAGCTTGTGCTTCATCCAGCCCAGCATTTCTCATGATGTACTCTGCATATAAGTTAAATAAGCAGGGTGACAATATACAGCCTTGATGTACTCCTTTTCCTGTTTGGAACCATGTCCAGTTCTAATTGTTGCTTCCTTACCTGCATACAGATTTCTTAAGACCATGTGTTTTACCAATTTCTCTAGTTTTACTTTGTTGTCAAGACTTAATCCTTGAGACTAGGCGCAGGTGCTTTTTTTTTTTTTAAAGCCTTGTTGCTTCTCAGTATCTGACCTGGGCTGTGTGAATTAATTGTTTCCAGACCTCAGTTGCATATCTGTAAAGTGAGACTAATGATAGCAGGTTATATTACAGTCTGAAAGCAAGGGCCAGTCCAGGTGGTGATATTTGGAGGTCTACCTACTTCCCAATCTGTGATCTTATCCTTCTAGTCCTAGTATAGGACTAGGCATCCAGCAGGCTTTGAATTCAGTTTATCACAGAGACTGCTGAGAGTGTTTTATAGCACCTCAAAAGCCTAAGGCTTTTCTCTATCCCCCTGTTAGACCCAGCAGCACTGACCGAAACTCTTAGTTTCTCTTTGGACTGAGTCAGACTTTCTAGCCTGACAGTTAAGATTTGACTTAGACTTTAAGCTCAAGGGGATATTGTATTTAAATGCGTTTTCTCATGTAGTTTCCTTCATTATCATCTTGGTCCACATAGGTGATGGTTTCCTTATTTTGCTTCTGAAAGTCATGGTTTAGGCAATGGGGATTGGGACCCCCACCCTTAAGACTTTCGCCTCTCCAGGCTTTGGGTTGGAAGTCTAAAGCTCCATGAAATACTCTGTGTACAATACCCATTTGCTCTAAACTTGTATTAATATCATAAAATACTTGACTTTGTTAAGATTTGAGGAGGGGGTCTCAAGGGACCTAGGGGGATGTCACAGGAACTCTGAGTGATAGTTAAGTCTGCCACTAATTAAATAAAAGTTAATGATAGTATTGATAATAAAAACAATACTATAATGTTATGATAAAAAACAAATTATATTGAGTATGTATGTGTTAGATATAATTCTGCATTTACTTCAGTCTCACAATAGTCAATGAAGTAGATATTGTTATTCTCATTTTATAAATGATGAATCTAAGATCACATATCTAGTAATTGGTGTAATTGGGTTGTTGTTTAGTTGCTAAGTCCTGTCTGACTCTTTTGTGACCCCATGGACTGTAGCCCGCCAGGCTCCTCTGTCCATGAGATTTCTCAGGCAAGAATACTGGGATGGGTTGCCGTTTCTTTCTCCAGGGGATCTTCTCAACCCAGGGATTGAACCTGCATCTTGCATTGGCAGGAGGATTCTTTACCACTGAGTCACCAGGGAAACCTGGTGGAAGTGGAACTCAACCTAATTAGAAATTTCATGTTCTAATTCCAAAGTCTATGTTGCTGTTTCCCCAGTGGTCTGGATATATGCTTATATTCTGTGGGCCAGGCTGCCTTTTTGGGAGGAAGGAGATGTGGTTACAGGCTGTCTCTTCCTTAGCACCTGGGTTATTTATTTTCAATGCCCACTGAGTGGTAGGCACTGTTTAGATACCAGGGGCACTAATTTTATTAATTCATAGTCTTATTCAATAAAAAGGTGGTATAGCATAAAGTTAAGAGCATTGAACTAGATCCAGAATCCTGGCTTCACTTCTTAATAGCTTTGTGACCTTGGACAAGTTATTCAACCTCTTTTAAATGGATTAATATGCTTAAAGCTCGTCAAATAGTGCCTGGCACAGAGTAAGTGGTCAATATATGTTAGCTGTTATTAATATGATTTCCAAATTGAAGGCTAATAAATGTTTCAAGCTGTGGAAATACAGTGGTAAACAAGATAATCTCAGTCCTGTCCTTAAAGAATTTGTGGTCTAGTGAGGAAGATAGGTTTTTAAACAAATGTTTAGAAATATGCTGAGTGCTCCAAAGAAGTGTAGAGTGTGGTGGGTTCCTGTACAGAGGGGCCTAATACCAACTGTGGACTCAGGATTCTGAGTCATGAGTAGGGGAACAGCGCAAGCTGTGGGGCCTGACTGCCTGGATTCAAATCCTGGCTCTGCCATTTGTTAACTGTGCTACTTTGGGCAAGTTACTTAATTAGCTTGTGCTTTTTATCTGAATAATGAGGAAAATAATAGTATCTATCTCACAAGGTGTTATGAGGATTGATAAGTAATATTTGTAAAGTGCTTATGGCAGTGCCTGGCATGTAAGTACTCTGTGTATATGTTAAATAGATACATTTATGGGCTTTCCTGCTGGCTCAGACGGTAAAGAAGCCACCTGCAATGAGGGAGACCTGGGTTCCATCCCTGGGTTGGGAGGATCCCCTGGAGAAGGGAACATCTACCCACTCCAGTATTCTGGCCTGGAGAATTCCATGGACTGTATAGTCCATGGGGTCACAAAGAGTTGGACACGACTGAGTGACTTTCACGTAGGTGGTAAAAATCTGCCTGCCAATACAGGAGACATAAGATGAGGGTTCCATTCCTGTGTTAAGGAGATCCCCTGGAGCAGGGCATGGCAACCTACTCCACTACTCTTGACTAGAGAGTCCCAAGGACAGAGGAGCCTGGTGAGCTACAGTTCATGGGGTCGCAAAGAGTTGGATATGACTGAAGCAACTTAGCACACACATGCACACATACATTTATGCTTTTTAGAGCATAAATCTTGGCATTCCTTTCTAAAAAACCCTTTATTAACTTGGCCTACCTTGTAGGTCAAAGTCCAAGTTCCTTACTATGGTATATAATAGGATGGTGATATTTTCCTGGAGTAGTTCTTGTTTACAGCTCTTTTTCTGGTTCCCTTTTCTTTCAGAAGTGAACCTGTTTAGATCATAAATTATGTGGCCACCCCATATGAGGCTTTCCATGATCCGACCCCTTCCTATTGCTCTGGTCTCATCTTTTGACATTGCTCTGCTTGCACCTTATCAAAGTGTTTCTGTGAGTTACTTGTCATTCCTGAAAGGCATTCTTTTTTTTTTTTTTTTTTCTTTTCTTCAGTTCTGAGCCTTTGCATATTTTATTCCCTCCATCTGGAATGACCTATTTCTTTCAATTTTCTTGCTCTCCCAATGCCCTCCTGGTATACCTACTCATTCTTCAAGGTATACTTCAGTTATCTTCCCTATGAAGACAGCCTTGCATTCCTGTCTTGGTTGTTGTTTTCTCTTCTGTACCATGACTGTAATTAGTATAGCTCTCCATTATGATTCTAATCACCATTGGACTGCAGATGTTTACTTTTATGTCCTTCTATCAGATTTTGAGTTGCTAGAGGGCAGGGACCAATTTCTTTATTTCTTTAATTTGAAAGAATATTTCAATATTATTTATTTCATTAAAAAGAATGAAGTTACTGCAAAAATGTAATAAAATGAATGAAATGCTTATGAATTTTTACATATGTGTATACCCATGTAACTACCAGCCAGATCAAGATACAGATACACTTCTGCAGCTTCAGAGTTTAGCATAGAGGCTGGCAAACATTGTCTGTAAAGTAGCAGATAATAAATATTTAGGCTTGATGGGCCATACGGTTTTTGTTGAAGTGGCAGGTTGTTGGAGGAAAGCAGTCACAGACAATATGCAAATAATCATGCATGGCTGTGTTCCAGTAAAATTTTATTTTCAAAAACAGGTGTTTGGCCGGATTTGGCCTGAGGGCCACAGTTTACTCATTTCTTATCTAGCACAAGTACCCATGGATAAAATAGAAAGTCAGTAAATGTCTGTTGAATTGTAGATAAAGACCTTGATCTCTGAAACCCTTTTCTTGATTTTCCAGTAGCAGACCAGTTTGTATCTCCAGAGTAGGGCTGTGCTTTAAGAGGTATTTCTTGAGGCAGGTTGCCTTTTCACAAGTTGTTCATATTCATCAGGGATTAAAAATGTCATTCCTTCCAGCACAATTTTGGTGGCCTGTGGTCTATGGAAATTGGAGATCTATGAAACAGTAAAGGGTTTACTTGTGTGAATCCCTCATAGTTCCTTGAAGCTGTGAACTATGTCTTATTTGTTTTGTCCTTAGGGCCCAGGTAGCATAAGGTCTTAGACAGGGATGCTTATTAAATATTTGTTTTTTAACTAATGAATGAATTTAAGTTGCTTTCAGTATGTCAGTAGCCTAATGGAAATTGTATACTTGCGTACAATTTAAGCGTCTGCTTTTTATTTCAATTGTGCCAGTGCTGTGTGGCAACACTAGTTTCCTCATGCTGATTGGTACTTTGAGTGGCAGTTGATGGCGTCATAGGACATAAACCTGTCCAGTGAGTGAATGACCTTGGATACAAGTACAGAGCCAAAACAAGCAACTGGTAGCAGGGCCTCGTGCTTGAAGGCCTACATGTTTACTTTCACTTTCTTGCTCTTTTAGCATCAAAGCCAGGATGGAGAGATGTGTGATTTCACAATATTGTTATGAAGTTCTGATAATTGTATATGGTTGATTAAAGTCTGAACCAGCATTTTGAAAAGAAAAAGTAGTGATAATAAACACAGCTGAGAATGTTGAATTATTTCTCAATGAATGTGCTTTGTTTATATAGACAGTCATTCAAAACATGAGCTATGAAAGGAAAATGAAGTGTTGATAAAAAGAATGGGTCCTATTACTTCTGAGTCAGGAATAGACATCTAAACCCTGTCATTAACACTAAACTTTTTCCCCTAATGGTTGGCCTTCATCATAGTAGGTTTTACCTATTGTTTTCATTTAGGACTTGTAGTTTAAAGACCTAGATCCAAAGTTCAAGGTAATTTTCAGTAATCTCTAGGACACTTTGCCATTACCTGCCCTCCCCCCAGCCCCCAGACACACACAGACACACTAAAGCTGGTCAGGCACATAGAGGTTGCCCACCGAGTGGCCCTTACTTCCCACTGCCTTCCATGTCTTAACAGAGTTTATGTGTATTTTCTGAGGATTGGAAGGGATTGGCGTGAAGATTAGGGTGGGGTGGGGGGTTGAGGAACTTTACTGTCAAGAAAAAAAGGCAAATTCTCTACCTAGTGGTCCTAGAAATAATGATCATATGTATGTTAAGATTATAAAGGATTTCAATCTCTTATTTTCCTTGATCCTCATTGCTATCCTCATTGCTAGTCTTGTTTGCACAAGGGTAAGATGAGGCACAGAGGGTACCTTCTCTAAGGTGTCACACTGCTGTTAAGGCAGCAGAACCAAGACTTGAAACCAGGCTGTCTTACCCAGGTATCCGTGTACCTTATAATGCAGGAGTGGTTTTGAAACTGTTTCAAGGTGTCATAGGATTTCTCAGAGGTGCCTCAGGAATCACCTGAGGGAGAGGTGAGTCAAGGAAAGAGCTCTGGACTTTTCTTACATATCACAACTGTAACTCCCCTGCACTCAGCTTATTTTTTAACTAAAAAAATCCCATTTTTTATTGTGGAAAATTCTGAACATATCTAAAACTAGAGAGGCAGCATAATGAACCCCGATGTGTCTGTTACTCTCCATATACAATTACATACTCATGGCTAATCTGATCACTCTTGTTTCATTTTATCCTCCCACCCCCTTGGATTATTTTGAAGTAAATTCAAGACATATCATTTCATTCACAAACATTTTAGTGAAAAAATAAAAATATTGGGTTAGCCCAATATCATTGTTATGCTTAAAAATATAACAATAATCACTAATATCATCAACCAGTGTTTAAATTTTTCATGACTCAAAAATTTTTTTAAAAAATTGGCTTATTCATATTAGTATCCAAAGAAGTTCTACACATTGATTGATCTAAATGTTGAGTCTCATCTAATCCATAGCCTCCCCCCTCTTTGTTTTCTTTTCCTTACAACTTTATATTAAAGAAACTGAGTCATGTGTCCTGAAGAGTTTCCCAATTTCTGGATTTTATTCGGTCACTAAGTTGTGTCCAAATCTTTGCAACCCCATGAACTGCAGCACTCCAGGCTTCCCTGTCCTTCACTATCTTCCAGAGCTTGCTCAAACTTGTGTCCTTTGAGTCAGTGATGCCATCCAACCATCTTATCCTCCGTTGGCCTCTTCTCCTCTTGCCCTCAGTCTTTCCCAGCATCAGGGTCTTTTCCAGTGAGTTGACTGTTTGCATCAGGTGGCCAAAGTATTGGAGCTTCAGCTTCAGCATTAGTCCCTCCAGTGAATATTCAGGGTTGATTTCCTTCAGAATTGACTGGTTTGATCTCCTTGCTGTTCAAGGGACTCCTGAGAGTCTTTTCCAGCACCACAATTCAAAAGCATTAATTCTTCGGTGCTCAGCCTTCTTTATGGCATTTAACATGTCCCTACATCCTCTATACTGTCCATAAATTTAGTATTTGAATCTTAAGGCTTGATCAGATTCAGAATCAATAATTTCCTTCCTTCTTTCTTCTCTGTTTCCTTTTTTTGAAAATATGTTTATTTTCAAATATCTGATTTTCTATTTGTAATGTTAAGATTGAGGAAGAGTTCACTTGATCTATTCATTAAAATATTTCCCATCAGCTTTTTGTCAGTGATTTTAGGAGCCATTGATGTTTACTGCCTAGATCCATTACTTCATTAGAGATCTAATTAGATGTAGATATTGAAACTTCTAATTGGGTTTAATTTGAACTGCATTTGAAAAATGCATTGTTTGAAACAATGTTTAAACTTTGTTTAAAATTAGTTTGTAATTTTAAAAACAGACAAAACTGTCTGTTTGTAGCTGTTCTCTAAAAGCACCAGTTAGGACAGGAACCAGGAACTATGAAATGAGGACAGTGACTGTAATTAATTTGTAAGACTTTTTAGACTTCTTCACTTCCTCGTGTGTATGTTTTTGACCTACAGTCTTTCCCAACCCAACAGTTAAACCCTTAACAACAAAAAGGGCCCGTACATTTTAACTATTGGAGGTTGAGATAAATGGAGTGACCGCTTAAACCTAGACCCTGGCTCGGGCTAGGAAGCCTTAAGGGGCAGAGTGAGAGTTCTGCCTTAATGAGCAGAGAGTGAAAGTGAAAGTGTTCCTTACTCAGTCATGTCCAACTCTTTGCAACCCCATGGACTGTAACACCCCAGGCTCCTCTGTCTGTGGGATTCTCCAGGCAGGAATACTGGAGTGGGTTGCTATTTCCTTATCCAGGGGATTTTCCTGAGCCAGGGATTGAACCTGGGGCTCCTGCATTGCAGGCAGATTCTCTACCATCTGAGCCACCAGGCAAAGGAAGCAGTTAAGTCCCTGGGGCCTGTGAAGCCTGAGGAGCTTGCAAAACAGCCTTGGGTGCATCTAAGATGAAATACTCCTAGCTGAGAATGGGAAGACTGAACCCTTTATCCTTAGCCCTTTATTCCACAGCATGAGGGGACTCCCTCATCTGTCCAGAGGGCCTGGTTGGCCAGGCCTCAGTTGTGTCACATCTGACATGTTTCAGAGCCAGAGTCCTGGTAACTGTGTTTAGGGCTGACTCTTAGGAATTCTAAACTGATAACCTCAGGAGAGCCTGAGGGCTCCCTGTTTTGGCTCTGTTCTAAGAAAGGCCCAGGGCAAGAACCTCTTAGCAAAAACTATGGCTGACCCTTAGCTGGCAATACCTTGTCACTCTGGCTAAGAGAAGAGCTTCTGTGAAGCACTTGGTGTTCTCTAGCCTTTGCAGAGGTCACTGGCAGACGAGGCAGGGGAGTACGGCCTTAATTAGCTAGGGACTGCTGGAGCAGAGCCATCTGGCAGTGTCTTACCCCAGCTCCTCAGTGGGACTGGCTCCTTCCCCTAGTGACAGTGCAGATGTACTCTCCTTTTTTAGTTTTTGATCTCTGAGAGATCACTCTTCTTCTGTGAGCTTCAAGACATTTGTGTGCAGTGTGGTTCAAGGCTGATTAAAAGTTGGATAGGTGGTATGACAAAAATTCCTTCCATCTGTGCAGGGCTTTTAAACTACTGAAGCACATTTTATTTCATTTGTTCCAGACCAATAGTTCTGTGCTTTGCAGATGAGAAAATTGAAGCCCAGAAAGGAGAAGTAACAAAGATTATAGCTAATTAGATTCTAGATTCCCAGACTAGTGTTCTTTCTACTGATATATGTAGGACAAGGAGAAAGGAGGAGGATGGTAAATGAAATTGAGTGACTTTTATTGATATGTGTGAGGTACTATATAAGGTGCTTAGCTTAGTTTTCTCAGAAAGTTTTATGGTGAAAAATGTTACTACTCTGAATCCCAGAGTGGTTAAGTGACAGTTAAGATCATACAGCTAAGAAGGAGTGTGTCTGGATTCAGATCTGTTTGACCTTGAAGTCTGTGTCTATCATTAAACTATATTCCTTGACAGTTGTTTATTCTAAAGGCATTACTGAGCTGCAAATGCAGTGCTGGGTATGAGGGATATAAGGAAGCTTACGTTTTGATAATTTTTGCCTTCATGGAACTCAATTTGGTGATGCTCACTGCTCTGATAGAGGGGATGGGGACAAAGGGATAGATAGAGTGGTGGGGGCAGTGGGCACTGGAGGCCCCCTCATTTTTGGTGGGAGAGGAAGTTGTCAGGGAAGGCTTCCTGGAGAAGTTGGTACCTCAGTTAGTCTCATGGTGAAGGACACGAGCCCTGGGGTTGGTCTGCCTGGGTCCCATCATTTGCTAGTAATACTTTGGGTAAGTTACTTAACCTCTCTGAGCATACTTCCTGATTTCTAACTTGGAGATATTCATATTATCCACCTCATAGGGCTGTTGTGATGATTAAGATGTGATAATCCATGTCAAACATTTAACAGATTGCCTGCCTGCAATGCAGGAGACCTAGGTTCGATCCCTGGGTTGGGAAGATCCCCTGGAGAAGGGAACAGCTACCCCCTCCTGTATTCTGGCCTGGAGAATACAGTCACAAAGAGTCAGACACGGCTGAGCGACTTTCACTTTCACTTTCTGAGACACAATAAACTGTCATTAATTGTCAGCCATTATAATTATCATTGTCTAACGTGTGTTTTTCCCGTCTTCAACTTGTGGGGACAAATGAAACCAGGCTGTCTTAGGACCTCTTATTGTCAATGGAGTGGGGCTTTATTTAGGTAATTTCAAAGATTTCTTTCAGGTCTAAATTTCTGTGAAAGTAAAAACTGCCTGGTTTGTTTCCAGGAGGGCAACTGGCAAGTAACTTTGTATCTGGCAACGACCCGACCTAGTTTGTACTCCCTAAAGCAATCTCTGGTTGGCCCCTCTAAGTGCTATATACCTGAAAAAGACCCCTCTTTTCTCTGCTATCTCTTCATTGGATAGTCTGGAAGCTGGCCTCCCGTAGAAACTGGTCTTTCCCCCTAGAGCTGATGTCCTTCATCTCTAGACCAGCCAAGGTACTCCCTTCTCTGGGAAGCCTTACCTAACAGCTTCCCCTGCCACAATGATTAGGGTCCCCCTGAGCTCCCATTACCCCCACCCTTCTCTCTATCCCTGTTTTCCTATTCCCTCCATCATAGTAGTGAGCGTCACCAAATTATGAGTTCCATGAAAGCAGAGATTGCTAAAGCTTATGCTTCCTTGTATCCCTTGTACCTAACATTTCACCTGAAGCTCAATAAAGATTTTTTAGAATGAACAACTGTCAAGAAATATAGTGTAATGATGGAAAGATACAGGCTTTCAAGTCAAACAGACTTAGATCTGAACTAGGCTAACCTTCCCACAATTGTTTTGTGATGGAGAAAGTAATGTAGTTTTAGTAGTCCAAGTGGTCTAGGGATTCTCTCCTACTGTAGGATCCTGTCCACTTTGGGTAACGGTGGAGTAACAGCACCTTTATATATTTTACAGTGTACTCTTTTAAAATAAGTGTTCTTTAGAGCATCACTGTCATATGAAAAGACAATAAGTATTAGTCTCTAAAAGACCTTTGAGAACAAGTTTGGAAAAGCTGGGAGTCTGTAATATGGTAAGAAAAGATATGTAGAGTTTTGTACATTTAAAAAAAAATTGAAGTGTAAATAATTCTACTTAAAAAAAAGAAACTCAACTTCATTTCCTTTATTTGTTTAATTTTTTGGTTGTGCTGGATCTTTGTTGCTGCGTGTAGGCTTTCTCTAGTTGTGGAGAGCGGGGACTGCTCTCTAGCTGCAGTGCACGGGCTTCTCATTGTGGCTCCTCTTGTGGAGCACAGGCTTTAGGCGCACAGGCTTCGGTAGTTTAGTTGCTCTTCTGCATGTGGAATCTTCCTGGACCAGGGATTGAACCCATGTCCCCTGCACTGGCAGGTGGATTCTTATCCACTGTACCACCAGGGAAGTCCTAATTCTACATGATCATAGGATTGCCGCTCCCCTTGCCCCCAAATTAAACCAACAACCCATCTTTGACAGTTCATAAAATGCCAGTGTTCCGTGAGACACAAGAGGTAAAATGAGCACAAAGTGGCTCTCTAATTTTCTGTTAGTTGGGCTTGAAGAAGTAGAATGGAAAACTGTCCTTTGACTGGTAGAGTACCTCCAGGACTCCCCTTCTTTTCATAGACTGAGGGATTGTTATAGAAAGCTAGAGATCTTGGTTAATCCACAAGTCCCTGGTTATGTCCCTGACTCAATGGTAGGAGACTTAGCTAGTAAAGCCTCTGTAGTTGGCCTTGCTTGCTGCTTCTAGAGGGGGAGGTCAGTGCTCTGCTCTGAGGGAATAATATTGAGTTCAGTCAGAGAACTATCTGTTTGCTCTCTTGTTAATTACAGCTGGTTGAGAAGTGGGTTGGGTAGGGAGGGATTGCATTCAATATTTCAGTCTTACAGAATTCTGGGTTCCAGTCTTACTTTGCTTTAAGTGAGGTACTTCTACCTTCTCAACCTTGGTTTCCTTATTTAAAGATGCAGAAGTTGTGTTAGATTGATTACATTCAATAAATATTTATTAAGCATTTACTGTGATCCAGTCACTGTTCTAGGGTGATGGGAATGTAGTGAGGGGAATGTAGTGAGGGGAAAGTAGACCCTGTCTCAGGAACTTAATCTAGTAGAGATGATTACATTATGTGAGTACGGAAGTGTCTGTTATAGATTAAGATTTTAGTAGTTGAGGGAAGGCAGACATTTCTATGAGTCACTGTAGTCTAGCAGGTTTCCTGGAGATGGTGTGACTTACTCTCCAAAACTGTAAAGTTTTTGTATTGCAGAAGATCAGGGAGGCATTTGGATGTGCAGGTGACCTGAGTGCAGGTAGGAGTGAATAGCCAGTCCTCAGGAGAAGGTGATATCCTGTACTACTTTTAGCCGTGGTATCTCCCATAGGCACTCTGCTGAGGGGGCTTGTTTCTGGGGCAGTTGAAGATAGCACTGCCAGAGAGAACTTGCTAAGGAGAGGGAGGGGCTGGGCAGAAGCAGATTGTTTTTGTGGGTAGGGGGAAAGGATCATAACTGATGAAGTCAGAAGTTAAAAGGATAGGGAACCAGGGAGTTGAAGAACATGAAATGGGTCAGGGTAACAGTTTATGTCTCAGGCTGTGAATGACAGAGGACTTGACACCTGAAAATGTTTATATATAATTTCTTTCCATGTGCCAAGCACTGTTAGCATTTTTAATGCTAAGCTTATTTAATTCTTAGTAGTATGTTTAATCTTTATATTCAATACCAGCTCTAAGAGGGTAGGTACTGTTATTTTCCTATTTTAAAGGTGAGAAAACTGAGACCTGGAGAATTTAAATAATTTGCTCAAACTCATATGGTTGATAAATGATGAAGTTACGATTCATGCTTGGGTGATATTTTTTCCAGTCTGCTCTTTAAAAAATTTTTTTATTTTTATTTATTATTATTTGGCTGTGTTGGTCTTAGTTGTGGCACATGGGATCTCCGATCTTCATTGTGGTCTGCGGGATCTTTAGTTGCAGCATGTGAACTCTCAGTTGCAGCATGTGAACTCTTAGTTGAGGTATGTGGGATGCAGTTTCCTGACCAGGGATCAGACCTGGGCCCCCTGCATTGGGAGCTAGCAGTCATAGTCACTGGACCACCAAGGAAGTCCCCAGAGTCCTTGCTCTTAATCACCATGCTACACAGTTTTAGGCCATCATACATCATACAGTGAGAAGCCAACATACATTTCTGGCTAGTGAGGCAACTTTTTGCAAGTAGTGTAGTGCAGGGCAACTTCCTAAGGAAGTGTGGAATTGAAGGCAAGAAAACTTGTCACAATTGTTGTAATAATCATCTCAGTTGCTTTTGAAGGTGTAGAAGAATGGTATTTCACAAATTACTTTCTGGGATGATCTGGTAGTTCCCGGTGCTACCTCTAATTTCAGCCCATTTTAAAAATCATTTTCCAAATAATTTTAATCTGTAGGAATCTGTCCTATCCCCTGCCTATTCCAGGCAGAGGAGCCCCAGGAATCAGATCAGGAATACCTCTTCTGGAGCCAAGAGTTCAAGCAGCATCTGGAAGCATTTGCAAGAGGGGAAGTTGAATCTGTTAGGACTTCCTGTTGACATCAGAATTTGCTCTCCTGATATGGGGGGGAGAATCCCCTGTTATAATTGATAGTGAGCCTGATTGCTCATCTTTTTTTTTTAAGATTTTGATTTGTTTATTTGGCTGTTCTGGGTCTTCATTGCTGTGCAGGCTTTCTCTAGTTGCAGCGAGTGACGGCTACTCTCTAGTTATGATGCATGGGCTTCTAATTGCTGTGGCTTCTCTTGTGCACCTTCTCTAGGCACACAAGCTTCAGTAGTTGTAGCTCTTGGGCTCTAGAGCACAGTCTCAGTACTTGTGGCGCACGGGCTTAGTTGCTCCATGGCATGTGGGATCTTGCCTGACCAGGGATCAAATCCATGTCTCCTGCATTGGTAGGTGGATTCTTTACCACTGAGCCACCAGGAAAGCCCCTTGATTGCTCATCTTGAGAGACTGGGCAAGTGTGCTGAGGTATAAAGATGTGACATGCTCCTTGTCTTTGAGCCATCCACAAATTAATGAGGAGAAGATAAGCGCATAAGAAAGTACAATTAATATAGTATCACAAGTGCTGTAATAGAGGGAAATAGAAAAACTTACTAAGAGAAAAGAAGAAGAGTCTAAATGCTTGGCAGAGAAGGAGTTAGCATAGGCTTCAGAGAGATTCAAGTCAGGTCTTTAAGGATGACCAGAATTATGCTAGGCAGAGAGGGTCCTGGAATGCATTCTATGCGTTGTAAATGTGGAAGTGCATTCGTATTCAGGGAATGGGGAGTTGTTCATCATGCTGGACTGCTTGGGAGGAAATCTGAATGGTGAAGACCTTAAATCCTATTGGAGTTGAGCTTTCCTGTAGATATTTAAGATGGGGAATGTCATGGTCAGAGTGGTGTTTTGGAACATCTCTGACGCCTGTGCTTAGGAGGATTAGAATGGATTGATTAAACCAGAGGCAGGGAAACCAGCCAGAAGACTGTTGCAGTAGCAAATGATGAGGCTGGAACCAAGGCAGCGGTCATGGGTGTTGATTTAAATTGTGTGTCTAAAGGAAGAGGGAAGAAATATTAGATGTCTGGGTATTGTGTACTCAGTCGCTTCAGTCATGTCTGGCTCTTTGTGACCCTATGGACTGTACCCCACCAGGCTCCTCTGTCCATGGGATTCTCCAGACAAAAATAGTGGGGTGGGTTGCCATGCCCTCCTCCAGGGGATCTTCCTGAACCAGGGATTGAACCTGTGTCTCTTACATCTCCTGCATTGGCAGGTGTGTTCTTTACCGCTAGTGCCACCTGGGAAGCACTGTGATGCTATTAACACATGAAATACAGGCTGGAGAGGCTGGTTTAGGGGAGTTAATGAAAAATCTGGCTTAAAACTCAACATTAAAAAAACTAAGATCATGGCATCCAGTGCCATCACCTCATGGCAAATAGATGGGGAAACAATGGAAATAGTGACAGACTTTCTTTTCTTGGGCTCCAAAATCACTGCATATGGTGACTGCAGCCATGAAATTAAAAGACACTTTCCTTGGAAGAAAAGCTATGACAAACATAGACAGCATATTAAAAAGCAGAGACACTACTTGCCGACAAAGGTTCATCTAGTCAAAGCTGTGGTTTTCCAGTAGTCATGATGAATGTGAGAGTTGGACCATAAAGAAAGCTGAGTGCCAAAGAATTGATGCTTTTGAACTGTGGTGTTGGAGAAGACTCTTGAGAGTTCCTTGGACTGCAAGGAGATCAAACCAGTCAATCTTAAAGGAAATCAATCCTGAATATTCATTGGAAGGACTGATGCTGAAGCTGAATCTCCAATACCTTGGCCACCTGATGTGAAGAACTGACTTCTTGGAAAAGACCTTGATGCTGGGAAAGACTGAAGGCAGGAGGAGAAGGGGACGACAGAGGATGAGATGTTTGGATGGCATCACTGACTTGATGGACGTGAGTTTGAGCAAGCTCCGGGAGTTGGTAAAGAACAGGAAAGCCTGGCATGTTGCAGTCCATGGGGTTGCAAAGAGTTGGACACAACTGAGTGACTAAACTGAACTGAACTGAATATTCATTTTGAAATGCTCATGGGTGACATTGAAGAGAATTCCCTGGTGGCTCAGATGATAAAGAATCTGCCTGCAATGCAGGAGACCCATGTTTGATCCCTGGGTTGGGAAGATCCCTTGGAGAAGGAAATGGCAGCCCACTCCAGTATTTTTGCCTGGAGAATTCCATGGACAGAGGATCTTGGCAGGCTATAATCCATGGGGTCACAAAGAGTCAGACAGGACTGAGTGACTATCACTCACTCACTTGGGAAGATAGGAGTTTTGGAGTTCCTGAGAGGGGTAGGATCGATCGTAGATATAGGAAGGATGACTTCTAAGTGAGAATGGAAACCAGAGAAACAGATGAAATTGCTTGAGTAAAACCCCAAAGATGGGGGAATGGAAGGAGACTGCGGGTAGGCCTCAGAGGAGCTCTGATATGTGTAGCCAGAAAAGTTGGGAAAGGCATCTGAGGAGGAGCAGAGAGGTAGGAGAAAGTATCATCTGGGAAGCCAGGAGTGAGAAGAGTTTGTAAAAGGAGGTGAATGTTTATTGGAGCTGAGAACAAATAGGGTGAGCCCTAAAACAGGGTTGCTGGGTCATTGGTGACTGGGTGAGGGCAGTTTCAGTGAAGGAGTAGGGACAGAAGCTAGATTGCTGTGGCTTAGGGAGTGAATGTGAGGTGAGGATTTAGAGGCAACAAGCACAGACTTCTCTTTTGAGAAATGTAGTGGTAAGAGAAAGAAGGAAAGAGGGTAATTTTGAAGAGGAACCAGGGGAGACAGGCTCAAAGATTTTGGTTTTTTCAGAGTTGGGGAGTGGAATAGGGACCTGAGCTGGTATAGGTTTCAGGACAAGACATAGAGGAAGGTGGTCAAATAAAGTTGCTATGGCTCTCTGAATGCTCCATATTATTGTAGGATCCCTAAAATGTGGCGCTTCCCTGAAGCCTGTAGTCACTAGGAGTGTAGGGTAGACGAGAGAGACCTTGACATTCATAACAATTAATGATAGCATCATGTATTGAGTAACCTCTGTATGCAAGGCATTTTTCTAGATACATCTAAACAATAGATTCAATTCTAACACTCACCGCAATTCCCAGAAATTAAGTATTGTTGCCATTTTTCAGAGGCGGAAACAGAAGTTGAGCATACAATTAGTGGTGGAACCAAAGTTTCATCCCAGGTTTGTGAAACTGCAAAGATGTGTTCTTTCTACTCCACAGTATTGTCTTTTCCATTAGTAACTCAGTGCTGAGACTCTAAGGAGGGCTGGAAGGGAGAGTAGGGATGGATGGGCTGGAGGGACAAAGGTAGGGTTCAGAACGAAAGTGAAAGTTGCTCAGTCATGTCCAACTCGTTGTGACCCCATGGACTATACAGTCCATGGAATTCTCTAGGCCAGAATACTGGAGTGGGTAGCCTTTCCCTTCTCCAAGGGATCTTCAGTCTTGTGGAGTTCCAACCTAGGAATCGAACCGGGATCTCCTGCGTTGCAGGTGGATTCTTTACCAACTGAGCTATCAGGGAAGGCAGGGTTCAGAAGTTGATCCTAACTTGGAGGGAACATGGCTTAATCTCTGAATGAAGAGGAAAGATCTTGGTCTAGCCTTGCCCTGCCTTCTTTCTGCTTAGCCAGTGGCTTCAGTGACTGCAGGCTTTCACTCTCTTTTTCTCCATCTTTCTGTAACTTCCTACCAGAGCCTCTGAGGTCCCAACTGCTGCCTGTTATTGATGGTTTATAGAGAAAAAAATAGCACCTCTAAGCCCAAAGGGCTTATCCTTACCAATAAGCTACCTGAGAGGAATTAGTGAGCCATAGGGTGGCACTTTCTTTGGCACAGGGCAGTCATCTTCCTGAAGTACTTCTATTTGAAATGAATAATTTTGGATTGGTGGAAGGATCAAAACACTGAAAATTAGAAGACTTGATTTCCAGCCTCAGCGACTGCCCAGGTTACCTTGGGCAAGTCACCTCCTCCGTGTTTATTTACTTGACATAAGGTAGGGACTGTTTTACTCAGCCCCGTATCCCACGTACCTGTCATATGGCCTGACTGAAGAGGTGTCCTGAATAAGTTTATTGTGAAGTAAGTTAATTTGCTCCTTTGTTGAATGAGGGAATTGGACCTTTTAATTTCTAAAAGTCATTCAATTCTAAGTGTATAGTTCTGTTAAGATTTATATGCTTTAATTATAAATTAATAAGTACAGTCATTTATTTTGCATTTGCTTTTTGCCCAGGCACTGTGTGAGGTGCTTTATATATTTATGTTATTTAGATGACTTTTTAAATTTAAAACTTTTGTTTGGTCCTTTAGAAATATTATGGATCCTTGGGCAATAAGCTCATGAGGACAGTATCTGTGCCTGTTTACTACTGTAACTCTAGTGCTAAGCTCAGACCTGAGCATGTGATGAGTACTCAGCAAGTATTTGTTGAACAAATGAATGAATGGATGTCACATTATTTCAACAATCCTGTAACATAGCTGGTATTAGCCCCATCTTACAGATAAGAAAATTGAGGTTCACAAGTCATGGAACTAGTAGGTGGCTAAGATGGAGGATGGAGGATTCAAACCCAATTCTGTCTAGCTCTAAAATTGGTGCCTTTACCACTTAACACCCCAGTGCCTCCACTTATCTTCTATTTTATTTGAAAATTCGAAAGGAAGGAAGGGATTTGAGGGCTTGGAGGTGGGGTTAGAGGTTGGGCACTGAAGTTTAAGTATTCATGGTAAGAGTTGACAAGTATTTCAAGCACCTTAAGAAAACAAAGGGGCTATAATAGCAGTTATTATTCACTGGGTAATTCATTTATTGAGTAGTAAGTAAATGGCAGTTAAAAACCACTTTAATAATTTTAATTATCATCTGTTAACTGATGATTTTCAAATTTGTGTGTCTAGCTCAGATGTTTCCTCTGAACTTTAGCCTTGCATATCCAGTCCCTTAATTGACATTCTGGATGTCTAACTGGCATTTTAATTTAACGGGTTCACACTTAGCATTCACTCTTGTCAGCAGATCCTATTGGTTCTACTTTTACAATACATCAACAATTAGATACTTTTCAGTGCCTCTGCTCCTACCACCTTGATCCAAGATACCATTGTCTCTTGCCTGGAGAAATGATAGCCTCTTGATTGGTTTCCTGCGTCTGCCCCTGCCTGCCTACAGTTCAGAGCAGCCAGAGCAATCCTTTCAAACGTAAATCCAGTCATATAGACCAGCATCCTTTAGAAGTTTCCCATATCTCTTGGAGAACAAGCCAAAGTCCTTAGAGTGACCAGGCTCTAGTTACCTGGCTTATCCTCCTCTCCACCTGCTTGCCCTGCCCCATTGGCTTCCTTACTCTCTTTTGAGAAAGGCAGGCATGCTTGTGCCTCCTTGGCATTTGTTCTCCTCTCTTTCCCCTCTGCATTGCCTATTATCTCATTTCCTTCAGATCCTTTGGTCAAATGTCATATTCTCAATGAAGCTTTCTTCAGTCATTCTATTAAAAAATAGCAAACCCTCCCCTATAGCACACCTTAATCTCTATTCTCATTAATTTTTTCTCTATAGCATTTATCATTTTCTAAACATATTTGTTTGTCAGACCCTTTACTTTGCCCCCTGCTCCCTGTCAGTTCCATAAGAACAGTTATTTTTGTTCATTGCTAAATCCTTAGTGACTGGCACATGACATATGCTTAGTAAATATTTGTTAAATGAAATATTCTGGGCCAGGTACACAGGTAGATGCTTTATATATATTTGTTTAATTTTCTTCACAATAACCCTGCAAAATATTCCCATTTTACAAATGAGGAAAGTTATGTGCCTAGGATTGCATGGCTAGAAAGTTGAAAGCATAAATCTGTTCCACTTAAAACATTGCCAAACTCAAATAAAATATTTTAGGAGGATGGAGTCTAAATATTATTTCTTTGCTTCCGAATGGAGCGTTTAAACCATAGGCCTAGAAACCAGAAGAAAGGCAAAGACTGAATGCCCAAATTGGGCATTGTTCATTCACTCACATGGAAGCACACTGACACTTGTGATGCTGCTGCAGTTAGAAACCTAAAACACCTGGAAAAAGGCCTCTGTGTGAGGTCTTCCTGTGCACCACTTTGACATACCTTTGGCTTGTATATACAGAAAATCAGAAGAATTTTATGATAATTTGGAAAATTTTCTCCCCCACTCCCTGGGAAAAACCTTCTTTCCCTATTTTGGAATAACATTAAGGTTATTTTGGGCTTATTGCTTCATATCACTTTTCTTTCCTGAGGATTAATGTCATCCAGAGTCAGAGTGCAAACCATCTTCAGGGTATCCTGTAATGTGGACTTTCTTTGTGGTATGGTGACTGAGAAGGCCTAGATCAGAGCTGTTCCCAAAGTAAGGTGAGACTATAGTCAGAGCTGTCTCCAGAATCAAATGTGTCTGGGTTCACATGCCATCCTAATAGAGGTACATCATTCTTTCAGAAAGGAGGGTGAAGGAGAATGGGACCAGGAGCCAAGCCCTCAGCTAACTGGGATATAGTATATCTCTCTCCTAAGTCTCAGGTATCAGTAACTTTTCTCCCAAATTTAAAAAAATTGTGGTAAAATACACATAAGATTTGCCATCTTAATCATGAAGTGCATAGTTTTGAGGTATTAAATACATTCATAATGTTGTGCAATTACCACCATCACCATCCCTATAGCTCTTTTCTTCTTGTAAAAGAAAAACTCTGTACCCATTTAAACAGTAACTCCCCATTCCCATTTCTCCCCAGGCCCGCAACCACCATTCTGCTTCCCATCTCTGATTTTTACAATGTACTCTGAGACCTACATATTAATAACTTTGCAGTGAAACCTAGTGAAGCTCCAGGCTTATAGGAGGCCCAGACAGAGGGAGCAGAAGTGGATTATTCAGGGTAAAGTTCTTAGTAATATGATAGAAATAGAAGAGGAGGAGGAAGAGAAATGTCATCCTGTGGTATGATATGAGCAGTGATGTATCCAGAGAACAGTGAAGAGCAAAGTGTGGCTCAGAGTGGTCCCCAGGGTAAAATGAGACTGTGAGCAGAGCTGTTCCCAGGAAATAATGGAAATAGGACGAGAACTTTCCCCAGGGTAGGATAAGCAGAGGGGGGAAAGTGTATGGGGGTGAGAGTACCATTACCAGGGTGAGAGAAAGTAAAGAGCATGTGGGAGCAGTTCCAAGTAGCAAGGGAAACAATGAGAGGAAAGGATTTTAGGCAACATGTTTAGATTAGGGGAGGGAACAAGCAGATGCCAGGTTGCAGAGAGCTTTGTATGTCATATTCAGGATTTGAAACTGTTCCTTGGGCAAAGCAGAGCCACTGAAAAGTTTTAAGTAAGAGACAGACAGGGTAAAATTTGCTTCTGGTCAATACACCCTGTGTTCCCAGTGGAGGTCAGGTCAGGAAAGGCTAGAAGAGAGGATGGCAGCCACGGGACTCCAGGCAGGTATGGGTAGAGCCTGACCTCAGTGAAATCACAGAGGCTTTCCTGGACCTCATCCAAAACTAAGAACTTCAGTGGCTGCACAACATTGGGAATATACTGGAATATACTATATGCCACTGAATTGTTCACTTAAAAATTGTTACTGTTACAAAACTAAGAACCTCATCCTGCCTCAGTCTTTGTAGGACTTGGCCTGATGTTCTGTGACTGATTTTCTTTTCTGTAAGGGTTTAGCGTATTGGTGGTGGTCCTGGAGAGTCCAGGTTGGAACTAGGCATAGCAGGAGGGATGTGAGTCCAATCCATGATCTCTTTTTCTCTTTTGATTTATTTTTGGCTGGGCTGTCTTCATTGCTGCTGTGCGGGCTTTTCTCTAGTTGCAGCGACTGGGGGCTGCTCTTCCTCGTGGTGTGAGGTCTTCTCATTGCAGCTGCTTCTCTTGTTGTGGAGCACAGGCTCTAGGCTCACAGGCTTCAGTAGTTTCAGTGTGTGGGCTCAATAGTCCTGGTTCCTGGGCTCTTAGTAGTTGTGGTACAAGGCGTAGTTGCTCCTCAGCATGTGGGATCTTCATGGATCAGGGATTGAACCTGTGTCTCCTGCAGTGGCAGGCAGATTCTTTACTGCTGAGCCTCCGAGGAAGCCCCATGTTCTCTTTTTGTCCATCCTTCCTACTGGCTGCCATAGTCATCTGTCTTTTTTTTTTTTAACTTTAAAAACACATTTACTTACCTTATTTGGCTGTGCTGGGTATCTGTTGTGTCATGAGAAGTCTTTGTTGCAGCCTGTGGGATCTAGTTCCCTCGCCAGAGATCGAACCCAGGCCCCCTGCATTGGGAGCACAGAGTCTTAGCCACTGAACCACTGGAAAAGTTCCCATAGTCATGTTTCTAACAAGTTAATCTAACCCCTGCCTTTCTCTGATAAGAAATCTCTGTTGCTCTCCCATTCTCTGCATATTATAAAATCCAACCTTTGATGGAATCTGGTTTCATGACTTCCCATGGTATGACTCCTGTGTATTTTCTTGTAAATAACTTGTTTTTATTCGTGCTTTACTCATTCATCTTGCTTGAATATCTTCCTGCTGTTTCTGTCTGGTAAACTCATCCTTCTATACTATCCTCCAGTGTTACCACTTTTTTGAAGCCTTCTCTGTTCTCCCATTCATAGACAGTCCCTTCCAATGTTATTCTTCCATTAAGTTGTATATTTCTCTCTGTTAATTATCTCACCGCTTTGTCATTACTTTGTATGTGATTCCCACATAAGATTGGGAGTTTTTCAAAGACAGGTGCCCTACAAGTTGTTTTCCTGTACTTCTGTCGCAGTACTGCCCAGAGACAGCTCTCACTCTTTCTTTTTTTTTTAAAAGAAGTGTTTATTTCTAGACCATAGAAATTATTCGCCTTGCCTTGCTACTTAGCCCTAATTTCTCCTTCCCAGGTGATTGCTTGAGTTCTGTCATGTACTCTCAATGCATTTATTGAGGTGAAAGTCACATAACATAAAATTAATCATTTTAAATTGAGTGATTCAGTGCCATTTGGTGCTTTTACAGTGTTATATACAACCACCATGTCTGTCTAGTTCCGAACCAGTTCCATCACTTCACAATAAAACACCACACCAGTTAGCAGTTTCTCTTCATTTCTCCCTCCTCCAGCAGCCATCAGCCTGCATTTTTGTCTTGATGGGTTTACCTATTCTGGATGTTTTATATAGAGTCATACAATATGTGGTCTTTTATTTCTGGCTTCTTGTGTGCATGTGTGCTCAATCAGTCACTCAATCATGTCTGACTCTTGGTGACCTCATGGACTGTAGCCCACCAGGCTCCTCTGTCCATGAGATTTCCCAGGCAAGAATACTGGAGTGGGTTGCCATCTCCTTTTCTAGGGGATCTTCCCGACCCAGGGACCTAATCACGTCTCTAGCATCTCCTGCACTGGCAGGTGGATTCTTTACCACTGCACCACGTGGGAAGCCCCCTGGCTTCTTTAACTTAGCATAAAATTCTGTAGCATGGCTCAGCACATCATTCTTTTTTTTTTTTTCTTTTTAAAGTTTTTTGTTATTGTTGTGGTAAAACATATAGTTTGCAATTAGCAATTTTAACCATTTTAAAGTGTATAACTCTGTGGCAATAATTACATTCACACTGTTGTGCAACCATCACCACTATCTATTTGCAAAACTTTTTCATCATCCCAGACAGAAACTCTGTACCCATTAAGCAATAACTCCCCATTTTCCCCTCCTCCTAGATATTGTTAGATTCTAATCTACTTTCTGTCTCCGTGAATTTGTCTATTCCAGATATTTCATATAACTGGGATCATACAATTTATATCCTTTTGTGTCTGGCTTTATTTCCTTAAGCATAATGTTTATGAGGTTCTTCCATGTTGTAGTGTGTACCAGAACAATTTATTCCTTTATGTGACTGGGAAATGCCGCGACTTGTCTGTCCGTCCATCTGGTGATGGACGCTTTGGTTGTTTCCACTCTTTGGCTGTTGTGAATAGTGCTGCTGTGGACATGCGTGTACATGTACTTGTATGAGTACCAATTTTCAACTCTTCTGGCTGTATACCTTGGAGTAGAATTGTGGGGTTATATGATAATATATGTTTAACTTCTTGAAAGACTGCCAAAACTGTTTTCCATAGCAACTGCACCATTTCACATTCCTATCAGCAAATATAAGGGTTCCATTTCTTTATATCTTTGCCAACACTTGCTATTTTTTGGTTTGTTTGTTTTAATTACAGCTATCTTAGTGGGTGTGAATTGACATTTTATTGTGGTTTTCATTTGCATTTCCTTAATGCTAATGCTGTGGAGCATCTTTTCATGTACTTGTTGGCTGTGTATATTTCTTCTTGGGAGCAGTGTCTGTTCAGGTCCTTTATTTGTTTAAAATTAGGTTGTTTGTCTTTTTGTGGTTGAATTGTTAGAATTTTTTATATATTCTGGATACTAGACCCTAATCAAATATATGGTTTGTAAATACTCCTTCCCCTTTTGTAGACTGATTTTTCACTTTCTTAATAATAAACTTTGATGCACAGTAGTTTTAAATTTTTATGTAGTCGTATTTATCTATTTTTTCTTTTGTTGCTCATGCTTTTTATATCATATCTAAGAATCCAATGCCAAATCTAAGGCAGTGAAGATTATTCCTGTTTTCCTGTTTTCTTCTAAGAGTTTTACGGGTTTAGCTCTTGGGTTGTTGATACACTTTGAATTAATTTTTGCATATAGTATAAGCCTAATGTACTTTTAAACTCTGAATGTATGCTGTTGGGGTTTTTCTAGTCAGTAATGATTTTTGGATCTTCAGATTCCAATAGTTACAGAAGTTGTATTAGTTGCTGTTAGCTGAATTGTAGCTTCTCTTATCATAGGTATAACTTAGGAATCATTTCTTCCTCCTTAGGTAAGATCTATCTACTGATGCACGTTTGATAGTTGTAGGGCTACTTTGAGAGTAAGGCTACTGACTGTGTTGCCAGTCAGTTGAGTGACACACCCTTATGTGCGGACAGTGGGATGCTGTGCTATGAGCTTGTCTGTATCTCAGGCTATGTGGAAAGCAGCAGGGTGAGGCCTTATTGAAACAAAGAAAAGTTGGCAGGGGTCAGGGGAACGATGCTGTCAGGTGGCAAGTCTGTACTGAGCCTGGTCAGGTTCCCAGCCTTGTGCATGACTTGCTGAGAACTATGCAAAGCAGTAATGAGGAGTAAAAAGATATGGTTTGGAGACAGAGCCTTGATTTCAAATTGGATGACTGCAGGTTAGTCACTTCTCTCTGGGCCTCAGTGTCTTCAAGGTGAATGCTGACCTCACAGGGTGGTTTTGTTTTTGGAGATCAGGTAAGGTTATCAATGGAAACTGTAAAATCCCATGTAATTTTGGGAATGTAATGTGGAATCAAGGAGAAGACTGAGTCTACTGGGAGCATTTTTTTGGTTTTTCTTTTTTAAAAAATTCTTTCCCCAATTGTGATTTGTAGTAAAGGTTTGAGGTTTATTGACCAAATGGAGGTTTTTCAATATTTTTTTGCAAATAATTTTAAATTTGTTGTGACTCTTTTGCAAGTGACAGAAATACAATTCTTGCTGACTTATCAGAGGGACTTAAGACTGAAGTGACTAAAAAGCCATTTACTTTTAGACACAGCAAGATCCAGGGACTTGAATGATGTCATTTGGACCTAATCTCTCTCCTCTTGGCTTTGCTTTTCTTTGTTTTGTTCTTAGGCAGGCTCCACCCATGTAGTGGCAAGATATTTATCAGCCTTGGGTATGTAATCTACCAGCTAAGCAACCACTTTTGGGAAGATAATACCTCTTTCCTGATGGTGCTGGCAGTCCTGGGTGTGATTTTGGCTTGAGTCATTTGCCCACCCTAAAGTATTACTTTGGCTAGAAGATTACTGGACTTTCATTAGCCAACAGTTGTATTATACTCATGGAACCCAGGGATCAGTGTCAGCTCCTCTGGAGTCCTGTGGACTGAGAGCAGGGGAGGGATGGTTCCCTCAGGGAAGATCAAGGTGCATGTACTTACAGAGGGTTTGGGAGGTGGGGAGATAATTAAATCAGCAAAATTCACAGATACCTGCTTCATAATTGAGCCATTAAAGTTTTTTTTTTTTTTAAAGCATGCTTTTAAAGTTTAAAACTCAACAAAGTAGAGCTGCTCTTCTTGAAGAAGTCGATCATGTCAAGATCATGTCAAGATACCTTAGTGGGAGGAGGGATCTGCAGATTATAATTTGAAAACTGCTAGACAGTTTGTCCAACAAATACTTGTTTGAGATGTGATATTTTCTGAATCCTTTCTTCCTGACTTTCTGGCTTTTTGTAGAAGAGATTGTAGTTTCCTTCAAATCTGGGAGAGTATAGACTTCCCTGGTGGTTCAATGGTAAAGAATACACCTGCCAGTGCAGGAGGTATGAGTTCCATCCCCGATCCAGGAAGATCCCACATGCTGCGGGGCAACTAAGCCAGAACTACTGAGCCCACACTGTCTAGAGCCAAGTGCTTCATTCAACAAGAGAAGCCCGTGCACTGCAACTAGAGTATAGCTCCCGCTCACCACAACTAGAGAAAGCCCACATACAGCAATGAAGACCCAGAGCAGCCAAAAAAAAAAAAAAAAAAAAAATTAAAATTAAAAAGAAAATCTGAGAGAGTGAGGTTAGTATCAGAGCCAGTCACTGCTGGGGGTTGAAGATGCCAAGGACCTTGCTTAACCTGGACACCAAACTGTGCTTTTTTGTTTTTTTAAGCCATGAGCCTTTCAAATGTGAATAGGGACTCCTAGAAAACAGGAGGAAATGGCTTCATAGTGTGTTGGTTAATGTGAGTGATGAAATATATTTTTATCCTCAGCATTTTGCAAGGGCTCAGGGTGCTACAATGTATGGCGCTGTGAGCTAGATTCTGTATTGTAAATTGAGTGAGGGTGAAAGCAGCTCTCATCCACCAGCCAGGTCATCAGGCAGCCAACAACGGACTTTTTTTAATGTGCTAAAATTCATATAACATAAAATTTTCCACTGTATACAATTCAGTGGTTTTAAACAATTTTGTGCAGCATCTCCCTATGTAATTCCAGAACACTTTCATCATCCCTA
This sequence comes from Odocoileus virginianus, assembly GCF_023699985.2. Classification (NCBI taxonomy): domain Eukaryota; kingdom Metazoa; phylum Chordata; class Mammalia; order Artiodactyla; family Cervidae; genus Odocoileus; species Odocoileus virginianus. The sequence goes on from NC_069683.1 coordinate 30,692,427, forward strand.
TTAAACAGTCACTCCTTATTCTGTAGTCCTTGGCAACCACTAATCAACTTCCCACCTCTGTGGATTTGCCTGTTCTAGACATTTCATGTAAATGGAATCATGTCTAGCTTCACTTAGTGTAATGTTAGCATATATTTACCTAATTATTTTCTTATGATACTTTTTAGAAGTAGAATTATCCCATAGACCTATCCTCAAACGTATAATTGGGATGGCCATACTCAACAGTTGGAGTAGCACCCACATCAGATCCTTGACCTGTCAAATAAGAGCTAAGTGGAGAAGGTCAAGTGGAAGCTTTTGAAACTGTTTTTTTCTCTTCTGTCCAAGATGGTGAATTAAAAGCAATATTACATTCTGTGAGGGTTGATGGAGATTAGTGCTACCATTAAGGATCTTAATGAATACAGGGGTGTTGGTCTATCTTATGTCTACATTTAATTAATTAGTCTGCCCTCTTTGCAAAACTGGATGGATTCTGGAGACCCTTGACTTTAGTAAGTTTCATTTAGTAGCCTCAATTATGACTGCTGGATAGCTATGGTATCTTTGCTAGAGCAGATTAATTTAGTATGTGGGTATTGATTTGGTGAATGTGTTCTTTTCTATCTCTATTGGAAAAAAGACAAAAAACCATTTGTATTCATGTGGTACAGATATCATTACACCTTCATAGTTTTGCTGGAGGCTATGTAACATTTCCAGACTTCTATTTTTTTCATAATATAGTCAGAAGAGACTTGGGCCGTTTGGCCATCTCATAGAATATCACTTTGATCTATTACTTTGATAACATCATGTTAATCACACAGCACGCATAAGAGGAGATTAGCACACAGAGGCCTTGGTAAGATACATGTCCTCCACAGTGAGTGAGTGGGTACTGCCACATTCTTTGCCAAAGTCAGTGTATTTGGTTTTTAAATATGTCCATGGATTGTTTAAGACTCCTCCCATCAAGAGGTGGAACCTAATTCTTCTTCTTTAACTCAGCTAGACCCAAGTAACTCAGTTCTAACAAATAGAATAAAGTGAAAGTGATGGTGTATGAACAACAAAAGAACAAAAAGAAGAGTCCAAAATGCAGTACTTGGGTGCAGTGTCAAAAACAGAATCATCTCTGTTCTTTCCCAAGGCAAGCCATTCAATATCACAGTAACCCAAGTCTGTGCCCCAACCAGTAATGCTGAAGAAGCTGAAGTTGGATGGTTCTATGAAGACCTACAAGAACTTCTAGAACTCGCACCCAAAAAAGATGTCCTTTTCATCATAGGGGACTGGAATGCAAAAGCAGGAAATCAAGAGATACCTGGAGTAACAGGCAAATTTGGCCTTGGAGAACAAAATGAAGCAGGGCAAAGGCTAACAGAGTTTTGCCAAGAGAATGCACTGGTCATAGCAAACAATCTCTTCCAACAACACAAGACAAGACTCTACACATGAATTTCACTGGATGATCAATACTGAAATCAGATTATGTTCTTTGCAATCGAAGATGGAGAAGCTCTATACAGTCAGCAAAAACAAGACCAGGAGCTGACTGTGGCTCAGATCATGAACTCCTTATTGCCAGATTCAGACTTAAGTTGAAGAAAGTAGGGAAAACCACTAGCCCATTCAGGTATGACCTAAATAAAATCCCTTATGATTATACAGTGAATGTGACAAATAGATTCAAGGGATTAGATCTGATAGACAGAGTGCCTGAAGAACTATGGATTTTAGGTTCGTGACATTGTACGGAAGGCAGTGATCAAGACCATCCCCAAGAAAAAGAAATACAAAAAGGCAAAATGGTTGTCTGAGGAGGCCTTACAAGTAGCTGAGAAAAGAAGAGATGCTAAAGGCAAAAGAGAAAAGGAAAGATATTCCCATTTGAATGCAGAGTCCCAAAAAATAGCAAGGGGAGATAAGAAAGCCTTCCTCAGTGATCAATGCAAAGAAATAGAGGAAAACAATAGAATTGGAAGACTATTATAGAGATTTCTTCAAGAAAATTAGAGATAGCAAGGGAACATTTCATGCAAAGATGGGCACAAAAAAGGACACAAATGGTATAGGCCTAATAAGATATTAAGCAGAAGATATTAAGAAGAGGGGGCAAGAATACACAGAAGAACTATACAAAAAAGATTTTAATGACCCAGATAACCATGATGGTGTGATCACTCACCTAGAACCAGACATCCTGGAATGTGAAGTCAAGTGGGCCTTAGGAAGCATCACTATGAGCAAAGCTAGAGGAGGTGATGGAATTCCAGTTGAGCTATTTCAAATTCTAAAAGATGATGCTGTGAAAGTGCTGCACTTAATATGTCAGCAAATTTGGAAAACTCAGCAGTGGCCACAGGATTGGAAAAGTTCAGTTTTTATTCCAATTCCTAAGAAAAGCAATGCCAACAAATGTTCAAATTACCATACAGTTGCACTCATCTCACACGCTAGCAAAGTAATGCTTAAAATTTTCCAAGCCAGGCTTCAATAGTACATGAACTATGAGCTTTCAGATGTTCAAGCTGGATTTAGAAAAGGTAAAGAAACTAGAGATCAAATTGCCAGCATCCACTGGATCATCAAAAAAGCAAGAGAATACCAGAAAAACATCTACTTCTGCTTTATTGATTACACCAAAGCCTTTGACTGTGTAGATCATAACAAATTGTGGAAAATTCTGAGAGATGGGAATACCAGACCACCTGACCTACCTCCTGAGAAATTTGTATGCAGGCCAAGAAGCAACAGTTAGAACTGGACATGGAACAACAGACTGGTTCCAAATCAGGAAAGAAGTACGTTAAGGCTGTATATTGTCACCCTGCTTATTTAACTTATATGCAGAGTACATCATGCAAAATGCCAGGCTGGATGAAGCACAAGCTGGAATCAAGATTGCCAAAAGAAATATCAATAACCTCAGATATGCAGACGACACCATCCTTATGGCAGAAAGTGAGCAAGAACTAAAGAGCCTCTTGATGAAAGTGAAAGAGGAGAGTGAAATAACTGGCTTAAAACTTAACATTCAAAAAATGAAGATCATGGCATCTGGTCCCATCACTTCATGGCAAATAGATGGGGAAACAGTGGAAACAGTGAGAGACTATTTTTGGGGGGCTCCAAAGTCACTGCAGATGGTGACTGCAGCCATGAAATCACAGCACACCAGAGTCCCTTGAACTGCAAGGAGATCCAACCAGTCCATCCTAAAGGAGATCAGTCCTGGGTGTTCATTGGAAGGACTGATGCTGAAGCTGAAACTCCAATACTTTGGCCACCTCATGCAAAGAGTTGGCTCATTGGAAAAGGCCCTGATGCTGGGAGGGATTGGGGGCAGGAGGAGAAGGGAATGACAGAGGTTGAGATGGCTGGTTGGCACCACCAACTCGATGGGCGTAAGTTTGAGTAAACTCCGGGAGTTGGTGACAGACAGGGAGGCCTGGCGTGCTGCAATTCATGGGGTTGCAAAGAGCTGGACACAACTGAGTGACTGAACTGAACTGAATATTCCACCATATATATTTATTGTATCTTCTTTATCCATTCCTCTGTTGGTGAACATTTAGGTTGCTTCCATGTCTTGGCTATTGTAAACAGTGCTGCAGTGAGTATTGGGGTGAATGTATCCTTTAGGATTGTGGTTTTCTCTGGATATTTGCCCAGGAGTGAGATTGCTGGATTATATGTAGTTCTATTTTTAAGTTTTTTAAGGAAGCGCCATACTTTCCTCCATAGCAGTTGTACCAATTTACATTCCCACAGTGTAGGAGGATTCCTTTTGCTCCACACCCTCTCCAGCATTTCTTGTTTGTAGACTTTTTGACGATGACCATTCTGACCAGTGTGAGGTAATACCTCACTGTAGTTTTGAGTTGCATTTTTCTTATATTTAGTGGTGTTGAGCATCTTTTCATGTGCTTTTTGGCCATCTATATGTCTTCTTTGGAAAAATATTAATTTTGATCTGCCCATTTTTTTGATTGGTTTGTTTGTTTTTTTGACATAGAGCTGTATGAGCTGTTTGTATATTTTGGAGATTAATCCCTTGTGGGTTGCATCATTTGCAAATATTTTCTCCCATTCTGTGGGTTGTCTTTTCATTTTGTTTATAGTTTCCTTTGCTGTGCAGTAGCTTTTAACTGGGTTCCATTTGTTTATTTTTGTTTTTATTTCCATTACTGTGGGAGGTGGATCCAAAATGATATTGCTGCTATTTATGTCAAAGAGTGTTCTTCCTATATTTTCTTCTGAGAATTTTATAGTGTTCAGCCTTACATTTAGGTCTTTGATTCATTTTGAGTTTGTTTTTGTGTATGTTGTTAGAGAGTGTTCTAATTTCTTTCTTTCTTTTTTAACATGTAGCTGTCCAGTTTTCCCAGCACCACTTATTGAAGAAACTTTTTATCCATTGTATATTCTTGCTTCATTTATAATGGATTAGTTGGCCATAGGTGTGTAGGTTTATCTCTGGGTTTTCTATCTTGTTCCATTGGTCTGTATTTCTATTTTTGTGCCAGTAGCATACTGTTTTGATTACTGTAGCTTTGTAGTATACTCTGAAATCAGGGTGTCTGATTCCTCCAACTCTGTTTTTCTTTCTCAGGATTGCTTTGGCTATTTGGGGGTCTTTTGTGCTTCCATATAAATTTTAGGATTTTTTTTGTTCTAGTTCTATGAAAAATGCCATTGGGAATTTGATAGGGATTGCATTGAATCTGTAGATTGCTTTGAGTAGTATAGTCGTTTTAACAGTATTGATTCTGCAAACTCAAGAACATAGTGTATCCTTCCATCTGTTTGTGTCACCTCCAGTTTCTTTCATTAGCTTCTTATAGTTTTGAGAATAGAGGTCTTTTGTCTCCTTAGGTAGGTTTATTCTTAGATATTTTCTTCTTTTTGATGGGATGACAAATGGGATTGTTTCCTTGATTTCTCTTTCTGATCTTTCATTGTTGGTGTATTGGAATGCAAGAGATTTCTGTGAATTAATTCTGTATCCAGCAACTTTACCAAATTCATTGATTTGGTGTATCATATAGATTGATTTGCAAATATTGAAGAATTGTTGCATTCCTGGCTGAATCCTACTTGATCACAGTGGATGATCCTTTTAATGTACAGTTTGATTTGGTTTGTTAGTATTTTGTTGAATATTTTTACATCTATGTTCATTGGTAATATTGACCTGTAATTTTCCTTTTTTTGTGGAGTGAGCCATCTTGGAAGCAGATCCTCCAGCTGCAGTCAACTCTTTTTTTAAAAATTAAATTAATTACTTATTACTTTGGGGGCTGTGCTGGGTCTTTGTTGCTGCACGGGCTTTTCTCTAGTTGCGGCAAGCAGGGACTCCTCTTTAGTTGCGGTGCATGGGCTTCTAACTGTGGTGGTTTCTCTTGTTGTGGAGCACGGGCCCTAGGGCAAGACCACTTCAGTAGCTGCGACATATGGGCTTGGTAGTTGTGGCTCCTGAGCTCTAGAGCAAAGGCTCAGTAGTTGCTCAACGGCATGTAGGATCTTCCTGGATCAGGGAATGAACCTCTGTCTCCTGCATTGGCAGGCCGATTCTTTACCAATAAGCCACCAGGGAAGTCCCCCAATCAGATCTTCAGTGGCTATAGTCCTTTATGAGTCCTTGTGTGAGACCTGAGCCAGAACCACCCAGTTAAGCCATTCTCTCTGTCCCTGACTCTCAGAAATAGTGTGAGTAATAAATGTTTATTGTTTTAAGAAACTTAATTTTAGGGTATTTGTTTTATAACAGGAGGCACTAATACACAGTTCCACAAGCTATGTGTGAGAGTTCTAGTTGTTTGACATCCTTTTCAACATCTAGGATTTCCCTATTTTTGTCATTTTAGCCATTCTGGTTAGTGTCTAGTATTCTCATATTGTGGTTTTAATTTGTGTTTCCCCATGTGATTAATGAAGTAGAGCATCTCTTCTTTTATGTATATCTACCTACATATGTGGTGCTTCCCAGGTGGCATAGTGGTAAAGAATCCACCTGCCAGTGCAGGAGACGTGTGTTCCATCTCTGGGTCAGGATGATCCCCTAGAGTAGACAGTGTCAACCCACTACAGTATATTCTTGCCTGGAAAAGTCTGTGGGCCAAGGAGTCTGATGGGCTACAGTCCATGGGGTCACAGAGTCAGACATGACTGAGTGACTGAGAACACACGCATGTGTATACATATGTATATGTATTTGATGTGTTTTTGATGCTATAGTAAATGGAACTACTGAATTTTAAAGGTCGTTTTCTGAAAATGAAATGAATCATTTAAAGGAAATCTCTTAGTACTCAGCACTTTCCTCTTTGTTGTATCTTTGCTATAGTAGCTTCCTTATAGATGATTCTGGAAAAAATTTTGTGTGGGGTGTTGTTTCTTTAATCTCACCTAGAATCCCTTTAAATTAACAGTTATATCAGATGTTTTATAAGTGGTTATACTTATTTTTTAAAAAAACTTTATTTTTATTTATTATTTTTAAAATAAAACTTTGTTTTATAAAAGAATTCTCATACTATAGAGGTTATTTTTTCTTGTGTATTTTTCCTTTAGTCACTCTTAAAGGCAGTGCCTTTTGAATTTCACCATTTAACAGAATGTAGCAGATATGTTTAATTGGAATATGAAGGAAAACTCTTATTTTACTGTATAGCAATATCCTGTGCTCCATAGTTTGTAATTTTGTTTTTAATCTTAAGAAATGTTTGTTCAAATTACATTTGCTGGCAAATGAATGAAGTTTAAAAAGATTGCTTTTCACATCCTATTTAATCCCATTTTTCACTGCAGCAAGAAGGACATAGTGTTTCACCAGTGATCTGTGCCTTGTAGTTTTCACAATTAAGTGGAAAGCTTATACAGAAACTTCTTAACTGAATTGAGTATCTCTAGACTTTCAACATCACAGAATATTTGTAGAGGTTTATCTTTAGATTTAATTTTTAAATGTATTTTTAGTGACGATAGCTTTATTCCATTTTTATTTAATAAAAGGATTGGCAAACTGCACTTGCTTCTATAAATAAAGCCATATTCACTTGTATATTATCTATGAGTACTTTTGTACTATAATGGCAGAATTATTTAGTCACAATAGAATAGAGAAGATATGGCCTGTGAACCTAACATATTTACTGTCTGGCCCTTTATAGAAAATGTTTGCTGTTCCCTGATTTAGTGTAATATATTAAGGCACAGTATACACTAAGGATGCAGTTCATTGTTAATAATAAATGTAAATCCATCCATCTTTTCAGAGATTTAAAAAAAATAATTTTGAATCTTTTTGGCCAACTTATTATTTGAACCAATTAGATTGTTTTTACCTTGTAGTTGATAGAGAGCTTAAATTATGACTAGAAAGATCAGCTCTGTCACTTTCTTGTTATTTATTTTTTGTGTGTAATTTTAATATTATCTTCAACCCATGGGGATTATTTTTTATTTTAGTTTATTTATTTGCAAGAATCCTTTAAAATCATTAATCTGTGTGATGGAGGTTTGTTTAGTTGGGAAAAAATAGAAACCATAATTCATAAGTTTATTTAGTCAGACATGGATTAACTTCAGCATGTCATGGCATCCTGAGAGCACATGAGTGAGTGCAGACACTATTCTCCCTCAAACACTGTGGAGCTCCCACTCTGTTCCCAGGACATCTTACATGTGATAAATGCTATAGAAGCATTTGACAGAATCACAGAGGGCGTTATTGTTAGTCTGTATACTTAATATTAGTAAAGCATAATTCTTATATTTTAAGGGTAAAAACAGGTTAAAATAAGAGTTTTAACTTTTTTTCTGTACTTTTGTTGGAAAGTCTTGAGCATCCCACTTTGGAGATAGCTCTCTTAATATGTATTGTCTGTGTAAATTCTTTCTGAATGTAGGTATAATTCCTGAATATAAACAAAAGGTTGTATGTAGCAACCTTTTATAAGATTTTTCAATGAGAAGAATTGAGCTCGAAGTCCAGCAAAGACTATCTTATGTGAATAGTACTATCAGCAGCTATGATTAGAGAATCTGCAGGCTAAACAAAGCCTTGCTTAGATGCTTCATCTGTTCTTGTCCTGTGTAGATAACCATCTCTCTTCCAATAAGAGTTTGTATCTAAGTAAATCAAGAATGGAACCATACAGTGGAGGTTATAGGTCTGTGTCTTCCTGCCATTCTGAAACCCACCAGAAGCACTGCAGTGAGCAAGACACCACCTAACAGACTTCATTAAGTGGGGATTTACTTTTGGGGAGTTGACAAAAAGATGGAGTCACGCTACCTTGTTCAAATTCTGGACTCCTTGTTTTGTTCGTTGTGTATTCTTAAGCATGCTTATTTTAAACTCTCTGTGTTACAGTTTTCTCTTATGTTAAATAGGAGAATGGTATCCAATATATATGGTTGTTATGAAAAATTAGTTAATCCGTATAAAGTGCTTAGGAATAGTATCTGTGCATATGAAGTGCTCAATGAATGTTTGTTAGTATTTCACTTTTTGAAGGTTCAGATTTTGTCAGTACACTGAGAATATTTATCTCTTCAAGCAGACTTTTTAAACTAAGTTCATGAGGCTGATATATAAAAACCTCAAGTATGCCTGTGGTATGGTCTGTTGGTATGACCAGTGCGTTTTTACTGTTGGGTGGCAACATGGAACACCAAATCCTCATCATAAAGCTTATGGTGAACATGGCATCTAGATTAGGGGCTTTAGTTAGATGAATCCAGTGTTTTGTGTATAATGCCAAGGTAGCTAAAACGAATGTTTATTACCTTTTCCTGTATTTAAGAATTTCTCCACTTAAAATGTTAGACATTTACTTTCAGCCTCTTTTGTAGCTCACCATAAGGACTTCCGTGGTGGCTCAGATGGTAAAGTGTCTGCCTACAATGTGCGAGACCCTGGTTTGATCCCTGGGTCAGGAAGATCCTCTGGAGAAGGCAGTGGCAACCCACTCCAGTACTCTTGCCTGGAAAATCCCATGGACGGAGGAGCCTGGTAGTCTACAAAGAGTAGACTCCGCAAAGAGTCGGACACGACTAAGCGATTAAACTTTCAACTTTCATAGGTTCTTTTGGTCTGATCTGCTCACCATGGACTTTAACTCTGGAGAGCTGGTGGTGCAGGGGAGCAGGGACTGCAGTGGTGGTGGTGTGTTTAGCAGGATTGAGACTCTGGAGTAGCGGTGGAGTTGTGTTGCAGGCTGGGTCGTAGTGGCTGGGGACAGTGGGTGTTGGCAGTGGAGGCAGAGGTGTCCTGACCAGACTAGTTCTGCTTCCTGATTTTAGGTATTATTCTTGGCATCCATTCCTGGGTTTTCCATTTCTCCAGGTGAGTGAGCTGTTCTTAAAATGTGTTGTTTTTTTTTTTCCTGCTTAGACTATGCAGAATTAGTTTTAGTTGTTGAATTTACCAGCTAAGTTGTTCCTGCAACTAAGGACTCTGGTTGATACTGATCCAAGCTGATGCATTTATCTCATACCTGATACATTCATATCACAGTAGGGATGGAAAGCAACTAGAATGTTTGAACTTCACTTGCTCCCTCTCGTTCTCTCTCTCTTTTTTTTTTTTTTTGGTTTTTCTCTCTTTTTCACAGTGTTAGGGTCACTATTCCCAGGGTCTACGGTTGTGCCTCGTATATAAGAGGTGCTCAGTAAAACTGCGGAATGAGTGAGTGTTGGGTTCATTCTGCCAGTGAACCTATTTGTATGTTGGCTGGTATGTGTATTTGTGACTATGCTTTTTCTCAGCTTCCACAGCTGTCCAAAGCTCCCCGATGAAATACAGATTTTTTCCTTACTTGTATTAATACATATGTAACCCTACGTAACAGTTTCATTTTACTGGCTTGGGAGCTGTTTTGTCTTTTAAACTCATTTGGCTTATCTGTGCTCTGTGGCCTTTTTAGTTTAGCCTTGGGATGCACGATTGTCTGTGATTGTATGTTTGTGTGTTGCACGTATATATGTGTGTATAGCATACACACAGTGCTGACAAGGACTTAAATCCTTTCCTGGCATTCTGGAAGCCACCATTTCTTGAGTCTTCCTCATGAGGTTTTTTTGTGAAATAAAGAAAAGACCATATGCCCACAGACATGTTCTATACATGTTCTGTACATGTGTCTGTATTTAAATCTAATAAGTTGAAGACTTTTAAGTAGGTAAGTTTCCTACAGATGTCCTGCTTTTCCCCTGATGGTGGTGTGAGATTGGGAAAGACAAAAAATACAGGTCCCTTAACTCCGCTATCTGTTCTCTCTTCTTTTTCCTCTGTTCCAGGTCTTCTCTTGAAGAAACTGTAAGGGAACTGACAGTTTGCACCCACATTCTGGTTGTTTGCTTATAGTCACTGAGCCCCTCCCTGGGGCCCATAGGATGAGGCCCTTCTGATGCTGGAGGGCAGGGACTTGAGAGGTTGAGGTGGCCTGTTCTCAGTTCCTAAGGGTCCTTGTCTCTTCCTGGTGGAGTGGCTGAGGCTGGTGGCAGAGGGCAGTACACCGGCGATCCTTCTCTCTCCATCTCTAGGACACAGTGTTGTAGACTTTGTGTTCTCACAAATCAGGGCTGGGACTTTGTGATGAAGATTTGTGAGCAAGCTCATCAAAGGGTAGGATCATCTGGTTTTCTCTTCTTGAGTTTCATATGTCTTCAAAAGAAACAAGCCTAGAGGGTAGTGACTTGTCCAAGGTGACACAGTCAGGGCTCAAGTGAACATCTAAATACATTCTCAAGGGCAAACCAAAGTCCTGTGAACACTGAGCTCCTTCTTATGTCTTCTGTAACATAAAGCTAGCAGGGTTGGGGAGGGCAAAGGATTTACTCTGCAGTTTCCTTCCCTGAATCGTATGACGAGTCAACACCTCAGTTCTTATTGCTCTAGTTTGCTACCACACTTCGCTGTAGAGTGGACCCCATTCTGCAGTCTTTGGTCCGGAACACACCCCAGTACTAAGTTGGCTGTCTTGGTCTATAGGTTACCTAGTTTATAGACAACTTCTCTGTGCCTCTGTAGACACGTGACCAGGCTATTAATAGAGCTCAAGTTCTGGGAGAGTCTCAACTCTTCCCCTACCTCCCCACTCCCAGCAGCTTGCCTGCTTGTAATTTCCTCAGTGCTCAGACAGCTCGAGAGAGAATGGAAACAGGGCAATATGCCCATCCCCTTTTAGGAGGTAAGGCAGGCCCAACTCTTTTTTTTTTTGGCTCAACTCTTTATGAGTAACCTCTGGCCTTGTGGGTCTCTAGCTATATTAGGTCAAGTGAAAGTGCTCAGTACTTAGGAGGAAATAATAGTCTTCTGCCCTAGGTAGAAATTTTTTTTTTTAAGCAAACCTATGTTGGACCCTCACTATATGAAATACACTGAATTTGAATGTGTTATCTCAACCTTCTCTACAACCTTGTGAGATAGGCATTATTATTTTTTTTTCCAAATATTTATCTGTTTATTTGGCTGCATCGGGTCTTAGTTGTGACACATGGGGTCTCTGGTTGCAACGCATGGACTCTGTGGCATGAGTGCTTAGTAGCTGTGGCTCCAGCTTAGTTGCTCCATGGCATGTGGGATCTTGGTTCCCCAATCAGGGTTCAAACCTGCATCCTTTGCATTGCAAAGCAGATTCTTAACCACTGGACCACCAGAGAAGTCCCTATTATTGTTATTTTATAGAAAGAGATTACTAAACTCCCCTATAAAATTGACTAAGTAATCTACTGTCACACAGCTAAACAACACTTGAATCTAGGCCTTCTGATCTTGTTTTTCCTAAATGACAGTAAAATTTACAACTTTCTTTAGTAAATTATCCTTGGGGGCACCTGTGTTATTAAGTGAGCCCATTTGGCTCAGAGAAATGGGGGTGAACCAGAAGAGAGGGGGAGAGCACTGTCAGTCTGTGGGCATCAGCGGGAACTCAGGGGTTGGCTATAACAGGATGGTATCTAGCATAGACCTGTGTGCCTGTAGTGAACGCAAATCAGATGTGGCTGTCCTGTAGGCTAATAAAGCATATTCCTTAGCATGGCATTTAAGGCACCCCAGGGTGGGGTTTCTGCTTTATAACTCCTACTTAAAAATTAAAAAAAAAAATTTATTTATGTTTTTAAAATGTTTGGCTGCATGGGCTTTTCTCTACTAGTGGCGATTGAGAACTACTCTGTAGTTATGGTGTTCATGTTTCTCATTGTGGTGGCTTCTCTTGGAGCACGGGTGCTACGGCGCACAGGCTTCAGCTGTTGTGGCACGTGGGCTCAGTAGTTGTGGCTCCCAGGTTCTAGAGCACAGGCTTGGTAGTTGTGGCACATGGGCTTAGTTGCTGCTTGGCATGTGGGATCCTCCTGTATTAGGGATCAAATATGAGCCTCCTGCATTGGCAAGGGGATTCTTTACCACTGAGCTACCAGGGAAGTCCCATAACTCCTACTTTATCTCTTCTTACTACTTCCTGTGACACTAACTGTTCTTTCTTTGTCCTATTGTTCATCAAATCTGCTGTCATCTCCCATGTATTTCTAGGCTCTATTAAGATTCGAGTCAAAAAGTAACCGTTGACAGTTAGCGCTGAGTAGACAGTTTTGAATCCCCAGTCACTCCAGAGTCATTTTGTACTGGAGCTCTCTCATTCCTTCATTCATGTGTTCAGTCATTCTAACATTGGGCTTTCCCTCTGTGCCAGGTACTGCACTAGGCCCTGGAAATCAGCATAATGAACAAGACAAGTCCTGTTCTCCTAGAGCTTACAGTGTAGCAGAGAAGGCAAAAATGAAGCAGATAATCACGGTGAAGTCTGATGACTTATGCAGTGGAAAATAAGGGATGTGATGAGAAGATACACATTGCAGGGCAACTTAATATTGTTTAGGGTGTCGGAAAAGACCTCAACACTACCTTAGTAGTTGACATTTAAATTAAGACCTGAAAATTGAGAAAAAATACTAAGTAATGGGGCTCAGAAAGGCAAATTCTAGGCCGCAGATAGAATATATGCAGAGACCCAGAGGCCAGTGATAGGGATAAGGCTGCATCCATGTTGGTTCATTCATTAAGCAACCATTAAAGCTGGTGGCTTATGTTGTGTACTGTGCTAGTGTCTGGGGACATACGAAACAATCAGACATAGTCTCTACCTGCCATGGAGACACTCAGGAGTGGTGGCGTTACTCCTTGGTAACTAGGGTGCTAAGGTCATCCTAGGTCTTGGACTCAATCTCCTGGGTCTCATGTGACAAGACTTAACACCTTTAGTGGCACTGCCTGCCCTTGAGTATTTGGCCCACCTGTCAAGCATTTGGCCCACCTGTCAAGCAAAGAGGATGTAGACTTCAGCTGCAAACTTGTAGCATTTGCTTTCATCCCTGGCTTCACACTTGCCAGATCCTTGGTTAATCTGTGTTCATCTACAGACTCGAGGTTGATGGAGGTCAAGAAATTGGCTTTTACCCCAGCAGGAGCATAGAAGAGGCTTTCTGGCTAAGATGGAGTTACAGTGATTGTCAGGGTTCTGTGGCCCTGGTGCCTTGTATTTATTAGTTGACTTGATTGTGTGGTCTCAGGCTCATCCATTGTCTTGAATGCATCTTTGGTAGTGTTTTAGCTCTGATTTCCTGAGTTGCGGCTCCGCTTGTAGACAGAGGTCTCAGTGGCTAGCTGCCTTGGATTGTGCATTGCCTAACTTCAGGGTATACTGTTTATATAGACTGTGTATATATTAGGGAGGGTCACCCCTCCCTAATTGTGTAACAGTGCTTTGTTGCGGCTAGGTAAGGGGAAGAGAAGTTATTTAAACTCTGTCTGTGTGCCTCAGGCTAGTGCTTTATGTTCCTTACTTCATTTGATAATCTCAGCAATTCTCTGCGGTAAATGCATTATTCTTCTTGTTTACAGATGAGAAGACTGAAGGTTCGGTGAAGCTAGTGCGTGGTGCCTTGGGATTAGAGCTTGGGTCTGACTGAAGTCCGTGCTTCTCTCGCACTCCTAGCTTTTCCCAGTGTGGTCATAGACTTCAGGTCTTGAGTGTCATCTTGTTTCCATGGCTTCCTTGGCCTTGTCTGATTTGTCTTATCTGCCTGGCCGCCCTGTGTCAGTAACCTAAGGATCCTCAGTCTGGCTGAGGCTCAGGAATGTGTCCTGCTTCAGAGATGCTCTAGAGTCATTTTTTTCCCATCTAAAATTTATTTTTGTGTTTAGCAGGAGGCAATGATATAACTGTAGCTAGTCATTTCAAAGGATAAGTCAGCTCTGGATTTGTTGGGCTGCCTTTCTTGCTCCAGCTCCCATAGCCTTCTCAGTAGGATAGAGGCTGGGGATGGCTCACTGAAGATGAGTGTGGGTAGATCTGGGCTTGGGTGATGGGATGAGATTCCTTCAACCTTTCTGAGTTGCATGGCTGCTCGGGCTGGTTGGCTCTTTGTAAATTAGGATTTAATGTCCCTTTGCCAGGGTCCCGCGGTTCTTGCTTTTCCCTTTGAGGAGAGGACATGCCTCTTCACTTGCGGTGTCTGGTGCTGCTGACCTTAGAGTGGGAAGGGCTTTTCCTTCCTGGAGTTGTCAGGGGTGTGTGTGGTGTGGGAGAGGGCTGTGTCAGGCAGAGTTTGGGGGAAGGTGGGAGGGGATTGGGCGTATGTATTCACTGCCTCACTTGCTTTTCAGTACTCTTTTCTTCCTTCCTTTCTCTTGGCAACTGTGCAGTCCTGTTTGAGAAGTAGGATCTAAGTAACAGAAGGCCTCTGGACTCACCTAGCTTGTGCTCCAACTCCCCCAGCCTGCTTGCAGATCCTGAATTCTCTTCCCTCTGTCCTTTCCATCCCTAGAAAAGAGGGAAGATGTCCTTTGTGATTTCTCTGCTCCATGTTTACCTCCTCATCATTTCAAGACTCAGTTTATATATGTATAAAATATATATTTAATTTTGGGTACACTGGGTCTTTGTTGTGGCATGTGGCATTCTCCAGCTGTTGCCCTTGGACTCTCTTGTTGTGGTGTACAGGCTTAGTTGCTCTGCAGCGTGTGGAATCTTAGTGCCCTGACCAGGGATCAAACCAGCATCCCCTGCATTGAAAGGCAGATTCTTGACCACTGGACCACCAGGGCAGCCCCTTAAGACTCAGTTTAGATGTTACCTCTTCAGTGACTTGCCTTTGAATGCCTCTCTCTGCGGAGGTAGACACCCCGTACTTTAATGCCCCCACGGCACTCTGTACCGGCCTGTGTTGTACCATGTTCCTCGCTGCTTCCCTCTCCACATCTTGAGCCTCTTAAGAGCAAGAGTCTGAGTTGGTTTCATCTCTCTCTAGCAGGCACAGGGCCAGAGGGAGACTAGAATATCAAGAAATTTGAACTGAACTACCTTGATGCCTGAATTAGATGGTTGTACAACTATCTTGTGTAACTCCATAAACTAAAAAAGGATTCTCTTGCATAATTCACTGTATTGTGTTATCTTCTGGGCCTCATCGTCTTTCATGCACTGCAGTAGCTGATTTCCAGAGAGAACAGTGTCGTGCTCTATAGATGTTATCTCTGCCTGCTTTGCCTTTCACCTTATAGTGTTCTTCTAGGCCCCTGGGCCTGATCCAGGGAATGAATAGGGAGGAAATGCCAGAAATGAGCCACTCTTGGCATCCTGAATCCTTAATTTGCAGGCTTGGTCTTGTGGGGCAGTGCAAGGTGAGAAAATAGGAAGTGAACCTGTTCCCTGTAATAGCAGCTGAACTGGTCATCATTACTGTCGCTGCAGCAGCCACAGCCATGAGGCACTCACTCCCCTTACTGTCTTCTGGGTCTGAGACAATGAGTTCTTCTACATTAGCTCACTTGACTCACCCTGCGATTTCTCACAGGACTGAGAGCTTGAAACAAGTCCTATTACATTTGTTTTTCTACCACCGTCAGGCCACAGACTGAGATTGTTTATTCCTACCCCTTCATTTTATCGGGGATGAAATTGAAGTTCACAGTGACATGGGACTGGCTCATGGTCATGTGGCCAGTGTCAGTTGAGGCTAGACACCCGTTACCCAGCTCCCTGCAGAGTGTTCTCTTCCTCGTGCCTCGTTGCCTTTAATATCGGTTTCCTCTTTCTATTTGTAATTCCTGTAGATTGTGAACTTGGTGGGGGTGAGGGAGCTGGGAAACTTGATATCTTTTCCTTCTGTCACTCCCTCCTCCTGCATAGGCTGGGCAGAGAAGACATTCAGAGAAGATGTGGTGAAGCACTGAACAGAAACCTCAGTTGGGCCAGGAAGACCTCATGGGCTAAGCCAGAGGGAGACTAAAGAAAGAAGATCCCTCCCAGTTTCACTGGAATATCTTTGGTTTTGATGATGATTCCTGTGGTTTGGCTTTCCTAGTGTTAAACGCAACCTTGGCTGGAGCATGGAAGAGGTGTGGTTTGTAACCCTGGTGTTTTATCTGGTAAAAGCCAGATCTGTAATGAAACTTCTGGGAAAATACCACATGTCAGCCCGCTGAGGATGCCTTTAGGTTTTCAGGCCCCTCCCTTGCTCTCCAGTAGCAATCATAGGACATAGAGATGAGGTGCAGCCTTGAGGCTGCATTGCAAGTAGATAACATTGCTTGAGTGCTTACTGTGATTTAGGGAACTGTTTTAGGAGAAAACTAGCTAATCTGATCACAGGACCACAGTCATGTCTAACTCAATGAAACTAAGCCATGCCGTGTGGGGCCACCCAAGACGGACGGGTCATGGTGGAGAGCTCTGACAGAATGTGGTCCACTGGAGAAGGGAATGGCAAACCACTCCAGTATTCTTGCCTTGAGAACCCCATGAACAGTATGAAAAGGCAAAATGATAGGATACTGAAAGAGGAACTCCCCAGGTCGGTAGGTGCCCAACATTTTACTGGAGATCAGTGGAGAAATAACTCCAGAAAGAATGAAGGGATGGAGCCAAAGCAAAAACAACACCTAGTTGTGGATGTGACTGGTGATAGAAGCAAGGTCCGATTCTGAAAAGAGCAATATTGCATAGGAACCTGGAATGTTAGGTTCATGAATCAAGGCAAATTGGAAGTGGTCAAACAGGAGATGGCAAGAGTGAACATCGACATTCTAGGAATCAGCAAACTAAGATGGACTGGAATGGGTGAATTTAACTCAGATGACCGTTATATCTACTACTGTGGGCAGGAATCCCTTAGAAAGAAATGGAGTAGCCATATTGGTCAACAAAAGAGTCCGAAATGCAATACTTGGATGCAATCTCAAAAACAACAGAATGATCTCTGCTCATTTCCAAGGCAAACCATTCAATATCATGGTAATCCAAGTCTATGCCTCAACCAGTAACGCTGAAGAAGCTGAAGTTGAACGGTTCTATGAAGACCTACAAAACCTTTTAGAACTAACACCCCAAAAAAGATGTCCTTTTCATCATAGGGGACTGGAATGCAAAAGCAGGAAATCAAGAGATACCTGGAGTAACAGGCAAATTTGGCCTTGGAGTATGGAATGAAGCAGGTCAAAGGCTAATAGAGTTTTGCCAAGAGAACGCACTGGTCATAGCAAACATCCTCTTCCAACAACACAAGAGAAGACTCTGCACATGGACATCACCAGATGGTCAACACTGAAATCAGATTGATTATGTTCTTTGCAGCCAAAGATGGAGAAGCTCTATACAGTCAGCAAAAACAAGACCGGGAGCTGACTGTGGCTCAGATCATGAACTCCTTATTGCCAGATTCATACTGAAATTGAAGAAAGTAGGGAAAACCACTAGACCATTCAGGTATGACCTAAATCAAATCCCTTATGACTATACAGTGGAAGTGAGAAATAGATTTAAGGGACTAGATCTGATAGAGAGCCTGATGAATTATGGATGGAGGTTTGGGACCTTGTACAGGAGACAGGGATCAAGACCATCCCCATGGAAAAGAAATGCAAAAAGGCAAAATGGTTATCTGAGGAGGCCTTACAAATAGCTGTGAAAAGAAGAGAAGCGAAAAGCAAACGAGAAAAGGAAAGATATTCCCATCTGAATGCAGAGTTCCAAAGAATAGCAAGGAGAGATAAGAAAGCCTTCCTCAGCGATCAATGCAAAGAAATAGAGGAAAACAAAAGAATGGGAAAGACTAGAGATCTTTTCAAGAAAATTAGAGATATCAAGGGAACATTTCAGGCAAAGATGGGCTCAATAAAGGACAGAAATGGTATGGACCTAACAGAAGCAGAAGATATTAAGAAGAGGTGGCAAGAATACACAGAAGAACTGTACAAAAAAGATCTTCATGACCCAGATAATCACAATGGTGTGATCACTCACCTACAGCCAGACATCCTGAAATGTGAAGTCAAGTGGGCCTTAGAAAGCATCACTACGAACAAAGCTTGTGGATGTGATGGAATTCCAGTTGAGCTATTTCAAATCCTGAAAGATGATGCTGTGAAAGTGCTGCACTCCATATGCCAGCAAATTTGGAAAACTCAGCAGTGGCCACAGGACTGGAAAAGTCAGTTTTCATTCCAATCCCTATAAAAGCAATCCGAAAGAATGCTCAAACTACTGCACAATTGCACTCATCTCACATGCTAGTAAAGTAATGCTCAAAATTCTCCAAGCTAGGCTTCAGCAATACGTGAACCGTGAACTTCCAGATGTTCAAGCTGGTTTTAGAAAAGGCAGAGGAACCAGAGATCAAATTGTCATCGAAAAAGCAAGAGAGTTCCAGAAAAACATCTATTTCTGCTTTATTGACTATGCCAAAGCCTTTGATTGTGTGGATCACAATAAACTGTGGAAAATTCTGAAAGAGATGGGAATACCAGACCACCTGACCTGCCTCTTGAGAAACCTGTATGCAGGTCAGGAAGCAACAGTTAGAACTGGACATGGAACAACAGACTGGTTCCAAATAGGAAAAGGAGTACGTCAAGGCTGTATATTGTCACCCTGCTTATTTAACTTATATGCAGAGTACATCATGAGAAACGCTGGGCTAGAGGAAGCACAAGCTGGAATCAAGATTGCCAGGAGAAATAGCAATAACCTCAGATATGCAGATGATACTACCTTTATGGCAGAGAGTGAAGAGGAACTAAAGAGCCTCTTGATGAAAGTGAAAGAGGAGAGTGAAAAAGTTGGCTTAAAGCTCAACATTCAGAAAACTAAGATCATGGCATCTGGTCCCATCACCTCATGGGAAATAGATGGGAAAAGAGTGGAAACAGTGGCTGACTTTATTTCTGGGGGCTCCAAAATCACTGCAGATGGTGACTGAAGCCATGAAATTGAAAGATGCTTACTCCTTGGAAGGAAAGTTATGACCAACCTAGATAGCATATTAAAAAGCAGAGACATTACTTTGACAGCAAAGGTCTGTCTGGTCAAGGCTATGGTTTTTCCAGTGGTCGTGTATGGATGTGAGAGTTGGACTGTGAAGAAAGCTGAGCGCCAAAAAAATTGATGCTTTTGAACTGTGGTGTTGAAGAAGACTCTTGAGAGTCCCTTGGACTGCAAGGAGATCCAACCAGTCCATCCTAGAGGAGATCAGTCCTGGGTGTTCATTGGAAGGACTCATGTTGAAGCTGAAACTCCAATACTTTGGCCACCTAATGTGAAGAGTTGACTCACTGGAAAAGACCCTGATGCTGGGAGGGATTGGGGGCAGGAGGAGAAGGGGCCAACAGAGGGTGAGATGGCTGAATGGCATCACCGACTTGATGGGCATGAGTTTGAGTAAACTCCGGGAGCTGGTGATGGACAGGGAGGCCTTGCATGCTGCGATTCACGGGGTAGGCAAGAGTCGGACGCGACTGAGAGACTGAACTGAACTGAACTTTAGGTATTTAAAAATTCTTTTAATCCTCACAATCCTCTATGAGTAGTTACTACAATTTTTTTGAGCCTTTCAAATTGACTTTATTGAGATATAATTTACATAGAGTAAAATGCACTCATTTTAAGTGTTCAGTTTGAGTTTTGATAAATATATACACCTCTGTAAAAATATGTATACCTCCTCTGCAATCAAGGTACAGAACGCTTCCATCAATGGGTACTATTATTGTCTTCATTCTACAAGGAGGAATCTGAGATACAGAGGACTTAAAAGATTTGTTCAAGGTCTCATGGCTTGTGATAGAACCAGGAGCTGAACCCAGGCTGTCTGACTCCAGAGCCCATGTTCTTAACTGGCAATTTGCCTTCCATCTCTTCTTTCGTGGTCCAGCCATTGCCTGTCTTGCCCTGGTGGACAAGTGCATTAGAGTAATAGGCTTAAAGTCTAAGCCCTAAAGGGGTCTTGAGGAGCATGAAGCCAGAGGTAGGTAGTGGGGAGGGCTGAAACAGCTTTAAGTACCCCTAAAATCTCAAGACCAGAGTAGGCAGAACTACTATGCCCAGCCTTTGCCTCTCCAGACCTATGAAGAATGGGGTAGACTAGGGAGCCTGTTAACAAGGATATAATATACTTTGGCCACCTGATGCAAAGAGCTGACTCATTGGGAAAGACCCTGATGCTGGGAGGGATTGGAGGCAGGAGGAGAAGGGGACGACAGACGATGAGATGGCTGGATGGCATCATTAACCTGATGGACTTGGGTTTGGGTGGATTCCAGGAGTTGGTGATGAACAGGGAGGCCTGGCGTGCTGCGGTTCATGGGGTCGCAAAGAGTCAGACATGACTGAGCAACTGAACTGAACTGAACTGATAGTGTCTGAAAAAGGTCCTGGCTCCAAGGCTCACAGAACAAGATATGGAAATATAGATGATAGGACACAGTAGTTTCATATACTCTGAGACTGCTGTCTGTGGTAGGCTACAGTGAAAGGCAATGGTACTCTAAGGGCAGCACAGACAGGCCAGAGCATATGTGAAGGAGGTGAGATGGGGGGGCCTTGAAATCCTGTGCTCCAAAGAGGAGTTGAGGAGCCAGGTTTGGAAGCCCTGGAGAAAATGTAATCATTGTCTTCCTGTCCATGAAAGGCTGTTCTTTGGAAGAGGAAAAAAAAAAATCGTATTTTTCTGTGTGGCTCCAGAAGGCATAACTAGAGGCTTTTGGGTGGACCAGTGTAGCATATTTTGGAAAAATTAAAGTGAAGTGAATATGAAATACCTCATCAGCTTGTCATTTTCTTGAAGTACAAATAAGGTCAAATGTCTTTCCAATATTAAGATTAATTTCTTGAATAACTGAAATTATCAGGGAATTTAGTATGTTTCTTTTGGGGCTTTTTATCCTCCCTCTTTCTCTTTGTAAAACTATTCAAGAAATCTAAGGGGTCAGGCTTAGTTCCAGATAGAGGACTAGAGAATTGTATTGGTCTGGTTGTGGGCCCCATATTTTAGCTTCTGCTGATGATAACACAGTGTGGCTTTTAAAAACGGACTTTGCACGGAATGTTGTTTCCTTATTTAGTGTACCCGTGAGGACTTGGTTCTGCATAAGTGATGCGGGTTCTTTGAGGAAGGATGGTAGTTCTCCTTGAGTGTCCCTTGGCCTAGACTCTGTGGTGCTTGGCCCCTCCAAGTCATGTCCGTATATACTCATCCACTGGAGAAGGGAGCCCGCTCAGTCTCTGGTTGGCTGGGTCTTGAAGTGTTTCATAGCCAGCCTTCTTCCATGATCATTTCGGTTATGGGATTGAGTTTAGAACACCCATTTGGACTTCCTTTTTCCTCAGGAGTGAGTACTTATTGTAGGCTGTTACTCCCTCTTCCTTCCTTTAACTTGACTTAAAATCTCAATCAGTCTGAGAAATTCTAGTAGTATTGAACCTCAAAGGAAAGGTGGTCAAGGTTTCAGCCTTCGTTCCTGTGGGACTTTGAACCCTGTGTGTATTCGCATTCATTTTCCCCAGGTTTGCATACCAAAGGGTGTTGGGAATGGTCTTTGCCAACTCACAGGTCCTTTTGTTGCATCCTTTTCCTCAAAGGTGACTTGTGCCTACTTGCCTTGTATTTATCTAGCTAATGGGGGCTAAAAAAACCCCTCAGGAACAGTGATGTGCCCCAAGATGACTTGATGTTTCTAAGACAGAGAGGGGCTGATAACTTTTAAAATGGCCATTTTTCTCTAACTAAAGTAGTTTGAATTGTTGTTTAATCCGGTACTTAATATACAAGGAAGATTTTTTTGAAGTACTGTAATTCCTGGTCATTGGAGTGGACCATGCAGAGATAGGAGTGCTTTGACATTAGAGCTGTTAAACAGAGACTAGCTGCCTAGGGCCACTGTGAGGAAATGCTGAATTCCTTAATATGATAAGACCACCATCCAGAATGAGTAAGGTTAGCATTAGAAGATGTAAGAAGGGGCAGCTGGACCATCTCATCTGATCCTGGATCTTGAAACCCTTTTCTCCGTGGAGGTACTCTTACTAAACATCTGTGCTGTTAATACCACCATACTAGCTTTAGGAAGGTACTGCTTTCCTTTTATGTTTAGGTCCAAGTTGAGTACAGGAACTTTTTTTTTTTTTCACTATCATGCTACTGAGTCCTACACAAAATTTAGACAACAGTTTTTTATAGACTCAGACATGGTGGTAGGACTCTAAATATAATTATTGAAACTAGAGAGTCTGACTTATAAAATGCTGTTTTGTTATCTGAGGCTCTCAGAAGATCGGTAGTGCCATCACAGTTATCTGGTGATGGGTTGGAAGAAAGATGAGAAATGGATGTGGGTTAGGATGCGTTTCATCTGAAAAGCACTTCTAGCTCTGAGATTTTATGAGTCTTCTAGGCTTTTCCATCCTGCAAATTCTAGAACTGACTTTGTGCAATGATTCCTGGAAATCTTATGGGCCCAACAGTGGGTCAGTAAAGTGGGTGATATGATACAGTTGAGGTTACCACTGACCTCACTTCCCCGTTTTTCCCCTGTGCTGCTCTCCCCTTAAGCCAGAGAAATGCAGATATGAAATAGAGCCTTTTGTGTTTTGTATGGGTCTTCCCCGGTGGCTCAGCACTCAAGAATCTGCCTGCAATGCAGGAGGCACAGGAGACATGGGTTTGATCCCTGGATTGGGAAGACCCCTTGGAGTAGGAAATGGCAACCTACTCCAATATTCTTGCTTGGAAAGTTCCATGGGCAGAGGAGCCTGGTGGGCTACAGTCCATGGGGCTGCCAAGAGTCGGACACAATTGAGCGACTGATCCACCATGTTATGTATGCTTTACACAGTTAAAAAAAACCCACAGCCTTGTATTTTTCCCATGATGTTGCTCTATCCTTTTCTCATTTGACCCCTTCAACAGCTTGTGAAATGGGCAAGAAAGTGCTCATTAAACTCTTATTCAGTTCAGTTCAGTTGCTCAGTCGTGTCTGACTCTTTGTGACCCCATGGACTGTAGCACGCCTAGGCCTCCCTGTCCATCACCAACTCCCAGAGTCTACCCAAACTCATGTCCATTGAGTTGGTGATGCCATTCAACTATCTCATCGTCTGTCGTCCCCTTCTCCTCCTGCCCTCAATCTTTCCCAGCATCAGGGTTTTTTCAAATGAGTCAGCTCTTAGCATCAGGTGGCGAAAGTATTGGAGTTTCAGCTTCAACATCAGTCATTCCAATGAACACTCAGGACTGATCTCCTTTAGGATGGACTGGTTGGATCTCCTTGCAGTCCAAGGGACCCTCAAGAGTCTTCTCCAACACCACAGTTCAAAAGCATCAATTTTTTGGCGCTCAGCTTTCTTCACAGTCCAACTCTCACATCCATACACGACCACTGGAAAAACCATAGCCTTGACTGGACAGACCTTTGTTGGCAAAGTAATGTCTCTGCTTTTTAATATGCTGTCTAGGTTGGTCATAACTTTTCTTCCAAGGAGTAAGCGTCTTTTAATTTCATGGCTGCAGTCACCATCTGCAGTGATTTTGGAGCCCCCAGAAATAAAGTCAGCCACTGTTTCCACTGTTTCCTCATCTATTTGCCATGAATTGATGGGATGCCATGGAGTTTTTTGAATGTTAAGCTTTAAGCCAACTTTTTCACTCTCCTCTCTCACTTTCATCAAGAGGCTCTTTAGTTCTTTTTCAGTTTCTGCCATAAGGGTGGTGTCATCTGCATATCTGAGGTTATTGCTATTTCTCCTGGCAATCTTGATTCCAGCTTGTGCTTCCTCCAGCCCAGCATTTCTCATGATGTACTCTGCATATAAGTTAAATAAGCAGGGTGACAATATACAGCCTTGACGTACTCCTTTCCCTATTTGGAACCAGTCTGTTGTTCCATGTCCAGTTCTAACTGTTGCTTCCTGACCTGCATATAGATTTCTCAAGAGGCAGGTCAGATGGTATGGTATTCCCATCTCTTTCAGAATTTTCCACAGTTTATTGTGATCCACACAATCAAAGGCTTTGGCATAGTCAATAAAGCAGAAATAGAAGTTTTTCTAGAACTCTCTTGCTTTTTTAATGATCAAGCAGATGTTGGCAATTTGATCTCTGGTTCCTCTGCCTTTTCTAAAACCAGCTTGAACATCTGGAAGTTCACGGTTCACGTATTGCTGAAGCCTGGCTTGGAGAATTTTGAGCATTACTTTACTAGCATGTGAGATGAGTGCAATTGTGCAGTAGTTTGAGCATTCTTTGGCATTGCCTTTCTTTGGGATTGGAATGAAAACTCACCTTTTCCAGTCCTGTGGCCACTGCTGAGTTTTCCAAATTTGCTGACACATTGAGTGCATCACTTTCACAGCATCATCTTTCAGGATTTGAAATAGCTCAACTGGAATTCCATCACTTCTACTAGCTTTGTTCATAGTGATGCTTCCTAAGGCCCACTTGACCTCACATTCCAGGCTGTCTGGCTGTAGGTGAGTGATCACACCATCTTGATTATCTGGGTTGTGAAGATCTTTTTTGTAAACTCTTTTTTAAAACTCTTTTAGAGGTGAAGAAATCGAGGTCCAAAGAAGTTAAGCAACTTGCTTGTCTGAATTACATGCTCGATGACTGTTATCCTTAGTACTTTTAATAATATTGTTGAATAAATGAGTGGACCGGAACTGGAGGCTACATTCTGTTTCCTTGGCCAGCATTCTGCTCCTGTGTTATTCTGAGCCCTCTGGGTGCTTTCCGTGAGCAGCTTTGGGACCGGCTGGGCTCTGCGGGCCTTTCCTTTGGGATTCCCTCATTACATGGCTGAAGCTGTGTGCATTCGTTAGAGAGCATCATCCCAATTGTGTTCCCTACAAAGTGGGAAGGCAAAAACACTCCACCCACTGTGATTCTTTTTTTGTTACTTGTTTTCTGGGATCTTCATATTATTGCTGACAAGAATGACTCATAGACTTCACTATGTGATTTTCTTGGTTAGGGGAACTTTTTCCTTAGCTCTAGAAGAAATTATTTAATAGTTACGTGTGATTAAGGCACAGGTGTTCAGCAGCTTTACCCAGAACACAAGAGTCCTCTCTTCTAGCTAAGGCCAGACACATTGCTTTGGTTTGGTAAAATTTTGTAGCCACTGTGTGCTTAGCTATGTGTTAGGTACTGTAGGGAAAGTCCTTGGAGTAAGAAGCTCAGAGTTCAGCTGGAGAAATAAGGCACATCTGTAAACAAGAAAATAATGTGAGACAGTTTTTAATAAAATACAAAAATCAAATTGTATACCTATAAATATTTAAACATAGAGACTAAGTCATAAGGGGCTTATAAGGTATAGTGTATAGAAAGAGTGTGTGCTTTAATATTGTGGGCCATTGACAAGTTAACCTTATGAACTATTCATAATTTTCTCTTTTCTGTGATACGGGCATAGTAATAGCAGTCTTATAGGGTTGTGAAGATCAAATGAGGTTTAATGAGTCTAAAGTTACCTGCATAATGTCTGATATATGGTGGTCATAAAACCAGTGGTAATTCCCTCCTCCCCTTTTCCAGGAGCCATCCTAGAGGAGCTAATCCTGAAAGGTTGGTTTGGATTTGGGGGCAGGAAAGAGTGGAAGAAGGGTGATGGGAAAAGGAGGAATAGGAACGGTCAGGTCCCGTGAATATATCAGTCTGGTGGGAGTGGAGGGCACATTAAAGAAGCAGTGAGGAGTAAAGCTAAAGAAACAGAAGTTTAGGCTTTATTTAAAGATGTTATCATGGGAAGGGAAGGTTTTTTTTAGGGGGAGCTTTGTATACTGGTGTGTATATATGTATAGAAAAGCCCTTTTTATACTCTGCAGTGTAGTATGGTAGCTAGGGGTTTGGCTTCTAGAGCCAGACTACCTGTCTCTAAATGCTACCACTTAGTTTAGTTCTCTGTGCCTTAGTTTCTTGATCTGAAAACTGGAGTGATAATAATGATACCTTGCAAGGTTGTTGTGATGAATGAGATAAAAAGTAAAAAGTGCTAGAATAGTAATTGTTACATAGTACTACATACGTGTTAGCTGCTATAATTATTATTGTTTGTTGTTGTTGTTTTAGTTGCTAAGCTGTATCCGACTCTTTGCAACTCCATGAACCGTAGCCTGCCAGTCTCCTCTGTCCATGGGATTTCTCAGGCAAGAATACTGGAGTGGGTTTCCATTTCCTTCTCCAATAATTATTGTAACTATTCTTTAAATGAAAGAAAACTTTTTGAAAATAGTGTATGCCCTTACTGATCAACTCTGATAATTTTTTAAAAAAGCTGATCTATTAACTGAGGGATTGGCATCTGTACTTTGAAGACCTCTGTTCTGGTTAATAAAGAGTCATCAGTGTGGTGAACCTACAAAAGTGGTGATAAACAAAATCTGATTGGGATGTGCAGGCTGAAGGCGAGAGAGGAGAATTGGCAGTGGGCCTGGAATGTGGAGCTTGGGCTTGGGTTTTAGGGTGTGTCCACATGAAATCATCTAGGATAATAGATTTGTTGCATTTGGAGGCAATTCTTGGTGGAGTTGGGCAGTAGAAGTGTAGGCCTTGGGCAGCCTTGTCAAGGAGCTTGAATTCTGGTGAGGGAAATGCCCAGTACCCACAGTAAACAGGTTGCCGTAGAAAAAACACCACTGCACATTTTTTTGAGTAAGTAAATCTTGTTTGAGTAAAATAGAGTGATTGAGGACTGTAGGAAACTGGAAGGTGTCCCTAGAGGACACAGTAGGTGGATTGGACTTGAAGGTTGGTTAGGGTATGATTACTGGGAACTTTAGGGAGGTGAGACTGGCTATAGAATGTGATCAAGTTCGTAGCCAAACTTGGACCCAGTTTCTCTATTCCAGAGCAGTGCTCCTTAACTAGCCACTTGTTTTTGGACTGTGTGTGGTAGTCTCATCATGTGAGCTGCAAAAGTAGCTCCCATTTTCTGAGAAGTGTGGTCTGTGGTACTTAGGTAGCACATTGCTAGCTTCTTTGCAGATTTTCAAGTCCCACAAGGGCCAGGTTGAACTGGCATTCTGTGGGGCTGGGGTGGGGTATGGGAAAGGTATAGTTACTCTTTTCCAGTTGGATAGTGCTTCAGGAAAGGGTCTGAGGACCTGCTCCCCACCCCCACCCCCCCATGCTTTTTTCCAGTGCTGCCTGTGCTGTGTGCCTAGGCTGGGCCTTGCTGGAACATGGGTTTGGGTAGGGTGGCAGGGACTACCAAATTTGGAGCTTCCCTTGAATGAACTGTGGTTTGGTATGAGTTGTTTGCTTTGCTCTGTGTTTGTGCAGCATTAAAAGGACTTTTGTTTTCATCTTTGGCTTGCTCAAGGTTAAATCACTAAAGGTTGCATTTATGAAACAGTTTCTCATATTGGCTGATTTTAAGTTTTAAGTCTTAAGACCATTAATGGTGGTATCCACCAGCAGAGCTCT
This sequence comes from Odocoileus virginianus, assembly GCF_023699985.2. Taxonomy (NCBI): domain Eukaryota; kingdom Metazoa; phylum Chordata; class Mammalia; order Artiodactyla; family Cervidae; genus Odocoileus; species Odocoileus virginianus. The sequence goes on from NC_069683.1 coordinate 30,720,183, forward strand.
TTGTGAGATAAGGTGGCTCTGGTTTCTGTGGGAAGCTGTGTGCAAGGCAGGAAGAAGTGTGTGAGGGCGAGATAGAGAAGCCTCTTGCAGAGTCTCAAGCTTATGCTCAGAGCTTTGGGTCTGTTTGAGTGCAGGGTAGAGCTTGGGCCATTACAGAGTTTGATGAGCTTTACTCGAAGCGGATGTCCCAGAGGGGTGATGTAGTTTTTGAAGCAACCAGGGCTATAGCTTATTCCTTTTATCCCAAGGCAACACCTCTGCTAGGAACCTAGGCCACGCTGCACGTCTTAGCAGAGTCCTAACCACTGGATATCCAGGGAATTCCCAACCTAGCTAGGGCTCTTTAATTTGCCTTTAGAGACCTCTCCAGTCCTGTCTGTGCAGGACTCAAGCATCCAGCATTCCAGCATCCAGATGTTCCATATTCTCTAAAACCAAGTCAATGGCCAATCAGTCTTCTCTGGGAAACCTTTCCCTACCCCTTAAAGGAGAATTTCTCATCTTGCTTCCACAGAACTTGGTATATCCCTTGATTGTAGCCCTTTTTTAATATCCTGATTGCCTGCTGTCTCCACTAGAAAGTAAGGTTTTGTTCTTGTTTTTATGGTAAATCTATTGATTATTTTTTTTAATAAAAAAAGATTATTTAGTGCTGAACATAGCTCTTTCCAAAAGGAACCTCAGGCCAACTCAGGGTTCTAAAATAATTTTCTGAAATAGATGAAAAAATATATCAAAGAACAAACATACCTTTCCTTCATGCTTCCTTTCTGTGTAACTCACATAGTTATATTACTAAGACTTGAAGAACACAAATTATCACTTGTATATATAAAACTCACATAAGCATTGGAAGCAAATGAGTTAGTAAAAAGATGGCTTTGTCTACAACAACGGAGCATAAACTAAAACTTATGCTTTTTGAAGGCAGAAATTGTTGTTATTTTATGTGTGCTTGTGTATCTAGTACCTGAGTTATATACAAGGTAAACATCAAGAATGAATGAATGAATGAATGATTTAAGATTTTTTGGTGGATTTTTAGTTCTTTTCCTAATTAGAAGCTCAAGACCTCAACTGCGTTGATTTTGTGGTTGGGCCACAGGCTGGGACTAAGTTTGATGTCTCCTGTGCAGATTTAAGAATCGTTTGAAATGTTCTCCCCTAATAGGGTGTTTCTCCCTGGCCTTTCCTTTTTCAGCATTTCTCTCTTTTCTCTAATTGCCATGTAAACATCTGCATGCTGAGGATGAACTGATGGAGGAGAATGTTTCCCTGAGGACATGGTGTCTAATAGCATTCAAGGCTTTGTGGTTGATTAACTCACTGATTGAATCACTGACTTTGAGGCATCAAGGGAGGCAGCATGGGTCTGTATGCACATACAGTGAGTGGTGGAGGGAATGGAATGGTAGGAGTGATGATAAGATGAAAAGAGAATGTTCAGAGAAATCTAGAATTTTAAACTCTTCCTCAGTACCATGTTTTGGATTTTCCTGATCTAGAGTCAGAGTCAGTTAGTAGAAAGAGCAAAAGTCAAGAGACTTGACTTTCTTCTGCCACCAGCTCATATCTAGGACAAATTGCTGCTGCTCTATTGTTCTCATTTTTCTTATTTGTCAAGTGGCAATTGGGAATCTCTGCTCTGCCTGATTCCCTCGACTGTAGTGAGGATTGGTGAGATGTTGGATGAGGAAGCTCTGCAAAACAGAGGTGCCCTTATCAGAGCAGGAGAAAAGTATAATGATTATGGTCACCGTTCCATCTTTTCTCACCAGAGTCTTCCTGTCTCTGGAGGAATCAACTATTGTAGCCCAGTCCTTGATGTTCAGGTTTCTCTGACCTTTCTGTGCTCTCCAGCCTCTTGGTAGTCATTCTTCATTACAGTTGTTCCAGCAAGGCCCTCCATTGCCTCTGACCTCCCTCTGCCAGAGCCCTAACCAAGGTGTCTTGGCGTTGCCTATTTGGAAGTGGCTATTAAGAGTATAGGCTCTAAATAGGGAACCCTCCTACACTGTTGGTGGGAATGTAAATTGGTGCAGCCACTATGGAAAACAGTATGGAGGTTCCTAAAAAAAACTAAAAATAAAGTTGCCATATGATCCAGCAGTCTCACTCCTGGGAATATATCTAGACAAAACTATACTTCGGAAAGATACATGCACCCCTATATTCATAGAAGCACTATACACAATAGTCAAGACATGAAAACAACCTAATTGTCCATTGAAAGATCAATGGATGAAGAAGATGTGGTACATATATACAATGGACTACTACTCAGCCATAAAAGGAATGAAATAATGCCATTTACAGAGACATGGATGGACCTAGAGATTATTATACTAAGTGAAATAAGTCAGAAAAAGATAAATATCATATGATATCACTTATATGTGGAATATAAAGTAGGATATAAATGAACTTATTTACCAAACAGACTCACTGATGTAGAGAATGATGTGTGGTTGCCAAGGGAGGGGTGGGAGAGGGGTGGCTTGGAAGTTTGGGGTTAGCAGATACAAACTACTATATACAAAATGGATAAACCATGAGGTTCTTCTGTATAGCACAGGGAACTAGTATATTCAATACCCTGTGATAAACCATAATTGAAAAGAATATGTAAAAGAATATATATATAACTGAATCACATTGCTGTAAAGTAGAAATTAACACAACATTGTAAATCAACTGTACTTGATAAATTAAAAAAAAAAAAAGAGAGTATGCACTCTAGAGCCAAGCTGCCTGGGTTTGAATCCTTACTTTTACTACTTACTTGCTTTGTGCTCTTAAGCTAGTTACTCAGTCTCTCTATGCCTTATTTTCCTATCTGTACATGAGGAGAATAATAGTAATGATGTCGGAATTCCATGGTGGTACAGTGATTGAGACTCAGCGCTTTCACCACTGTGGCTAGGTTTAATCCTTGGTAGGGGAATGACGATCCTAAAGCCATGTAGCATGACCAAACAAACAAACAAAAATAAAACTGTAACCACCTCAGTAAGTTCCTGTGTAAATTAAATGCAGCAGTATATGTGGAGAGCTTAGAATAGCATTTGCCATATTAGTAAGCATTCAAAATTGTTATGTGTTGTTGCAATAATTACTTAACTCTCCAATTTCTGATTAGAATGCCAGTAGGCCAGAGGCATCTCTATTTCCTCATTGTATCCCATAGGATTGGAACAGTAGATATTTGCTAAGAATTTCTGGAAGGAGAGTTTAAGTGTGAATACTGGATTCCCTGGTGGCTAGGCAGTAAAGAAATCCATCTGCAATGCAGGAGATGTGGGTTCAATCCCTGGGTCAGGAAGACCCCCTTGAGTGGAAAATGGCAACCTGTTCCAGAATTCCTGGACAGAGAAGCCTGGTGGGCTACAGTCCATGGGGTTGCAAAGAGTTGGACACAACTGAGCAACTAAACAACAACAGCAGTTTGATTTGCCATATACAATACTAACTTTGTGACTGTGACCAAGAGACTTGTCTTCTCTAAGCCCTAGTTTCCACATCTATTAAATAGCAATCATGGTCCTTGTCATGCAGGGCTGATGTGAAGATTGAATATATATGAACTGGTAGGAATTGTGTAAATATAGTTTCCTCCATACCCATGAGCTGTGTAGAATGGGGGCCCAGGAGTCTGCCAGTTGGTATTGTAGCCCTTAGTGGCCTGCTGAACCGAGGATTGCTCCTGCAGTGGTGTTTTCTGGATATTTTGGTGTGTCTGACTTAGAACACAAGAAGGAAGCATTACCTTGGGATTTCCCTTGGCGTTTCCGGCCTTTTCTGTCTGTTTTCCCTGATTGTTCTCCTTTGGATTCTAAGTTCCTAGAATAGCCAGAATATTTTTCTACCTCTTAGTTTCCCAAAGTCTTAAGTAACCAGACCACTTTTGTTTTGGCTCCTCTAAGCTTACTCTGTTCGACCCTTGTCATTCTTCATTAGCTATTAGTATATCCTGCTTATTTTCAGCTTTCTGACATGTTGTATTTCTTTCAAGGCCAAAATAGCACCCAAATCATCTGAGGCAGAGCCGTTTATCTTGCTCACTCTAACTAGTGGGAAGCATACTGGCCTGTGAGGTAGAAGACCCGAGTTCCAGTGCTGGCTGTGACACAAGTCTAGCTGTGTGACCTTGGGCAAGGCTCTTTCCCTCTCTGGGGCTCAGACGCTTCATTGTTAAAGTGAAGGCTTTGAACCAAGTAAGTGGTTTCTAAGGATCTTTGAATTCTATGGTGTGAGTTTGGTCAAGTCATTTTTCTTTTGTGGGGGTAGTCTTAGCTTCCTCATCTGTAAAACTAAGTGGGTTGGCCTGAATAATTTATAGTCAATTCTAGGCCTTAGTCTTTCTTTCTTTTTTCTTTTTTTTTTTTCTGCCTGTATTATTTTCTGGAGCATTTCTCTGACAGTTAACAGCTGTGGACAGGAAACGCTTGAACACTTCTAACTTGGCAAAGATTGCTACTCCCTCTGAACCTCATCCCAGCCCATTTCCTGTGTTTACAGCGTTTGGGTTTTTCGCTTAGTGACAGGCCTGACAGGTCATACTCCAGTTCTGTCTCCATTGCCTGGTGCAGGGTAGACCAAAGTGAGTACTAATTTGGAAATTAAGAGGCAGGATTTCAGTCTCCACTCAGCTGTGTGACCTTAGGCAAATGACCTTGCCTCTTAGGGTTCAATATCTTCGTCTGTAAAACCAGAGCATTTAACTAGTGAGTCTTTCTGGCTCTGATATTATAGGATATGGATATTTGCCTCCTTTTTTTAATTCCCCCTGAAGCACTTTTTGTTTAGCCTGTTTTTTCCACACACTCCACCCTGGAAGGGACCCTGGGGAGCTCCCTCCAAATTTCCCATGTGAGATAAAATAAGAGTAAGAAAGAAAGTCAAACCGGTATCTCAGGCCCAAACTGGCAGCAAAAAGGAATTGAGGTGGAAGGCTGGTGTGACTGAATTGCCTAACAAACCAGCGTATGGTGGATAACCAAGTGGGCACCAATACGTGTTTATTTTTATCAAAACTCTGTAGATAGATAATATCCCAGTTCCACCCTTACTTTCACCATTTATGTGACTTGAGTAGATCATGTAGTGTATCTGGGCCTCAGTTTCCTCATCTTATATTGGGGATAATAAAAGTACCAATTCACAGAATAATAAAAGAGACACCATATGTAGAAGTCGCAGCATAGTTCCTGTCTTGTTCATCCTCCCTTTCTCCCTTAGGTAGTTATAATGTCCTTAATTCTGTTCTCGTGGAAATAGTGGTAGGACTCTCCAGGTCCCACTCCAGAGGAGCTAACAGGCCACCTGGGATATAATTCAATTATGAGCAGAAGAAATCTTATGAGGTGGTGCCTGGCCCAGACTGGGCTCAGTGCTCTGACCTGGAGTGGTTCAAGAAGCTTTCCTGGTGGAGATGAACTTTCCCTGGGCTTGAAGGGCCAGTAAGCCTTAAACATGAAGAGCTGGGGGGAGAGTAGGGTTAGCTACCCACCTACATCCTCTGTCAAGCTGGGGCTTTGGATAGGTCAGTTTCATATACATCTCTTCCTTCTCCCTTCAGCTAGGTAGTTATTATTCAAGAGATTTATTTTTAAGTTTTTAAGAAAAAATTTTAAGGCAGTAAGAAGACAGAACATTTATCTAGACCAAACTAGTTTTACTTTAATCAGTGGGCAAGTTAAAGTTTGCTTGCATAATTTTAAATACTTAGAACATTGTGGTTTTTATGCCACATTTTACAGATGAAGAAACAGTGCCTCCAAAAGGTTGAGCAACTTTTTCAGGTCAGTGTTAACAAGTTACAATGATAAGTCAAAGGAGTTCTTCATGATATTGAGTATAGTCAAAGCCGGGTTAGGAGATGTATATAATTTAGCAGTTCTCAGTTCTGTTTATTCACCCAAGTTTTCAGTAATCTGTAATAGTGCTTATTTTTCTGAGATGACTATCTTATTCCTGGCTTGCACCCTATATTCACCTCTTGATTTTAGTAGAAATTTCCAATTCTCTAGATCTCCAGTTCTACTGTTGACTTAAATTCTACCTCCCTATCTAAACTTAGAACCCTTAATTCTTTTCCCAAATATTGATCAAGCATGTACTATATGCTATATATACACTTATAGATGGATGCAAATACTGGTTTCTGTTTGGATCTTTTAGTGTAGTAATTAGATAGTTAGACAAAAACCACTTCGTAGTAATCAAACGCTTACTATGTGCCATGCTTTATTGGAAGTATTATACTTTAGATGTAGTAACTCACTTAATTTGCACAGCTTTATGAGGTAGGTACATATTATTTTCTACTTGTTTTAAGATAGTGAAATGAGAAGACTTCGCTGGTGGTCCAGTGGTTAGGACTCTGTGCTTCCACTGCAGGGTCCTGGGTTTGATCCCTTGTTGGGGAACTACGTAGGATTTCCACAAGCTGTGCAGTGCAACAAAAAAACAACAATGAAAATGAAATGAGGCATCAAGAGGTTGTCATTGGTGTAAGTGTGATGGAGAGCAGCACAGGGGATACAAGAACACAAGAGGGGCTCTAATCTAACCCTAGGAGATTCAGTGCAGAGACCTGTTAGAGGAACTGGAAAAAGCCTGAATAGAATCTTGAAACTTGAGTAGGAGTTAGTCAGGTGAGGAATGGGGCAAGGATATTGCAGGCAGAGGGTACATCATGTACAAAGCTGCAAAGTGAGTCTCCTTTTTTATTTTATTTATGGAATTGAAAGTGGTTTAGTGTGGTGTGAGCATGGGGTGTGTGTGAGTGAGTGGTGAGGGATAAGGCTAGAGAACTTGGTTAGGGACCACCTCTTGAAGAGCCTTGTATGATTTGTTATTTTATATTCATTATATGAGCCATAGGTTTCCATTGGTTTCCAGTCTTGGAGATTTGAAGCCCTGTAAAGGTCCTTGAGGAGTGTCTTGTGAATCCATGTTATTTCCACAGTCATTTTTTAGTTGGGGGTTACTAAAAGTACAACTATTATTTATGGAGCTTTTTTGAATTACTAATTAAAAAAAAAGCTAGGAATCACAGTTGTAGGAATTTGGGAGCACTGCAAAGAATTTTTTTAATTAAAATTTTTGTTGAGATGATTATAGATTTATTTGTGATTTTAAGAAATAATATAGGGAGAGCACTGGGAAACTTTGTGCAGCTTCCCCCACAGTAGCATTTTGATAAACTGTAGTACAGTATCACAACCAGAATATTGACATAAGCACAACCCACTGATCTTGTTCAGATTTCCTCAGTTTTACATGTACTTGTGTGTGCGTTTGTGTGTAATAAGTTCTAGTCTGATACCACAAGGATCATTCATATTGTTGTTCTAGTTTTTTTTTTAACTGCCCACATGGCTTGTGAGATCTTAGTTTCCCAAGTGGGGATGGAACCTGGGCCCTTGGCAGTTAATGCACTGAGTCCTAACCACCAGACCACCAGAGAGTTCCTTCATGTTGTCCTTCTATAATCACACCCTCCCCTCCCATTCCCTTCCATGTCCCTAATCCCTCTACCCTTCATTTCTAAAATTCTGTCCTTTAAAAAATGTTACATAAATAGAATCATGAGTTTGTAACCTTTTGGATTTGGCTCTTTTTGCTCAACATAATTCCCTGGGACTTCACCCAACTAGTTATGTGAATCATTCCTTCATTCCTGTTTATTGCTGAGTAGTATGTAAGTGCTAAAGTGTAACCGAATGAAGGACATACAGACCTATTCCATTTTTTGGCTATTACATGTAAAGCTTCTGTTAATATTTGTGTACAGTGATTTTATTCAAGACTGTGGTTTAGTCAGATCTGAATTTTAGAAAAATTATACTGACTGCTTTGGTAAAGGATGAATTTAAGGGAAACCATAGCAGAGGTGGAGAAATCAGGAAGCTACTATAGTGACCCAGTAGAGAACTGAACTCTGTTGTCTGTGAGATGGAATGTGCTTTGCCAGAGAGGCCCTTCCTCAGAAATCGCATCAGGCTTGTGCACATGAGGGATCAGGGTCATGGAGCCTGGACTGTGAGGAGGCTCAGGCACACTTCATTCCTCATAGTCCCTGTTCAGAGGAACTGCTCTGCTACCATATCTGAGAACTGTGTAGGGTGAGGAAGGGCTGTGAACCTGGTTCTTGGAATGATCCTTCAGACTGCCAGGTTTTTCAGTAGGTGTTCTTGATTATCTTCTCTCAAGAAAAATAGGAAGGGGGGTCAGTTAGCTTCCTTGTATTATCCAAGTGGTGGATTATATGGGGCAGAAAGATGCTGAGAAGCTCTTTCCTAGTCCTGGTCTCTTTTGGAGCCTAGGAATATGTTATCTGGTAAGCCAGCCAGCAGTGGGTCTGGGAGACTTGAGGATGACCTTATTGCTATGGGAACTGGACTCCACATTGTTTTTACCCCACGCCATGGTGTGCCTGGCTCCTCAGTGTTTATATCTTCAAGGCATTTATCACTGTGCTTTTGGGGCTGCTGTGATAAGCACTGATTGTTGGGAGCCAGCCCCACTTCTGTACCCGAGGGTGTAATCCTAGAGGATCCACTAATATGCTGGACATCTGCCCTGGGCACTGTGCAGAGTCCCTATCTGGGCAGGTCCTTGGAACCCACTCCAGCATTGTTAGAAAACTCTTCCTAGCAAAACACTCTTTTGAGTTGTTTCTAATTATTTTTTTGGCCATCTCAGACCCTGACAAGTACTGGCCAGGACACAGGAATGTTTGGGTCAGGCTCCAGGTCAGAGAATTTGGTGTGGCTTTTGAACAAGTGTGTGTTGAATTTCTCTGGGACTGTCGTACTTCTTGGCTCAGATATCTTTAGAATGTAAAGAGTGTAAAGACCTATGGTATTTAGGACCCCAGAGCTGAAAAAGCAGATCTTCCAAATCTGTCCACAGCTTTCAGTTTTCACTAGGCCAGGTACTGTGTTGTCCAGCCCTGGGCCAGAAACAAGGGACGCCAGCAAAATCAGACTCCTCTTGCTGTAGTTGGGAATATCAGACTCACAGGTAAAGCAAAGACTAGAGAACTGACGAATGAATGATTGACATTTTTATAGAGGTTTACTGTTTTTAAAGAACTTTACTGATTTTTCAGATAAGAAAGTTAATCCTTAGGAGTAGTCAGAGTATAAGAAAGTTGGATTCAAAGACCTATGTCTACCGCTTCTGTTATTCAGCATGTATCTTAATAATTCGGGGTAGGAATGGAGGAGACCCAGAAGTATACACTGGGAGTCAGAACAACAAGAAGGCTCCTGCACCAGAAGCCTGAGTTATTGAGGTCATGGCCTGCTTGGTGGGGACTTACTTTGAGGATTAGCCATTCTTATTCTGGAAAGATACTTTTTTGTTAGATCAAAATTTGAAGAAAAGAATACTGGGAGGAGGAAGATGGTAGAAATGGGACACAAGGGGGTGACTGAGTGCCCTCCTAGTGTCTTTTAAACTTTGTTTCTAAGAAGTTAAGGCAAACCTGGGAAGTTCTGTGTTACTCGTCTTGGGGAGTGGCACAAGCTCAGTTAGGGGTTCTGTGATCGCCCTTAACAGACAAAAAGAACCCAATGATCCATGGCTAATTCATATCAATGTATAACAAAAACTACTGTAATGATGTAAAGTAATTAGCCTCCAACTAATAAAAATTAAAAAAAAAAAAAAAAAGAACCCAATGAACCCATCCTGCGCACCGCCCCCCCCCGCCCCGCTCTGCTTTGTTGGCCTTGGAGAGTAAGAGTGAGTAGTCTAAAAGTCCTCTTGCAAAGGCTCATCTTGGTCTATCAGCCATAATCTTGCCACATACATGGCATAGAAGTTGGTGAGGGCTCTCCCACCAGTCAGAATGCTCTCATTAAAAAGATGACAAATAACAAATGCTGGACAGGGTGTGGAGAAAAGGAAACCCTCCTACACTGTAGGTGGGAATGTAGGTTGGTGCAGTCACTGTGGAGAACAGTATGGTGGTTCTTCAAAAAACGAAAATAGAGTTATCATGTGACCCAGCAACCCCATTCCTGGGTGTATATCTAGGAAAAAACTATAATTCAAGAAGATACATGCACCTCTATGTTGACAGCAGCACTTTTAGTAATAGCCAAGATATGGGAGCAACCTAAATGTCCATTGACAGATGAATGGATAGAGAAGATGTGGTATACATATGCAATGGAATACTACTCAGCCATAAAAAGAATGAAATAATGCCATTTGCAGCAACCTGGATGGACTAGAGGTTATCATACTAAGTGAAGTGAGTCAAAAAGAGAAAGACAAATACCACATGATATCACTTATATGTGGAATCTAAAATATGACACAAATGAACTTATCTATGAAACAGAAACAGACTTACAGACATAGAGAACAGACTTGCATGTGTCAAGGGGGAGGAGGGTGGGGTTAAGAAAGAGAGGAGCCTTTCATATAAAAGGAATTCTAGGTGGTTTTTAACCTGGGCTGGACATTAGCATCACCAAATAAAGAGAATATGAAGCAACTGGACTGGTTCCTCATCCTTGTGCTTACTGGTGGGAGTATCAAGTGATATGACTGCTTTGGAAAACATTTTGTCAGTTACTTTAAAAGTTAAGCATGCCCTTGTTGTATAACCCAGCAGTTCCATCCCTAGTGGAACTTAAGGAAAAGAAAACACCTCACTTTCACACAAGAAAAATGAAAACAAGTGTCCACACAAAGATTTATACACTAATATTAATAGCACTTTATTTGTAACAGCTAGAAATTGGTTAATGGACAAGTTTTACATCCACTCAGTGGACTCCTACTCAGCAATAAATTGGAGTAAACTACTGATTCATGTGATAGCAGGGTTGAATCTTAAATCACACTGAATAAAAGAAGCCAAACACAAAAGACTACAGAGTTATGATTATATTTATTTGAAGTTCTAGAATAGGCAAGTGAAAGTTGCTCAGTCATGTCCAACTCTTTGCAACCCCGTAGACTGTAGCCAGCCAGGCTCCTTGGTCCATGGAATTCTCCAGGCAGGAATACTGGAGTGGGTAGCTGTTCCCTTCTCCAGGGGATCTTCCCAACCCAGGGATCAAACGCAGGTCTCCTGCATTGCAGGCAGATTCTTTACTGGTTGAGCCACCAGGGAGGCCCAGAACAGGCTAAACTCATTTCTAATGATAGAAATCAGATCAGTGATTGTGTGGGGCAGAGGATGAGGTTGGCACTGAGGAACTGATGGGAGCATTTTGTGACAGTGGAAGTGTTCTAGATCTTAAACAAGGTAGTGTTATGTGAGTGCTTATGTTTGCCAAACACATTGAACAGTTTACACTTAAAATTTGGGACATTTTATTGTGTGCAACTCTACCCTGGAAAATACCCATGCTCCATTTTAATCAATGTCAAAAAAAAAAAAAGGAAGGTAAAACTTTATGATGTTGAAAGCCAGAATAGTGATTACCACTGTGGAATGCTCTATATCTTGATTTTGGTGGACGTTTAAAGGATACACACACACACACACACACACACACACACACACACACATACATATACATACACATAATATATATGTTAATTGACCCTTATATATTTAAAATTTAGTGATTGATGGATTTGTGGATGCATTGGGTGTCTGTTGCTGTGCATGGACTTTCTCTAGTTGAAGCAAGCCGGGGCTTCTCTCTGGTTGCAGTGCCCAGGCTTCTCATTGTGGCGGCCTCTCTTGTTGTGGAACATGGGCTCTGGAGCGCTGGCTCAGTAGTGCGTAGACTCAGTTGCCCTGCAGCTCGTGGGATCTTCCTGGAACAGGGACTGAAGTTGTGTCCCTTGCATTGGCAGGTGGATTCTTAACCACTGGACCATCAGGGAAGTCTGGTCCTTAGGTTTATTTATGCACTTTACTTTATGTGTGTTATTTCTATTTATTTTTAAGTATTTATTTATTTGGCTGTGTCAAGTCTTAGTTGTAGTACGTGGGATCTTTCGTTGCGGTGCACAGATTCTCTAATTGTGGCACACAGACTTAGCTGCTCTGTGGCATGTAGAATCCTCTCGGACCAGGGATCGAACATGAGTCCTCCACATTGCAAGGTGGATTCTTAACCAACAGACCATGAAGGAAGTCCCCTGTGTGTGTTATTTCTCAATTAAAGAAGAAAAAGAACCCCCCCGCCCCAAACCCATACCTCAGTCTCACCCATAGAGATACTGGGGCCTTGGTGTCAGCAGTTTAAGAGCTCCTGAAGTGATTCTAATACTCTGCCAGAGCTGAGAATCCCTTTGCTGTGTAGAAAGGAGAAAAGAAACGTGACCCATCAAAGAAGGGGTACACGAAGCAGAAGTTGCTGGACATGAGACCAGAAAGGTAGCAGGTGACAGATCGTTCTGGGCCTGGCAGGTCACAGTAGGGAAGTTGAATTTAATCTTAAGAATAATGAAAAGTGTTTGAAGGGTTGTAGGAAGTGAGAGGACTTGTGCAGATGTGCAGCTGGTATGTACTAGCACTGCCTATAGCCAGCATTCCTGTTGACTGCTCATTAAGTATTTAGAATATCTCTGCTGAGAGTGACATGCTATGTGGAGAATGAGGTTTGAAATAGTTGAGGAATCTTGAACTGGGTTTGGTGATTGAATGAATGTGCAGAGTGAGGGAGTATGTTAAGGTTTCTGGCACAAACAACTGATGAAGTAGGAAGTTTGGGGGAAAGGTAATGAGTTGAGGTTTAGACATTATGAGTTGAAGTGCTTCTTGGACATCCATGTGGAGATGTTTAGTAGGTAGTTGGAGTCTGGGTTTCTGTGGGCCAAAAGTGAAATTTGAACCAGAAACATCATTTTGTTTTTTGGGAGTCGGTAGTACCTAGTAATGGAGAAGGCAATGGCACTGCCCACACCAGTACTCTTGCCTGGAAAATCCCATGGATGGAGGAGCCTGGTAGGCTGCAGTCCATGGGGTCGTGAAGAGTCGGACATGACTGAGCGACTTCACTTTCACTTTTCACTTTTATGCACTGGAGAAGGAAATGGCAACCCACTCCAGTGTTCTTGCCTGGAGAATCCCAGGGATGAGGTCGCATAGAGTCGGACACGACTGAAGTGACTTAGCAGCAGTAGCAGCAGCAGTACCTAGTAATTTCTTCAAATGGTAGTTGAAGCTATGAGGAGAGATAAGATTATTTAGAAGAGAGTGCAGTATGAGAAGAGAGACTAGGACTAAACCCAAATTCTTTGAAACTCCAACGTTTAGTAGTCAGGTAGAAGGGAGAAGTCTGCACATTAAGAAAGGCAAAGATTCATTCATTTTTTCGTTCATTCATTCAGCAAATCTATATTGAATACCTGATATGTGCCAGGTACTGTATGAGTCCCTGAGGATACTACAGTGTACAAAAAAAGTCCCTGCTTGTGAACCTTACATCTATTGGAGGGAGACAGACAATAAGCAAATCAGTGAACAAATGTATCACGTGAGGTGGTAGCAGGTGCTACATTCAATTCAGTTCAGTTCAGTCGCGTCCGACTCTTTGCGACCCCATGGACTGCAGCACACCAGCCCTCCCTGTCCATCACCAACTCCTGGAGCTTGCTCAAACTCATGTCCATAGAGTCAGTGATGCCATCCAACCATTTCATCCTCTGTCGTCCCCTTCTCCTGCCTTCAGTCTTTCCCAGCATTAGGGTCTTTTCTAAGGAATCAGTTCTTATCAGGAGGCCAAAGTATTGGAGTTTCAGCTTCAGTATCAGTTCTTCCAATGAATATTCAGGACTGATTTCCTTTAGGATTGACTGGTTTGATCTTCTTGCAGTCCAAGGAACTCTCAAGAGTCTTCTCTAGCATCACAGTTCAAAAAAAGCATCAATTCTTTGGCGCTCAGCTTTCTTTGTAGTCCAGCTGTCACATCCATACACGACTACTAGAAAAACCATAGCTTTGACTAGACGGACTTTTGTCAGCAAAGTAATGTCTCTGCTCTTTAATATGCTGTCTAGGTTGGCCAAGGAGCAAGCGTCACTTAATTTCATGGCTGCAGTCACCATTTGCAGTGATTTTGGAGCCAAAATAAGTAAATAAATAAAGTCTCTCACATTGACATATCATAACACCCAAAGCTCATGGTTTACCCTAGGGTTCACTCTTGGTGCTATATAGGTTACTTTTGATGTGTTCTCTCTTGGAGGAGAAATGAGCATGGTCAGAAGTCTTTTGGGTTAATGTTGCTTGGTTAGCTGAAACCAGTGCCAGCTTTGTCCAGAAGGAAAGCTCTTCTCAATTCCTGCCCCCTGCTGAGAACAGCTGGGCCTCTTCTTGAATATGAGGATGTGATGTTCTATTTGGGACTTGCCAGGTGGTTCAGTGGTAAAGAATCTGCCTGCCAATGCAGGTGACACAGGAGATGTGGGTTCAATCCCCGGGTCGGGAAGACCCCCTGGAGGAGGAAATGGCAATCCACTCCAGTACTCTTGCCTAGAAAATTCCAGGGACAGAGGAGCCTGGTGGGCTACAGTCCATGGGGTTGCAAAGAGTCAGAGATAACTGAGCAACTGAGCATGATGTTCTAACAGGGTAGGTAGGCTGGGTTTTACACAGCCCAGGAGTCTGATGCCTCTTTCCGCTGTGATTGGGCCTGCTATGTGCTGTATCCCACGGAGGATCTTTCTTGCCAGTTCCAGGTCCCAAGCCAGTTCCCCTTCTCAGCCTTTACATTTTTGTCTAGAGGGTCCCGTAAGTCCCCAGTCTGAGGGTCCCCACTCTGAGGGTCCCCAGTCCTATCCTCATTCTAGCTTCCAAGCTGTTTTATCTCTGCAACCTCATGGTCTTGATCAAATCGGAACATCTTCTCAGGGTTCATGCTCTCAGTCTTACACTCTTTTGAGGCCTTTCTAAGGGTAAGTGTGGATTCTGATTCCATCAGAGTCACTACAAAGCCTGCCAGTTCTGGCTGAGGGGTGGAGAATGAAGGGGGAGAAATTATTTTCAGAGATGAAGCCCCTATTTGTAAAATTTAGTCATTTCCAGATTCTCCTGAGGTCCTAGCCAAGTGCTGAGGAACAGTCTGATCAGTGTCCTTCTCCTCTCTCTCTGCTTTCTTCCTTGATGTCTGTTTCTCACTTCTTTCCCTCTGGGCTTGTGTCTCACATCAGACAATCCATTGTCCAGCTCAACTACAGTGGCTCTGCTTTGCATGCCTTCAGATATGTGTTCTCTGGGGATGAGTTAGTGTTTATGATGAGAAATGAAAGTGGCTGGGAGAGGGAGAGGCATTAGGTGGATGCTGGATATTGGTGGTGGGAATTGGTAGGCTACACTCAAGAATTCTCTTGTCTTTTGGGAAGATATGGTTTACTATGAATCCATTCATTCATGGGTTCATTCATTCAGCCAGCATTTACTGATTGCATACTTGACAAGGTGGTTATTAGGATAGTGCCATACTGGGCCCTGGGGGATAGAGTGAGTCAAATTTAGTCCTTGCCCTTTTCTGGCTGTGGTATGCGAACAACTCAGAGCATGAGAATTAATATAACAGAGTTAGGTACAAAGTGCTTGGAGCATAGAGCAGTAAATGATTAGGTCTGTCTAGAGAAAGGAGAGGAGCTTTGGATGTGAGGGAAAGGTTTTTGCCATTTTGTCTGCCTGTGGTTCACAAAGTGTGGTCTGCAAACCATTGGGGGCCACCAAGGTCTTTTGGGGGATCCAGAAGGTCAAAGCCATTTTAATAATAATACTAAGATACTATTTGCTTTTCCCATCCTGTGTACATTTGCACTGTTGGTGCAGAAGAACTTAGTAAGTAAAACTGTTGGCATCTTAACAGGAATCAAGACTGTCACAAAATAATGCCAGTAACTGTTGCATCCCTCTGCTCCATGCACTGTCAGATTTGTTAAGATTTTAATAGAGAATTAAAAATTTTATAATTTTATTGAATTGTCTCTGTAGTATTCTGTGTGATAAAACAGTAAGTATACTTTAAGCACTTATGCTGCATATCGAAGCCTGATGTTTATCTCAAGGAAATGCATTTGTGCAACTGAGCCAATCTACCTTCCTTTTTCAGGGAACACTATTTTTACTTGAAAGAATAACTGACAAATCGTAATTACTGAGACTTATGTTTTTGGCAGACATTTTCTTGAAAATGAATGAAGTAAGTCTGCTACTTTAAGAACAACTGGTAGCATTTGTTGCCAGTGATAAAATTCCAGTGATTAAAATGCCAATGATTCAAATTATTTAATTGAAAATAAAAGTTTTGGAAAACTTGTATCTGCCACAGTAAGCTTGACAGCTTCCCTAGATTTACAGCTTTTTGTTGTTGTTGTTGTTGTTGGATGATTGTGATTATTTTGGTATTGTATAAATGAACTGTGTCAAATTTGTAAGCTCTGCTTAACTCATTGAATCACTAGTTTCCAGATGATTAGTATATGTTGTTTCAGAATCACCCATGGATAAAAGATCCATTCAAACTACAAGATAGACTGCAAGACAGAAGACGGATTTTACTGTGACAGAGTACAAAAAGTTCACCTGTATAGTTTCAGATTTCACATTGTAACCTTTAACAAACCTACTATTTAACAAACTTTTAACAAACCTTTTAACAAACCTCTGATACTTTTGGTGAAGTATCAGAGAAGACTGACCACAATTATCTGAAAGATTATTAAAATACTCCTGCTTTTCCAACTGCATATCTATGCTTTGATTGAAGGCAAAACAACACACTGAATGCAGAAATAGATATAATAAGGCTGTAATAGCTATTTCTATCAAGCCAGACATTAAGGAGATTTATAAAAATGTGTAACAGTCCCACTCTCCTCATGAATTTTTTTGCAGAAAACAATTATTTTTTCATAAAACATGCTTCTATATTATATATGGGGTTTATGTTTTAATTTCTAATGTAGTAAATATCAATCAGTTTGGGGATTTTCAGTTTTTAAGTGTAGAAAGGGGTCCTAAGATCAAAAAAGTTAAACTTGGTCCTGTGCTCTTCTCTCTACCCCAAATTCTCTTTTTTGCCTCCAAAAATCCCTTAAATGATTGTAGAACTAGTATTTAGTTATTCATTCAAAAAACATTTGTTGAACATCTATCAAGAACCTGGCTTTTCTTGCTGCTGGGTACATGGTCCCAAGCCATTATGGGGAAGATGGATTAAACAACTATAACACTGTATGCGAAAGAAGAGACTGAAAAAGCTGGCTTAAAACTCATTTAAAAAACTAAGGTCATGGCATCTGGTCCCATCACTTCATGGCAAATAGATGGAGAAACAATGGAAACAGTGACAGACCTTATTTTCTTGGGCTCTAAAATCACTGTGGATGGTGACTGTAGCCATGGAATTAAAAGATGCTTGCTCCTTGGGAGAAAAGCTCTGACCAACCTAGACAGCAAATTAAAAAGCAGAGACGTTCCTTTGCTGACAAAGGTCCGTGTAGTCAAAGCTCTGGTTTTTCCAGTAGTTATGTATAGATGTGAGAGCTGGACCATAAAGAAAGGTGAGTGCTGAAGAATTGATGCTTTTGATCTGTGGTGTTGGAGAAGACTCTTGAGACTCCCTTGGACTGCAAGGCAATCAAACCAGTAAATCCTGAAGGAAATCAATCCTGAATATTCATTGGCAGGACTGATGCTAAAACGGAAGCTCCAATACTTTGGCCACCTGATGCAAAGAGCCGACTCCTTGGAAAAGACTCTAATGCTGGGAAAGATTGAAGGCAGGAGGAGAAGGGGATGACAGAGGATGAGATGGTTGGATGGCATCACTGACTCAATGGACATGAATTTGAGCAAACTCTGGGAGATGGTGAAGGACAGGGAAGCCTGGCATGCTGCAATGCATGGGGTCGCAAAGAGTTTGACACAATTGAGTGGCTGAATAACAACAACATTGTGTGATAAACATTACCTGTGATAGACATGTAAATACTGGGGGAAGACAGGCTATTGTCAGACACTCACTTGCCAGCTCACTTAGGAACATTTTTTTGAGCAATTTGATTGAATTGTACTTCCTTTATTTGACTCTATGGTCCATAGAGGGAAAGTGGCTGAAGTTAGCGAAAGATGGGAACTGTTCACTTGCTGCTCTGGCAGGAAAGAAGGAGATAACAAATGTATTAAGTGTCAATTTCATGCAAGCCCTATGCTAAGTGCTTTAACAATTGTAATCTTGCCTAATTCTCACAAAAACCATATGCAGCAGAATTAATTATCATTTTGCAAGTGAGATACTGGAGGCTGGGAAAAGTTAAACAACTTGTCCAGTATCATATGGTTGTAACTGATGAAGCCAGAATTTTGACATATGTATTCTGACTCCAAGGGCAGGGTCTTGCACTGTAGTAATAATGTGTTGCTAAATGCGTGGGTTTTTTAAGGTAATTTTCAGATGGGTCTGTGAAACCTTGCCAGGTTGGAATGTATTAAGAAAGATAGTAAAGATCTCAAAAAGGAGAGAGAGACAGCATAGGCAATGCTCCATTGAAGGGATTTTTTGTGAATTTTGTCTGACATGATTTTTCTGGACAGGATTCTGTGGCAGTATAGGGCATCAAGACTTTGTATTCCCTTATCCTCAATTCCTTTGATCTTTCTCTGTGCCAAATGATGCCAGAAGCAAAAGTCACCTGTCTGTCTGATCAGGTTACAAACTAGAGCCTGATGTTTGAAGCCCAAACTTGTTGGACCTGTTGTAGGCCAATCAGGCCCAGCCTGGAGACCCTAGTCCCTAGAGCTTGGTAAACTATTTCCATTATTTTTAAAAGCCCGATAGAAGTGCTTTACTTCAGATAATCCTGTGTGTGGATACAGGCTAGTGAAAAGATTAGATTTGTTTGTTTTGGGTCAAAAATCTGTTGATCCAGTGTGCTTCAGTTGTACTACCTAGGGAGCTCTAGAAATGGTGTCAGCAAAGTATGGTCCAAGGGCCAAATCCAGCCCACTGTCTGTTTTTGTAAATAAAGTTTTATTGAAGCACAGCTGAGTTCTCTTACTCATGTTTTGTCTTTGGCTGCTTTTGTGTTCAATGACAGGGTTACATAGCTGCAACAGAGACTGTATGGCCCATAAATCCTAAATCGTTTACTGTCTGGCGTTTTGCAGAAGAAGTTGTTGACTCCTAGCATAACCTCAATTCTTTCTATTATGGCACTTAGCACTTGGTATTTTAATTGCCTATTTCCCCCACTTTTTTTTTCAAATCAAATATATTATGTTTTGGGCATTTCATACCCACAGTATAATGGAAAAGACAGGCATGAGCACATATAATTTAAATATGAGTCAATAAATGCTATAATAAAAGCATGTACAGCAACACTATGAGGCTTACCCAAGCTGGTCCTGGCAGAGCCCCTTGCTTTTATAACTGAGCTCCTTGAGAGCAAAGATGAGGTCTGCTTCATCTCTTCATCCCCTGTGTTGATTATAGACCCTGACATATAAACAGTACTCAATAGATGTTGTTTGAATGGGCATATCATATGCTGATCCAAAAATCTCTTATAGGCAATTATATATGCCTTTGAGTAGTATAAATACAGGAATAAGGGAAGGAAAGTATTTTGTTGGTTATGCTAATCTCAGTGCTATGTGCTTCATCTCCGAACTAGTCATTACTTACTGCAGTTTGTTTGGGATAAGTAGTGGATAGGAGTCCATGAATGAAGCAATTGTGTTAAGTAAGAGCTCTTGTTGGTGAGGAAATTAGAAACAGTGCCTTAATTTTGGGCTATTTTCTACTCTTTCCCTCAGTATCCACCACACCTTTACTCCACCTTCCATTTCCCACTCCAGCTTGCCAGGACAGAGGTAGAGGAACATAGGGTCTATGGAGGTAATTATTTCTTTTGTATGCATACTATTTATCTTACTTTTTTCTTTTATAAAGCCATTTTTTTCAGTGTGGTTCTTACCAGCATTACCATCTGTGGCTTCCAGAAGATACAACTAACTTAAACCTATCTGGTTACCTTGGTGTAAAGGCAGGCAGGTGAAGTGCTGGCCTGGGAGTCAGCAGACCTGGGCTCTTGTTGTGCCTCTATAGTGGCTTTTGACTTGGGATACATCCGTTAACATCTGTGAGCTTCAATATTCAACACATTTTTATTGAGTTACATCTGAGACTTTAAAAATTTAATATTTATAACCCTCCTCATTTTGAAAAGGATTTGAGTGACTAGCAAGTGATTGAGAGGTGACATGTCCGATCTTGTCTCTGTTTCTGACCAGCAGATAAGTAAATGATTAGATGGATGAGAGCATTTCAGGTCTCTGATCAGGGCTTTCTAGAAGGCTTCACAGCCATAGCTTCTTCACCTTGTCCTTGCTTCCTCTTCTGTGACTACTTCTATTTTGGAAATCACGATCTTTCTTCTGTCTTCTTTGGGGATGATTTGAAGAGTATTTTGCCTAGAAAGTAGTTATCAAGCTCAAGGTCAAAAGAAAAGAGGAATTTTACACTCTAGGGATTGGAAGAAATGCCAAAAACTTTAGTTAAAATGTCTTTTTCAAATAGTGAACTTGAAGCCTGAAGAAGGGAAGTGATCTCCTTAGAGCCATATAGTAGAACTATAGCTAGATTCCAGGCTCTTTCTGCTAGGGGTTTTCCAGGTTCATAAGAGGATTCAGTTCAGTTCAGTTCAGTTGCTCAGTCATGTACGACTGTCTTTGCGACTGCATGAATCGCAGCATGCCAGGCCTCCCTGTCCATCACCAACTCCCGGAGTTTACTCAAACTCAAACATAAGAGGATTAGGTGTCATGAAATGGACTGGGTGGTTTTCTTGCTGTATAACTGTATGGTGGTGGGCAGCGGAAGCTTCATTCCATACCTCCCATGCAGTTGTGTCAGGTATGCTCAGGACCTTAGATATCTAATAGGTAGACAGCTGAAGGCTGTCTCTGAGAGGGCATAAGATGTGAAGGGTTTCCCTAGTTGGCCTGTGGCTGGCATTATGTATATGGGCAGTGACAAAGTGAACAAAGAGGAAAACTATGTAGTACTCTGGCATTGGGACAAATGGGATGTTTTCCTATTTCTAGAGAGATTGTATTAATTTACATTTATTTGTTGTTTCTTTTGAATATGTATTTCTTTGATTTCTAGTGAGACCTTTTCCTGTGTTTATTGATTTTTTTTTTTTATCATTGACTATTTGTATTTTTCTCTCACTTGTATTTTTTTTCTTGTTGAGTTATTTATTCATGTTCTTTGTGTATATCCCAGTGTATTCCTAGTCCTATGCTTGACTTCCCTGCCAAGAAACTATTAGGATAATAAAGCATTGTTCCTAAATGGGGAAGGCAGTTAATAAGAAATATTCTCGCTATTAAATGGAGTCAAGTGTTAGAAGCTAGGGACAATGAGACAGGTGGGTAATAGAGCTGGGCGGCAGCCCCCAGTAACATTGTCTCTTGCTTTTCCTGTACAGAGTTTTGCCGGATTGACAAGCCCTTGTGCCACAGTGAGGATGAGAAGCTCAGCTTTGATGCAGTTCGCAGCATCCACAAGCTGATGGATGATGATGCCAATGGTGACGTGGATGTGGAAGAAAGCGATGAGGTGAGCTCCCTCACCCTTTGTGGCTCTCTTCTCTTCCTGTGCGAACAGTCATTGAAGCTGTCTAGACAGGCTGTTCCCTGGAAAGAGGTGTTCTTGCTACTGGCTTGTTCTCTAGGGTAGCATCCTTACCAGGGAAGGTGATTCTCGGCAGAGCAGCCTCAAGGAGCCGGCCTGTCAGAGAGCAGACCTTACCTCTCTGTCTGTGTCTGGACCGGCCCCCATCTGCCTACCAGCTGGAAGCACAGCACTGACCTAACTGTGCTGTTTGAGAGGGAGAGGGAACCTTGAAGCTGGTCTGTACAGTTTGCCTGCGTCCTTACTGTACTCCTGCTGTAGGCGGAGGGCACCCATCTATCCTAACTCTGTGCTGTTCATGTGGAGGAGAAGGCAAGGCAGTCAGATCTTGCCCTTTGGAAACTTATATTCTGTTTGTGAAGAAGAGACAGAGATTCCTAGAAAGCTCATTCTGAATTCCAGGCTGCAGCTGCTAGAAGTCAGTTGAGTGGTCCAGACAGCAAGAGTGAGAGGAATCTCTGGATGAAAGAGCCCTGTTATTGTTTTACCTTTGGGCATTACTACAGCTCCAGTTCCACAGAGCCCCTAGTACAAAGTCATCATGTTTGAGAAGATTTAAAAATTTCAGTTGTTTTCGGGCTCAACTTGAGCCAGCACTTTGGCGAAGCTGCCAAGTTATGCCAAATCTCTAGTAGTGATATGGTGTATATCTTGAGGGAGGAGGTAATTCTGGTCTCTCCTTCCTGCTGGTTAGTCCACTTTCAAAGTTTGAATTCAGTTTTGGATTTCACATTGTCAGAAACATCATGAAACAGTGAAAGCCTGTACAGCGGAGTGACATGACTGATGAGGGGTGTGGAAACCATGAAATGGAGAGCATTCAGTACAATTCAGTGTCTATAAGTACCTATTATGTGTGTGCCAGGCACTGTTCTAGATGTGGGGATATGACGGTAAATACATATAATTACATAGCGATACATCCGTCCTTGTATAACTTACAATCTAATGAAGAAACTTTAACCTGGAAAAGAAAAGATTCAGATAATTTAATTCCTATCTTCAAATAAAATAGAAATAGAGGAATCAGGCTTAAAAGATGATAATGGTTAGCAGTGAAATGCTTACTCTATGCCAGGCACAGTGTTAAGCTCTTTGCACAGTTACTCTTTTAACTTCGTTAACAGCCTTATGAAGTTGGTATTATCGTCAAGGACTGGAACTTTGGAAAGGTTAAGCATTTCGTTCGGGGACACACTGAGTGTGGGCACAGATGTGATTTCAAAGCCTATGCTGTTAAGTACTGCTGTATTGTCTCTCTTATTCTGAGGGCAGAGCCAGGACCACTGTGGGGAAAGTAAAATATAGGCATGTTCTTCTGGAGTAAAGAATCGCCTAACAGTGCTATCTCGTCATAGTAGAGGCTTCCTTGGTAGGTAGATAGTGAACTCCTTGTCACTGAAGATTGGCAAGTAGAACACAGACCTCCACTGACTGGTCTACCGAGGGGATCCTTGTATCAGGTTGAACTAGATAATGTCTAATGAGAGGAGAAAAATAGAGGAAATGTAGAATTGGGATAGAGTGGAAAGGGAGGGGGCAACCTGAGCAGTAGGAAGGAGTGTGGGCAAAGATGTGGAGGCAGGAAGAAGCACGGTTGGTAGGTTTGGTCGGACAGAGTGACTGTGGTAGAAAAGCACAGGACAAAACCTGAAAAGGAAAGGGGGCCCAGGCAACCAGGCAGCGATACGTATACAATCTGGCAGCTGTAGCTTTTTAAGGACAACAGCCATGATGAAGGTATCTGAGCTTTTGGTCACATCTAGAAGTGTCACTGGCTTTCAAAGGACCCAAGTTTTATCTGTCTGTGCTGGGAATAGTGCCATGTTCCTGGTGGTGAGAGAGGCCGAGAGGTTTCCTGACGTCTCTCCGAGGACCTGGCCACCCGACTGGCACCACAGTCAAGAAGGTGATGTGTTCCAAGATCCACAAATTCCTGGATATCTTTGTCATCTGCTCCTCTTTCTTTTTTCACTTTCTGCTGAATTACTTTGTCAATGAGGGGAAGAAGAAAATGTTCTTTTTAGAGGAATGTACCACAACAAAAAGCTCATCAGCACAAACTGTTCTAAAATAACACAAAAGCTGTCACCCTGCTCTTCCCTGTGCCAGTGGCGAGCTGTTCTTTTTCAGCGGAGCTTCTGCCTTCCTGAGCTTCTTCATCTGCTCTCCCTGCAGTCTCAAGCCTCTGGTGGGCAGAGGGGCCTGCATTCTTGGTTTCTCATGATCAGTTACAAGCTCCTTTCTTTTTGAAACAAATAGTTGTGGTAGCAAAGTCTATGTGTTTAAGACAATGTCAACATATATGGAGTTCAGGATCTAACTAGACCCATTGGGTGGACAGCTCAGAGCTTGGAACATTGGATTATGGACTCCGAGACAGCAGAGATGAAACCCTGGTTGTGTTGGCGATCAAGGACCTGAGATTTTTATGACCCATTTAACAGAACTGCTGATTACCCAAGGAGCCTAGTAGCAGTCTGCAAGGATACTATATTCAGGCTTCATTTATTCAGCCTCATATCAGTAAGTTTTTCAGATAACTGAACTATAACCTCATTTCTAGATATTTAAAAATTTTAGCCATTCTTGAGGTCAGGTTTCCTCCTTACAGACTATTGTGAACGGTCTTAACTTTCTTTGGATCATTTGGAGCAGGTCTGCACAGCCTCTTGCACTGTTACCCTGGTGCCTGCATTCCCATATGCATTGTTGTGATTTGTTTTTATAGTTTCCTGTCTCTTCTTGGATTCATTCTCATTTCTAATTGTTCTATCTCTACTCTGAGCTATGAAATTAGACTTATAGTACACTGAGATTCAGCCACCATTTTACAGAAAATATGTAGTCATTTGTGTGGAGGAAGCCAGTTTGGCTTCTCAAGTGCCATCCTTGCTTGCTTTTATCCTAGGCAGCCAAGGATTGAGGGCCCTTCAGATGAGCAAGATGGCACTGTTGACACTGGTGTCCTCCTTGTAAAGCTGACAGTTCTCACAGCCTGGCAGGGTGGGAATTCATGACCTGTGTTCTACTGAGACCTCTGGTGGAGACACTGCCTTTGGGCAAAGGATTTGCAACCATGGTATGGTGTTTAGCCTGTCCTGACAGTCTGAGGTGTGCAGACAAGAGCCTTCCTAAAAACACTGGCCCCTTGAATGGACCAGACAGTTTGAGGGCAGTTTTATTTTCTTCTGTGACACCTACATAGAAAATAAAGGACATTTGTTCAGCCATTAAACAATTCTTATTGTCATATGGATAATAAACAAGCATATGAAAAAATACTCAATATTGTTAGCCACTAAGGAAAGTACAAATTAAAGCCACAATGGGATATCACTACACACCTCTTTGGATGGCTAAAATTAAAAAGTGGTCAACACCAAGTACCATGTGACGAGGAAGAGTCACTTGAACTCTTACAGAGATTTTTATAGAGCTGAACAACATAATTTAATACATGTCTCAGCATTTCTACTTCTAGGTATTTACCCTATAGATAAATGAAAATTTATATTTGTACTAAAACCTGTACATAAATGTTTTAGCAGCTTTACTCATTATCACCAAAAATTGGACACAAATCAGATGTCCTTCAATATGTGAATGAAGAAAACAAACTTTGGAAAACTACTTAGCAATAGAAGAAGTCAACTGCTGATGCACACAGCACAGAGGAATCTCAAAAGCGTTATGCTGAGAGAAGGAAGCCATCTCAAGTAGTTACATACTATTAATATATGATAACATCTAATGACTTTCTGAGAAACTATAGAAATGGAGGCCAGATCAGTGGTTACCTGGGATAAGGGATATGGGGTGGGTTTGATTATGAAGGGACAGCATGAAGGAATTTTTTTGATAATAGAACTGTCTTGTGTCTGGGTTGTGAGGCAGTTATAAGAATTTACATATGTACTAAAACTCGTAAGAAGATATTCTGCCCCCCTCCACTATAGTTAATTTAATCATACATTAATTAAACAAAGTGTTTCTAGCATAACAATGACACGCAATTCAAGCTCAGTGAATGCTAATTATTGCTGCTTTTCTGTTTCCTCTATATTTCCAGGAAAGCTACCTATATCTGACATTTGTATTTTAATGTTCGTGTGTGGAATGACTGACTAATATCACTGTAGCGAGCATGCTGTTAGACTGAGATGGGAGTCTTACACAAGGGTGTGATCACACATTTTGGGGGATGAAGATGAATAGGTTAGTATGAGCCTGGAAAGCTGTAATGCCACAGGACTGGAAAAGGTCAGTTTTCATTCCAATCCCAAAGAAAGACAATGCCAAAGAATGTTCAAACTACTGCACAATTGAACTCATCTCACACACGAGCAAAGTAATGCTGAAAATTCTCCAAACAAGGCTTCAACAGTACATGAACCAAGAAATTCCAGATGTTCAAGCTGGATTTCGAAAAGGCAGAGGAACCAGAGAGCAAATTGCCAACATCTGTTGGATCATAGAAAAAGCAAGAGAATTCCAGAAACACAATCTACTTCTGCTTCATTGACTATGCTAAAGCCTTTGACTGTGTGGATCACGACAAACTGGATGGGAGTACCAGATCACCTTACCTGCCTCCTGAGAAACCTGTATGCAGTTCAAGAAGAAACAGTTAGAACCAGACATGAAACAACGGACTGGTTCCAAATTGGGAAAGGAGTACATCAAGGCTGTATACTGTCACTTTGCTTATTTAACTTATATGCAGAGTACATCATGCGAAATGCCAGGCTGGATGAAATACAAGCTGAAATCAAGATTTCCAGGAGAAATATCAATAACCTCAGATTCGCTGATGACACCACCCTTATGGCAGAAAGAGAAGAGGAACTAAGAGTCTCTTGATGAAAGTGAAAGAGGAGAGTGAAAAAGTTGGTTTAAAACTCAGCATTCCAAAAAGTAAGATCATGGCATCTGGTCCCATCACTTCGTGGCAAATAGATGGGGAAACAATGGAAACAGTGAGAGACTTTCTTTTCTTGGGCTCCAAAATCACTGCAGATGATGACTGCAGCCATGAAATTAAAAGACTGTTGCTTCTTAGAAGAAAAACTATGACCAACCTTGACAGCATATTAAAAAGCAGAGACATTGGTTTGCTGACAAAAGTCCATATAGTCAGAGCTATGATTTGTTCCAGTAGTCATGTATGGATGTGCAAGTTGGATCATAAAGAAAGCTGAGCGCCAAAGAATTGATGCTTTTGAACTGTGGTGTTGGAGAAGACTCTTGAGAGTCCCTTGAACTGCCGGGAGATCAAGCCAGTCAATCTTAAAAGAAATCAGTCCTGAATATTCATTGGGAGGACTGATAATGAAACTGAAGCTCCAATACTTTGGCCACCTGATTCGAAGAACTGACTCATTGGAAAAGACACTGATGCTGGTAAAGATTGAAGGCGGGAGAAGGGGATGACAGAGAATGAGATGGTTGAATGGCATTGCCGACTCGATGAGCATGAGTTTGAGCAAGTTCTGGGAGTTGGTGAAGGACAGGGAAGCCTGCCGTGCTGCAGTCCATGGAGTCTCAAAGAGTTTGACATGACTGAGTGACTGAACTGAACTGGGAAGTTGCAAAATATTCCTAAGCTTCCATTAGTGTGTGTTGTGTCTGCTGTAGAATATAGCATAGAGTTAAGAGCTTGTGCTGCAGAGTCACACAGACTTAGGTTTAAACCTGGCTCTCCCTTTACCAGCTGTGGAAACTTTGAGAAGTTACTTATCTCTTTAAGCATCAGTTTCCTCATTAGAAGTGGAGTGATAATGTTAGGCACCTCATGAAGTTATTGGGAAGATTAAATGAAATAATGCATATAGGGACTTCTCTGGTGATCCAGTGGCTAAGACTGCACACTCCCAATGCAGGGGGCCCAGGTTTGATTGCTGGTCAGGGAACTAGGTCCCACATGCTGCAACTAAGGGTCCCACATACTGTAACCAAAGATCCCTCATGCTGCAAGAAAGATCAAAGATCCTGTGTGCTGTAACTAAGACCTGGCACAGCCAAATAAATAAAGATTAAAAAAGAAATAGTTTATATATAACACTTAGTGCAATACCTGGCATAGAAGAGTATCCATAAGTTTTTGTTGTTATCTTCAGAAAGAGCATGCATTTTGATATAGATAGGCCTGTGTTCAAAATTTGGCTTTGCCTCTTACTGGCTATGTGACAAATAGGCAAATCGCTTCACCTCTTTGAGCCTCAGTTATTCAGCTATTAATATTTGAGGAGGGTGACTCTCTACATGGTTGTTATAAGAAGTTAATGTATGCAAAGCACCAAGCACAAAGGCTGGCATATGATAGGTTCCAAATTCATGTTTTATCCCTCCCTCAGCATGATGGTACAGATAGTGAGGGCTAGCCTGTATCTAAAGAATTCCAAATCAGTTCTCTCATCATCCCAGGGCACCAGTGCATTCAGCTCTGGGAGCCATCCCCAGCAGCTTGGCTGACGTGCCGAGAGCCAGGCTGCTGCAGGAGGTAGTTCATCCAAGGGGAGTGATAGAGCAGGGACAGATATTTCTAGGGGCCACAGCTTCTCTGTCAGCTCACTTAGCCTCCTGACTATGCCTTTATTTTTTTGAAAAGGTCTAGGTGAGAACTTGTAATTTCCTCCTACCTATCTGGAAGGCTAGAGGATTTTGAACAAGGCTGTGTTGTGGTAGGGTCATCAGATCTCCTTGACTTCAGCAGGATGAAAGTTACCTTGCTTCTTACCTGTTTTAAGTTGTTCCATCAAGAGGCATGCTAGGTCCTTGGAGGCTGTGAGAGTTGGGGAAGAATGAACTCTGGCCCCAGGTGGAACCAGGCCTGGGCAAACTAAACCCTAAGGGGGGCAGCTGGCAGTTCCACTTGCAAATAGCCAGAGGATCAGTAGGAATGAACTGGAGGGGCAGTGGTCCATAGGGCCCTGTGTGCTTCTCGCACAAAGCCAGTGCTGTGGCCAGCATGTGCTAATTTGGATGAAGATAAATAGCTGCATTATGCTCATAAGTTATCATCTTGACTAATAATAATCGTTATTCCCTCCTCAGGCTTGGGACCTCATTTCTTTGTATCTGGGTAGCTGTAGACTCTTCTCAGTATTCCCTTGCCTCTAGTTTCTCCTCCACCAGTACATGTCCTTGCTGTCAGTGATCTTCCTAAGTTATATTTGAGTTTCCTTTTACTTTTCCATCCAACTTCCTGTGCCTGGCACTCCATCCCTTCAAATCTGGCCTTAGCCTTTTTGTTTTTTTTTCCTTTGGCCGTACTGCCAACCTGCAGGATCTTAGTTCCCTGACCAGTGATTGAAGCTAGGCCACAAGCACCGAGTCCTAACCACTGGACCACCAGGGAATTTCCCAGCCTTAGACATATCTCCTACCACTCTGATCTGACACTAGTTCTTTCTTTGGGTCATAGTCATTCTGTGTTTATTCCAGGTGCCTTTCTTTGCTCAGATAGTTCTCCTTTCTGGGAATTAAGTTCTCATATCCCTTCCTGGTTCTGTCTGTATCAGTCTTAGATGTCCTCTGGAATGCCCCTGGCTCACTTTTCGTGAACCTTCCCTGACTTTCTCACCCCTCTGATCTCTCTCATCTCAGTATTAACTCCTGCAGTGCAGTCTCCGTCGCTCATTTAGACTTTATTAGACTGACTTGCTTTGTACCCTGATGATTTTGATTGTATTATTGCCTAAAAGTTTGCCCTTTTGCACTACTGCTGGAATTTCTAGAGCACAGCTCTGAACCTTAGTCTACCTTGTGAAGGGAGTGTGGTGGAAAAGGAGCGCTCATAGAATGTACCAAGTCCTCTGCTGGCTGAGTAAATATACAGTTTCATTTACTTCTCAACCACTCTAAGAGCTAGGTTTTATTAACTCTGTATAGAGATGATGAAATGATAAGAGAGTGGCCTACCTTTACTTACTACGTTCTGACCTGCCTATCAGTGCCTGCAGTCTGACTTTAGCTCACCTGACTAGTCCTTGTTACCCTGCTCTCTCTTACTCTATTGCTGCAGCCATCTCAAACATGCTCCTAGTATCGCTATGCCTTTGCTCCAAATAAATCCTCATCTGGGCATCTCTCTGCCTCCAAGTTTTGCCTGTGAGAATTCTACTTGTCCACCAAGGCCTCGATCAGGATTTTTCAGCTGCAAGCATTATTGACATTTTGGGCCAGATTGTAGGTTATTTAGCATCATCCCTACACACTGGCCGCTAATAGCAGCCACCATGTTCCCAACCCCACCAAATTATGATAACCCAAAACTTTTTTTTAACACCAGTTGTCAGTTGGCTTCTCAGGTGTTGCAGTGATAAAGAATCTGCCTGCCAGTGCAGGAGATGAGAGAGACGAGGGTTCAGTCTCTGGGTTGGAAAGATCCCCTGGAGGAGGAAATGGCAACCTGCTCCAGTATTCTTGCCTGGAAATTTTCCATGGGCAGAGAAGCCTGGTGGGCTGCAGTCTATGCGGACACCACTGAGCAGCTGAGCACATGTCAATTGCCCTGGGGGATAGAATTTCTCCCAGTTGAGAACAACTGGCCCTAGATTAAATGTTTCCTCCAGGAAATCCTATTTGTTCCCCTACATTGGGAAGTAATCCTTCCTCTCCCATGCTCCAGAGTACTGGGTGTGAAGCCCTCATCTGGCATATTGCTCTGCTCCATATTGTAATTAGTTGGGTTCACCTGTCTGTCCTACCAGCTTGTGAGTGCCTCCAATAACAGGAACCAGGTCTCATCCATCACTGCTTCTCCCACAGTGCTTGTCGCAGGGCGTCACACACAAAGGTGATGAGTTATGTGCTTTTTAATTTGAAAGCAAAGATCCTATCTTATTGCTGTGTGCTCCTTAAATTGTTTCTCTGGGGCAGAGTGAGAGTATAGAGTTAGCTGGTCAATGATATGGGGGACAGGGTGCTTCTGATTTGTGAGTTCCTGGCCAGGATAGCAGCTAAGTCAATGGTGGGCTGTGTCTAGGAGTTGCTAGGGTCTGGACTCTAGACGTGTTTGTGACTCCTTCCTTGCCCCTCTGCCCTGTTCTGTGAATTGCATACAGAATCTGAATGGAGGTAAAATCACTATAGTTAAAACATTAGGAAAGACTTAGAGAAAGACATACAAGAGGGGTATTGTTTAAGAAAGGAAGACCCTGACACTGCTGAAAGGCTGTGTGACTGAGCAAAGAAATGCACAGGCATCGGAGCAAGAAAAACTAGGGTTTCAGGTGTATTTTCACCGATTAATAGTTGTATGACCTTGGAAAGTTCTCTGTAAGCTTATATTTCCTAGCTGTCAAATAGGGATAGTAATCCTTACCTTGAAAGATTATGGCAAAGATGAAATGACCTCGTGTATGGAGAGTCCCCAGCCTGTGGTTTAGTTGCCAGCAGTTGTATTACTACTTCTTTTTCTATTCCTACACGGCTGTGGTGGTGCTGGGTACTTCACTCACATCATCTTTACAAGAAACCTCTACTGTGGGGTAGACAGTAACTTTTCCATACAACTGGTAAGGAAACTGAGACTGAAGTAGCTCATAGTTATCCATTTTTTGGGATTATTGCATCTCAGATCTGCCTCAGGCTGATGAAAGTATTTCAGACTTGTGATTGTACACCTCTGTGATTTTGCTAAAAACCCTTGCGTTGTATACTAAGTTGGTAGTGAATTATAACTCAGTGAAGATGTTAAAAAAATAAAAGTGTCACTACATTGGTTGAGGTAGTGGTCACCTTCTACTTGCCTTTCTGTGGCCCAACCCATAAGAATCCCTAGGGCTCTATAAAAAAACACATTGAAAACCCTGTTGACTTCCATCTTTATTTCTCCTACTCCTTACTTTGACAGATATGCAGAGGTGCTTCCAAGTCTGAATTACCATGGTTTCTGGAAGCAGAGATCCCTGTTTAGCTAGCTGACAGCTAAGTTGCCTCTGTTTCTAGGCAAGTGTAGATGGCTTTGAGGACACCAGACTGAAGAGCCTTTGGGAGAATTCCTTTCCCTCTTCCTCTCACCCTCCGTCCCTTCATTTCTCTTTTTTGGTAGTTGTTTTAGGGAAGCTAAGGGAGAACCCTGGTAATAATTCCCTCTCACCCACAAACTGGGGACCCGAATCAAATTCTAGCCCTTTATGATATGGAACTCCATAAGGGGAGATGTCAAAGGCAGCTGGCTAATTATCTCCAGTTTTATTTTTCCTGGGTTTGTCTTGTGCTCAGGGCCTTCCTCTAATTTCTACTGCTGCTACCATGCTGCCCCTTAGAAGCAGAGTTCTCCCCTGAACCCAGTCCTAAACATGGATTTTCCTTACTTCCTCTTGGAACAATTTTGACAGCCTGAAGGTTTTTTTTTAAAGTTAACTACATGTAGTATAGGGCAGAAGAAAATAACTACACACAATTATTCAAATAACCTCAGCATAAGTTTTGATGTATACCTTCTTGTTACTGCAATTATTCTTCTTTGACCTAAAGGACTGTTAGAGTATGGAGGCATCCCGTGGGTTTTTTGCCTTCTAGCTCTCTGCCTATCTCCTGGTGCAGTCACCATCTTATCTCCTGCCTTGTGGAACATGTTGACCCCTGCCCTTAATTCGGACAGAGCACACAGTGAAGTCTGCTTGGGCCCTTTGGACAGAACAGGGATGATGAATAAGTGAATGGTGTCATTTGTCAGGTGAAACCTGTTCTTTTGACTGGGAAAGGACTTATCCTCATTTTCCTTGTAAATACCTACTCAACGATGCCTGTAGCATTCACTTACGAGGGCTGGCTCACAGTCGGATTTCAGGCTGCAACCCCACTGAGTCCAAATTCTGTGGCCTTGCTCTAACTTTTATGAGGGCTTCTTGGTGTTTTTGTGGGTTTCTTAGCGTATTTGGATACTGACTTTTAAAAAGCCTAAACATGAACTTTGGAGTCTGACCTGAGTTCAAATGCAAGCTTGCCAGTGTACTAGCTGTATAACCAAGTAATTTGGAGGCTCACTTGCCTCATCTGTAGAATAGAATAGAGATGACAATAAGATACCCTTTGCCATTCTTTTAAGCTCTTAGGCTAATGAGAGAGGCAGATATGTAAACTGGCAATGACAACATCACATCTTCAGGGCTGTAATGGTGGCGTGCACAGGAGACTGTGGGAATTTCAAGAGGAATAGGAGTGAGGTAATCTAACATGTGCTGGTATACAGAAGACACATTGTCAGCCAGCACTCAGGGAAGGGTAGCTGTTGCTAGACAAACTGAGCTACACATCCGAGGGAGTAGGCATCATTTGCAATCTGTCCCAGTGCCTTAGCCAGATACAGGGTGAAGCAGCAGCTCCCCCAGATGGCTTCGCTCATGTTTCCAGGAAAACCCAGACGGTGGTTTGCTTTGATAGATAGGGAAATTCTTTCTCACCAAGCAGATTGTTGTTTTCCTTCCTTCCCTCTTTGTTGGTGAGTCTGCTTTGTCTGTTCTGGATGGCAGTCCTATTAATGGCAGGGGTTAGTTGTAAGGCTTCTCTGTGTGTGTCTATATATGTGTATATGTCTGTTTGTGCCATTGTGTTTATGTCTTTGTGGGTATGTATACATCATTTTGTGCCTTTCTGTATTTGTATGTGTCTTTTTGTGTTTAGATGTGTCTGTGTGCATATGAAGGCTTCCCTGGTGGTGTGCATAAGAAGTGGAGGAGGGGAGGAACACTGAGCCAAGGAAGGAGCTGAGAGAAGATACATAAACCAGGTCAAAGATGAAGCAAAAGATTAGGAGAGAAGGTGAGGGTGCAGTACAGTGTGCAGGACTTGGGGGTAAACACAGAGCCAGAAGTATAATCAGGGACCCAAAAATGCTGTTAGTCCAGGCAGGATCTGGGTCCTTTAATGTGGTAGTAGAATGCAAGGATAGTCTACAGCCAAAAATGATCAAGCCAGAAGAGAAAGAAAAGTTCTGTTTCAGGTATTAAGTAAGCTTCTGGATCTTCCTGTCTATGGAGGAATTGGCCACTGGCTTCTAAGGTCCTGCTTGTCTTCATACCTGATTGGTGTTTGCTTGTCTGTGTGTGTGTTGATGCCAGCCTCTCTGTGCATGTCTGTATCTACGTGTGCATCACATTCAGTATACCTAATTGCATTAGAAACAACTGGTTTCCAGTGCAGTGTCTCATTCACTTGAGGACCCTGGATCGCCACAACCCCCTTTATTTGTTCTTGTGTTCCCCACCCTTTTTTTCTGTCTTCCTTCTTTAGGCATATTTACTGTCTGCTCTGTGCTGGATGCTGAGTATGCAAAGACTAATGAGGAAGACAACTCTTCTACCTGCAGAGAGCTCACATTGTCAGTGAGGCAGAAAGACTGTGTGTTCAATCCTAGTAGGTATTGTGGTGAGAGATGAGAACTGCATGATCTGTAAACACAGAATAGGGAATTTAACCCATTCTAGGATGCCAGGAAAGATGACTCAGAAGAGATGATGCCTGAGATGAATAGGAGTTAACCTGGGGATGAGAAGGGTGTAGCAAGTGAAGGAATGAGTATGATGTCCTTAGGGATCTGTGACTCAGTGGTTCTTTTACTGTGAGCGTAGAAAGTAATGGAGCAGGGAGGGAGAGGCTGGAAATGTGGTTGGAGATGCAGGCATGAGCCAGCCAGATTCTAGCCATACTGAGAAACTTGGATTTCATCCCAAAGATGATGAGCTTGAAGGATTTTAAACAGAGATGCTTCTAATTCTGACTGAAGGTATGTCAGGATCAGGCCTTGCTGAGCAGGTAAAACTGGAACTTGGTCTTTTAAAGGAGAGCCGGGTTTACCAATGAAGAAAGAAGGAGGAGCATTCCAGGAAAGAAGAACTTTGTGAGTAAAGGCAGGAGGCAAAAAAAAAGGAACACTGCCTTCAAGTAGGAAAGTGTCTAGAGAATAGTCTCTTCATCTACAAGATAGTGATATCAGTAATATCAACATGCATAAGGCTCAAATAAGATAATGGATGTAAAGAAGCATTTGTAAACCATAATGCAGTGTGAACATTTCAATAGTGGTAGTTATTACCCAGCTTGTCCTTTTTTCTCCCTCAGTGGCCAGCAACATCAGGCCCTTGCAGGTATGGGTCACGTAGGGATGTGCCTCAGCAACATGGCATGACTGGTGAGAACCAGGCCCTTTGTCACCTAGCAGTCCTGCATCTCAAGGAGGAGGGGCTGAAATTAGAAGCTGCTGGAACTCAGAGGCTGAGTGCTGGTTCACTCAGGATACGTAATTTCTCACAGTATGAGCCAAGCGACCCAACTTCAGAATAGTCAAACATTCATGAAGCACCTTCTACATATAGGAAGTGTGAGGGACGGTGCCTTCCATGATCTCATTGTCTCCCCATTGTAACTGTGAGGTCATCTACATTTTACAGGCTTAAAGTGATGTGGTGAGTAAGTGGTTCAGATGGGATTCGAGTCTGTATCTGTGAGATTTTTTTTCCCATATGTCCCTTCACAAGCCTTCTGATATCTCTGGATGGTGAGCAAGCTCCCTAGTTAGTTCAGTGGAAAACTGTGAGGTCTCAGGCAGTGTGGGGTTGAGAGGACTGGAGAGGTGTTTCTCTGGGATAGAGCCATAGCCCTTTCCTCCACATAGGAGAGTAGTTTTTGCCTTCAAGGACTGACTTTCTGCCATATATCTGACTCATCCAGGTGCTTTTCAGTATGATTAATCCCTGTGTCCTGAGATCCCAGCATAGGACATGACATGTGGTCACTGCCCAGTAAATGCTGGTTGGGCAAATGAATGAACAAATGCCTCTTAATAGAGGCTTCCTGTCTCCACTCCTCCCTTCTGCCTTCTCTTGTGGTACCATCATGCTCTAATATGAGATTTTGTTCTTAAGGATTTTTTTTATATTGCTCATTGACACATAAGCTTACGTTCTCCCTCTTAGAATTGATTAGGAGCCAGAGTGTTCTTAAAAAGGGGACATGAGTTTGCCTTACTCTCTTATATTCTCTGTTTCCAAGTCTTTTCCTCTACCTACTCAGTGCCCAACGGTGATTGGCAATTATGAGGAACACATGGTAAGCCCTAAACTCTTACCAAGTTGGTATAAGTTGGTATTCTGTTTTGGAAATGGCATCCAGAAGGTTTTCCTACTGTGGAGTGCTTGGCTGGGTTTGTATTTCCCAGTGTTGTGGGGAGAAAACTGAAAGGGAAATAAAAATTGACTTTTGTTCATGGGGCTTGTTAAGGGAGAGAAATTTCCTTAGTACTTGAAGCCATAATGGAGGAAGGTGCATTTTGTCCAGGGGCATCTTTATGACCCCCTTCATGGTTTCTATAACATTTGCAAACTAAGAATAGATTTTACATTTTTTGAATAGTTGGGGGAAAACCCATGGAAGAATTTTATGACATGTGAAATCTATATGAAATTCAGATTTTGATGTCCATAAGTAAAGATTCATTGGCACAGAACCACTCTTACTCATTTACTTCTTGTCCCTGGCTACTTTCACAGAAGAGCAGAGTTGAGTAGTTGTAACTGAGACTGTGACTCACCAAGTCTGAAATATTTACTGTCTGATTCTTTGCAGAAAAGTTTGCCTGGCCCCTGGTTAAACCTACCATTTTTTAAAATCAGCTTTATTTGGATATAATTCACATACTGTACTCATTTAAAATATATAATTTAATGGTTATTAATATATTCACAGATATATGCAATTATCACCAGAGTCCATTTTTGAACATTTTTGTCACCTCAGAGAGAAAACCAGTACACGTTGGCTATTGTCCTCCTGCCCTCCTATTCCCCTAGTCTTAATGTACTTTCTGTCTCTGAAGATTTGCTTATTCTAGACATTTCATATTTGAGTCATGTAATGTGTGGTTCTTTGTGACTGGCTTATTTCACTTAATATAATGTTTTCCAGGCTCATCCATGTTATAGCATATATCAAAACTTCATTCCTTTTTATGGCTGAATAATATTCTATTGTATGGACATGCTACATTTTGCTATTCACTCATCAGTTGATGGACATTTAAGTTGTTTCTACCTTTAGGCTGTTATGAATAATTCTGCCATGATACAGTTTTTTTGTGGACAGATTTTTACTTTTATGTTTTTATTTAAAATTTAAAAAAATTTTATATTATTATTTTGGCCATGCCTTACAACTTCTGGGATCTTAGTTCCCCACACAGGGATAGAAGCCAGGCCGTGGCAGTGAAAGCACATAGTCCTTATGACTGGACTAGCAGGGCATTCCCAGTGGACAGACGTTTTTATTTCTCTTGAGTGTATACTTAAGAGTGGAATTGCTGGGTCTAGGTCATATAGTAATTCTATGTTTACTCTTTGAGGAATTGCCAGACTTTTTCCAAAGTGTCACTGAATGTTGTTACATTCATGTCAGCAGTGCATGAGGGTTCTAATTTCTCCATATCCTCACTAACACTTGTTTTTATCTGATTTTTAAAATTATAGCTATCCTAGTGGATGTGAAATAAAATCTCATTATGGTTTTGATTTGCATTTCCTTGGTGATTAATTTTGCCAAACATCTTATCATGTGCTTATTGATCATTTCTATATCTTCCTTTGAGAAATTTTATAACAAATTTATTTCATATTGGGCATAGTTGATTAAAAATTTTGTGTTAGTTTCAGGTATACAGCAAACTGAGTTAAACATATACATGTGTCTATTGTTTCTCAAATTCTTTTCTTATTTAGGTTATTACATAATATTGAACAGAGTTTCTTATGCTATACTATAGGTCCTTATTGGTTATCTATTTTAAATATAGCAGTGTGTACACGTCATTCCCAAACTCCCAATCTATCCCCCACCAAGCCTTCTCCCCTGGTAACTGTAAGTTCATTCTCTAAGTCTGTGAGTCTGTTTCTGTTTTGTTAATAACTTCACTTGCGTAATTTTTTTAGATTATGCATATAAATGATATCATATGATATTGTCTTTGTCTGTCTGACTTACTTCACTCAGTATTGAATATGATAATCTTCAGGTCCATCCATGTTTTATTCATATCCTTTTCCCAGTTTTTAATTGGGCTCTTTATCTTTTTATTATTGAGTTTTTAAAATTCTTTTTACATTCTAGATACAAGTCCCTTATCCCTTATGAGATACATCCTCTGCAGATATTTTCCCAGTTTCCCACTTTTGTGATAGTGTCTTTTGAGTCACAAAAATTTTAAACTTCAATGAAGTCCAGTTTAATTTTTTTTTTGTAATTGTTGTATGCTTTTGATGTCATATCTAAGAATCCATTGGCAAATCCAAGATCATGGTGATTTACCCTGATCTTTTCTTCTAAGAATTTTAAAGGCATCTGAAGCGTGCCATGACCCAAAGCAGGTTCTAAATATCACCTCATCCAAAACCTGCTCTTTCCCCAACTTCATCATCTCAGTTGAAGGCAACTCCATTGTTTCCATTGCCTTGACCAAAAAATACTGTGAATCATCCATTAATTCCTCTCATGCACAATATCCATTGATAAATCCAGTGGGTTCTACCTTCAGAATGTATTCATTTCTCACCACTACTCCCCTGCAGGCACTGAGATGCAACAGTCTCCTAAAAAAATCACCATGTCTATAATCTATTCTCAGTGTATCAGCCAGAGAGCTTTAAAAAAATGTAAACAAGATCATTTCACTTCTCTGCTCAAAACTCTGTCATAGCATCATTTCTCCTTTGGTGTCAAAGCCAAAGTTAACACAAGAGTCAGCAAGGTCCTATGTGACCTGACTCCCACTTTTCATTAGGATCTCCTCCTCTTTATATATAGCTCCCTTAGTTGTTTACTCCAGTCACACTCCATGCTGTTTCTCAAACATTACTTTTTTTTTTTTTTTCCTATCTTAGGGCCTTGGTTCTAGGTCTTACCTCTGTCTGGAATATTCTTCCCCCAGATATCCTCTTTGATAAGTTCCTCATGTTTCCAAATATTTTATGTTTTCTCATTCTTCTTACTAGTGAGGTCTTTCCCAGACTATGCTACTTAATAATGAAGTCTGCAAGTATACCCCATTTCTGGCACCTCAGTCATTGTTATGCTTTCTTATATATGTTATATGTATATATACATAATTTTTTATATAATGTTATACATTAGACTTTTTTTTGTTTGCTTGTTTTTATTTTTAAGGACGTAATCCCCTTCTGAATTCCATCATTTAATCCAAAAGGGCAAGGGAACTGTTTTGTTCACTGCTAACTCCTCAGGCACCTAGAACAGTGCCTGGCTCAGTGCTGGTACTTGATATATATTAAGTGAAAGAATGAATTTATTTAAAAAATCTTTTTTTTATGTGGATTCAAATTACTATCTGGCATCCCTTCCTTACCTTAAGATCTTTCTTTAAGGTTTTTTATAAGGGGTGTCAGCTAGCAATGAATTTTTCAGTGTTTGTTTTTGTTTATCATGCCTTTGCTTTTAAAAGATAGTTTTGCTGAATGCAGGATTCTTGATTGACAGTTTTTTTCTCTCAGCACTTTAAACTTGCAATCCCACTGCCTTCTAGCATCAATTGTTTTTTGTTTGTTTGTTTTTAACTTTTTATTTTGTGTAGGAGTATAACTGATTAGCAATGTTGTGATCATTGTAGTTGGACAGCAAAGGGACTCAGCCATACATATATATGTATCCAGTCTCCCCCAAACTCCCCTTTCATCCAGGCTGCCACATAACATTGAGCAGAACTCCTTGTGCTATACAGTAGGTCCTTGTTGGTTATCCATTTTAAATATAGCAGAGTGTACCTGTCCATCCCAAACTCCCTAACTATCCCTTTCCCTTATCCTTCCCCCCTGGGAATCATAAATTTGTTCTCTAAGTCTGTGAATCTGTTTCATAAATAAGTTCATTTGTATTATTTCTTTTTAGATTCTGCATATAAGGGATGTAATACAGTATTTCTCCTTCTCTGTCTGATTTACTTCACTCAGTATGATGATCTCTAAGTCCATCCACCTTGCTACAAATGAGTTATTTCATTCTTTTAAATGACCGAGTAATATTCCATTGTATATATGTACCACATCTTTTTTTATCCATTTCTCTGTCAATGGACATATAGGTTGTTAACATGTATTGACTGTTGTAAACAGTGCTGCAGTGAACATTGGGGTGCATGTATCCTTTTGGACCACGTTTTTTCTCTGGATATATGGCATCCATTGTTTTTGATGAGAAGTAGGCTGTTGATTTTATTTAACTTCCTTGATGTATAATGAATTTTTTTTTTTTTTTTTTTGGCTGCTTTTAAGATTTTCTCTTTGTCTTTGGCTTTCAGCATTTACTGTGATGTGTCTGTTTGTGAATCTCTTTGCATTTATCCTGTTCTCTTTGAAGTTTGTTGAACTTTCTGGATGACTAGATTAATGCTTTGCTATAAACTTGGGAAATTCTCAGGTGTTATTTTTTTGTATAGGGTTGGCCAAAATGTTTGTTTGGTTTTCCTGTGCTACGGAAAAACCCTAATTTTTTTCCCTGCTGCTTTCTCTTTATCCTCTCCTTTTTCTTTTGGCCATGTTCTGTGGCTTTCAGGATCTCATTTTCCTGACCAGGGATTGAACCCAGGCCACAGCAGTGAAAGCTCAGAATCCTAACCACTAGGCAACCAGGGAAATCCCTATCCTCACCTTTTGGTCCTTCCATTATGCATGTGAGCAAAGTGGTATTCCACATTCCTCTGAAACTGTTCATTTTTCTCATCCTTTTTTCCTGTCTGTTTTTTTGGATTGTGTAATAGTCTCTTTTAGTCCATCATCAAATTTGCTACTTCTGTCTTTTGCTGGTTCAGAGCTGCTATTGAGCTCTTCTTCTGAAATTTTCATTTTAATTACTGTATTTTTCAACTCCATAGCATCCCTTTGGTTCTTTTTTGTAATTTCTATCTGTTAATATTCCTTATTTAATATGACATTGTCATCAAACATTCCCTTACTTCTTTACTTATGGTTTCCTTTTGTCTTTGAACATATTTGAACTGGTTACTGTGAAGTCTTTTTCTATTAAGTTTGAAATTTGGTTGCTCTCACAATTTCTGTTGTGTGCTTTTTTTCTGGTGTATTGGTCACACTTCCATGTTATTTTGCATGCCATATATATATATATATGGGGCAGGGGAGAAAGAGAGATATCTATATATGTATGTGTGTGTGTGTATACACACACATGGGGTCCTCAGGTAGTGCTAGTGGTAAAGAACCTGCCTGCCAATGTAGGAGACATAAGAAATGTGGGTTCAATCCCTGGGTTGATAAGATCCCTTCGAGGAGGGCACAGCAACACACTCCAGTATTCTTGCCTGGAGAATCCCATGGACAGAGGAGCCTGGTGGGCTATAGTCCATGGGGTTGCAAAGAGTCAGACACTATTGAAGCAACTTAGCTTGCACATATACACACACATATACATACGTGCACAATATATATGTTGTTAGAAAGTGGATTTTTTGATAGTATACTGTAGCAACTCTGGCTACAACTCCCAACCCCTCTGAGGCTTATTATTATTTACTTGTTTATTTGTTTGGTGACTAGATAGATTATTTCAGTGGTCTTTTCCTACCAACTGCTTATAATGTGAAGCCTCTGATGTTGCTTCTCAGAGGGTACAGCCTTGGATATGCCCGCAGTCACCTTTGAATGGCAGTGGTTTTGGCAGGGCTGTCTTTGACTTTGTCTTTTCCTGGCCACACTCAGCTGTTAAGCGCTGTTAGTTGTCATCTGATTATTACTCTATTGCTTTCAACAATGCCCTAGGGCAGAAGTTTTATCCACAGAATGATCCAATCATATTAGAGCTCCTTTGAAAGGATAGTTCCTGAGATCAGTGTTTGAGATTTGTTCCTACTCCAGGCGGGCTCCTCCCAGCTGTTTCTTTTCCATGTTCTCATCAGCAAATTCTTTAGCCTACAGTTTAACCTATATCTCTAATGAATCCACCCATCTCCTTTGAATTGCCTTTCACCACAATTTTCACTGTTTTTCAGAGAGCCCTTAGTTTTGAACTTCTCTTCACATTCTGTTGCAAAAAAAATAATTTCCTTTGGGGAAAGGTTAAAAACTCTCTGTTTAAACCCTGCTTCTCCCACCAGGCAAAATCTCTGAGCTATGGTTCTAGAGTTGAAGGTCAGTTGATAATGGCTTCTCTTTGACACCCCTACCTTTGTAGCCGAGCATTTGATGGAAGGGTGGCAGTACCCTTATTGGCTTATCTCTCCCAGAGTATAATTGCTGTCTTATAAGCTAGGAAAATGGCAATCAATGCCCCAATATCCTCTGTGGCTCTGCATCCAAGGTGAAGTCCCTGCCCCATAAGTGGGACCTAGGTGGAAGTAGGGAGGCCCACTTCTTGGCTGGATTCTTCTAGAACTTAGCTTTAGCAACAGATAACTGAAGATGGGAGAAGACATGCTGTCATCTGCTTCTCTTAGGCAGATAGCCTTCCAACTGGGAGCCTGGGAAAGAGGGAGCCTTCTGTTCTTGGCTGCACCAGTCTGGAATGGAGTTTCTGTCTTACTGATTTGAAAGTGGGGAGGAAGAGAGCACGTGTTAATTAAAGTACTACAG
Organism: Odocoileus virginianus; assembly: GCF_023699985.2. Taxonomy (NCBI): domain Eukaryota; kingdom Metazoa; phylum Chordata; class Mammalia; order Artiodactyla; family Cervidae; genus Odocoileus; species Odocoileus virginianus. Next base: position 30,762,424 of record NC_069683.1, read on the forward strand.
ACTGTCACTCTTCTTCCTGAGTTTTAGTAGATCTTGATGTTTCTTCATTTGCTGTATGCCCTAGGACCATTTCTAGAAACTTTAAATGATTGCTGTTAGAAAGTAATTTTTGCCAATTTTACTGGAGAGTGGGTCTATAGAGCTCCTTACACTGTCAAGCCAAAAGTGAAGTCGCTCAGTCGTGTCCGACTCTTTGCGACCCCGTGGACTGTAGCCCACCAGGCTCCTCCGTCCATGGGATTCTCCAGGCAAGAATACTGGAGTGGGTTGCCATTTCCTTCTCCAGGGGATAGTCCCAAACCAGGGATCGAACTCAGATCTCCTGCACTGCAGGCAGATGCTTTAACCTCTGAGCCACCAGGGAAGCCCCAAAGTCCCCTCTAACTCATCAGTTTTTAAAAACATTCTTACCTATAGCACATTCTGTACCATGCTGTGTATTCATCCTATGTAAATATAGCAGTGGCGGTTTAGTTGCTAAATTGTGTCCAACTCTCACGACCTCATGGACTGTAGCCCCTCAGGCTCCTCTGTCCACGGGATTTCTCCAGCAAGAATACTGGAGTGAGTTGCGATTTCCTTCTCCAGGGGATCTTCCTAACCCAGGGATCAAATCCAGGTATCCTGTATTGCAGGCAGTCTCCTGCATTGCAGGCTGATTTTTTACCCACTGAGCCAGCAGGGAAGCCCAAATATAGCAGAATTGATCCCAATTAAGAAGATAATCCTTTCTCTCTGGGGAAATATTTTTAGTGATCCATCTTCATCCCCCTCTCATAAGAATCCCCAGGCAGTAGTCCTTGGCCTGTGTTTGGATACTTTGGTCCTGATAGTTTTCAAGACTGGAGATGTTAAATTGATTAGTCTTTACCATTCTGGCCAGGTACTTAGCAAGTTGCAACTTTAGATGCTACCTCTAAGATTTGATCTGCATCATATGACCAATGTCATGGCCTGAGGACATCAAGGAGAATTCCATGACAAGGACTAAACTATATTATTGACCTCAGAGAGATTCTCTGTACCTGCATATGTGCTGGGTACTAGGTATATGGAAGTGAATGGTGAAGTTGCTGCCTAGAAGATGTTCCTCTGGTTGTGGAAATAGCTGTGTAAACAGATAAGGATATAAAAAGGATAAGTGGATATTATGATGGAATCACAGAAGAGGAAGAGTTAAGTTAGTTTTACCCATGTACAGAGTTGCTAATGTGTCATTTGAATCTGAAAAGATGATTTGGAATGATTAGGAGAAGGAGAGTGTTTTAGCTAAGGGAATAGTATGTGCAAAGATGTGAGACCTGTCAAGAGCCTGGTGCTTTCAGGGAATTTCAAGTATTTCATTATCACTGGGGATGGGAAGAAGTGACAGTTGATATGGCAAATAAGGCAGGTAGGGTCTTGCCAAGGTTGTGAAATTTCTATTTTAAATGGAGTTAAAGCTTTCAAAGTAAGAATCTTTGAATAGAATAGAAGGGGCCTTAGAAGGCAATAGATTACAGTGCCTTGTCTATTGCTGATTGTTTGGCACATGGTCTTGATACATTGAATAACAAGCACTTAGGACCTATCTGTCTTCTACCTCTTTTGTGTCTTCTTTACACATGAGAGATCAGCATCATTGTAATAGTGGGCTTCAGGATTGAATGTTCTTAGTATCCTTATGTTCCTCTTCCAGTATATTAAATGTATTAATATTTAGTGGAGCTCAGTTCATACATATGAGAGCTTATTTTGTGCCAGGTACTATTCTAAGTTCTTTATGTGAATTAATCCATTTATAATACCAACGCCAGAACCAAGCTTGAAACCATCATGTTATATTGAACCCAAGCCAGTATAATCCCCTGACTCCTAGATAAATATCTTTGTTTTAGATTGGCTGGCAATCTGGGGACACTTTTCTTTCTTCTGTATAGTAGACATAATATGCATTGACTACCAATTGTAAACTACGCATTCTTCTGGGTCTTGTAGGGCAAGCTCAAGTGAGAGACGCTCATTCAGTTATTTAATAACCACATACCCTGCTCTGTGCCAGGCTGTATGCCTGGAGGTTGGCTTATAGAGCTGAATTACTTATTTATTTAGGTGTTCCAGAGAATTTGCAAGGTGCTGGATAAAGAGATAAATGACAAATAAAATACAGTTTCTATATTTGAGTTGCTTAGGGGGAGTAAAAGGGGAGTAATTAAATAGCAATTATGGTATAATGGGATAAGTACTGTCATAGATGTATGACCCTGAGAACTAAGAGAACAAATAGGAGAGGGCAATTAACTTGCTTGGGAAAGATCTGGAAAACTTCACAGAAGCAGAGACTTTTTCTTCAGCAGATAGAAGAGGAGATATATATATATATTAAATGGAGCACCTTGTGTAAAAGCTTAGAAGTATAAAGGATCATGGTTTGTTCAAGGAACCTGAAGTGGCTTGATATATCTAGAGCAAATGTTGGCAGACTTTTTCTATAAACAGCCAAACAGTAGCCAATATTTTAGGCTTTCCTGTCCATATAGTCTCTGTCAAAACAACTCAATTCTGCCTTTGAAGCATGAAAGCAACTGTGGACAGTGCATAAATGAATGACGTGTCTGTATTCCAAAAAAACTTTATTTACAAAAACAAGCAACAAGATGGATTTGGCCCACAACTGTAGTTTCCCGACCCCTGGCCTGGAGTGTAGATGTCTGATAGGGAGGGAGAATGGCCAGGAAACTGACGGAGAAGTTACTCAATGGGCCAGATTGGAACAGGCCTTGAATGTAAGCCCAAGAAGCTAGGGCTTTATCCTGGAGGTTATGGGGAGTCATGAGGTTTTAAGTAGGTATGTTGGTATAATTAGACTTATACTTTACAAATCTCATTTTGGTGAGTAGTATGGTAGATGGGCTGGCAGGAGTATGACTAGATGTACAAAGGTTAGTGAGAAATGACTGTCTTCTCCCTTACCTTGAGCAAAAGCTTCTGGTCTCACTGAAAACAGATATTTCACCCTGACGTGTTCACATCCCAGCATTCAGTACCAATGGTGTGCAGAGCTATTGTAGCTAAAATTTGTCATGGGTCTTTGCTGGATATTCAAGTGGTAAACAAGAGTTGGGAAGCTTCTCAGATCTGAGGTATGTGTGTTGTGGGTTATTAACATTGTATGTATGGAGAAGCGAGAGGGCAGGTGGTGTGGTATGGTTTAGGAAACATGGGGGGTGAGCATTGGGGAGCAAGGTGAAAGGGGGAAGGAGGAGTAATTGCTTCCAGGGAAGAACCCAGGAGGCCTGCCTGATTCCTGCATCCAAAGATGTGCTGTTCCTCTTCCAGCTTTACCTCAGTGAATTCTGTTCCCTAATGAAGCTGGATGGACGTATTTTGTTGGGAATTCTGGAGAGATGTCTCCCCTCCTGTCTGCTCTCACCCATACCCCTTCACTACTGCTTCACTTGGGATGGGGTTGCATGCTTTGTACCACTGCCAGGGAAATCACTTTTCTGAGCTCACAGAACTAAATGTACCTAGTGACAACTGGTCCCTTGGCTCTTCAGAGTGCTGCTGAGCTGCAGCTCTGGCCAGTGCTGCATTCCCCCTGGTGAGACAGGACTCTCACGGAGCCTCTTAGGCCTTCCTGACAGAAGAGCCACTTCTTCTGAGTCCGAGATAGTAAATGCTTGTTGTGGGAGCTGCGAGTTGCCTCTTTGGTTTTGTTTTTGCTTTTTTATTGCTCTTAAACTTTGTCTTAAATTAGACTTTAGCTGTTAGCTGAATGTGGGACAGTTCAGAGTGATATGGGATAATGCCTGCTTCAAGTATATTCGACATCAGAGTTCTGGTTCTACACAATATTTTCCAATGCTGTGTTTATAGCTAGGTAACTGGGACTGTCTATCAAAGAATATACAGTTTGGAAGGGGAGATAGACCCATAACAAGACTGATGACAGTATACACAGGGGCCATGGGCCCACAGAAGTATCATTTATGCTCAAGAAGCCCTCATTATCTTCCTCAGTACCCACTCCCCCTCCTCTAAGCTGCCCCAACTGTGACATCATATTGTTTGATATAGACAGTTAATTTTTTCTTAATTTTAAGTAAAATTTAAACAAAAACATCTTTATAAAATGTTGCATTATAATATTAATTTTTAATGAGCAATCTACATAAACACAATGTGCTTGCTATGCAAGCACAGTCTTATGACAAGTCCCTTAGCCACCACCCTCCCTTCCCATCAAACTGCAGCCCTTAAGCCTCTCCTAAATGAAATTCTAGAGTTGTCACTGGAGTTCAGTGTTCCTAGACCTTTAGGTTGTTCTTTTAAAGAGAATTGGACTTTTCGGGTGAAATTTGATTTTTTATGTATAGTTTCAATTTATAAAATGCTCTGTGGGCTATTAAAAGACATGTGCAAAGGCAGTTTATGATATCTGTAAACATGACTTATTTGATCCTTACCACACGCAAGTGAGAGGGATAATTAGCCCTCATTTTGAGGGGAAAACAGGCTCAGAGATGCTGAGTCGCTTGCCCCAAAGTCACACAGGAAGTGGTCTGTTTCTATAGGTTCTGACTCTATATTTACAGTACATTCCTTTCCTATCCTTAAGGCTTGATGGTTGCAGCCCCACTTCTTTGTTCTGTAAAGAGGTTCCACTCAGCATCTGACCCTTCCTTTAGGTATAGCTTCCATCAGCCTGCGTTCGTCACTTGACCCCCTCTTCTTGCACAGCTCCTCTGTGTCCACTTGGCATCAGATGAAGTAACTCAAAAACTGGGGGCTAGAATAACCTAAAGTCTCAGTCACTCACTTGTCTGACTCCTGGGCTGGAAGACTCAGACATCTGGGCCTGGCTCAGACATTGCTAGCTCTCTATAGTCTCTGCAAATGACCTCTCCAGAATGACAGATTCAGGGTGGCCAGGCTTCTTACATGTTGGCTTAGTGCTCCCAAGGCATTTGTCCCAAAGGGGAGTGAGCCAGGTGGAATCTATATTGCCTTTTCTAACCTAGCCTGGGAAGTCATTCAACATCATTGCTGCCACATTCTGTTTTTTAGAAGATGAGTCACTAATGTCAGTCTATGTTCAAGGGGAGAGTTCGACTTTTTTGGGAGGATTGTCAAAGATTTGAGGACATATTTTAAAATCTTCACAACAAGTAATTTAATCTCTTTAAACTTAATGTTTTGAGGCAAAATTTGGGGCAAATTGTGTTCTTGTAGAGTATTACTGTTCTCATTTGTAAGATAGGTATGATATAATCCATTGGTTGTGAAGATTAAATGAGAAAATAGAAGCTCTTGGAATGTTTCTTAGTGTATAAATAAGTGCTCAAAAGTTGTTAATTCCTCTTCCTTTTTCCATGATTAAAAAGTATGACGAAGGAATTTCTTATTTTATATTTTTTTCTTGAGTGAAACATGTAACAAAGAAGAAAAGGCAGTCTGGTTGGCAAGTAGGACATATTCCCATGGAAGGACATATAGATGATGTGATACACTTGTATATCCGGCAGATGGGATGTGCTGTGACCTGTGAGGAGATCTTAGTGGGGTGGCGCCCAGGTGTCTTTTGTGACTTGTGTGCTTTTCCCTTGCAGTTCCTGAGGGAAGACCTCAATTACCATGACCCAACAGTGAAACACAGCACCTTCCATGGTGAGGATAAGCTCATCAGCGTGGAGGACCTGTGGAAGGCATGGAAGTCTTCAGAAGGTAATTAATAGCTTGGTTGTCAGTCCTAGTTCCTGGAAGGTTTAGAGAAGAGAGAAGAAGATGGGTAGCAATTTGGCTTTAAAAGGACATGAATAAAAATGCTTAGTAAAGAGCAAACTATGGAAATGGTTCTGCGTCCAGTCACTGAAAAGAGACTGTATCGAGACTGAATAACACTGAGTAGAGTCACTGTGCTGAGAATGGGGAAATATGCTCCAAAGAGAGTTGGGTTTGTTCTTTCGTAGAATTCTTATTGAAAACCATCCTATTGTCCTACCCCTCTCTTCACCAGCTCCCCCGATCCCCCAGCTTTGGCTGCTTCATCTCCAGAGACAGGGAGCCTGCTGAGTTTTTGAAGCAGTCTTTTTCTTCTGAAGATCCGCACTTGGTCCTGGCTCTGCTGAGTCCTGGATGATTCAAAGATTGGGTCAAAGTACAGTTAAGACTCTCTCTTGAGTCTTCTCTTCCAGGTGAAATGGGCCTAGTTAGAAGAAAGCTTTTTTTTTTTTTTTTTTCCCCATCCTACTCTTCATCTTGGTCTCCTTCATGTAGACACTTTCATTAATGTCTTTCTTAGATCATGGCTCCTAGAGTTGGACGCAGACCTGTAGGTGTGGTTTGATCAGGACAGAACTGCCCTCTGTGTCTGTTAATGCAGTCTGATTAGCTACTGGTGTCTTCAGCAGTCATATCACTCTGCAGGCTCATGTTGAACTTATTAAAGCTTTAGGTCTTTAGATTATTTTCTTGTGTAAGACTGCTAAACTGTGATTGAGTGTTCAGTCTCTCAGTTGTGTCTGACTCTTTGTGACCCCATGGACTGTAGCTCGCCAGGCTCCTCTGTCCATGGAATTTTCCAAGCAAGAATACTGGAGTGGGTTGCTATGCCCTCCTCCAGGGGATCTTCCTGACCCAGGAATTGAACTCGCATCTCTTGTGTCTCCTTTATTGGTCAGTGGATTCTTTACTCCTGGGCCACTTGGCAAACCCCACTAAACTAAGAGTACCTTTTCTTTGGGGAGGAGTTGTTTTTCCTAGAGCATTTGCTTCAGAATTCCCAATGAAAGAGCATGTCTAACTGTGTGAGACTTCACAGGGAAGGGGAAAAAAAGTGCTTTAGCTTCCTTTCCATTTGTGTCTGTGGCTAGAGTGTCCTTTGATATGAACAAGAATGGAAACAATCTGTCCCTTGACTCTCTGAGGGTAGGTCTTGACACTAAGAAGAATTAAACATAAGTGACCACCAGGGTCCGTGGTTTTTCAGATGAGGAACCTTAGGCCTAGATTTATTAAGTTATTTGTTCATTGTATTTAGTAAATAGTGGAGCCAGGACTTAGACCTGGGCCTTCTGCTCTCTAGGCCATTGTTTTTCCATACCACCTTGGTTGAAAGCACTAATTTGGCTGTAGAGAAGATCAGTTTTGGTAGGAATGAGGCAGTTTCTATTTTTGTTTAAATTCTTACCTAGGATTATGGAATTTCAGTTCTGGAAGGGATTATTTATAATGTAGATGGAAAACATTTGATTTAAACAGGAAGACCTAGATGCTAATCCTGATTGTAGGATGGACAGGCTGATACTTCCTGTTAACTCTATTTTTTAAAAATCAGTTTAGAAGAATCATAACTTGGCTATATACATAGCTTACTGGAAATCATTAGAAGTTGAGTTCCTTGGGGTGCTTTTGTTTAATAGCTCCTGAGCAACTCAGGCTGTCTACTGATGAGAGATCAAGCACAGAAATGATATTTGGAATGATACCAGCACCGCCAGGAAAAATCTTCTAACACTACCATTTAATTTTAGTTTTCTTCTTTTTCTGTAATAACTTGAGGCCATGGCGCCTGGGTTTTAAGAGTGGATGTCAGAAGTAAGAACTTAGAATGAAAGATGGCAGGGAGAACATTCCTGGCCTTTTCTGAAAGCCACAGAGAAGAACTGGGAAGGAAAAGTGACCTAGAGAATGCAGAAACAGAGGGACTAAATCATAATATTAGAAAACAGCTCAAGACAATTTTCTGGTAAGGACTTTATTTCTGGACTTAGCAACTAATTGAAACACTTCCAAACCTGTTCTAAATGACAGGAAGATGGAAGATGATGGAGTGAATTTTTAAGAGTTGGTACCCATCACTGATGATCAGAGAAAAACATTTCAATGCACAGTGATGTTGCTCATAGTTAAGCTAGAAATGATACATACATACAGTTTTTGGATTTGCTCACCATATTTCATGCCTGATGGTTTGACAAACTGAAAGTGAGAATCTTATGTACTATTTCTCCAAACAATTTGTTTCATTATTCCAAGTAAAGCTCCTAATTACTCTGGAGTTACAATTTCCAGGGCTACAAAAAGCGCGTACTATTCTGGCACTGGCTCAAACTTGCTGGCCTGGGTTTTGCTAGATGATGTAGTTATCAGCAGTGGTCATTTCTATTCAGAACATTAGCTGACTAATGTCAGTACCGTCTATGTGATTAGTGTTGTTAACATTTTCTGACTAATGTTGGAGCCAGTCTTTTCTCTGTGTTATTTAGATTTAAGCCAAAAAGCCCGATAATTTCTACATTAGCCAGCTCTGAACTTTAGTAATAAAAACAACAATAACAACTAAAAAACTGATATTTAACATGTGCTAGTGAGAGTTGGACTGTGAAGAAAGCTGAGAGCTGAAAAATTGATGCTTTTAAACTGTGGTGTTGGAGAAGACTCCTGAGAGTCCCTTGGACTGTAAGGAAATCCAACCAGTCCATCCTAAAGGAGATCAGTCCTGGGTGTTCATTGGAAGGACTGATGCTGAAGCTGAAACTCCAATACTTTGGCCACCTCATGTGAAGAGCTGGCTCATTGGAAAAGACCCTAATGCTGGGAGGGGTTGAGGGCAGGAGGAGAAGGGGACAACAGAGGATGAGATGGCTGGATGGCATCACAGACTCGATGGACATGAGTTTGAGTAAACTCCAGGAGTTGATGATGGACAGGGAGGCCTGGCGTGCTGTGATTCATGGGGTCGCAAAGAGTCGGACACGACTGAGCGACTGGACTGAACTGAGCTGAGGCAATGTTCTGAGTGCTTTAAGTATATTAATTCATTTATTTCTTACAAAAAGCTTATGAAGTACACTTATTACAATTGTCTCCATTTACAGATGAGGAAGATGAAGCAGAGAGAGTCATTAAGTGAAATAATGTAATGCAATTTTTCACTCACTATTCAGAGTTAGTGCAGACTTCGTAAGAAAAGGTTCAGTACCTAACAAGACTACTCTCAAAAAAAAAAAAAAGACTACTCTCACTTCAGACACCAAACTATTAATAGCTGTAAGCTTTAGGTGTTTCCAGACCACCTGTGCTCTGACTAACTGGTTACAAAAGCAGGGGTTCCAACAGTCCCCTCAGGTTTAATAATTTACTAAATGACTGTCAAGATTCAGGGAAGTGCTATGCCTATGATTATAATTTTATTATAAAGGATAAAAATTAGGACCAGCAAAAGGAAGACAGATACCTGTATGGCAAGGTCTTGTAGAGTCCTGACTGTGGAGCTTCTGTGCCCTCTCCCCATGGAATCAGAACACATTGCCCTCCAGGCACGTGAGTCATAATGCAACCATGAAGCTCAATTGAGCTTCATTGTCCAGAGTTTTTATTGGGGTCTCCTATAATATATTAATATAATATAATATATTATAATATGAAGAACTTCCCTGGTGACTCAGACGGTAAAGCGTCTGCCTGCAATGTGGGAGACCTGGGTTCAATCCCTGAGTCAGGAAGATCCCCTGGAGAAGGAAATGGCAACCCACTCCAGTACTCTTGCCTGGAAAATCCCATGGATGGAGGAGCCTGGTAGGCTACAGTCCATGGGGTCACAAAGAGTCGGACACGACTGAGCGACTTCACTTTCATTTTCATAATATAAGCATGATTGATTGACCACATGATTGAATTCAATCTCCAGCTTCCTGTTCCCTAAGGTTGGACTGATATCACTTGGCTCAAAGTCCCAATGCTTTAGTTACATGGTTGATCTTTCTGGTGACCAGCCCCCACTCAGAGTTCTCTTATTAGCATGAACTCAAGCGTGATCCAGAGCCCACCACAAATAGCAAAGGTACTCCTATCATCAAGGAAATTGACCTTAAGATAAAAACCAGCCAAATTCTATATTATACATAAGTAAGTCATTAAGTAAGGGAGAGCTGAACTAGTAGGGCTGAGGAAGAGTTCAAAACAAGGGCAACTCCAGGGATCCCAGCAGCCGGGACTAGGGAATTGGCCTCTTCTAACATAACTCTCATATGACTCAGCTATATTCATTTTTCATCTCTAAATGTCTTTGTTCAAGAGTCAGATATGGTAGAGGGAGAATCAGATTAGCATAGTTTGGATCACAGATTTACGTATGATATTGATAGAAAGTATGTGTGTGTGTGTGGGAGGGGGGTGCTGGAGGGTGCTGTAAATTCAAATTCCTTTAAGATCTTTGAGGTAAAGGGGAGTGGCAGTTATTTAATGGAAGAGAAGCTGAGTGAATTTTGTAGAATCTTTGAGAAATAGAATTTTTGTTTGTTTGTTTGAGCCAGTGGAAACAGTAACTATGCCCTTTGTAGTAAGGGGAGGCATTGACCCAAGAGGATTCCCTTCTAAAGCATGGCTTCCATTCTTCTAAACAACGTGTGCTGTTTAACTGTTTCTTCTCCCCTTTCCTTAACATGACATTTAAAAAGATGTTGTCTGCTGAACAAAGCATATTTTGTAATAATTTCTTTACCCATTTTTATGAATCAAAAGCACCTTAACTATCAAGTTTGATTCTAACTAAGGAATATGATTCCAGATAAAAGCAAAAGAACTTGGTATTCTAGTATCACTCAGGACTTTGTCTTGAGAGGATGTTTGTTTTCTACTAGGCTTTTGGAAATAAGAAAATAAGCTGTCTGTCCTCCTGTTCTATCTGTGCTGTTTGTTGTAGGACAGGATTTTTTACAGGAGCAGTAGAGCAATATTGGAGAACCAGAAGGGTTTCAGGAAGAAAACTCAGCAGAACTGGCTCACTATTGACATAGCACAGGGGACCAGGTGGCTTTGGAATTTAGCATAAACCATTTCAGAAGTCAGATCAATATAAAAGAGCAGACATCCCCTTTTTGCTTTTACATAAACCTGAGAGAGATCTATTTATTCTGTTCTTTTAGCTATTTATAAGTTACTTTGCTAAGTGAATCTTCAAAGTCATTTAGTTAAATTCCTCAACCATTAGTTGTTTGTTGCTGCATTTTTTGGGGGAAAAAGATACACTTGGCTTTTTCTTTCTCTTACATTCTTTCAGGTATAAACATAAAATGACTGTGATAAGTATCACTATCGATGCTGGTTGTATTTTGTTATCTAAAAAAAATGAACAAACCACAGTCATTTTCTATTTATGTTAATAGCCACTGGAGGGTAAAAATGTCCTACTTATATCCCCATTTAATAAAGGAAACTGAGCATCTCTCACCTGTTTCTGTTCCTAAGTCCAGAGGATTCTACCTCTTTAATATATTTTATGTGCATCTCCTATGATACTGTTTTCACTCAACTACTTCTTCTGAAGATTTATTGAGTTTAATTGACAATAAAATAAGGTATAGTTAAAGTGTACAGTTTTTAAAGTTTTGACACATGTATACAATGGTGAAGCCATCACCACAATCAAGATAGTGAATATATTCATCACCCCTACAATTTTTCTCACAGTCCTTTGTGATCTCTCCCTTCCTACCTCTCAGACAACTACTGATCTTCTTTCAGTCACTATAGGCTTGTTTGCATTTTATAGAATTTTCCATACATGGAGTCATATAATAGGTACTTTAAATATGTACTTCTTTCACTTAGTGTAGTTGTTTTGAGATTCATTCATGTTGTTGCATATGTAAATATTTTATTTTTATTGCTAAATAGTATAACAGTCCATTGTCTAAATATACCGCAATTTATTTATCCATTCACCTACTGATAGACATTTGAGTTATATCCAGTTTTTGGTTCTTATAAATAAAGCTTCTATGAACATTCAAGTTTTTCTATGGACATATATTTTCTTTTCTCTTAGGTAAATATCTAGGAGTGAAATGGCCAGATCATTTGGTAGGTATATATTTTTAAAAAACTGTCAGATTGTCTTCAAAGTAGTTGTATCATTATACATTCCCACCAGTAGTGTATGACTTGCAATTCTTCCACATCCTTGCTAGCACTTGGTATGATCAGTCTTTCTTTTTTTTTTAAAGTATTTATTTATTTGGCTTTGTTGGGTCTTAGTTGCGGCACATGGGATCTTTAGTTGTAGCATGTGAACTCTTAGTTGTGGCATGTGGGATCTAGTTCCTTGACCAGCGATCAAACCCTGGGACCCCTATCATAAGAGCTTGGAGTCTTAGCCTCTGGACCACCAGGGAAGTCCCTGGTCAGTCTTTTAAATTTTAGCTATTCTAACAGTGTAGTGTTGTCTCAGAGTGATTTTATTTTTCATTTTCCTGACGATTAATGATATTGGGCATCTTTTCATGTGCTAAAGTTGCCATTCACATATCTTCTTTAGTGGATTATCTGTCCAAATTGTATGTCTATATTTTAATTGGCTGGTGGGTTTGTTTTTTTATTGTTGAGTTTTAAGAATCCTTTATATATTCTGGATATAAATCCTTTATGAGAAAAAAAAATCCTTTATAAGATGTATGCTTTGTAAAGATTTTCTCCAGTCTATGGTTTGTCTTATCATCCTCTTAACAGTATCTTTTAAAGAGCAGAAAGTTTTACTTTTTATGAAGTTCAGTTTATCAGTTAGTTCTTTTATGGATCATGCTTTTGGTGTCATTTGTAAGAAATTTTTGCTTAATCCACACTTATGCAAGCATTTTCTACTATATTTCTTTCTAGAAGTTTTATAGTTTTAGGTTTTACATTTAGGCTTATGATCTGTTTTGCACTGATTTTTGTATATGGTGTTAAGTATGGATTTTAGTTACTTTCGTGCTATGGATGTCCCAGTTGTTCTAGAACCATTTGTTGAAAATTCTGTCTTTTCTCCACTGCTTTGCCTTGCACTTTTTGTGAAAAATCAGTTGTCCATAGAAGTGTGGGTTTACTTATGGGCTCTGTTCTGTCTACTGATCTATTTGTCTTTATGTCAGTACCATGGCATTTTGATTACAATAGTCTTATAGTAATTCTTTCAGTCAGATTGTGTTAGCTCTCCTACTTTGTTTTTCTTTTTCAAAATTGTTTTGGCTGTTTGTCCTCAATTCAGCTTGTCAATTTCTACAAAAAAATCCCTACGGGATTTTATCTGTAGATCAGTTTGTGAGAGCTGACATCTTAACAGCATTTAGTTTTCTGACCTATGAACAGAGTATATCGCTACATTTGTTTAGGAGGTACATTTTCTCTCAGTATGTTTTTTAAAATTAATTAATCAGTTTATTTGGTTGTGCCGGGTCTTAGTTGTGGCATGTGGGATCTAGTTCCCTGACCAAAAATTGAATCTAGGCCCCCTATGTTGGGAGCTGGGAATCTTAGCCACTAACCACCAGGGAAGTCCCTCTCAGGATCAGTTTTCAGGATAGAAATCTTTCATATCTTTTGTTGGATTTATTTCTATATATTTCACAGGCTTTGATTGTATTGTGAGTAGTATTTTTTAAATTGTGGTAAAATATACATAACATAAATTTTACTATTGTGTGTGTGTATGCTCGGTCACTCAGTCATGTCTGACTCTTTGCAACCACTTAGACTGTAAGCCTCCCAGGCTTCTCTGTCCATGAAATTTTCCAGGCAAGAATACTGGAGTGGGTTGTCATTTCCTACTCCAGGGGATCTTCCCAACCCAGGGATCAAACCCCTGTCTCTTGTGTTTTCTTCACTGGCAGGTGGATTCTTGACCACTGTGTCACTTGGCCACCCCAAATTTTACTATTAAGTGATGTTAAAAATTTAATTTTTGATTGTTACTTTATAAGAAAAACATAATTGATTTTATATATTGATCTTGTACTCTGCAATCTTGCTAAACTCACTTACTAGTAGGATACCATCAGATTTTCAAATTAGACAGTTGTGTCTGCTAGTAAAGAAAGTTTAATTTTTTTCTTTTCCAACCTGGATGCCTTTTAAAAATATTTTTCTTATCTGATGGCCCTGGTTAGTATCTCCAGTACTATGTTGAAGAGAAGCAGTAAGAGCAGACATCTTCATCTTGTTTCTCATATTAAAGGGAAATCATTTAATCTTTTACCATTAAATATAATGCTAAGTTGTGTCTGACTCTTGCGACCCCATGGACAGTAGTCTGCCAGGCTCCTCCTCCATGGGATTTTCCAAGCAAGAATACTGGAGTGGGTTGCCATTTCCTTTTCCAGGGGATCTTCCTGACCCAAGAATCAAACTTGGGTCTCCTGCATTGCAGGCAGATACTTTACCAACTGAACTACAAGGGAAGCTCTCAAATATAACATTAGCTGTTGTTCTTTGTTTGTTTTTGTTTGTTTGTTTTTTATAAAAACCTTTCATCAGATCAAGGAAGCTACCTTCCATTTCTAGTTTGCTGAGAACTTTGATCAGAAATGGATGTTGGATTTTCTTTTTGAGTTTTCTTTATTTTATTTTTGGTTGTTCTGGGTCTTGGTTGCTGAATAGGCTTTTCTCTAGTTGCGGTGAGTGGGCGCTACTGTCTAGTTATGGTTTGTGGGGTTCTCATTGCGATGGATTCTCTTGTTGAGGAACACGGCTCTAGGGCTCGAGGGCTCAGTAGTTGTGGCTCTCAGGCTCTAGAGCACAGGCTCAGTAGTTATGGCGCATGGACTTAGTTGCCCTGCAGCATGTGAAATCTTCCTGGATCAGGGGTGGATTCCACGTCTCCTACATTGGCAGGCAAATTCTTTACCACTGAGCCACCAAGGAAGTCCTGGATGTTGGATTTTATCCAGTGAGTTTTCAGAGTTGATTGCCTGGTTTTTCTGCTTTTGTTTGCTAATATGATAAATTATACTGACTGATTTTTCCATGTTAAACTAGTTGTATTCTTGGGATAAACCCCACTTGGTCATTTTCTAAATATATGGTTGGATTTTACTTGTTAAAAATTTATTATTTTTATTTTTCTATTAAAATGTTTAAATTGAGATATAGTTGATTTACAGTATTTTTGTTAGTTTCAGGCATACAGCATAGCAATTTTGTATTTTTTTTTTTTTTTTTACAGATTGCTCCATTAAAAGCTTATATTTCATATTTGCTAAAACTTTGTTTCAAACTTGTGGACATTTGTTAGGGGTTTAGGGATATTGGTTTGTCATTTTCTTTTCTTGTTTTATCTTTAATATCAGGATAATGCTGGCCTCATAAAATGAGTTGGGAAGTATTTGTCAATTTTCAGAAGACTTCATACGGAATTGGTGTATTTTTCATTGAATATTTGGTAGAATTCACCAGTAAAGCAATTTGAACCTGTTGTTTTCCTTATGGGAAGGTTTGCTGTTTTCTTCTTTAAACTACAGTATCAATTTCTTTGTTGTTCAGTTATTCAGTCATGTCCGACTCTTTGCAACCCCATGGACTGTGGCACATCAGGCTTCCCTGTTCATCATTAACTTCTGGAGTTTGCTTAAACTCATGTCCATTGCGTCAATGATACCATCCATCCTTCTCATCCTCTGTTGCGCCCCTCTCCTTCTGCCCTCAATCTTTCCCAGCACCAGGGTCTTTTCCAATGAGTCAGCTCTTTGCATCAGGTGGTCAAAATACTGTGTTGGAGCTTCACCTTCAGCATCAGTCCTTCCAGTGGATATTCAGGACTGATTTCCTTTAGAACTGACTGGTTGGATCTCCTTGCAGTCCAAGGGACTCTCAAGAGTCTTCTCCAGCACCACAGTTCGAAAGCGTCAATTCTTCAGTGCTCAGCTTCTTTATGGTTCGAGTTTCATATCTGTACACGACTACTGGAAAAACTGTAGCTTTGGCTATACAGACCTTTGTCAGCAAAGTGATGTCTCTGCTTTTTAATACACTGTCTAGGTTTGTCATAGCTTTTCTTCCAAGGAGCAAGAGTCTTTTAATTTCATGGCTGCAGTCACTGTCCACAGTGATTTTGGAGCCCAAGAAAATAAAGTCTGTCACTTGGTTTCTATTTTTTCCCTATCTATTTGCCATGAAGTGATGGGACCAGATGCGATAATCTTAGTTTTTTGAATGTTGAGTTTTAAACTAGTTTTTTCACTCTCCTCTTTCACCTTTGTCAAGAAGCTCTTTAGTTCCTCTTCACTTTCTGCCATTAGAGTGGTGCCATCTGCATATCTGAGGTTATTGATATTTCTCCTGGAAGGCTTGAATCCAGCTTGAGCTTCATCCAGCCTGGCGTTTCACATAATGTACTCTGCATATAAGTTAAATAAACAGGGTGACAATATACAGCCTTGACATGCTCCTTTCCCAATTTGAAACCTATCTGTTGATCCATGTCTAGTTCTAACTGTTGCTTCTTGACCTGCATACAGGTTTCTCAGGAGGAAGGTGAGGTGGTCTGGTATTCCCGTCTCTTTAAAGATTTCCCACAGTTTGTTGTGATTCACACAGTCAAAGATTTTAGTGTAGTCAATGAAGCACAAAAGTAGATATTTTTCTGGAATTGTCTTGCTTTTCTATGATCCAATGGATGTTGGCAATTTGATCTCTGGTTCCTCTGCCTTTTCTAAATCCAACTTGTACATCTGGAAGTTCTTAGTTACCTGCCTTTTTATTTCTCCACCAGAATGCTTGAGGACATTATCTTACATGATTCCATATTTTTTAGAAAAATATATGTATTTGGCTGTGTTGGGTCTTAGTCATGACACATGGGAGTTCATTGTGCCTTGCACGGTGTTTAGTTGTGGCTAACAGACTCTCTAGTTGTGGCTCAGTAGTTGTGGTGTGCAGGCCTAGTTGTTCTGTGGCATGTGGGATCTTACTTCCCCGACCAGGGATGGAACCTGAATGCCCTGCATTCCAAAGCAGATTGTTAACCATTGGACCACCAGGGAAGTCCCTATATGATTCCATTCCGTAAAGATATAATTCCATATCTTAACACACAGCACAGGAGCTGGCCAAGAGCAGGGATGTAAAAGACAGAAGTCTGCCTTTGTGTGATCTTATACAAATTATTTGACTGATTCAACATTCCAAACTTTAGGTTCCCTTAATATTCTGCAGCCATGCTGCTAGTCTTTCTCTAATCTGGTCTCTGCTTCTTTTTGGATGGTGTTCACTCGTATGTTCTTTTGGACACTGGCAGAGCTGATTTTTGCCAGGTAGCCTAGTGGGTGTATCACATGAGTCCTAGGTGAAAGGGCCAGGTTCTTTTTGCAATAATGATTTAAGGCTTGATATTGATACCATGCAAGAAAACTAACATGGTATCTGCCTTATTATAGGCTCAAATGGCAAACTGCTAGTGAGAGCCAGAAGGAAACCGCTTAGAGAAAAATCACAAGTCTAGGCTACAAACTGTCTTTAGGGAGGGCCCCTTTGGTGAGATTCTGTAGGTGTCTTGGAATGCTGTCTCTTGAGTAGCCAGATAAGAATCTAGGCTTTGAGTTGTCTTTTCTGACTCACTCTGGCAATCAGTCACTCCTTCCTCTGTGCTCCCACCTCATCCCATACATTGCTCTTACCTAGCACTTGTCACGCTGTATTATATTCATTTAATTTCATGTATGTCTCCTTCTCTAGAGAAGAGCCCTTGATGATGGAGATCATTCAGACTGAGCTCTGTATCTTGTAACCAACCAGGGATCTATTAGAGTAGAAGCCAGTGAAAGCTTAGTAAATGAATGAATGGTGATAATAATAGCTAATATTTTTTTTTAAGTACTTACTGTATGCTAGGAACTTCTCATATCTTCACTACACTCTTATGATGTAGGAACTCTGATTCTCACCATTTTATAGGTGACAGAATGAGGTTGAAAAAAGTTTAGTAACTTGTCCATGACCTTACATCTAGTCAGTAGCAGATCTCAAATTCAACCCAAATCACTTGGTTCCAGAGTCCAAATCCTTGACGATGGTGCTAGAGGTGACCAAAAGGTTGACCAAAGACTGACCAAAGGCTGACTTGAGTAACTAAGTAAGTGACTAACAGTTGTGTGAAAAAGAGGCAGAAACGGTACTGGTAACCCTTCTGCCAGACATAGTTCATCTGGATTGTGAGTTTGAAACTACAAAGGTAAGTGAGGGCTCTATCTGGAGGCACCACTGGTCCATCAGGGGAAAAACATTATGATTCAGGAGCTCATTTCTTACTGCTTATTCTTCCTCTGACAAGAAAAAGGATTGGCCAAGGCCAGAGATCTGTTCTGGCATATCCCTGGAAGTTTTACTATAGCTCATGTGCTAGGGAGTAATACTTACTCTTCCATCTGCCTGAAATGCCCTTCCCTCAAGCATCTACATGGCTGAAAGACCAGTGGTTTCCAACTGCACAAGACAATCAACTGGGGTCAACAGGAGAATATAATAGTTGTATTTCTATTACATTTATTTTTATCTCATTCTTTAAGTTTTATATGTTTTTATAATATACCTAATGTCAGTATATATATCTAATTTATAAATATATATTCATATATCATCATGTGTGTGTTTGAATTTTTTTACATGCAGATTATGTCATTTGAAATGTTGGAGACTACTAAGTTAGTCACCTTGTGCATCTCTTTTATGAAGGACTATGTGTTGCTGAAAACTCCAGGGGTTGGCCTTCTCTGATTCTGTGTAATATTGCTTGTCATTTTGCCCAGAGATGTAGTCTTTGATGTCTTTAGGAGCCAAATGGACAGGCTTAAGGGGATGAGAGAATCATGACTTTAGAAGACTGTCTCTTGCTTGCATGTCCTCCTGGGATTTGGTCATGTGAATCACTTGGCATCTCTCTCGGTACTAAGCTCTCCTGGCCAAATTCTGTCTCCTCTTACTGACAGCCACGGCTCTCTGGACTTGGTGTTGCCTTCTTCCTCACTTTGGGCCAGGGATTCTTCCCATTTTCTCTTTTGGAATGAGAAAGCAGAACAAAATTTTTAGCTTTTAGGCACTTGAACCTTAGGAGCAAGGTCCTGATGCCCTGCCTTGACTGAGTGGTGGGATATCATGCTGGGACACAGGGCTGCTCTCTGACAAGGACACAGCTCACTGTGGCTTACTTTGTTCAAACTGTAGTGATTCTGAGTGGGCAACACTGTACTGCAAAGCTTTACCTAGGTAGGGCATCTGCCAGGTAATAGAATAATATGTGGGCGCCAAGCCCAAAAAACAACTGCCTTGAGGTTTGTTCTAACATGTTGGAGTCTTTGTCCTTTTCCACAAAGCTTAGCTCTGTAGAGACTGACTATCCTCCTTGGAGACCTTCTGCCATGTGTTTAGAGCAGTGGTTCTCAGCTGGGGGCAGTTTTATTCCCCAGAGTACATTTGGCGGTATCTGGAGACAGTTTTGATTGTTATGATTGGCAGCATACTACTGGCATCTGGTGGGTAGATGCCAGGGTTGTGAAATGTCGTACAGTGCATAGGGCAGCCCCCTGCAACAAAGAATTAACGTGTCCAAAAGGTCAGTGCTGCAGAGACTGAAAAACCTGGGCCCAGACTGCAGTGTAGGGCACAAGCAGAGGAGTTTCTGCCTGCCAAGGGTCTATGCTCAGGCCTGTATCAGGGTGTCTTCCCTGTAGACAAAAGACTCTTGTGGCACTGCTGGCCTTGGACCTTTCAAGCAACAAGACATGACGTGGCCTTTCTACTCCATACGTCATGCTGGGTGAGGCCAAGCTCCTTTGACAATACAGGCAGGAGTGTGTTCCCTGCACTTTGCATGTTGGCACTTGTCTCTCCACCTCACATCTTGTGCCACTCTGCTAGGTCTTCATTACCTAACACTCTGGATGATAGCAAGTGATCATGTTTACAGTGTATGTGGAGCTATATTCATTTTCAGGAATAAAAGACCAATCCACTCTACTTTCCTAAACATGTCTTTAGTGCCTGTTCTGTCATCCTTCCTTTCCTAAGCCCTATGATTTGAGCATATCTCTTGGAAATTAATCTATCTTCCCTCCAATGTATTTCTAGTCTAGAAATTCAACCAGGCAATGACTAAGCAGTCTCCATCTGAGCCCCCAGGACCTTGTTTTCTAGGATGCAGTTGAGTGTACTAGATCTGCCTCATTTCCTCTCGCAGAACCTTTCCTGTGCCTCTGTGAATGGTCTAAGCTACCTCCAAAGTCTCTTGGCTTTAGAACTTTTCTCCTGAGCCCGAGCAGTTTTTTGGGGACATGGAGAGATTAGAGTATTTTTGTCTTCCACTGTTTTGTTCTTTCTGAGTGTCTGCTTTATACCATGTGCTGGGCTCCACTGTAGAGGAGGAGAAGGATAAAGGGACAGGGTCCAGACTTGTAACTTCTCTAGTTTATATAGAGTGGCAGAAGCAACCTAAGATCTGAGGTGTGCCTACCAGAGGAATACCAGTAGCATCACTGACTCAGTAGACATGAGTTTGAGCAAACTCTCAGAGACAGTGAAGGACAGGGAAGCCTGGAGTGCTGCAATCCATGGGGTCACAAAGAGTCGGACATGACTGAGTGACTGAACAACAATCAGCATTCAAGCGTTTCAGAAGTGAACCTCCACTTGAGCTGTATATTTGTCTGGGAAGATTGTTGTTGCTGTTTGGTGACACACATTCAGAACATTTCTGGAATGCCTCATTTAGGGTAGTTATTCTTTGAGTAAATTCTTATTGATGCCACTGTATAAAAAGCACTATTTTAGAGACAAAGGGGGTAAGCAAAAATGAAGAGGACATGGTCCCTGCCTTCAATTTCTCCTGACCATTAAGGGGAAATTAGAAAGCATTCTCATGCAGGACAGTTTTGGGGAAAGATACAGATCTTAAAAGAGGACAGTAATAAATCTCACCATTTCATTCTGCTTCAAAACTTTTTTGGCTTCTTGCTGCTCACAGCAGTAGTTTTCAAACTTGAGGAATGTACAAATTCCTTTTAAGGGAAATCATTTATCTTGGGCCTGCAAAGCTGGTTTTATTTAATAGCATTCAAATATGTACAAACATAAAATAAAGCTTAAGTTTCTATATAAAATTTGTGTACAAATATAATCAAACAAAAACACACTGATACTTTAAATCAAAGCACATTTCAAATCCAATAAAATGACACATTTTTGCTGAAACCCAACTGCTCCCACCCAAGGTTCTTTAAGTTCAGCATGGCTGTATTACTGGGTACTATATGGTGACTCAGTCCTCCCACTATTTTTCTCTATTCAAGCTCCTATGAAACTTTGTTTTATATAATGCATCATGATTTCATTTGACCTTTACTTGGCTTGAACATATTCCTTGTGCATTAAGTCCCCTTCTATTCCTTTATTGTTGATTCTTGACAAAACATGGAGATAAATTTGTTATCTCTGTGGCTGAATACCACACAACTATTAAAAATATTTTTAAACTATTATTTTTATGGCTTTCCATTTAAAAAAAAATCAC
Organism: Odocoileus virginianus; assembly: GCF_023699985.2. Taxonomy (NCBI): domain Eukaryota; kingdom Metazoa; phylum Chordata; class Mammalia; order Artiodactyla; family Cervidae; genus Odocoileus; species Odocoileus virginianus. The sequence goes on from NC_069683.1 coordinate 30,783,719, forward strand.
AGTCTTATAATATTGAGGAAATGATTAAGTACAGTGGTCCACATATGGTGATGATGTGATTTGCCATATTATGAATGATCACTCAGTAATTGTTTCAGTTAGAATTGACTCCTGTTGTGACAGAAAATCTTTTCAACCTGATATAAGCAAAAGGGGAAATTTATTTTTTGCACGGAACTGAAAAATATACGAATAGGGCTATCTATAGGTATGATCTCATTCAGAGCTCAAGTGGTATCATCTGGATCCATCTCTTGGCTCAGATTTGTATGAAGCTTTCCTGCAGTGTCAGGGAGAATATGTGTGTGTGTGTGTGTATCCTCCATATATATTCTTATATATATTAAAGAATGTTATGTACATATGATGTTTATGACATAATGGCCAGGGCAAGTCATGAAGTCAGACTGCTTGAGTTCAATATTGGCTTTACCAGTTCCTGGCTGGATAATTTTGGGAAAGTTACATAACTTTTTTGTGCCTCAGTTTCTTCATCTATAAAATAGGGATAAAGTGGTATATATCCTTCACATAGTTGTCGAAAAGATTAGTGAGCTAATATATGTGAAGTGCTTAGCACAGAACCTGTTATAAAGTAAGTGCTATGTAAATGATGGATTCTATTAGTATCATTTTATTATTATTATAAAAATATATGATATAGTAATTCAGGATTGTTTTATCCCATATACACCAGGATAGTACAAGAAAAAAATCCATTCCCTATCAGTTCAGTTCAGTTCAGTTCAGTTGCTCAGTCGTGTCTGACTCTTTGTGACCCCATTGACTGCAGCATGCCAGGCTTCCCTGTCCATCACCAACTCCTGGAGCTTGCTCAAACTCATGTCCATTGAGTTGGTGATGCCATCCAACCATCTTATCCTCTGTCGTCCCCTTCTCCTCCAGCCTTCAATCTTTCCCAACATCAGGGTCTTTTCCAAGGAGTCAGTTCTTTGCATCAGGTGGCCAAAGTATTGGAGCTTCAGCTTTAGTATCAGTCCTTCCAGTGAATATTCAGGGTGGATTACCTTTAGGAGTGACTGATTTGATCTCTTTGCAGTCCAAGGGACTCTCAAGAGTCTTCTCCAATACCACAGTTCAAAAGCATCAATTCTTTGGCACTCAGCTTTCTTTGTAGTCCAGCTCTCACATCCATGCATGATAACTGGAAAAACTATAGCTTTTACCAGACGGATCTTTGTCGGCAAAGTAATGTTTCTGCTTTTTAATATACTGTCTAGATTGGTCATTGGTCATAGCTTTTCTTCCAAGGAGCAAGCGCCTTTTAATTTCATGGCCGCAGTCACCATCAGCAGAGATTTTGAAGCCCAAGGAAACAAAAAATACTGTGTGTGTTCCTTTCATAGTTAGGATTTTATGGGAGAAAACACATAGACGTGGTGACTCTTAAGGTCACTGTGACTATGACAGTAAGTTGCAAGCATTGCTTGCATTCTGGAATCATGGCTTTACTTATCTCTTCCTGCAGTATACAACTGGACCGTGGATGAGGTGGTGCAGTGGCTGATCACATATGTGGAGCTGCCTCAGTATGAGGAGACCTTCCGGAAGCTGCAGCTCAGTGGCCATGCCATGCCAAGGTCAGGAAGGGAGTGGGTTTTCTCACTTGGGGTGTAGGGAATGGGCCGTGGTTGGCCTGCCTTCAGGTTGTTCTCATGTGTTAAATGAAGTTTCACTCCTTTCAGGGCAGAATCTGTAGACTTCTCTTCTCACATTTACTGTGCACTTGCTATAAAGCATAAAGGGCACTTCACATCTATTCTCTTATTTAATATTTCTATTAATCCTGGGAAGAGTACTAATGGCTACCATTTATTGAGTACTTAGTACATGCCAGGCACTCTACTCAACACTTTATATACAGTATCATTTAATGCTTACATCAGTCCTGTAAGGTAGGTATTATTGTGTCTAGGTGATAAACCTGGCTAAGTAACTTTTCCAAGGTCACATGGCTAGTTAGAGGCAAAACTGTGATTTGAACCTAGATCTGGGTAGACTTCAAAGCCTGTGCTGCTTCTCTTTTCTTCTGCTGGCACACCACCCCCCCACCCCAGCAGCTGTCTCTTTCATTGTGCCCCGGGGCTCCTTTAACTTCCCCTGAATTACCCATATACAGTTTATCTACTCAAAAAATGGTGCAGAGATGGGGGCCAACTAGCATTGGCCCCAGCCTCCTCTCTGAAATGACTGTTCCAACAACTGTTGTGTCCTAACTCTGCCTCCCTTACAGATAAAGTATGCTAGGACTTGAGGTGGTGTGGGGAGGGGCTAGAGTACTGCTTGGACTTCTTGTTATGTCATCTAGTGCCATATGTCATCCAGTGATTAATCTATTTACTTAGTTATTCAAGCGATATTTACTGGGTACCTGCTCTGTGCCAAGCACTTGTGCTGAGTGCTGGGAATAAAGATGGCAACAAGTTGCCCTTGCCCTCAAAGGGCTTACTGTCTGGTAAGTGCTCATTATGTATAATCTGTCATCTTATTATGTAGGTGCATCTGGTTATGAGCTTCAGCAAAGGGAAAAGGGGAAGGTGAAGCTGTTGGAATGTCCACACATTGCAGCCTCCAGCCATAGAGCTACCAGGCACTGCTGTCCAGGCTTAGCTGAGCTGGCTGGTCCCTCCTCTGCTGCCCGCAGCCTCTTCTTCACGGCTTCTCCCTACTCTGGAGAGAGTAATAATCTTAATGTTTGTACATCCCTTTATAGAGTTTCTTTCCTACCTGTTATTTCAGTTGATTCCCACTATTCTGGGAGGAAGGAATTATTATCCCAACCTTTGGGCAAGCAAACTGAATTTCAAATATTTTATGATTTATCAAAACCTGTAAGTTGCAGAGCTGGGATTTGAACTTAGGTCTGCCTGGTTCTAAATGCCCTGCTTTCTTCACTGCATCTTCTTCTTGCCCCATGTAGTTGAAAATAGGCATCCTGGAAATACTCAGTTTAGTTCTATTTAACAACACTTTACCAAGCATACCCTGTGCCATGCTGTCTCCTGGGCCCTGAGGACAAAGAAACACATCAGACCCCACATTTGCCTTGAGGAACTCCATGTTTAGTGGAAGAGACAGACAATTAAACAGATGATTAACCATGAAGCTCCAGGATTTAGGTTCTTTCTCATGGAAATAGCAGTATTACCTTGTGGATCCCTGACCCACGCCATTTTGAAGAATGGCAATGGCTTGGATTAAACTGAAAAACATAGATGAGGAATCATTTCTCAGGTAGTGAGCTCACTTGGCCATTCTGTGACTAGGATTAGTTCTGAGACCAGACCCAGCCAGGCTGGGCACAGGGGTAGAGGCAGCCAAACTGTGGTACCTCAGTGACAGTAGGATGCCTGGAACCTTCAGAGCAGGGACTGTGGGGTGGAGTGGGGGTGTTTTCCTAGGCCTGTCACTAGGCAGCATGGTGTAATGGGATGAATCTAGCAAATTTGGGTTGAATCCTGCCTTTGTCACTTACTTGTGGTGTGACTTTGGGCAAATTACTTATCATTAAGCCTCAGTTTTCTTATCTGTAAAGTGGAGCTAATAAAAGAACTGGGTTCCTAAAGTGTGGGGACTAAATGAGGTATTGTATGTAAAGTCTCAGAATAGTATGAGATATACAGCTGCTTAATAAATGTTAATTCCTTTCTCATTTCTTGTTGCTTAGAAATTCATAGGTTTCTTTGACAAATAGAGTGTAGGAAAGGTGATACTTAATTTGATCAGTTAGATGAAGGCCAGTACACTTGTTAGAAGTGCTCTAAAGAGAGCCCCAAGAACTCCCAAGTTTGTAGGAAGCATCTGATTTACTTAAGTTTACACAGAAGGAAACTGAGGCCCCAGGGAAGAGATTAAGCAGCATATGTCAGACAAGTGAGTCATTGATGGAGCTGTGACCAGAAGCTGGATCTCCTGACCATCCCCACCCCTACCCCACCCTCACCCACAGCAGGGTATCTCACTGCCTGTTTTATAGATGGGCTTGGTTGCTTCCCAGGACTGGAGAAAGAAGTAACTAAGCCTGCATGCCCAGGCAGGAGTGTAAATAACACACTGATGTCAGAAGCTTCTCTTTATCTAGGGAAACAAAGCTATGAATCAGAAAAGAGCACAAACCATAGTGTAGTAGATCATGCTCACCTGTGGGACCCAGACCAGTGGTTTTTCAACCTTTCATGTCTTATACTCCTCTCCCGTCTATACCCACTAAATTCGAGCAGAAGAGAAACAAAGTCCAGTTTTTCCTATACCATTTCCTTGTTTACAGGTCCTCTCTTATAAAGTTATTATTACAGTATGATTGAGGAACATAAAAAATATAGTAATGTGATTGGGAGTCAATTACTATTACTCAAATACACAATGACAAGGCTAATGCAATGCTCTTTGTCAGCAGGTTTATATTTAATGACAGTTAGGGTCAGGTAAATTCAGAGGCCCTCAGAATCACTGGGTCATGTGGCGTACGTAACATTTTGACCTGGGCTGGACAGGAGGATGCATTTACAGATGGTGGGAGTGTGGAGACAGGTGTTTGGTGGAAAATCCCTGGGAGAAGAAGCACAACAGGAAATTTACAGTTGAGTATGGGAATGGTCACAGATAGTTAATCCTTAGAAAATATGATATTCAGGAGATGATGGACATGGGGAGAAAGGTGAACAAATTCTTGGTGAATGTTATGTGCTGTCTTTACTGCTTGTTGAGATCCACTGGTGTAGACTCCAGATGCTAGAGTGCAGAGGGGAGCAAGCACCAGGAGCTAGAAGTCATGGAAGTGTTCCTGGAGTAGGTGGGTAATCCTACCAGGATCCTTCCTGCTTTGCTAGCAGGGAACTGAGCCCCTACTCTTTGCCCCTACAGGCTCGCTGTAACCAATACCACCATGACAGGGACTGTGTTGAAGATGACAGACCGGAGCCATCGGCAGAAGCTGCAGCTGAAGGCCCTGGACACGGTGCTCTTTGGGCCTCCTCTCTGTGAGTCCTGGGGAGAGGGAAGGCTGCTGATGTGCCATGGACCCCAAAGCTCGGTTGAGGTCCTGGGTCTGCCCCAAAGGGATAAGATGAATGTTCTAGAGAGGTACATTGGAAGGTTAAAGAAGGCATTCTATAAAAGAGGTGGCATGTGACCTCTGCCTTTAAAGATAGGTAGGGCTTTATTCCATGGAGGAGGCAGGAGATGGCAGTCTAGGTGGAGAAGACAACCTGAGTGAGAATACAGACACTAAATATGAATGGTATGCTCGGGGATAACAACCTGAAGGGGGCTGAGTGCTGTCTAGCTCTTCCTGCTGTCACTGTGGATGTTCAGAGGCCATGGACTGATTGCTGAACATTTCATGTCCTTGAACAACCAAACAGGGCTAAGCAGGCTTTCACTGAAGCAACAGAGATACACTTAGACTAGGGCAGGTTGGTCTCTTCAGCCCAGGGTCAGTTGAGGGGATTAGGTGCTTCAGCTCCTGAACATCTGTGAGGTGGGAATGATCAACCTTGCCATCCTTTTTTATTCTAAGTGAACTCAACACAGAGTAGTAAGATTTCTTAGAAAATTCGCCTTGACCAGAAGGCTCTTAGGGCCTACTCTGTGTCCTTTGGGAGCTGTTGGCACCAGCCTGACCCCAGCAGAGGATGCCAGCAGCAGGATACTGTGAAGCCCAACACCAGTCTAGAGAAGCCGCCGGCAGGCAGGGTCAGCGACAGTGTGACATTTCCCTGTCTCTGCATTTGGCTTGACAAGTGCCCAAGCTGATGTCTCAATAGAGGTGGATAGGTGCATACTTTTTTGGTTTAAAAAAGCTTTAATAGACTTTATTTTTATTATTTTTAAGATTTATTTATTTTAGTTTTTGGCCACAGGGCTTGTGGGATCTTAGTTCCCCAACCAGCGATCCAACTCAGGCCCACAGCAGTGAAAACCTGAGTCCTAACCACCAAGAAAATCCCTATTTTTATTTTTAAATTTAAAACATTAAAAAAAAATTTGTTTTCTCTTTTAGCCATGGCATGTGGGATCCTAGTTCCCTTACCTGGGGTTGAACCCATGCCACTGTAGTGGCAGCACAGAGTCTTAACCATTGGAACGCTGGGGAAGTCCCTAGACTATTTTTTTGAGTAGATTTAGGTTCACACCAAAATTGAGTGGAAGGTACAGAGATTTTTCCATATACTTCTGCCCCCATACATGCATAGCCTTCCCCATTAAAAACCACAGTGGTACATTTGTAACAACTGTTGAACCTACACTGACACAGCATTATCCCCCCGAGTCCATAGTTTACATTAAGATTCACTCTTGGTGTTGTGTAGTCTGTGGGTTTGGACAAATGTAAAATGACTTGTATCCACCTGTGTGGTGTCAGACAGAATGGTTTTTCACTGTCCTAAAGATCCTCTGTGGTCCACCTGCAATCACCGATTTTTTTTTTACCTCTCCATAGTTTTGTCTTCTTCAGAAGGTCTATACCTTTTGTAAGTGTGAAACAGAGCAACATGGGAGAAGACCATTTTTATCTGCTTTGTTGCCTTTTTTGGTCCTGTTTTATGTGCTTAGTCACTCAGTCATGTCCAACTCTTTGCGACCCCATGGACTGTAGCCTGCCAGGCCTCTCTGTCTATGAGGATTCTCCAGGCAAGAATACCGGAATGGGTTGCCATGCCCTCCTCCAGGGGATCTTTTCGACCCAGGGATCGAACCCAGCTCTCCTGCATTGCAGGCAGATTCTATACTGTGTAAGCCACCAGGGAAGCCTTTTTGGTCCTAGAACACATTTTTTCTTATCATCATTCATTTATAAGTTTTGAATAAATGACACAATGAAGTTCTACTCTTAATGTGAGGCCCACCCTCTGTACTGAGCAATGGCTTTTTAGTCATCCACCAGCATTTTTAAAGCACCTACTGTGCACCATTAAATGACAGAGTCTCTTCTCTCAAGAAGTTCCATCTAAATGAAGATTGGCATGTCAACAAATTCAGTAAATGGTCAACAGATACAGTGGTAGAACAGTCGTGTAAGTCATTCCATAGTTCAGATGGGAGTACAAAGTAGGGAGGAGTTTTCAGTTGGAGACCAAGAAGTTTTATGGAGAGGATCACTCTTGAGCTGACTCTTGAAAAATGGGAAGTGGCCTTATTAAACTTTCTTTATTAACAGCCTGCCCCCCTCTCTTTATATACACCAGCAAAAATGTTTATACCAGAAGAATCAAACCCAGCAGTGAAAGCTAGGTTATTTTTTCAGAGGCTCTCCCATGTCACCCTGCAGTTAGGGGAGGCCTTTGGCAGCCTGAAATCTTCTTTAGTCTTCTGAGATATACTAATAGACCGTTAACAGAGCTAGTGCTAGCAGTAAAGAACCCACCCGCCATCACAGGAGATGTAAAATGTAAGAGATGTGGGTTTGATCCTTGGGTCAGGAAGATCCCCTGGAAAAGGAAATGTCAACCCACTCCAGTGTTCTTGCCTGGAGAATCCCATGGACAGAGGAGCCCGGGGGGCTACAGTCCATAGGGTTGTAAAGAGTCAGACATGACTGAAGCAACTTAGCACACACATGGTCTGTATCGAAATAGTATTTACCATATCTGAAAGGGTGTGTTAAAAACAGGTTAAAGTAAGTAAGATTTGCAAATGGAAAAATCAGCTAGGTCTAGAGAGCGTGAGAATCAGAATCCTGGGTACATGGTACTGGGTCCCAGAGGTCAGAGCCAGCAAGGGGAACCCCAGTGAATTGGGTTAGGCTGATACCAGGACAGGAGTATCTTCTAGATTCATTTAGCCTCTAGGTTGCCTGTGACCTAATCTAAGGGAGGTCAGAGGTCAGCAGAAAACTGTTTCTGAGGTAGGCAGAGCAAAGGTACTAGAGTTAAGAAGATACTTCACACCCACTAGGATAGCTACAATAAAAGTGAAAAGAGGGAAGAACAGAAAGTAAGTGTTGGCAGGGATGTGGAGAAATTAGAACACTTGTACATTTCTAGTGATAATGAGAAAGGTTCAGCTACTTTAGAAAATAGTCTCATTATTCCTCAATAAGTTAAACATAGTTACCTTATAACTCAGTGATTCCATACCTAGGAATGTACCCCAAAATTGAAAACAGGTACTGAAACAAGTACATATACATAACAGCACTATTCACAATAGCTAAGGTGGAAGCAACCCATGTGTACACTGATGGATGAATGGATAAATAGTCGTAGTGTATAAGCGCAATGAAATATAACTCAGCCATAAAAAGAAGTGAGGTTCTGATTACATGCTACAAGAACATGTATGATTCCATTTATATGCAATATTCAGAATAGATAAATCCATAGGGATCAAATCAAGATTGGTGGCTGGCAGGGGCTAGAGTGAGTGGGAAATGGGAAGTGGCTGGTAATGGATATGGGATTTCTTTTGGGGTAATGATTAAGGTTCTAAAATTAATTGTGCTGATGGTTGCACAACCTTGTGAATACACTAAAATCACTGAATTGTTTTGTTTAAAAGAATGAATTTTAGAGTATGTGGATTATATCTCCCATCATCATCATCATCATCATTATTACAACTTGATTTTTTATAACCTTTAGACTTCCATTTAGAGAACTTCTTATAAATCTAGGGAAGCAGCTTGGTCTCTTTTCAAAATTGCCACTCACTGTGTGACCTTGTGTAGGTTGTTTTTCTCAGTATATATTTGCTGATTTGTATCATGAAACAACTGAACTGAAGGATCCTTATGACGCCTTTCAGCTGTGACGTTCCATGATTTTGGGGAGAAGCCCTTTGGTTGATAAGGATTCTGTGTAAAAGATAGGAGGCCTATTCTTTCCCCCTACTGCCTGTATCCTGTACTTTTAGGACTTCTGTGTTCAGCCCTTGTCTTATCATGTGACCTTTGACAGTTCACTTCTCCTGCCTAGACTTGGTTTCCCTCATCTGTGAAATGGTCTTGGTTATTAAGGCTCTTACTGGCTCTTCATTCAAGAACTCAGATAGAATTGGTGTCCTCCTGGGAGCTAAGATGAATCCAGCAGGTGTCCTGATGGCAGAGATTGTTTTTTATACTTTCCTGCTGATGCTTCTTAAAGAAAAACTTATAAAATTGCCAGCTGGAACCTAAGGAAGATACTAGGAAGCTCTTTGCCAGGAGACTTCTGCAAGAGTGGGCCGCCCCTGGTGGGTGCCTGCAGAGAATCCCTTGACCTGTGTCCCCTAGGTTCTGTTTTACCATTTGCACATGGACTAAAACCCCTAGTCAGTGCTCTTCCCTGACCAGCACCCATGCAGGATTTCGAGTGATGGCCTGTGTTAGTTTGGACCTGGGTTCTGCATCCAGGGTGAGCTGTTAAGGCTGTGGTCTCAGGCCTCCCCACTGGCTTGCGTGAACACCCCCTGAGCACCTGGGCTGGCTTCAGTTGCCAGTTGTGGCTACCTTGCCCAGTCTTAATGAAATCCCACCGCTGGTCTGAGGCTTGAGAAATTGCAAATCACAATTTTGTTTACAGTAGCTGGGGGATCTGCTGAGTGAGTAGATCCATCTGCCTGCAGCAGCCTCAGAGCTTGGGAAGAGGGAAGGAGGATCAGACCGGCTCAGCCTGGAGTCCTGACCGTGGAAGACAGCTCGGCCCTCCCTGCGTGGGCCACAGAGCAGCGCAGGTGTTTCCCGTCTTTTCCACCAGCAGAGCTGGCTCTAGGCTGGCCCAGCTCGGGCTCTCCTGACAGTGCCAGTGGCCAGGTGTCAGGTGTGCTCTGAGACACAGAGGCCCAAAGACAGTGTTCAGTTTGGGATCTCAGCTGATCTCTCATTATGGCAGCAAATGAGTCACTGAGGGAGAAATTGAGGCTCAAATGAGGCGAGTTTTAAACAGCAGAGCCATGACTCAAACCTAGGTTTTTGACTTATATTTCAGCTCTCTTTTCTACTATATTATCCCACCCTCCACTTCTGTGAGAGGAGACAAGATGTAAGATTCCCAGCTCTGAAATCAAACAGACTGGCTCTATCACCCAGTCACTTGGTGACCTTGGGCACATTCCTAAGGTTCTCTGTGTCCCAGTTTCCCCTAAGTGGTAGCTTCTGCTGTTAGTGTGTATCACTGTCTTGGGCTCAGGGCTGGGTGCCCTTTGTGTTGTTAGGAGTACTGAGAAAGGTGCAGAAAGAGGCTGCACAGTAATCATGGGGCTTGGGGGATTTGTGAAGAGGAAAAGACAAAGACTGCACCTTGTCTTCCTTCCACAGCGGCTCAGGTAATAGGGCAAGTCATCAGTGAGCAGGAGGGGCTGCCTGTTTGGCCCAGCCTGCTCTGTTCGTACCTGCTTTCTACTTGTCATGATCCTTCTCTAGGATGCCTTTCCAGCCTCTTATTGGGCATGCTAACCCTTCCCTCTTACTTTCCAATTTCCTCTGGGGATCCACAGTCCTTTGTACCTGCTTTTTTGTTTGTTATTTCAGATTGCCCTCTCTTTTATTGAAAGTATAATTGGTTATACTAGTACGATATTGTGTTAGTTTCAGGGGCACAGAAAAGTAATTGTATCTGCTTTCTGTATAACAATCTGTTTTCCTGTCTGTTACTCTTTAAACTGGAAACTCCTTGAGGGTAGACACAGCTTTGTTCATTGGTCATCGCTACTCAGACTCAGCGTTAAGGCCTAGCAAGGAGGAGGTGCCAGGAGATGAATGCTGGAAATTACACAGAAGGAGGCTGGGCCCCTCCAGAGCTACAGTCTTGGGGGAGGTAGGGGAAGAGTCTGGCTCAGTTTAACTGTGGGGAGAACTGCTCCCTGTGTAGTGTCTGTGCACAGGTGGGGCAGCTAAGGTTATTTTTGGGGGGCTATAACCAGAATAAAGGAGAGCCCAGGAATAGTTTTTGCAGGTTAAACAGACACCTCAGCCTAGAAGGCTGTGTAAATGGTGAAAGAAATTCCTAGCACGTACTGTGGCAGTGAGGGGTGAGTATTTGTATCTGTCAGGCACAGGGGACTGTGGGCAGTAGAGAAGCAGACAGAATACATGGGGAGAGGGTATTCCAGAAAGTGATAATTATTGGAGCCTCACATTCTCACCCTGAAAACTGGCACCCTGAAAATTCTATCACTCCGCACTCTGTTCACATGTCAGCATCTCATTTGTTTACACCCTCCTCCCTTGCCTCAAGCCTGATTGTGTTAACAGTTGACCTCATTTTGCTAAAATCTATTTGTAGCACTCAGGCTGGGAATTTTGCCACCCTCTGGCTCCCCAGGCCCTAACCAGATTCCCCGGGTTAGTTCTGTTCATCTTGCCGGCCATGTCTGCTCTCAGGCAACCTCCGTGGTTTCTCTGTGCTGTGTTCACTGGTGACGGGGGGAGTTTGAGAGCTGAGTTCCGGTAGAGGGTGTGAGGATAGCTCACCAGACTCTTCTTTTCTTTAATTAATTTATTTTAATTGGGGATAATTACTTTACAATATTGTGATGTTTTTGCCGTACATCATCTGAATCAGCCATAGGCATACAAGTGTCCCCTCCTCCTGAACCCCCTCCCACCTCCTTCCCCTCCCCGTCCCTCCAGGTTGTCACCAAGCACCGGCTCCGGGCTCTCTGCATCATACATCAAACTCCCACTTTGCCAGACTCTTCTTGTTCCCGGGAGCTGGTATTTGCCTTCTGTATGCACTTTATATTATACTTCCCCTTTCCTGCTAGAACCTCCCTTTCTTCTTCCTTTTTGCCTCCTTTCCACCTTTGCTAAGTGCCTGGTCTGGTCAGGCTCTATGCTAAGTGTGAGGCTACAGAGGTAGATAAGTCTTGTGCCCTGGTCCTGAGGAACCCACAGTGACTGACATGAAAGCTGAAAGGCATACAGGGCAGTCCTTGAGAAAATACATGTTTTTAGCTGTCCAGTGAGTGGGTTGGTCAGGGAATCCTAGTCCAGAGGAGAAGGAATGGGCAGGTCTCTGTAAATTGTGGTGGCTGGGAAGGTGGTAGGAATCGAAGAATGGGACTCGGGAATGGGACTCGGGTTATGACAGGAAGAAGAACATCATGAATAAGGCACATACAAGATTCTTAGTTTCCCTATTTCTCCTTCTTTTTTCCTGACACAGTAGTTTATAGACTTTTGTATTAGTCAGGGTTCTCCAGAGAAACAGAACCAATAGGATATGTATATAGATATATATATGAGGAGATTTATTATGAAAATGGATTCATGCTATCTTAGAGGCCAAGAAGTCCCACAGTCTTCCATATATAAGCTGGAACCCAGGAAAGGTGGGGGTTGTAATTCAGTCTGAGTCTGCAGGCTGAGGACCAGGGAAGCTGATGGTGTGAGTCCCTGTGAGTCTGAAGACCAAGAGCCGAGAGTGCTGATGGAGGTGGGCAGAGGACAATGGATGTGTAAACTCAAGCTGGAGAGCATATTTGTCCTTCCTCTGCCTTTTGGTTCTGTTCAGACCCTTAATGCATGTAGACAATTGGTTGATGCCCAGTCTCATTAATGAAGATGACCTTCTTAACTGAGTCTACTGATTCAAATATTAATCTCATATGAAGACAACCCCAAAGACACACCCAGAAATAATTCTTTACCATCTATCCAGTCAAGGTGACACATAGAGTTAACCATTAGAACTCAAAATTCTCCAAGCCAGGCTTCAACAGTATGTGAACCGTGAACTTCCAGATGTTCAAGCTGGATTTAGGAAAGGCAGAGGAAGCAGAGATCAAATTGCCAACATTTGTTGGATCATCAAAAAAGCAAGAGAGTTCCAGAAAAATATCTACTTTTGCTTTATTGACTATAACAAAGCCTTTGACTATGTGGACTACAACAAACTCTGGAAAATTCTTAAAGAGATGGGAATACCAGACCACCTGACCTGCCTCTTGAGAAATCTGTATGCAGATCAGGAAGCAACAGTTAGAAGTGGATATGGAACAACAGACTGGTTCCAAATCGGGAAAGGAGTACGTCAAGGCTGTATATTGTCTCCCTGCTTATTTAACTTCTATGCAGAGTACATCATGAGAAACGCTGAGCTGAAAGAAGCACAAGCTGGAATCAAGATTGCCGGGAGAAATATCAATCACCTCAGATATGCAGATGACACCACCCTTATGGCAGAAAGTGAAGAAGAGCTAAAGAGCCTCTTGATGAAAGTGAAAGAGGAGAGTGAAAAAGTTGGCTTAAAACTCAGCATTCAGAAAACTAAGATCATGGCATCTGGTCCCATCACTTCATGGCAAATAGATGCGGAAATAGTGGAAGCAGTGAGAGACTTTATTTTGGGGGGCTCCAAAGTCAGTGCAGATGGTGACTGTAGCCATGAAATTAAAAGACGCTTGCTCCTTGGAAGAAAAGTTATGAACAACCTAGATAGCATATTAAAAAGCAGAGACATTATTTTGCTAACAAAGGTCCATCTAGTCAAAGCTGTGGTTTTTCCAGTAGTCATATATGGATGTGAGAGTTGGACTATAAAGAAAGCTGAGTGCCAAAGAATTGATGCTTTTGAACTGTGGTATTGGAGAAGACTCTTGGGAGTCCCTTGAACTGCAAGGAGATCCAATGAGTCCATCCTAAAGGAAGTCAGTCCTGAATATTCATTGGAAGGACTGATGCTGAAGCTCCAATACTTTGGCTACCTGATGTGAAGAACTGAGTCATTTGAAAAGACCTTAATGTTGGGAAAGATTGACGGCAGGAGGAGAAGGGGACAACTGAGGATGAGATGGTTGGATGGCATCACTGACTCAATGGACATGAGTCTGAGTAAACTCTGGGAGTTGGCGATGGACAGGGAGGCCTGGTATGCTGCAGTCCATGGGGTCACAAAGAGTTGGACACTACTGAATGACTGAACTGAACTGAACTAGGACTGTGGATCCCACTGAAGGGAACTGACAATTCTCGCATCTATTTCTCTGAACACCTCAAAGTACTTTCATTTACAGCTAGGCATTTAATCTTTTAGCAATTCTGTGATAATGCATTTAACAGTGGAGGAAGCTGAGACCGAGATGGGGGAAGTGAATTTCATAACAAATTGGGGCAAAGGCAAGGATAGAACTCAAACTTCCTAATACTTCGTGCAAGATGCTTCCTTTGTTGAAATAAGAATTTCTCTACATGAGACCTTATGTTTAACCTCAAAGGCCTGGCCATTCAGCCTTTGGATCTTCACTCTCTGATGGCAGTGCCACAGTCAGTTCCCAGCGGGTTGAGGGGGGAACCTTAGGCCGTGGAATTCTTATAGTTGCACTCGGGGTAGATCAGGGGATATAGGCATCCCCTGGTGAGACCTGTTTGCATGTAATAAAGCAGAAACAATACCTGCTGCATGAGTATGAGAAAGTGGGGTGTAGTAGAAAGACCATGCAGTCAAACAAATCTGGATTTGAATTCCAGCTCTGTCAATTTTCATGGACTCTGACAAGTCAGTGCCTCTATGGAACCTCACTTTTCTGGTCTACAACATGGGAATACTCTACTGTATAGATTAGTTGTGAGAATTTGAAATGTTAATGTAAATACCTGATATATTTTATGTTTTGTCTATTTCCCCCCCTTTTTTTTAGTGGTTTTTGCCATACATTGACATGAATCAGCCATGGATTTACATGTATTCCCCATCCCGATCCCCCCTCCCACCTCCCTCTCCACCCAATTCCCTTCTTTTTTTAAAATAAAAAAAAATTCCTTCTTATGTGGATTAAAGACAGGGAAATATCACACTTAAGGCTTTTTCAGTGAAGATTAAACCCCATAAATATTTATTGAGTGACTTCTATGTGTGGTCAGTGCTGTGGTTGGCACTGGCCTACAGAGAAGTGATGATCGGTAGGGGCCACAGAATAAATCAACCAGATTAGACTCATTTTCTTCCCACTAAGCTTGGTAGCCCACAGGCTGTTGACAGATAGCATGTCTGAGTTTCAGCTATGCAACTGACAAGGCAGAAGGATATAGGGGATGAATGCTTATGTATTTTAAATGGAGTCAAAACTCACTAAAGAGATCCAGAGGGTACTGATAGGTGGAACAGTGTTACCTTAGAAGAGGGGGTGATGGATAGATCCTATCCTTGTCCCTGGTAATTCAATATTTTTATTCATGAGCTGGATGAGACCATGAAGCTGGAAAAAAAATAGGATCGTGTTTCAAATTAATCTGGACAGGGTAGAATAAGGAACTGAGCAGAATTGATTGGCGCCTGATCTGTATGCCCACCTCAAGGGCTTTGAAGTGTTGGAGGCAATAGGGGGAGGGTGCTAGTCCGATGAAGAATTGTTGGAACGTAGTACCTTTGACTTTGGATAGGAATGTTGGGGATGTTGGAGGTGAGAAACCCTGGGAATCCAAGATGAAAAGTCCTTAATAAAGAGGGGAGACAAAGAGTACCCTAGCCTGTGGTGGAGGCTGGATAGGAGGTAGGTGTGTTTCAGAAAGGAAGGCAACTCACTATACTGCAGAGATATTGCTTCTTGTGATCTAAGGACAGGGGAGTGGAGATGTGAGCATGGCTGCAAGTGTAGACCTGCCAGGAAGCTGGAGGGTGGCTGCTGGAGGGTCCTCAGTTGCTCTGTGAAGGTGCTAGTCGCTCAGTCATGTCCAACTCTTTGCGACCTCTTGGACTATAGCCCACCAGTCTCCTCTGTCCATGGGATTCTCCCGGCAAGAATCCTAGAGTGGGTTGTCATTCCCTTCTGCAGGGAATCTTCTTGACCCAGGGATTGAACCTCGTCTCCTGCATTGCAGGCAGATTCTTTACCATCTGAGCCACCAAGGAAGCCACCAGTTCCTCTGTGTAGTCTGGCATAGACATGTGACGGACATGGCTACACCTTGGACCTAGTAACTCCCCTCTCGTGGATGGAAATAGCATGTGCTAATCTGTCCTTGATTTCACACCATCCCCGTGTCCTATTGCTCAGCCTTTCAATGAGGAGCTGTGAATATAACCCTTTTTGTCAAAGTGGGCATCAGCTTCATGAGGTAGAATTTCAGCCATGTGTGTCTTTTCCTGCTGTCTGTCTAGACCCTGCCCTAACTTGGTGGCTCTGCTGGGTCCTTTTGGGTCCCCCTCAGCCCCTTACTGGGCAGTGAGATCCTGTCAGTACCCCCACCCCTTCCGCAACACCAGGTGACCCACTGTGCACAGAGGTCATTACCTCTTTCCCCTTGTCTGGGGCTTTCCTTAGCCATTGCTGCTCTATTTCTAGTGGAGTACAATGCAGGCAGGGCATACAATAGCAGCCTCTCTACCTCCTGGTATCTCTTTCAGTCTTCTGTGCTGTGGCCCAGAGCCTAGGTCTGGCACACTGGGGACCAGTCTCAGGCTCCAGGACTACCCCTCTTCTGGTCAGCTCAGTTCTTGGGACATGGCGTTTGTTCTTATCTTCTGATGTTATTCCTTGTTTAGCTTTTCAGTTTTGCTCTCTCCAGAGCAAAGCATTGCTTTGAACCTCAGCTGGTGGACAGGGCCGTGGCACTTCACCAATAGCTCCCAGGTGTTCTCTGGAGGTAGACCTGTCTCTCTGTTCCCGGACATCCTGATGCTACTCCCGTTCTACCTGGTCTCTGGTTGAACCACAGCCTAGATAGAAATGCTCTCTGTAGATGAGACTTGCAGACCTCTATATGATCTAGTCTTTGTACCTTGCACCTAGAATAGCCTCATGGTCTGGGAGGCCCAGGTCCTGCAGTAACCTCAGCCCCACAGCCAATCCTCAGGCTCTAGTGACTTTGCTTGTACCCTTACCCACCACCCCCCTTCTGCCTACTGTAGTATTCTAGTGTTTCTTACCCTGTAGGGTAGAAGCCTCTGCATCTGGGCACATGGGCCCACCACAGCCCAGAATGGCTGGGATGTACTGTGAAGGCACTAGTTCTCTTCACTGCACGTTAGGGAAGTGTGATCCAGTGAGCTTCCTGTATTGCTCTAAGGCCTCTCATCCTTTCCAAACTAGGCCTTGACTTAGCAGAGAAATAAGCAGAGTGTGGCAAGTGTGTGTCTAAGAAGAGAAACCAATTCCTCCTGAGTGGGAAGGCTTTATGGAGGAGGGGGCACACAGAGTGTGCGAGGCTGAGCAGGCAGTGGGCACCCTGACTCACTGTGCCCTTCCTCTCTGGCAGTGACCCGCCATAACCACCTCAAGGACTTCATGCTGGTGGTGTCTATCGTTATTGGTGTGGGTGGCTGCTGGTTTGCCTATATCCAGAACCGTTACTCCAAGGAGCACATGAAGAAGATGATGAAGGACCTGGAGGGCTTACACCGAGCTGAGCAGAGTCTGCATGACCTTCAGGAAAGGTAAGGCCCTGTCCCTTCCCCTGACCCTGGTGCTGCCAGCTCTTGGGAGCCTCCAGTTTCCACCTGAGAGGTGGGCTGCCTGGCTCCCAAGACCCTGCTGACATGGTGGTCCAGGCTGTGTCATCCTCCCAAACCTGCATCGGAGCCTAGGTTCCTGCCATTCCAGTCACACAGGTAAGTCTTCCTCCCCAGAGCAGAAGCTTATTTCTATCCTTTCTCCCCGGAGCTTCAGAGGGAGAAGTGTGGAACTGCTGGAAGGTCTTGAGCTTCCCTGGTTGGATGGCTTGTGTGGGGTCATTCCATCCTCCATCCTACCTCTTGAGTGCTTCCCTTTCCATAGAAGTAGACGTAATTAACTGTCCTTCCCTGTTTCCCAAAGAAACCTCACAAACCTGTCTTCCTGTCTTGTATGGCATCTGAATCTCATGAGTACTCACTTGTATGTGTGCTGTGCTCAGTCTGACTCTTCGCAGCCCATGGACTGTAACCTGCCAGACTCCTCTCTGCCCATGGAATCTTCCAGGCAAGAATTCTGGAATGGGGTGCCATTTGCTACTCCAGGGGATCTTCCCAGCCCAGGGATTGAACCCATGTCTCTTGCATCTCCTGTGTTGGCAGGCGGATTCTTTACCACTAGCACCACCTGGGAAGCACCCACTGTTGTATGACTGGGTAAATCCCTTTCCTTTCTGGAACATATTTCCTCATTAGTAATGTAAAGGAGTTGAACTAGGAGCAGACCAGGACATTTTAGCTCTGATAGTCTGAGGTTCTGTTTGAATAAAGCATGGCTTAGAAACTATTGTAGAAGATCTAGCTATGAAGGGAAGGTGACAGTCAGCCAGCCGACCTAAGTACTTTTTGACTTCTAGGAACCAGGTCTGTGTGAGGAATTGGAAGGAAGTCACTGCTCCTGGGCCACAGAGCACACACTTAAGAAGGAGCAGTGACTCAGTGCCAGCCTGTGGCAAGAGAGCTCCAAGGACTGGAACGGCACAGAGGCAGGAGACAAGTGGATATGGAGTCTGAGGAGGTGGCCTTGAAAGATGGGTAGGAAAGATTAACCTGGTAGTCGTCGTTGAGTGTATAGAGTGAGGCCAGATCCCTGGTACCTTCGGACTCACATGGAAAAGTTAGTAGGATGCAAAAGGCAATAGAGAATCAATGTGGGTATTTGACTTTTTTGCTTTGTTTTGGTTTTGAGAAAAGGAGAGGCCAGCTTCAGGAGTGTTTGTCAGAAAATGATTCTGACAGCCTAGGGACTCCTGTTGGGACGTCTTTGCAGGAATCCACGTAAAAGGAAGTGAAGTCTGTCTCTTTTCTGTTATTTTTAAATGATAGATACTATTTTCTTTGGAGGGATGGGGAAATGGTTTCTTCAGAACTGGATATTGTTAAGTACATTTAAGCATTATTGTTTGTAATCACCACAACCCTCTTAAGTAGGTATTATTATTCCAATTTTAGAGTTGAAGAAATGAAGCCTCGGAGAGGGTGAATGTCAGTAAGTAGTAAGTTAGGAATTTCTTTAACTACAGGGTGCTGCCTCAGTAAAGGCAGCCCTAGCAGATTCATTTCCATGGGCTTTTAGGAAGCAAGAGGAGTTTTATCTTTGAGCTGATTCCTGGCTACTTTGCTGGGCCCCTTGTTCCTGGGCCCTTTTCCAACTGGGGGCTAAATGCTGCTATGTGGGCAGTCCCCATTCTTCATTTGTCTGAAAAACATGTACTGTTTTCATTCCAAAGGCAAAGAATCTAGGCAGGAGGCATTCCAAGTTTGGGGATAAAACTAAACTCCCAGCCCTCCCTGCTCCCCAAGGCCTCCAGAGCTAATTGGCTACTGTGGCACTTTGAGAAATGAATGCACACCCCTCCCAACCTGAGACAGGCTCACACCTGTGCACACACATATCCTGCTCTGACACAAGGGCCCACGTGCCTCTTTGTGCCTCCTTACTTTGGCAGACCTCACTGCCAGTCACCAAAGAGCTTTTTCCAGAGTTCCTGATGCTTTAGGTGAATAAATGTAATGCTACATGTGCATTCCAGTTAGGATTTCACTGGGTTTCAAGATAATTCTTTAAGGCAGGCAGGAATTTTGAGTCCCACTTAAAAAGGAAGAAACAGACCTGGTCCAAGGAACAGACTTGTCCACAGTCACACAGCTGCGTAGAGCCGAGCTGTGGTCAGACTGCCTGCTTTCCTTACTTGTGATGGTAACTGATTGCTGCCTTCAAGATGCTCAGTCTTCTGTGAAGGAGATGGGGTGGGCCCAGGCTTGATTGTACATTTATTAGCTCATTTCTTCACCCAGTAGTATTTATCGATCTTCATCTCTATTACATCCAAAGTGGATCAGTTTTGATTCTACTTTAAAAGAACTCCCTATTGTATGAAGAAGACAGGCATATCATAGACTTTTCAGAAGAGGCTGCTTTCAGAGAGGATAATGTTTCAGTGAAGAACTGAATCCCTAATTTCAAGCAGTTGAGTCATGGGAGAGTGCAATAAAGGAGGATGCTCAGGGCAAGGAGATTGTGCTGGAAATGGCGCCCCGCCTTGATTTTAGCTGTGCACATAGCGCCACCTGCTGAGTGCCTTGAGGTTCAATTCCTTTTCACTCCAGGGACAAAGTACACAGAAGGCTGCAATTTGTCAGCAGAAAGCTTGCAGCTTAGGCATTTTTCCTCTCCTCCTTACTTGTCTCCACATCTTTTGAGGCTTTAGTCATTGAAAAATCTGGACTTGGGATTTTTTTGAGGTTCAGTTCTGTTTCTGCCTCTTCGTTTACCTGCTTAATTAACTCAGTGGTCAGTGCTCTTTTCTGTGGTCCCTATGTGTTCTGCAGCCTGTCCTCCCCCGTCTGTACCTCAAGTCTAAGCCATGTATCACATGTTTCCTTCCTCTTCCTTTCCCCTCTTATCCTGTAACATAGTGCTTCCTACTAAAGGAGGAAGACTGGACAGTAGCTAAGTCGTTTCCCTCTTCCAGAGGGATCAGCTAATGCTTATTCTTTCTTCTGGGTCTAACCCAGGCCTCACCTTCCCCTACTTCTTTCAGGCAGAGTTGATCACCCCATCCTTTGGGCCTACCCAACACTTTATTTCTGTATTATAGAACTTATCACACTGTGTGCACCTATCTGTTTACTTGTCTATATTGGACTAGGCCATGAGCACCTCAGTGGCAGGGACAGTCTTCTCACTCATCTCCATATATCTAGGAGTCACACAGGGCTTGGCATTTAGTAGACACCTTAAAGTACTAGGTGAAGGAATAGGTAAATGAATGAATGAATAAACATAGATGTGTAGTGCAAAGAAAGGGAAGAAGGAAGGAAGCTTAGCTGGATGGATGAAGGATTTTGTCAGTAAACAGAGGGAATGTGTGGGTGGGTCCAAGGGCATATTTTCATTATAAGTGATGTCCTTGAGAAGGAGTGTGTTTAGGAAGGGAACTTAAGGTTGGGCATGAGGGGCTCCCCCAAATCCTGCCCAGCTCCTTTGGCATGAATTTCATGTTTCTGTGCTTTTGGGATTTAGGTATTCAGGAGTCCAAGAGGTACAGCTCAATAGTTCCCTTCTCACCTTCCTTAAATCTCCCCATGACCATCACCCCCAGCATATTTCACCATCAGGCTTTCCCTGGGTCTTTGGTCTAGGTTGCAGGGTATTCTACATTGATTGCACCTTCCAGATACCTTGGTATAAAGGTACTAACTGTTCAATTTGAACACATAAAGATTAGAATTCTGGTCTCAATTCTGTCTGCCGTTTGTTCCCTTTCCTAAGCCTTTGTGTCCATACCTGTCCCAGGCTGATAATTGTACAATTTATCATTATCTGCAGGGAGGACAAATGTGGAAGACCTTGTAAACTAGTAGTTGTTATGATCTGAGTATGTGAGACATCTTGTTGTTGTTCAATCAGTAAGTTGTGTCTGACTCTTTGCGACCCCATGGAATGCAGCACACCAGGCTCTCTTGTCCTTCACTGTCTCCCCGACACCTTAGAAGGAAGGATTCAGATACCCTGGAACCTTGGCTTCACAGCCTTTGTTACTGGAAGCAGAATGATGGTCCAAATAAGTAGGGTAATGGCATGATTTCTGTTGGTCCTGAGCTGCCTCATCTGGGCCAAGCAGGTGGCAGAGTAGGGAGAACATATTCTGAGTGCTGGAGGCTTCATCTTCCTCTTGGATGCCGTGCCTCGGGGCAAGTTGGCTGGCACTGCCTTGCCTGGCCTTCTCCAGCTCCCGGCATTGTCTGCAGGCTGCACAAAGCCCAGGAGGAGCACCGCACGGTGGAGGTGGAAAAGGTGCACCTGGAGAAGAAGCTGCGTGACGAGATCAACCTTGCCAAGCAGGAAGCGCAGAGGCTGAAGGAGCTGCGGGAGGGAACGGAGAATGAGCGGAGCCGTCAGAAATATGCCGAGGAGGAGTTGGAGCAGGTAGGAGCGTCTACAAATTCCTGGACATCCCGAGGGGCTGGGGTCAAAGGGCAGGAGCCAAAGGTCTGGCCAAGAGTAGTGGGAAAGTTGCAAAAATGATCACTGCGGTTGTGAAAGCACAGCTAATAACAGGTGATCAGTTATTCTGTCCCTTTCTAGTTGAGGTATTAACATAATCAGATCGTAAGCATACAGCTGGCATGCTGTACATACGCAGGTACCTGTGTAACCACCATCCACATCAAGGTACAGGATCTCCTAAGCACTCAGAGGGCTCACTTCTGCTTCCCCTTTCTCCCTGTCAATGCTCCACCCAAAAGGCAGCTACAGTCGTAACCTCTAGACCAGATTAGTTTCACCTGATTTTTAACATCATGTAAATAGCATTATACAGTATGTATTCTTTTGTGTTTGGTTTCTTTCATTGAACATTATGTCTGTGAGAGGCAACCATGTTATTGCATGTAGTGATAATGAGTTTATTTCTATTGCTGAGTGTTAATCCATTGTATGGATATACTATAAATTATTTATCCATTCTCCTATTGATAGACTTTTGGGTTGTTTGCAAGTTTGTTTTTTTTTTTCAAACTTCTTTGTGGGCATCACTTATTTCTTTTGGATATGTAACAGGGATTCATATATTTAGTTTTAAGAAATTGGCGATTTTCCAAAATGATTGTACCAACCTGTACTGCCACTAGTGATAATATGAGAGTTCTAGTTGAGCTACAGCCTCAGTATTTTTAGGCATTTTCATTTTATACATTATGATATGGATGTAATGGTATCTTATTGTGATTTTAATTTTAATTTTCCTATTAACCAGTAATACTGAATACCTTTTCATAAATTTATTGATGACTTTATTTGGGAATCTTCTAATTTAAAAAAATTGGGATTCAGTAAAAAAAAGTTAAAAACATTTCCTAACTTCCACTGTGATTTCTTTTTGACCCATGGTTATTTAAAAGTGTGTTGCCTAATTGTCAAACACTTGGGGACTTTTCTGTTTATCTTTCTCATTGATTTCCAGTTTAACTTTGCTGTGTTCAAAGAACATGTGCTTGACCACAGGTTCTAGTCCTTTCAAATATGTTGAAACTTGGATGATGTAAGCAGACTACAGAAAACAACTAAAAGGCAAAGAATGTCAGACTGGATAAAAAACAAAACCCATCTATATGCTGTTTACAACAGACATGCTTTAGAAATAAGGATACAAAATGGTTAAAAGTAAAAATATGAGAAAAGATATTAATATATGATAAACACTAAGGAAAATGAAGCAGGGGTAGCTATGTTAATGTCAGACAAAATAGACTTAGAGAAAAAAGTTTTACTAGAGACAAAAATGGACGTTTCATATAAGATAAATGTGTGAATTAAACAGTAATATATAACAACCTTTAATTTGGATACACCTAATAATATAGTTTAAAATATATGTGTGTGTATATGTGTGTGTGTGTGTGTGTGTGTGTGTGTGTATAAAGCAAAAATTTAAAAAAACTAAAAGGATAATAGACAAATTCATAATCAAAGTTAGAGATTTTTAGCATCCCTCTCCCAAAAATAAGCAGCCAAAAGTATCAGTGAGGATATAAAAATTTAAACATGATTGATCAGTGTGACCTCATCGCTGCATACGGAGCATTTACCCAGCAACTGCAGAAGACACATTCACTGTGGTGTTTGCATGTTGCTTCTGCTCCAGTCTCGCCTCTCCCTCTGGGTATCCAGTATTTATGTTGGACCTTTTAACTCTATTCCACGTGTCTCTTATGCTTAGTTCTGTTCTTTTTTTCCTCCCTCTGTGCTTTGGTTTGGTTATTTTATATTAATCTGTCTTTGAGTTCCCTAATCCTATATTTTGCCAAGAACATTGTGGTATTTAGCTCATCCAGTGGAATCCTACTCTCAGATAATGTATTTTTCTAGAATGCCCATTTTATTCTTTTATTGATTTTGTTCCCTGTCCAGAATTTTCCCATATTTTTCTTAACATTTTAGTCATAGTTGTCTTAAAGTCCTTGACAGGTAACTCTTCACATCTGGATCATTTGTGGGACTGCTTGTTTTTCTTCTTGATTATTACTTCTATTTGCCTGCCTCTCTTCATGTCTAGTAATTTAGTAAATGCTGGATAGTGTGCATAAAGAATAATAGAGGCCACAGATGATTTTCATCTTCTATCAGATATAGGGTTTAGTTAGGTATGTTGGGTGAGGATCTGGTCATCTCAAGCCAATGAGAGACTGAAATGTGTTGGAACTGGGTTATAGTTTAGTAAGAGTTGGTCCAAGCCTCATTTGTCCCTGTTTCTCAGCATTCTGCTTCCTGACTTTTTATTGAGATCTGGTGAATTTATTTCTCCCCAGTCCTGAATGACTATGAGATTCATTTCTGCCCCTTGGACATTTTTAAGTTAGCTCTTTGGCCTCCTACTCCTCATAACTTTAAAGTTTTGCAGCTCTCTTGAGGAGAAGACTGACTGTGTGCTTGAGGCAGATCCCTTCTTTCTTGCAATGCCTTGTCTCCTAAGCATTGTGACATTATGGGAGATTTTATTCCACTCTTTGGCCTATTCTCTTGCACAGCCCCAGACTGCAGTAAATGCTCAATAAAGAAAATGGATGTGTCTGTCTCTCTCTCTCTACCTGTGATCCCCCTGTTCCCTGTTTTGTAATTGTTCCTCTCATTACACAGTTTTTGAGCCTGTTTGACCAGCCCTTCCATGTGCCTCCACAACTGTCTTACTTCCTTCTGCTTGCTCTCTCTTCTCTCTCCATTCTCCCCTTAGCTGATCCCAGTCCTTCAACTGCTTTTAATGTGGAACTTGATTCTACATTTCCAGGCTCAGTGTGTTAGTCGCTAAGGTGTCTGTTCCTCATTTTAAATCTGTAAAGCCAGGAGTGGGCTGTTTTCTAGTTTCCTTTTCAAAGAACAAAAATCCAGTGAAGCTTGGTCCTCTCACGGGCTCTCAGAGGAATGAAGGTGTTTTGTCCTTAGCTAAGGCCCTCCTGGTCTATATTAGGCTCAGGGGAGGACCCCAGACTTGCTGTGGGATGCTTCCCCATGGGCTAAAGTTGGACATTAGACTGCTCTCAATCCCCTTTCTCTGGAATTCTGAACAGTGAAAAGTCAGTGTTCAGATGGGGGAGCTGGGGATTGTTTATACTGGTAGCCTGGGTGAGATAGAAGGAATTTAGCATATATAATGGGTTATGTATATACAATACTTTCCAGACCTTTCATATTTAAGTGCTTTGTGGCCATCTGCTTCATTTTATGCTCCTTGCTTAGAAGTCAGTGAGGAGATGTCTGCTTATACATTGGTCCTTTCTTGGCCTCTGTTGGCAATACCCATGTTAGGTGTAAGCTTGCTTGTTTTCTTGCCTGTAGAGAGTGCCCATTACAGCCTACCCACCCTGATCAATGAGGGAATCACAAAGTCTCTGGGCTAGAAGAGCCTTTGGAGAGTATTCAGGCCAGTTGCCCCCTGGAGTAGCAATCATTTTGAAGGTCTTTCTGACATGAGCTCTTTCCATACCTCTCAGGATAGGGAGCTCACTCTTTCCTGAGATCATCACTTTGCTTACAGTTTGGATTTGCCTGGGACAAGGCCTTACACCAAGCGAGAGCTGCTTT
The DNA here is from genome assembly GCF_023699985.2 of Odocoileus virginianus. Taxonomy (NCBI): domain Eukaryota; kingdom Metazoa; phylum Chordata; class Mammalia; order Artiodactyla; family Cervidae; genus Odocoileus; species Odocoileus virginianus. Next base: position 30,809,129 of record NC_069683.1, read on the forward strand.
AGGAAGCACATGGTCACACAGCCAGTTGAGTGACAGACCAGGGACCAGGTCAGATTTCCAGACTCCCACCCAAGTGCTTTTCTTGCCACATTGTGAGGGCTTGGGTCCAAGAATAGACCCCAGCTCTCAGAAAGAAGAGGATTCACTGAGATAACCTGTACCTCATGAGAGCAGGGAAAATTGCTGAGATTGGCTGTATGACCAGGAGAAGTGACTAACATGTGAGAAAAGAATCCTCTAGTCTGGCAGCAAAAAATAAATAAGTAAATAAAAGAAAGAAAAAAAAGTCTCCATTTGACTTCTGGTTGACACTACTAAATATGTTGATCTTGAGTAGGTTACTTTCCTTCTGCAAGCTTGGTTTCTTATATATAAAATACAGAAAATAATCCTTGCCCTTTCTCCCTCTTGTGAGAGTGGTGAAGCTCAGATGAGATGGAAGAAAAGAAGGCTGATGTATTATATGGAGGCATTGGAGAAGGCCTTGCTAATAGTAAGGTCTCATATCCTCTTGGCTCACAGGTACGGGAGGCCTTGAGGAAAGCAGAGAAGGAGCTGGAATCGCATAGCTCATGGTATGCTCCAGAGGCCCTTCAGAAGTGGCTGCAGCTGACCCATGAGGTGGAGGTGCAGTACTACAACATCAAGAAGCAAAATGCCGAGAAGCAGCTGCTGGTGGCCAAGGAGGGGGTGAGACGTGCCCTCTTGCTGCACTCTTCTCTTCTCCTTGCCTCACCCCCTTCACTTGCCCTTTTTCCTCTTCTCTGCCTCTCTATATCCCTCTGTTGGACAAAGAGACATTCTGGTGTTGGGTTTTGTTTCTTTTCCTGATGCACAGTTTCTAATAATGTCCTCAAGCTTCTGGAGAAGGGAACAAGGGTGCAGGGCTACTCCCACCTGCCTTCTGGGAAAGATGAAGTGGAGGCAGGTAGACGGAAGTCTCTGCCAGCCCAGACTGACACAGGGACAGACTCCTCCTAGAGTCAGGATCCCTTGGCTCTTCTCATTGCTTGTTTTCTTTCTTTCCCTACTCTTTCCTCTCCCATTGGCTTCCATTTTTCTTTCCCATATTCTCTTTTTCTCATGCCGCCTAAACTATGCTAGCAGGAGGGGGAGCCAGCCACAAAATAATGTTTTTCATTTTTCCAACCTCTACTCCCTGCTCTTTTTAAGCTGAGGGCCTCATCTTTGCAGGCTGAGAAGATAAAAAAGAAGAGAAACACACTCTTTGGCACCTTCCACGTGGCCCACAGCTCTTCCCTGGATGATGTGGATCACAAAATCTTAACAGCTAAGTAAGTCACACCTGCTGCCCAGCTCTGGCGATGTCCATCCCATCCTCAGAGTTGGAGGGTGTCCAGGGCCTCCAGTCCCGATTCTGTTTCTTCACTGGAAGAGGTACAGCTCTGGTCTCCTGCCTCAGCCCTTAACTACCTCCCACACTGCTCTTAAGTCTATGATTTAAGTGTGCTTCTTACATACACATACCACCCCGCCGCCCCCCTCCTCTGACCCTGCCCCTGCAACTTGTTCCTCTGAGAAGATGACTCCTTTCTCCTGGGGCTTAGGCCCAGCCCATGCCTTCCATTTTCTTTCTTCTCTCTTCAGGCAAGCTCTGAGCGAGGTGACAGCAGCACTGAGGGAGCGTCTGCACCGCTGGCAACAGATTGAGATCCTCTGTGGCTTCCAGATTGTCAATAACCCTGGCATCCATTCCCTGGTGGCTGCCCTCAACATAGACCCCAGCTGGATGGGTAGTACGCGCCCCAACCCCGCCCACTTCATCATGACCGACGACGTGGATGACATGGATGAGGAGATTGTATCACCCTTGTCCATGCAGTGTAGGTGACCTCTTGGATAGGGATGAGGGAAGGGGGCTTTGATGTGCAGATTGAGAAGTCTGCTGGTCTCTGCCGTGCTTAAGCCAGATATGCGGCAGAAGCCAAGATGGTTTAACTCATTACCTTTGTTCATAAAGCACAACCTGCATCAAGGTATTCCTTTATAGTTGTCCTGTTAGTGGTTTTCCCTTGCTATATGCTCCATCTGCCCTATGGGTCTATTGTGTTAAGTGTGTCTCCCTCACTCTTTGTGTTTTTTTAATCCTTTTATTCTCCTTCCCTCCCTTCCGTTCCTATCTACCTTTATAAAAATAATCTCCTTTAGTGATTCATAACATAAAAATGGCATTCATTTTGACTGTTGCTTTTACTTGTTTTAATTTTATATTCCTAATTTTTAATTGCTAAGTAGATAAACAATGTCTCTTTCTGTTTTTTCACGTGAGGGCCCCAGAAGCAATAGTCCCTTATGGTGATAAAGCCCCAAATCCTCCAAGCTAGAAAGACATTCTTGTCCAGGAGGGATCTCCTGCATAAGCATGTCTGGCTTTCCACCTGAACTCGGCCATCCCCGCCCCCCCCCCCCCCCCCCCCCGGCCCCCGCCCCCGGTCCTGGGTCTTCCCTTTCCCCGTTCTTTCTGCGAGTGGTGAGAGCTGAGTAGAGCAGAGTCGAGGGAGACAGCACTCTGTGGGAATTCTTCAGTGAAGGAAGAGACACACCCCCTACTGACTCGCTGAATTTTTCTCTGGATCAGAGTCTCTTTTAGATAAACAGAATAGACTTTTATGGAAAAGCTCTTGTCCTGGGCCCATATCCCGTGCGTGCAGGGGGGATGGCAGAAAGCTGGGCTGGGTTAGGGGCTCACTTTGAGATAGCCAGATCTTTAATCAGGCTGGATGTTTTTGTAAGTTTCTCCAGCCATAGTTTGCCTCTGGCCAAGCCTCTTCTTTCTGTGGACTGATGCCTTGCAAAACTTTCATCAAAGGCCCAAAAAGGTTAAGGTCACTAGCAGCTAGAATTTGATTTTGACGTATTGCTCTAAAGACTCCTGTGTTCTCCGGGTTGGGAGGGACCTTCATGAGCCCTGAGTCACTCCCCCCTTTCCCCCGGCCCTTCCCTTACCCCACGGGGGCAGGGTGAAGCCCTCGGTGAATCCGATTCTCTTCTCCTTTCGACCTGGTTGTTGGACCCTAGATGCTGCCTGGCTGATGGGGCGTAGGTTCAGTGACCGCTCTCTCTGCTCAGCATCTGCCGGCTCAGACGATCAGTCCCTCTGGAAATACCCGGGTTTGAGGAGCCCCTTTGGGGCTTTTGTTTTTCCGACTTTGGGGACTAAACCAGCACTCCAACCCCACGGGCCCCTTGTCCTGACTGCATCACTCCCCTGCCTGTTCCCTCTGTTCCCTCACTGCAGTCCCTACTAACTCCAGGGAAGGGTTCGGGGGTGAGGAGAATCAGCCTGCTCAGCTGAGGCCTGGAGAGGGAACAGCCGTGGTGATGGAAATCTTCAGCTTCTCCTTTCAGCCCAGCTCCACTGATGTCCCAGTGGCCCTTCATCTGGCTGGGCTGAGATGGAAAGAAGGAATGAGAGAGCCTCCTCCTCCTTTCTCTTTCTCTGCTTCCCCTGCTGTCTCTCTTTCTCCATCCCTGTTTCACGTTTCCTCTTCCCCTTAAGGTGCCCTTTCATGTCTGGAAAGCCACCAGCCATTTAGAGGCCCTACCTCGCTAGCTCTCCATCACCATGGAACCGTGCTCTCTTCCTGGTGGCCCTTCCAAGGCTTCTGCCATCCATGTAATCTGGCCCTTTCTCCCATCTTTAGGGAGAAGGCAGGGAGGCCCATCTATCAGGGCAGAGGAGAAAAAAACAAAGGCGTGAATTCCATTTTCAACTGGAGCTGGCAGTGAGCCCAAGAGGGATGCTCTAGCACGTCTCTAAGTTACCTGGTACCTATATACCCCTTCTCTGGGCATGGTGGCCACCATCTTCTAAGAGCCTGATTTGCAGCATTGATCCAAGAGCTGGGTCTTTGTTGTGTAAATGCTTATTAGAGGAAGTTTGGAAAGTAAAAAGAGTAAATATGGGCTTTAAAAGGCACCTGTAGTTCCCACCATATTTGAGCAGTCTTTTGTTTGTGAATTTTTAAGTAATTTTTTATGTAGTCAAGATAATGATAACCACTGTCATTTACTGAGTGCCATGAACTGTGTCAGGTACTTTAAAAATATTATCTTGAAGCCTAACAACAACTCTGCAGGATTTTATAAATTAGGAATTAAAGAAGTAAGTTACTCAAGGTCACAGCTAGAAATAGAAAGACCTGGTTTCAAACTCTTGTCTTTTGTATTCTATTGCTCAAGGTATTCCTTGTACATGAAAATCTGTATCCTTTTGTTTCCGCTGAGCATTTTAATAGGCCTTTTTCTGTGTTTTAAAAGTCTTCTCAAGCAGCACTTTTTTTGGTTGCACTGCAAGTCTTATGGGATCTTAGTTTCCCAGGGGTTGAAGCCAAGTCCTGGCAGTGAAAGTGTCAAGTCCTAACCACTGGACCACCAGGGAATTCTCATAAGTAGCATTTTTAATAGCTGTATAACCTTCCAGTAACTGGATGTGTTATCATTTTCCTGTTGTTCCACCTTTATTTTTGCTTTCATATGATTATTAATAAAGGTATGATGAACATATTTATGTATAAATCCTTTTCTGAATTGTGAATATTTCCCAACTCTGGCTTTCTAAAAAGGCTGGTTCTTTGTGCCCTCCCGGACCTTGTCCCAAGCCCCTGTCCTACCCCATCCTGCCTGTGTCCTCCCACTAACTGCCTTACCATCTCCGTTCCTAGCAGTGTTGGCCCTAGGTCTTCTTCCATTGGAATTGCCATTGAAATTGACCTGGGCACCTCATTTTCAACTGGCCCCTCCTTTAGGATCCCTGGTGGGAGGTTCTTGGGAGGAGGTGCCCCATTCTCCAGACTGGGGACCGAAGGCCCAGAGTGGTCTCCAGTAAGCATCTCTCCACAGGCGAACTTGCTTCCCGGCCAGCCCAGAGCAGGTGGCCCTTCCTTACACTCTCTTCTCTCTCCTTGCAGCTCCCAGCCTGCAGACCAGTGTCCGGCAGCGCCTGACGGAGCCGCAGCATGGCCTGGGGTCTCAGAGGTTGGTAGAGGGCGAGGCTGGCCACTTCTTGACAAGCCGGGTCTCTCTGCGGCGAATGCGCAGCCTTTCATCTGGACAGTCTTTCAGTTCTGAAGGCCTCGGGACCAGCGCTCCACCTGCCTCTGCTTCTTCTTCCTGCTCCTCTGCCACCACCACCACCACCACCACCACCACCACTACCACCACCACCACCTCCATCACCACCGTCCATGTCCACCCTGTCTATTACCACCACAGCACTTCCTATTTCCTCCAGATGGAGCCCTACCCTGACCCATCCCCTTCTGACAGCACCGCTGTGATGCCTTGGCACTCAGAGAGCTTGGGGTATCAGCTGTCTCTCTTCTCTCCCCTTCTTCCCATCTGTGCCTCTCTGCTGCCTTTACCTTGGCCTTTGCCTGCTGGCTGCTGCTTGGTGGGCTGTGGGGGCTGTGCAATGGGGTACCTTCTCCTTGTCCTGTCTTTTCCCAGCCTGGGACCCCTCCTTGAGGTCAGCCTAATGCCCTACACCTTTCTTTCCTTCTCTCCTTGGGGTTTGCTGACTCTAAAAATGAGTAACAGACCCCCTCCCTCACGGTCCTATAGCACTTTGGCCTAAACTCTCACATCTGTTATCTCAGTGGAGTCCTCACTTCTTTATCCCCTCAGCAAACATTTATGGATACCTACTCTCTGCCAGACTGCTGGGCATGGGGATTCGTAGATGATAAGATACAATCTCAGCCATCAAGAATTATGGTCTGGTCTGGGAGAGGTACATAAATGATTCTGGAACAGTTGATAAGTGCTATGGGGGTGTTGAAGAGGGAATGACTAACAGTGTGAACCTGGGTGGAACGCTTCACAAAAGAGATGACATTTGTGCCAACAACCTGTGTGCAGGAAAAGGAGATTGAGTATTCTAGGCAGAGGGAACACATATATAGGCTTGGAAGTTCATGAGAATCTGATGGAACAGAGTAGCAAAGGAGGCTAGAATGATGCAAGGCTCTGAAAGGCTAGGAGCTTTAGCTATTACCCTTTAAGAGACAGAGAACTGCCAAGGGGCTTTTAGAAGGAAGTGAATTGGTCATATTTGCATTTTAGGAATAAAATTTTATAGCCTGTATAAAGGAAAGAATGGGGATACTAGAGGAACTTGGAAGTCACTGCAGTAGGCCACCAGGGGAGGTAATGAGGTTTGGGGGTAAAAACAAGAGTATTAATTTGGTAACTGACTTTGAGGGGTGGAGGAGAAGGAGGCATCTAGGATGATGCCCAGGTTTCTAGCTTGGGTGACAGGAAAACTGTAGTACCTTTCATAAAATTACTCTTCAGAAGGGAGGAGGAAACAGATTTAAGGATTTTGGACAAGCTAGGTTTATGTCAGGCAGGCATGAAAACACTCCTGTTCAGAGAAGGAGTTAAGATTCTGCAGGTTAAGTAATTTTCCCCAGGTCCCAAAGCTAATGAGGAGCAGAACACAGACTAGGACTTGGCTTTCCATTCCTGGATGCTGTTAGTTATGTTTGGGCTTCCACAAGGTCTCAGTAAGTGAACTGTGTAAGGACTGATGACAAGCTTTCTCCCACAGCTTCAGGGACTTGCCCTGCTCACACCTCAAGGTAACAGGTTATGGTAAGAGATTGTAGCCTTTACCCTGCCTGAACAAGCTTAGAGGACCCTCAGAAAGACCTTCAGAAACCACCTCTCATCTCTGAAGTTGTGACCACGGTTTAGTCCTGGCCTCTGAACTGCAGCTTACCCTGTTGCTTCCTTTTGATTCTGCGTTACTCTGGATACCAGTCTTTCTAGCTCTGCCCCTCGGACTCTGGATGGTTATCCTTGAAGTCTGTTCCTTTCTCTTTCACAAAAGGACAGCCTTTCCTAGTGTTATCACTCAGCAGAGTTGCTCATTTTCATCCTCATCCTCATTTTCATCAAGAAGCCTAGGCAGGGAGACTGCCCTTCCCAGTACGGATGGACAGGATCAAAGTGCTTTGGGGGAACTAGAGGATGCTGTGAATCTCATGCTCAAAGGCCCAAAGCGGGTGGGGGGAAGGGGAGGAGTACCTGCGTCCGCCTGGCCTGTTCACTACTGAATTTTCTTTCGCACCATGCATCAGAGGATCATCTCTAAAGGCAAACAGGCTCTCTAGTAAGGTTAGTAGCTTGGGACGGGAGCCCAAGGCAGCCCAGCCTTTGGGGAGGGACACCCCTGCCCTGAATTGTCTCAGAGATTCAGGGAGGGAAAGTGAGCTTGCTCAGTGGGCCCTTTCCCTCACATGTCCACCCAGGCTTCCTCCTAGGTTCTTTTCTTGCTTTGGAAGCCTCAGCTTTTGTTGATGATAGAGGCATGGAGGGCTGGGAATCATGACCAAATGGGGCAGTAGGCCAGGAGGAGTGAGTCTGAGTGGACCCCAACCTCTTGACCTCTCTTCCTTCCTTGGCATTGAAAAGGCAGTCTCCTAGAATCCTCACCTCCTCAATCTAGAAGGCCCCTTGTCCCAGTGTGACTGCTCCCCAGAATTTCCTTGGCTCCTTGCTCAGTGGTTCATATCTGTGTGGAAAAGGCAGCGTGTGGAGAGGATCATCTTGGGACTTAAGAGAAACAAGGACACATTTAGACAGAAGAGGGGGCACCATCAGAAATATGAAAGCAAGTGGGAGACATTTGGTAAAATACTAGAGTAGGTGGCTGGAACAGTATTTGGAATGGAAGTTGGAGCTGAGATTGTTCTCTGCTGTTCCATGTCTCCACGAAGGTACTGGCCCACAGAGTGACTGCTTGGTGAATTGTTTCCTACTGAGAATTAAACCTATAATAACTATCAGCCAGCCTCCTGCTTCTGCCTGTTTTTGGAGCCTGGTCCACTCCCTAATTTTTTACCCACAGCCTTCTCCTTTCTAGGTCCTGCTGTGCTGTCCTCTCCCCTCCCACTCATGACCCTTTCCCTTTAGTTTTCTGACGTGGATATTTAAACATTTCCCTTAGCCCTCTCCTCTGCCTCTGCCATGGGGTCTAGGGCCTCTGGGAAAGTGGAAGGATTAAAGGATTGGCAGGGGACTCCTGTATCTACCTTTTTGTCTGTAAGGCAGGAGGGTTGGCATCAGAATTAGTTCATGGTCTTCTTAGGAATAGCCAGCCCTTTAAAGGGTCTCATCTATGCTGGACCACCTCTGTGAGCATGTCCAGTGTGCAGTGCCATGTCCCCACAGCTCAGCCTTGCAAAGAAGCCTCTTGTGAGTGGCCCATGGAAGGGTCTTCCTGCTTGACTGGCATCATCTTCATTCCCACAATTCTTTCTACATTTTCAAGTGCTTTGCCAACATACTTGGGCCTCTAAACAGTCTTGCAAAATAATTGAATTGATGTTATCTTCATTTGGCCAAAATTGAGGACGAGCAAGGTTATATGACTTGTCCAAGGTCACACAGCAAGTCTCAGGCAGAGATGGAAATTGAAGTAGACCTTAGGACTTCCAGTGGGCAGCTCTTCTGAACCACTGCTCCTTAAAGGCCAACATCCTGTCTTTCTGCACACCCATACATTCTCCCTGTCAGCAGAGCTCTGAAAAAGGCCCCAGTCTTCCTACTGCCAGCCAACTTTGAACTCCAAAACACTTCTCTGTGACCTTCTTTGAATCCTGAGAGAAGGTTGGAAGAGGCAGCATCTTGGCCTTTCAGGGGGGTGAGGGATTGTTTGCAAGGCTGTTCTAATCTTTTTCTCCCCAGTCCGGGTCAGGCCCACTGACTGCATGTTTCCCTGTTCCTCGGGGCCTGGCCCAGACTGGATGTGTCCCCAGGTGGGACAGGAGTTATGTGTGTTAGCTTAGGGTTGAGTCCTGAGAAGTCTAACCAGCTCTGGAGCAGAGATTTTGCTGAGGAGGGTGCCTGTAGCACTGAAGCCTATGGCTGCATCGGTTTAAGGCCTGGCTATTCATCAGGGGTGGGGGCCAGACCTTAGAAAGCCCTTAGCCAGAGAGTTAATGGTATAATGACATTTGTTTTTGCTTCTTATCTCTTTTCTCTCCATCACTTTCCCCTCTTTTCTTTCCCTTGGTCCTCTGTATTTCCACCTGCTTCTCCTTTTGCTCCCCATGCCCCCCCCCCCACACATACACCTGCCCATATTACTTTTTTCTCCTTATCTCTTCTCCAATCTATCCTTATTCCCTATTCCTACCTCCTCTCTTGTGCTGTGTCAACTTACCTCTGTTTCCCATTCTTCCCTCTTTCCCACCTGCTGGTCACCCTATTTTCTCTCTCCTGCCCCTCTCTCCATCCCCATTTTCCTACCCTGCTCTTGTCTTCTTACATGGTCCCTCTCTCCTCTTCAAATTCCCCCCTGCCCCCCACCCTCTGTGTTTCCCTTTTTTCCTCTCTGACCTGTCTTGCAGGGATTTGACCCATTCCGATTCGGAGTCCTCCCTCCACATGAGTGACCGCCAGCGTCTGGCCCCCAAGCCTCCTCAGATGATCCGTGCTGCAGATGAGGCTCTCAGTGCCATGACCTCCAACGGCAGCCACCGGCTGATTGAGGGGGCCCACCCCGGCTCTCTGGTGGACAAACTGCCTGACAGCCCTGCCCTGGCCAAGAAAGCACTGCTGGCGCTGAACCACGGGCTGGACAAGGCCCACAGCCTGATGGAGCTGAGTTCCCCGGCCCTACCTAGTGGTTCTCCACATTTGGATTCTTCCCGTTCTCACAGCCCAAGTCCCCCAGACCCAGACACGCCATCTCCAGCTGGGGACAGCCGAGCCCTCCAGGCTAGCCGAAATACACGTATCCCCCACCTGGCTGGCAAGAAGGCTGCGGCTGAGGAGGATAATGGCTCCATTGGCGAGGAGACAGACTCCAGCCCAGGCCGGAAGAAGTTTCCGCTCAAAATCTTTAAGAAGCCTCTTAAGAAGTAGGCAGAATGGGGGTGGCAGTGGTGGGACAACTTGTCCTTCCCTGGTTTTCTGCCTCCCCTCCCCTTCCTTCCAAGATACCTGGCCCCCAGCACAGGGCCTGGGAGGGGCTGGCTCCAGGGCCTGGGCACTGTATATACATGCCCCCCACGTCCTTGGGTCCTTCAGCATTATTTATTAACTGACCACCATGGCCTGCCTCCTTCCCAACCATGGGCTGCTGCTGCACTCCCTCTCCACTTCAGTGCATGTCTTAGTTGCTGTCCCCTCAGCTCCCAGCTCCACCTCTGGGGTTCAGCTTCCGTGTCTCTGCTGTCCCAGTTTTGAGGTTTGGTTTCTTGTTATTCTCTGTCTCCTGCTTTCAGGCTTCTCCCTCCCACCACTCCCCAACTTCCCCTAGCAGCTAGCAGGGGAGAAAGAGGGAGTAACTTCTGACACCTGTGCCTCAGATCTCTTCCACCCTCTGCACCCTGCACCCCCACCCCGCCACTGACGATGGTTCTCTTTGCCCCAGACTGGGGCCTAGGACCTAATATTTGAGGTTTGTTCTCTGGAAGTGTGGTGGGCCAGAGGTAACCTCGGCTTGGGGCTTACTAGGACTCCAGGGGTCCATGGGGGAGTAAAACCAATTCCCAGAGAGCAAGTCACTAGGGTTTTGAAGAGAGGCTAGGCTCAGGGATAGATTGAAAGCAACTTCTAGTCTGAGGATGAGTAGGAGCCAGAGATGTGGGCTACAAGGCAGTCACCTTTTCTCTCTTCTCTCACCCACACCTGCTTCTCTCTTATCCCCACTGCCCCACACTGCAGGAGGGTTTGTCTGTAAGAGATGCTGCCCAAATGCTCCCCAAGCATCATTACTCCTAAGGCTCAGGATAGTCAGCTCCCCAACTGTAGGAGCCTCAGCTATGATAGAGGGCTCTAATGGGGCCCCGAAGCTGTTGGGCAGAGTGTTGTCACATTTGAACCAAAAGACATTTTAAAATTGAAAAATGAAATCTCCTGAATTTCCCAAGTGCCTGCACCACATATTCCCCCTGTCAGACCCATGTTCATGTTACTGCATTGCCTGGGCCAGAGGCTCAAAGACACAGCCGGTTTAGGGACAGGGTGGCTGAGGAAGCTGGTATGGGTCAAGGTGGCTGTGTGACCGCTTCCCCCTCACCCTTCCCACCCTCTAGACAACTCTCTCCCTTACCTGTTTTTGCTATGGCTGTAAAGATATTTTCCCTCTGCCCCACTCCCTGCCATCTTTACTCTGGGATCCTATTTTGGGCCTGGGGTGGGGGCACCTGGGGCTGGTCTTAGGAGGTTCTAGGCTGAAGACTGCCTTGTACCCCCTGGACAACCTCACATGGGTTTTTCTGTGTTATTTCATAAGGCTCTCTGAAGTCCAATAAAGCATGTAGGAGATTTTAACCTCTGCTGGCTTTGACTCTCATTGTTCCCTGTGCTCTGTGGCATAGCAGATAGGATGAAGGGACGTTTCTCTTCTGCCAAGGGAAAATGAAACTCTAATACCTTACCCAAAACTCTCTGGTGGGGTTACCAGATGAAATACAGGATACTCAGTTACATGTGAATATTAGACAAATAACTTTTTAAAAATATAATTATGTCCTATGAAATGTTGGGGATAAATTTTTATTAGCTTAACCTTGCAACCCTACCTCTAGGCTATTTGATCCTATCATATAGCTTCACTGATCACCTATGACTTTTAGAATTATAGGCATATCTCATTTTATTGCACTTTGCAAGTATTGTACTTTTTACATATTGAGGATTTGTGGCAAGGGAGTCTTATTTTTTTCCCAACAGCATTTACTCGCTTCCTGTTTCTGTGTCACATTTGGTAATTCTTGCAGTAGTTCAAACCCTCCACCTGCAAAAATATTACCACTGCTGATGGCTCAGATGGTGGTTAACGTTTTTTAGCAGTAATGTATTTTTTAAATTAAGCTGTGCACTTTTTTTAGACAATGCTATTGCACACATAAAAGACTACAGTATAGTTTTATATGCACCGGGAAACCAAAAATTTTGTGACTTGCTTTATCATGATATTTGCTATATTGCAGCGGTCTGGAACTGAAACCATTCGGTGTCATTTCAGGGGGCTTTTTAGAACTCCTGGTGCTTTATGTTTCAGTGCAGAAAGAACTCAGCAAGAGGCAAAGTGATATTATATAAGAGGTGATTTATTAGAATAGGATGCTTGTGAGGCTTACAAGCTGGTGAGGGGGGTGCTGTGCCCCAAGAACTTACTGGACTACAGTTATAATTAAAGGAAAAGCAGGGAGGAGAAGAACTGCTTTGTCTTTCTTGAGTAGACATCATTAGCTCCTCCTCCAAATTAAGTAGGGGAGTGTTTTCCTACACAGTCAAGCTAGGTCCATAATTTTTTTTTTTTTTTTTTTTAATGTGTGCAGAGAGCATGTCCTACAGATCATTAACTTACTGAGCTCATGGGGCAGGATGTGGGGCTCATGCCATCATTGTTTTATTGTTTGGGGACATGTCTCATGCTTGTGTTGCATGGTTTTGTTGCTAAGCAAGTCTGCTTTCTTGAGTAATCATAACTTACAGGGGTCTCCCATAATTATTCTACTTACAATCCCCTAGTGGGATTAACTAATTACCTGTTTTGTCCCTTTACTCTGTCCCTATGAGAACCAAATCACCAATATCTTTGAGGTATTGCTATGCCTCACGGGAACCTTGGGATCACCTTGATGGCAATAAGGAACCAATGAAAGGTTTTACAGTGGAGAATGCCACATGAGATTTCATAAAAATTAGTTTGCCTAGCCCAAAGCTGAAGGATCTACATCAGACTTGTGCGTCATGTCTCACCTATGCTTAACGTTTGGTCACCAAGTCCTGTCCATTCTACCTCTCCAAGGCCTTACTGCTGACCCTATCTCTGCCACCACCCACTTGATAATTCTAAAACCAAACGGATCATAGCCTTGCCCACTCAAACTCTGCCAAAGCTTGCTCCCGTTTCTATCAGGATAAAATCCAAAGGCCCTTCCTTGGCATAGCAAGGCTCTCTCCCAACCGGACTCAGGCCCACCTAAGAAGGGTCTGGAGCTCCCAGCCTCCGTCTACGTATCTCTGGCTAGAGCCCACCTCAGACGGCAGTCTTGGGTTATCATAATATAACAACCGTCAAGACAAGAAAAAGTGGATGGTTGGAGTTTTGCTATTTCCAATACACTAGAACCTTCTTGACCTCTGCGGGAACTGCCGGCAAGAGGGGCGGGGCAAGACCTGGCAGGCTGGGCCCCGGAATCCGCTGTGCCCACATCCAACATGGCGGCGGAATGTCTGCGTTCCCGCCAGGCGCGTTCACTCCCAGTGCTGCCGTAGGAGAGGCGCCATCTCCCCGGCCTTGCCCACACTCAACATGGCGGCTGTTGGGTCAGGCCGATTCTGCTACGCTAGCCCCGCTCACCGGCCGCGGCGCTGGCTGCGTCGCGTGACGTCACTCGAGCTTGGTCGCGTTGCTTTTGCGTCGCGGCTGGCGGGAGCGGGAAGGGAATTCGGATTGCCTTCCTCTGCTCTGTGGAGGAAAGTGCTCTCTGGTCCTAATTCCAGGCCCTGCACCCGAGCAAACCTTCGAGCCTGACCCTCCGTGCTCGGCCACCTTCTCGATCGCACCGGAGCCTCAGAGCTGCAGTCTCGTGTCGCATCTTTTAGAGCCTCAGTTACTAGCTGCGATGCATGTGATCAAGCGAGGTGAGAGGCCGGGGAGGGGGCGGCGGGTGAGGGACGCGGGCTGCCGCCGCCCTGCAGTTAGCCGCGCCCGCCCGCCTCTGCCGCTTCCCGCGCTACCGGCAGCGGTTTCCCGCCCTGTCAGCTGCTTGGCCTCCTGCCCTTTGGTCAGTCTGTCCCCAGTTCCCCTCCGAGCTTCAATCTGCGCCCCTCGGCTTTGTCATCCAGCCGCTTTTCTAAAGAGTAGTAACACCTTTCCCTTAGCGAGTTGTAACTGTGTGCGCCCAGCACTTTGCAGGCGGCACTTTATTCCTCTCCGCGAGCCCCTGAGGTAGGGGTTATTAGCTGCGTTTCGCGCAGAGAGAGGCTTCGGGGCTGCATGGTCACCCAGTTAGATGCTGGTGATGCCGGACTTCGAACCCGTAGCCAACAACAGTTTTATTGTTGTTGGTCACAACAATAAAAAAAGCTTGGTCACCTGTCCTAGCCTAGGCCTGGGAGAAGCTAGGTAATCAGGGGCTCTGCATTCTACACGGGCACCTACCAGCTTCCTGATCTCTTTTTGTGGAGTGAAAAAGTCAGTCTCAGACACAGACATCTCCACAGAGTTGTCGCTGCGTGTTTCCGTTGTTGGGAAGAGTAGTCCCAGAGGAGTTTGGGATCGGGACTACTTGGCATTACCTTTGATAGGAAGAGATAGGGAATTAGAGTAGGGTGGCCGAGACATATTCTGACAGGGTGGGGACCGGGAAGAGCCTTGTGTTCTTCCTCGACACATCTTCCGTTAGACTTGCTGAGGACTTCCTTTGTGTCAGTCCTTTGCTTGATTCTGTGAAATTAATTTTAAGAGGAGACAGACTTGCCTCAGGAAGAAAAAAAGTTTATAATCAGGTTGGAAAAACAAGAGCAAAGCATACCTTTAACAGAGAACCACATGGGACAGATAGGAACAAGTTTTGAGTCTACTGAATATGCCTCTGTTACAGCATTAAAGTTATTTCAAAATTGTAAATACTGGTTGACTGTTTTGTCGACTAGGTTGTGAGTGTTTCAAAGATGGGGACTTTATGCCCAAACTTAGTACTGAACCTGCCGGTGAATAGATGCTCCAAAAGTGAATGAGAGAATTATTAGGTTGGTGCAGAGGTAATTGCGGTTTTACATTTTTGAACTTTGCTGTTTTAGTATTGGAATACATTCTTAAATAAATGTGGTTATGTTATACATCATTTTAATGCATATTTCTCACTTTGTGCTTTTTTTGCTGAGGATTATTTGCTTTTTTTTATATTTAAACTATAGAAATGATGTTAGACAAAAAGTAAATTTGAGCGATTTTTTTTGAGTTCAAAATGGGTTGTAAAGCAGCAAAGACAGCTTGCAACATCAACAACGCATTTGGCCCAGGAACTGCTAATGAATGTACAGTGCAGTGGTGGTTAAAGAAGTTTTGCAAAGAGAACCTTGAAGATGAGTGTGGTGGCCAACCATTGGAAGTTGATGACAATTGAGAGCCATCCTTGAAGCTGATCCTCCTAGACAAACACTCAAGAAGTTGATGAAGAACTCAAAGTTGGCCATTCTGTGGTCGTTTGGCATTTGAAGCAAATTGAAAAGGTGTAAAATCTTGATAAGTGGATGCCTCATGAGCTGACCGAAAATTTAAAAAAGAGTCATTTTGATGTGTCGTCTTCTCTTATTCTACACAGCAATGACCATTTCTCGATCAGACTGTGAAATGTGATGAAAAGTGGATTGTTTACGGCAACTGGTGATGACCAGCTCAGTGGTTGAACAGAGAAGATGCTCCGAAGCCAAACTTGCACCAGAAAATGGTCATGGTCACTATTGGGTGATCTGCTGCTGATCTGGTGCTCTATAGCTTTCTGAATCTTGGTGAAACCATTACATCTGAGAACTATGCTCAGCGAATCAATGAGATGCCCCCAAAACCGCAATGCCTGCAGCTTGCATTGGTCAACAGAGTGAGCCCAGTTCTTCACTATAATGCCTGACTGCACGTCACACAACCAACACTTCAGAAGTTGAATGAATTGGTCTATGAGGCTTTGCCTCATTCACCATTTTTACCTGACCCCTCGCCAACTGACTACCACTTCTTAAAGCATCCTGACAACTTTTTTCAGGCAGAACGCTTCCACAACCTGAGGAGGCAGAAAATGCTTTCCAAGAGTTCGTTGAATCCCAAAGCACAGATTTTTACACTACAGGAATAAAGGAACTTATTTCTCATTACCAAAAATGTATTGATTGTAATGGTTCCTATTTTGATTAATAATGATGTGTTTGAGCCTAATTATAATGATTTAAAATTTACAGTCTGAAACTGCAGTTACTTTTGTACCAACCTAATACTTTAAGATATAGAATGTGATGCGTGTTGTAAGTAGGAAGGTAGTTGATTTGGTTGTAACTAGGTGGTTTACAGCATAGAGATAGAGTTATGGCCCTTCTTATCATTAGTATCTTTGAAACATCATTCTCTACATTTCTCTAGTCTCCCATTTTAGCTGTTGAGACCAAAGACCGAACAACATAGTGCACTTTTGTTGGTCGATTCCTTTAAGTGAGAGGGGACGGATTCAGTTTTTTTAGACCTTTAGAAAAAGATCTGGAAAGATGAGAAGCTCTTAAGAAACATCTGTAACAGATGAATCATAAACTTGTGATCATAAATCTCGGGAGTGGGTAGCACCTCTGTGTTGCATTTTTAACCTTTTGGGTCCACTTTCAAATACTGTGGTTTAAAAAGTACTACCTACAACAAAGGCAGGTCTTATTTTGTTTCTCATTCCTTCAGAGAACATAATTTGATCCAGATGGTTTGCTGCTAGCCTGCCAGTAACATTCAGCAAGGCTTGTTCATATACAAAGTTGTACGTAGATTTATTTTATTTTTGATCTTTAATTTGTTTAGGGTATTCTCTCCTCCCCTTATTTTTGGGATGATACTATAGAAGCAGACTAACACATGCAGTTTTTGCCAATCGTAGTGTAATCATTCAGGAGGGCAACTGCAGTAAACTTAAAATACTTAACTGAATGTACTAATGTCTTGCCAAGCACCATGAGGTTAATAGCAGAGGGAGAAGGCATCTCCATCTTCCATGATCTTAGGGCTGTTAAGGATATAGGAGTAGTTTATATGAAAAGTGTTAGATAACAGAAGGGAATAGTAGATGAATTTTTCTTATCTGCTATCTTATTATTCTTGGTGGGACAGCATCGTATTGCTCAAGGAGGTTAAGATTAAAAGTTGAGAACCATTGGAATAAAGGCAATGTATCCAAGCTGTAAAGTGTGCTTTGGAATTCAGTATAGTGTTTTCAAAGCCCACACTAAAAATTATTTTCCATTATGACTGAGTACACACACGTATATGTAAGTATTTACGTAAAACAGAACCAAACTTTGCAAAATAGTACTTTCTAAAGCATCTATTTGCACTCTTATAATCTCCTGTATTCCAGATCCTCTCTCTCCCTCACCACCCTTCCTCTCCCTCTTCCTTCCCATCCTTCCTAATTCCCTTTACAGCCCACTGTGTTATTTTACGATCTGTGTGGCTGCTGTGCTCGGCACTGAGGTTACAGTGCTGAGTAGGCAGAAATAGTTCTAGCTTTCAAAGATCTTACAATCAATTGAGAAAAATAGATGAAAACATTAACATAATGTGATCAGAATTCTAATATGTAAAATATAGGCTATAGCAGCCCATTCGTTCAATTATTCAGAAAGTATTTACAGTCGTTCCTCAGTATCCATGGGGCATTTGGTTTCAGGATCTGCTGTGGATACCAAAATCCATGTATACTCAAGTTTCATGGTCATCCCTCAGTCTCTGTGGATTCTTCATGTGCAAATTCCAGTTCAGCATCCAGGGCTTCAGCCAACCACAGATCATATACTGTTTATGGATGTGGATTCAGAGGACTGACTATATTCAGCATCTCTTATGCCGGGAACTGTGTTAGGTACTATGGATTCAGCAGTGAACAAAACAAGCTAAATTCCTTTTCTGATTGGAGTTCACGTTCTGGTGTGAGTGACAAGAATGAGTTAATTCCACATAGTGGTTTGTGAGATGGTGGTGGTAAAACAGGGTAATGTGGTAAAGATGAATGAGAAGGTAACCTTGGATTGGGTCCTTAGGTAAGGTGGTGACATTTCAGCTGAGCTCTGAATAATACTACGAGCCAACTGTGTGAAGATATGTGAGCTGAACTTTGTAGGTAGAGGGAATAGAAAGTTCATATCTTGCAAAGAGGCATATACTTGGTCTTACAGTATTAGCAAAGTCTCCCTGAAGAGAGGAATTTAAAAAGACAGCTTATACCCAGGATGAAATCAGACAATTAGTGTTCTAGAGGATTTCACAGGAGGAGGAGGGCAATGTGAGTTATAGTGTTTGGGGCAGGTTTCATGGATGTGGTGAGAGTTGGAGAGTGAATAGGAGTTAGATGTATGGAAAGGCGGAAGAAGGACTTTTGGGCAGAGTAAGGTATAAGCAGTTATATGATGTGGGAATGGGACGCCTTGTTGGGATGTAGGATATTTCACAAGGAGCAGTAGAAGAGATGGGGAACCAAATTAAGGAAGGCCTTGTTTGATAGAAGAGGATAATGTAAGCAGGGATTAGTGATATGATGAAATCAGTTTATGGGTTGAAAAAAAATAATCAAGTGAAATGATAGGCTAGAGAACAGTGGATCACTGATCCTTTAGCCCTTTAGTGTTCCTTCCGTTCCCAGTGTGAATTTAGAGAGTTGCTTTTGTACTTTCTGTCAGTTCCTGATTAATTTGACAGCTGCAGATTTTCAGTTTGCTAATACTGCCTTGTGGTCACCTATCTGCCTAACCAGTTAGTAGAGCATTAAGGGCTCAGTCCTGGTGTGTGCCAGCTAATTTACTCTATTCCAGAGTTAAACAATGCATATGTGAGTTTGTTAGAAAAGGAGATCACAATGGTAATCAGAAAGTGAAGGGCTATCTTAGTTAATGTATTAGTGTTTAAGAAAAACTAACTTATTTTATTGATGGTGGGTTACTAGCAGTATCTTATTGTTCATTATTCTTTATCAAACATTTGAGAAAGTCCTTGGACCAGCCGGACTTTGTTAGGAAGAAGAAAGAGCTATAGGATGTAAGTCCAAATCATTAAAGGACTAACTATATAAGGTCCATATGTATGTGCTTCCATATCCCCAAAATAAAAAATGAGAGGTTGCCTCTGGAAGATTGTTTTGAGTTACAAGTAGAAAGAAGTACTTCTTTACATGGTATGAAGTAAATACAAATCATTAATTACTCTAGGAAAGTACTAAGCCGTATTTATCATGAAGGTGTTAGGATGGAGACAGGTTTATAAATCATTTAGCATTCAATAATTATTTGAGTACCTGCTATGTGCTAGGCCTTGAGCTTTGGTTTGGGCACTGGGGAATAAATACATTGATAAATAAATCATGACAAAAATCTTTTTCCTTTTGGAAATTATATTCTAGTGAATGAGTGAAAGAGTCATACAATAAACAAATACCTAGGTGAACTATAGAGCATGTCAGATGATCAGAAGTGCTCTGGAGAAAAATAAAGCATAAAAGGAGGGTAAGAGGGACATGGCTGTGTTTGGGGCATTGCCAATTTAAAATAGAGTGATTGGGGAAAACCTTATTGAGAAGTTGACATTGAGCAAAGATCTAATAGAGGTATACATAGTAAGCAGTCAGGGTTGCCAGGGTCAGGTGGGAGAGTAGGAGGTGATGTGAGGAGGGGGCTCCCGGGGCAGGTTATATAGGATTCTGTGGACTATTGTAATGATTTTGACTTTGATTCTGAAACAGATTATAAACCACTCTTGGGAGGGGAGTAATGACATGGTTTTGACTTAAGTTTTAAAGAATAATTATGCCTGTCATTTGGGACAAGGGTTGGGGGGGAACAGATCATTTGGGAAATTTATTGCAGGAATCCATCTGATATGTAATATAAGGGAAGACTCAGTATAGAATCTCTCCTTTTTGAAGATGAAAAAATGAATCTCTCAATGAATCTCTTTGGGGTCTGAGTCTTTTATCTACAAAATAGCATTTCATTTTGGCCAGTTTAAAAAGTTTACATGCTGGTTATGTTTGATTCTGTGGCATTGTTGTGTTAGTAAGTGCTAATATGAATTGTATGATTTGATTCTTTAGATGGCCGCCAAGAGCGAGTTATGTTCGACAAAATTACATCCCGAATCCAGAAGCTTTGTTATGGACTCAATATGGACTTTGTTGATCCTGTAAGTAAATAGGATTTATATCTTGGGTTGCTTGTTTCATGTGATTCCATTTACTTGTCTCTTATCTTTTCCCCTTCACTCTCTTGCTATATATACATATTCTGGTTTGGTATTCTCTTACAGCCTTGGATGTAAAATGTGAATTTATTGTTTAAAACTTTTTTTATTCTGGGAATTCCCTAGCGATCCAGTGATTAGGACTCTGGGCTTTCACTGCTGTGGCCTGGGTTCAGTTCCTGGTTAGGGAACTAAGATCCCACAAGCCATGTGGCATGGCAAAAAAACAAAACAAAAAGACAACAAGCAAACAAGAAACTCACTTTTTCCCCTAAAGTTTGGTCTGTGCTGTGAGTTCTGACTTCTCAGAGAACTATAAAGCTGAGAAAAGAGGAAAACTTGATATTAACATTTCAGTTAGGGGCTTCTTTGAGTAAATTATTTTATTAGGGAAAAATCTATTTTAAAACTTGTTTGAAATTGTGGTCATTTGGGTAGAAGTTGGTTTGAAATTTGCTTTTTTGTTATCCATACAGAAGGGATACATTAAAGTAATATAGAGTTGACAGCCAACCTTTGAATTCAGGAGAGCCATAAGCAAGTTGCTCTGCTTTTCTCCTCAGCTTCTATAACTCCTCTGCTCTAGATCTGCAGCATCTCTTATCTAGACTGCTGCCCATAGTGGTCTCTAAAGTGTCCTCCAGGTCTTCCTCACCTTGCCATCTTCCAATTCAGACTCCACATGACTTTCAA
Organism: Odocoileus virginianus; assembly: GCF_023699985.2. Taxonomy (NCBI): domain Eukaryota; kingdom Metazoa; phylum Chordata; class Mammalia; order Artiodactyla; family Cervidae; genus Odocoileus; species Odocoileus virginianus. The sequence continues at coordinate 30,829,791 of NC_069683.1, forward strand.
AATGATCTTACTACATAGAGTCTCTAATAATCTTTTTTCTTAAAATCCATATTGCCCCATCCTTATTTAGATATTTTATCTATATTACTACCCTAAATAGTCATTGAAAGGAGTGATGCTGACACTGAAGCTCCAATACTTTGACCACTTGATTCTAAGAGCTGACTCATTGGAAAAGACCCTGATTCTGGGAAAGATTGAGGGCAGGAGGAGAAGGGGGTAACAAATGATGAGATTGTTGGATGGTGTCACTAACTCAATGAACATGAGTTTGAGCAAACTCTGGGAGATGGTGAAGGACAGGGACGTCTGGCACGCTGCAGTTCATGGGGTCGCAGAGTCGGATATGACTTAGCGACTGAACAAAAACATCTGTATTACTGTAGCACTTGCGCTGGCCTCCTAGCATTAATCACCTAGTATAGAATTTATATGTTCCTATCCTCTCTAGAATTGTTGGGGAGGTCTGTATCTTGTTCTTGTGATATCCACAATGCTTAACACATACATAATTAGATGCTTGATAAGTATTGAATTGACCAAATAGTCGAAAGAGAATAATTTTATACAGCTTTAAGATATATTTATTATCATTTCCCTTTTACATTTAGAATACTACACAATAATTAGAATACTAAAATATTAGAGTTGGAACAAACCTGAGAGATCATCTTATTTTATCTCCCTTGATAAGAAAGGTTCAAAGAGAAGGGGGGTGATTGTACAAATGAGTGAGAGTGTAGGAAGAAGAATATTGGTACCTTGACTAGGTATCTTGACTCGTAGGTGTTCTGTTGCCACTTGTATACATTTCAGAGTGCAAGGGTGCTGGAGCCAGTATGAGCGTTCTAGGGTAGATGAACAAATCTGCATGCTTTAAATCTGGAGTGGTTATTAGCACACAGATGTTGTTTTATCCTGAGTTTTGATTACTTGCCTTGTAGCACCAGAAAGTGTATAGAAGACTTCACTACTCTTTTACTGAACATGACTTACCTGCTGAGAAGAAAGTGATCAGAAGAAACTTGAGTTTAGGTCTAACATGTAATTGGGATAAATTTTAAACTAGTAATTACACTTTTTTTTTTTTTTGAGAGGGGCATGCTTTGGTCAACTGGGAAATGGCATTCATTTTCTGTTGGGTTAATTTTTTTTACCTTTGCGGCCACACAGCTTGTGCAATCTTAGTTCCCATCAGGGATTGAACCCCTGCAGTGGAAGCTCAGAGTCCCAACCACTGGACATTCAGGGAATTCCCTAATCTGTTGTGTTTTTTTTTTAAGACTCAGTAAATACATACATACATACAACTTAGATTGGTGTGCTGCAGTTCATGGGGTTGCAAAGAGCCAGACACAACTGGGTGACTGAACAGCAGTAACACACAACTTAGAATTTGTCTTTCTTGACTTGGGCACTGTGTATTTTAAAAAGGGGTGCCTCTTACAGTATGGTCTTGAAAACAGTGAAATGTAGTGAGGTTGAATGGGATATGGAGCCAGAAGACTTGGACGTTAAAAACCTTGGGCAACTCCCAGTAACCTGGTTCCTCATGTAAAGTGGTGATAATTATAATACCCATCTCACAGGTAATTGCGAAATGTCAGAGAAGATTATGAAAGTTGAGATATTTTGTGAAGTGTTAAGTGAAGTGAAGTGAAAGGCGTTCAGTCATGTCCGACTCTTTGTGACACCACAGACTAGCCCGCCAGGCTCCTCTGTCCATGGAATTCTCCAGGCAAGAATACTGGAATGGGTTGCCATGCCTTTCTCCAGGGGATCTTCCGGAGCCAGGGATGGAACCTGCATTGCAGGCAGATTCTTTACTGTCTGAGCTACCAGGGAAGCCATTCACACCAGGGAGGTGTTAAAGAGTAGCCATTAAATTATCCAACGGCTCAGTCCCAATTCTAACTTACAGTTTCATTTCCTTTCACTAGACTGATTAAAGTTTGATTTGTTTGCTTTCTTGTTCTTGTCCTTAGGAATAATTGGGGGTAAATAGGTAAGTATATGGCCTGAACCATGATTACATACAGAAAATTTGAATGAAAGATGGGAAAATACTTATAGAAAAATTGGTCTGTTTTCAGCTGTTTCCCTATGTGTCTGTTAATCTTTGTGAAGCTCTACTTAAATTTTAAAACTAACTTTCTTCTCTTTTTTACTCTTTGCTCCCTTGCCTACTCCCTGCCTCTCTCCCCTCTCTTCTCTCCCTCCCCCCTCCCTCCCTCTTTCCTTCCTTCTTTCTTTGGATGCTTCATTGTATATGTAGTATGCATTTTCTAGCAGCTATATTCACTTATGAAGTCTCATTACTAAATTTTCCACAGTGTACAATTCTGAAAGATGATTTTTCATAAAAGGAAATTGTCTTTTATTTTTATATAAATTTGATTGTTTTCTTCATTGTTCTTTTAAGGAAGATGTTGGTTCCTGGAAAAGCACAAGTAATTCTTAGCTTTGCTTTTATAGGCTCAGATCACCATGAAAGTAATCCAAGGCTTATACAGTGGGGTCACTACTGTGGAACTGGATACTTTGGCTGCTGAGACAGCTGCAACCTTGACTACTAAGCACCCTGACTATGCCATCCTGGCAGCAAGGATTGCCGTCTCTAACTTGCACAAAGAAACCAAGAAAGTATTCAGTGGTGAGTCTAGAAGAAAAAGAAAGAATTTAGTATTCTCAGAAAATGTATAAGTGAACTAGAATGAGACCTTGAGTATCAAAAGAAAAGTTACATCTTGTTTGAAAAAGGGAAGTGTGCAAGTTGGTGGCAGAGGGAGACTAGAACTTCCTGTGTCTCCATGCTGCTCATCTGCTGCATGGAAAGGTCAATGAAACTTTTCTTTATCTTTTTGTTCTCTCTCTATTTTTTTGTTTTTTGAAGCCCCTCTTTAGATGCTTAGTGGTGGCGTGGTTGGAAAAAAAATAATATTTATTGATAATTCCTAAGTTAAACAAAATGTTACAATCAGTCTTTTGTCACCATTAGTCATCACTCCCATTTTACAGTTCAGAGAATGTGGGCAAAAGAAGGCTAAATAATGTGTTAAGTATATAAAAAGTGATATGTAAGAAGTCAGCTGGTAGACTGAGAGTAGAAATCTTTTGGCTCTCAATTCCAGATCTTTTATGTGGGACTTTAAACATTATATCTCCCTCTTCAGTAGATTTGTAAGAGTAAAGCTATCAGATCTTCCAAAATTGATCTATGGATTCAAGTCAGTGTCAGAATGCCAGCTTTGTATGTGTCTGTATTATATATAAACACAGAGGACCAAATGTCTGCTATGATGTCTGAAAGAGAGAGAGCTTATTACTCAATGTGCATTTATAGAAGTAAAATCCTTGAGATGATAGATTTTGAATTTTAAGTTGAGTTTCTGTTTTGTTAGGGTAAAAGAAAACTTGAGATTATAATTTATGTTTTTCTTTATTTTCACCTAATAAGTCCTTAATGGAGTAAGGTGTGAGAATCATCTGGCAGTCCTTTTCAGACTATAAGAGTATATGCTCACTCCAACTCTGGAAAGTTATTTCTTTAAGGGTTTTCTTATTTTACTTATGTAAGTTTCTGTGTATATTTATATATCATGTATTTGTCCATTGAGCACTCTCTTTGCTAGGTACTAAGGTGAGTTGGGATGAAAGACAGTTGAGAACCACTGTTTTAAATTGTTAACCTGAAGATTGAATTTGCTGTTAAGTGATTTTGGTATTTTAATTTTCTGTTGTTTTGTTTTTAGATGTAATGGAAGACCTCTTCAACTATATAAATCCACACAATGGCAAACACTCTCCCATGGTGGCCAAGTCAACATTGGATATTGTTTTGGCAAATAAAGATGTATGTATAATACTTTTCATGGTGAAAAATTTTTTATAGGTTGTTTTTTTAAGGCAATGAACACATTTTTAAAAATTTAAACACTATGATAAGAGATAGAGGTAAAAAGTAATTCTCCTTCTCTGAATTCTGGTTTTCTTGTCTAGAAAGTATAGCACTTTGTCATTTTAAAATGTATTTTTCCCAGAATTGTTCTGTAACACATGGTGTGTGTGCATTTATTTTTCCTTTTAGTGGTAATGTACTGTGCATACTATTCTTTCTAATATTTTTTCACTTACAGGTATATCTTAGAGATAGTTCTTTATTAGCATTTATGAATTTACCTTATTCTTTCTAACACCTGCATAGCATTCTATCCTATAGCCATATCATCATTATATATATATGTAAGAATTGCTTTAGTGATGAATATTTGTTTTCCATTTATCACTGCAGTCAGTATTCTCATATGGTAGTATGTTGCTCATAGATGAGATATGAGATCCTGGTGAGGTAAATCCCTTAAGTGAAATTGCTGAGCCAAAAAGTATATACGTTCAAAATTTTGGTAGACATTGCCAAACTGACTTCCAAAAAGGTTGCTCAGGTTAAATTTTGGAAGGTCTTCTTGCTCAGCAACTTAAAAATTATCCATTTGTGTTTTAATTCCTTTCTTAACTACATCCCAGAGGACAGAGGGAAAGATGGGTAGATCCAGCCAGCCCTTTTGCACACAGAATTTATTTACCATGCATATCTGCACAGATTAGAAATCAATTTTAACTGTAGGTAATAGAGTGATTAGTTGGCTATCTCTAAATATGTATCTGATGTTAAAGAGACTGAGAGAAAACTGAGTGAGTTGTTTGTGTATTTGTGTGTATAATCTTGAAGACAGGTGAGAAACAAAAATAAATGACATAAAAAACCTGTATCTAAAATATAAATTTTGATAATCGAGTATCTCAGTTCTCCATTAGTCATGCAAAGCCCCTACGTGCCTTGGCAACAAAGATGCCCTTAAAAATTTAACAGAAAGTGAGGAATTTCGTATAGATTTTTCTAGTCCTTGGACATGGATCCTTGTATGGAAACACTGATAGTATTTTGAAAAATTGGCTCTATGTTCTTCTATCCAAAATGCTTATTTGTACCTAATTGCTTTGTTTCCTTTAAATGGCTTTATAGCTTACACAAGCTCTGTAGCAATGGCCAGTTCTGCTTTAAAATATCACTGTCACAGTAATATTTTGTTTAAAATCTGTTAAAGGACTATGGATTTGATTAGCCTTATAATTAATGTAATTGTTTATCATAAATTGTATACAGTTTAAAATGGAAAATAAAGATATGTATTAGTATTTATATGGCTCCAATACTTTTGGATTAATAGCTAATCTAAAAACATGTTTTAGGATGATAATATAGTCCCTTTTATACTCATATTCTTTCCCTTTTTAGAGATACTGTAAACACAATAGGGAAAGTTTGAAAAGTCACATTTATGTTTTTACTTATGTACAACTTACATGTTTTCGTCTAGTCTTTTAATGTATGTGTTTTTAAACCTGGTTAGGATACTCAATTTATATAATTTTTTTCCTTAACATTAGGTATGGATTTCTATTCTACAACAAATATACTTAGTGTTATCTCTTGTATCCTATATCAATTTTAGTTCTGAAATCAGGGCTGAAAGGTAACAAATTTTGTGAAAATAAGTGTAATTATCTTAATTATGGGTTTTTTTTTTTTTTTTAAACCTTCATCAGCGCCTGAATTCTGCAATTATCTATGACCGAGATTTCTCTTATAATTACTTTGGCTTTAAGGTAAATAATGGGTTTCAAATAAGTGGGAATTCCTTCTTCAATTAGGAAATACAGATTTTTTGTTTATGTTTTAGTGATATAATTATAAAGGTAGTAATTTGTTGGGAGTTGGGATGGTCCTGAGGGATTAGTGGGGTTAGGATTGTGGTGATTGTTTGAATTAAGGAAAGATAGCTTATTCATTTGCAGTTTTCAAATTTTCCAAATAGTATTTCTGGATACCTGTGGAGTTATGCAGGTAATTTGCCAGAATGATTCAATATTATCCTGTTTATGCAACAACTATTTATTGAATTCCTACTATGTGCCAAGTGGTTTTCTAGGTACTTTTGTGTTGATAAACAGTGTTATGTAGTGATTGAGAATGTGAATGCTGATGTCAGACCACCTAGGTTCAAATCATCGCTTCATTTCTTATTAGCAAGGGACTTAATCCCTTTTTCCTTCAGTTTTCTCATCTTTAGAATGGGGATAATAATAAAATTTCAATATCAAATGCTCTTGAAGTTTAAGTGAGTGTGTATATGTTGCTTTGGTCAGTACCTAGCCTGTTATAAGCATTTTATAAATGTTAATGATATGAACCATTATAATATAAAGAATACCACAACTTCTGCTATGAACATTATACATATTAATGTAGAGTTGGCTTTTTCCAGAAAATTTTAGGCATTCTTTTTTGAAAAAATAGTCAATTGATAATGTTCTAAGCTAAAACTAGTAAATCTAAATATGATGTTCTTGTCATTTAAGATTATTTTAAAAACTGAGTAGATTTAAATAGCTGCATATTGTGAATGATATATCTACTATGTCTTTAAAAACTATGCTCTGGAAGTTTTTCAGTTGTTTTGCTTTTTCTAGACACTGGAGCGATCCTATTTGTTGAAGATCAATGGGAAGGGTGAGACATGAATGCGTTTGTGTGTTATATTTTCTGTTCATTATATTGAATATAGAACTTTAAGCTATTTGTCTTAACATTTCTATTTAAACTCTAACTAACACTTTAAACTTTAGGTTTAGTTTATGAATAATCTTGCTGCTTATTGGTGTAAATTTTTTTAAATTGTCTTTTGTTGTTCCTTTTTTTAGGTTCAAGTACATATCTCAGCCTAGTTTTCATGTGAAAAATTTCTCTTGTTTTTAGTGGCTGAAAGACCACAACACATGTTGATGAGGGTATCTGTGGGGATTCACAAAGAAGATATTGATGCTGCTATTGAAACATACAACCTTCTTTCTGAGAAGTGGTTTACCCATGCCTCTCCCACTCTGTTCAATGCTGGTACCAACCGCCCACAACTTTCTAGGTATGTGTCATCTACAGTCACTTTTAACATTCTAAAACGCTTTTGACTAGGGAAATAAACCTTGACCTGAAGAAACTAGATAGTTCATCAAATAAAAATTAATTTGATAAACAATCATTAAATGAGATTTACTTTCTGGAAAACTCTTACTGCATTGTGGTAAACAAATTGATGAGAGACAAATGCCAGTAGTGAAATTTTAAGCTTGTTTCTGGTGATGGTTGTACAACTCTGTAAATATAATAAAACCCATCAGTTGTACACTTGAAATGGAAAATTGTATGGTATGTGAATTATATCTCAATAAAGTATTTTCTGATAATAATTAGAGGATTCTAATAGTAGTCTGTATGAGAGAGTATGGTATTTTGGGTTAGGGAAGTGAAAGTAGAGATTGAGAGAAGTAGACTGATTCAAGAGATTTGGGAGGTAAAATTGATAGAATTGGTGATTTGAATATGAGTCAAGAGTGATTCCTGAGTTATGGGTAAAGTAACAGATTTATTATGGTGTCATTTTCTGAGAAAGGAAACAGTGGAACAGAGTCCAGTAGTTTATTAAAAAAGAAAAAAGCTAATACAGTCTAAGCAAGCTGGGTTATCTCAGGAATTCAAGGATATGCTAACATCAAAAAGTGTATTAATGTAATTCATTGCCCTAACATTTTATGTTATTTAGTACTTTCATTTAAAAAAATAGCAAAATAGATGTAGAAAATAACTTCCTTTCTTTGGTAAAAGATATCCACTAAAAACTTAAATCTGTTGGACCTCTGTTTTTAGCTTTGTAGTTGAGGCCTGAGCCAGCATTGTAATTGTAAGATAAGGAAAAAAATGGTTGGTTGGAAATGAGGGAATGAAACTAATGATTCCTTAAGAGCATCTACAGAGCATCTACAGACAAGTTATTAGAAGTAAAAGGATTTCAGCAGAATGTGTGTGTGTGTGTGTGTGTGTGTGTGAATTGCTCAGTTGTGTCTGACTGTTTGCAACCCCATGTACTATAGCCTGCCAGGCTCTTCTGTCCATGGAATTCTCCAGGCAAAAATACTGGAGTGGGTAGCCATTCCCTTCTCCAGGGAGATTGTCCCAACCCAGGGATCAAACCTGGGTCTCCCGCATTGCAGGCAGATTCTTTACCATCTGAGACACCAGGGAAGTCCTTCAGTAGAATATCTGGATATAAATTCAACATAAATTAATTTATTGAAATTTGTACTTTAGCTGCTAGAAGATTTAAGGAGCTTCCCTGGTGACTCAGGGGTAAAGAATTCGCCTGCCAATGCAGAGGACGTGTGTTCAATCCCTGCGTTGGGAAGATCTCCTGAAGAAGGATATGGCAACCCATTCTACTGTTCTTACCTGTGAAATCCCATGGACAGAGGAGCCTGGTGGGCTACAGTCCATGGGGTTGCAAAAGAGCTGGACACAGCAACTAAAAAACAAAACCAAAAAAAGAAGATTTAACTTTTATTTATTTTTTTTTTTTTTTGTGCTCAAGAAAGCAATATCTTTATTTCACTTATGAAAAAACTAAGGCCCAGAGGGTGGCTGACTCAAGGTCACAGAGGTAGTGACAGGGCTGGGACAAGGATTTGGATTTTTTTTGCAGTGGCATGTGGGATCTCAGATTCCTGACTAGGTTCAGGGATTGAACCTCGGCCCCTGCAGTAGGTGCAAAGTCCTTAACCTCTGGACCACCAGGGGAGTCCCAGGGATTCAGAGTTTAGAACTTCTCTGCTTTTCACACCCCAGTGGGTGACCCAGCCCAGGCGGAGTTGGAAAATCTTTCTCTTTACCCCTCTTCACCAAGGAGAGCTGAGACTTTCCTCAGGGTGGGGAGATGGGAGAGGGACCTGGGCCAGAGTGAGGAGACTCACTAGATGGCAGGAGTCGGTGCGCCCCCCTTCTGATTCCTTGTGACCAGTCGGCATAAACAGATTGTGACAGAGAGGGGAAGGGCAGGGGAGGGCGATTATGGAAACTGAAGGGGAGAAGAGGGAATCCTACTGCTCACCTGCTTATAATAATATCCAGCACTTACTGTAGGTTAGACGTTGTACAGGAGGCAGTGGCCAAAACCATCCCAAAGAAAAAGAAATGAAAGAAGGCAAAATGGTTGTCTGAGGAATCCTTCCAAACAGCGAGAAAAGAAGAGAAGTGAAAAAGTGGAGAAAGGGAAAGACACACCTATCTGAATGCGGAGTTCCAGAGAACAGCAAGGAGGGATAAGAAAGCCTTCTCAAGTCAACAATGTAAAGAAACAGAGGAAAACAATAGAATGGGAAAGACCAGAGATCTCTTCAAGAAAGCTGGAGATACCAAGGAAACATCTCATGCAAAGATGAGCCCAATAAAGCACAGAAATGGTATGGACCTAACAGAAGTAGAAGAGATTAAGAAGACGTGGCAAGAATACACAGAAGAACATACACAAAAAGGTCTTAATGATCCAGACAAGGGCTTTCTTGGTGGCTCAGAGGTAACGAATTTGACTGCAATGTAGGAGACCCGGGTTCAATCCTTGGGTCAGGAAGATCCCTTGGAAAAGGGAATGACTACCCACTGCAGTATTCTTGCCCGGAGAGTCCCATGGACAGAGGCGCCTGGAAGGTTACAGTCCATGGGGTCAGATAACCATGGTGGTGTAGTCACCCAACATCCTGGAGTGTGAAGTCAAAAATCAAGATTTAACTTTTAAAATGTATAATACTGGAAGGTACTCAGGAATAAATCTATTGAAAGGTGTGTAAGGCTTTTAAGGAAAAAATTCTAAAATGTAATTGAAGGACGTTATGAAACAAATCAAGAGTGATCGTATATTCATAAATGGATTTAATAGCAGTGTCAGCTTTTCCCAAGTTAATCTACAGATTCAGTATAATTCCAGTCAGAATTTTAACATGCAGATTCCAGAATTTATATGGAGGAGCAAATGGCTAAGAATAATCTAATGCTGCTCAAATACACCAGATCCTAATCCCTGAAATTTACAAATGTTACCTTATAAGGAAAAACAGTCTTTCAGGTATGATTAAGAAAGATCTAATTTTCAAATAATGCTTTTAATTATTTAGCTTCTTAGAGTAGCCACATAACAGAAACTGACAAATCCATGTTGTTATTTAGTCAGATAGTTGTTTCTTTTGCAAATCCATGGACTGTGGCCCACCAAGCTTCTCTGTCCATGGTATTTTCCAGGCAAGAATACTGGAGTGGGTTGTCATTTTCCCCTTCCAAGAAAGATCTTGACATAGGGAGATTATCCCAAATTATTCAGGTGGGCCCTGAATCTAATAAAAAATATTCTTATAAGACAGAGGCTAAGGGAAATACAAGACATACAGAGGAAAAGAAGGCAGTGTGTAGATAGAGACAGAAATTGGAGTCAGGTAGCTATAAGCAGAGGAGCCCAGAAGCTGACTCCTTTAGGAATGTTCTCCACTAGAGCCTCTGAAGGATTTTGGCCCAGTGAAACTGATGCTGAGCTTCTTACCTCCTAAGCTGTGAGAGAATTAATTTCTACTTTAAGCCACCAAGTTAGTGGCATTTGTTAGGACAGCCACAAGAAATTAATATAAATAGCAAGATAGTTTTGAAGAAAAAGTCCTGCTAGATTTAAGACTACTATAAAGCTATGTTTATCTATCCTAGAGTAAATACCCTACTTTGTGGATTATATGAGAACTTGATGAATAACAGATATCATTGTATTTCATTGGGAAAACAGTGCTAGGAAAATCGGTTACCCTATAGGGAAATGTATAATTAGATTTCCTTTCTTCATGTCATATACAGAAATAAATTCAAGAGAAAAATATAAATATGAAAGTAAAATCTTTTAGAAGAACATGTAGAGAAAATAAATATTTTCCTCCCCAGCTTTTTAATATGAATTTCAAACATTCAGAAAAATTTGAAGGAGTGAACTCCACTGATACACCCACTTACGCCTCGATTTTAAAAATTACTGATATTTTGTCATATACATGTATTTTTTATTTTTGTCTTGAAAATTAAAAATATTTTTGGCTAAGTCATTTGACAGTGGGTTTCAGATGTCATAACTATCAACCTACATCTTGATAGAATATATATGACCTCAGAGGAGTGAAACATTTCTTAAAATAGATATAATAAGCAGACAACATAAAGGAAAAATTGACTATATTAAAATTTTAAACTTTGGCAAACCAAATACAGTGAAAAAGATTTCAGACGGTGAGAGGAAACTTGCAATGTATGTTAACTGTTGAAAGATTATAAGAAAAAGACACAAAACCAAATAGAAACATGGGCTAATTTGTAGAAGAAACTGATTGGTTGATAAACAAATGAGATGATGATAAACTTTGCTTTTAATTAAGAAAGTGAAAGTTAACATCATAATGAGATATTTCATACCCAACAGATTGATACAGGTTAAAAGGCTGATGAACTAAGTATTGGTAAGCATGTGGGCACACTCATGCATTGATTGATAGAGTATACTTACCCATTCACTTTGGAGAATCTTTAGTAAAGTGGAACACATGCATATCTTTTGACTCAAATTCCTTTCCTAAGTTTACACCCTATAGACAATCCTTAGATATAAACACAAGGAAATATGTTTAAAAACTTCCATAGCAAACAAGTTGGAAATAATCTAAATGCCCACCAGCAGGCAAGTGGATATTGGTATATTCATACAATGGAATACCTTACAGCAAACTAGTCCTATATGTATCAGTAGGAATGATTCTCTAAAACAATACTGAGTTAAATAAAAGTGGGTTGCAGAAAGATAGTATGAAACCAGAAATTTTTTTAAAATGTGGAACATATGTAAATGCTAAAGGAACGTAGAAAGCATGGAAACAGCATATATTTGTTATATATATATATATATATTATATATTAGGTTATATTTGTAGCATCAAATTTCTTGAAGCAGGTGGTAAGTACAAAGTATATATTATAAATTCTCTATTATTTCTGAATGTCTGAATATTCAATAAAAAAGTCAAAAGATAAAGTCTATTTGTTTGGATGAATATTAAAGTTGGTAAAAGGGATCATTGGTAGAATAAGGGTTCTGGAGTTGGAGGATAAGATCCAAATCACAGGTAGAAAGATTATCTTCAAAAAAGACTGTAAGGGAGCTAAATTTTGATGGACATATCAAATTTGGTTCATTATTGGATTGGTGGTTTTTTTTTTTCATGATGCTTTTGAACTGTGGTGTTGGAGAAGACTCTTGAGAGTCGCTTGGACTGCAAGGAGATCCAATCAGTCCATCCTAAGGGAAATCAGTCCTGGGTGTTCATTGGAAGGACTGATGCTGAAGCTGAAACTCCAATACTTTGGCCACCTCATGTGAAGAGTTGACTCATTGGAAAAGACCCTGATGCTGGGAGGGATTGGGGACAGGAGGAGAAGGGGACGACAGAGGATGAGATGGCTGGATGTCATCACCGACTCGATGGACATGAGTTTGAGTAATCTCCAGGAGTTGGTAATGGACAGGGAGGCCTGGCATGCTGTGATTCATGGGGTCGCAAAGAGTCGGAAATGACTGAGCGACTGAACTGAACTGAACTGCATTTTTCTTGGCTTGAAAAGATGTTAAGTATGCTTAGGAATTTACCTCAGAAAATGTTATAATGGCACATTTGTAATCTGGTGAATAGGTAAGCTGATATTTTTACCTATCCCTAAGACTTTTATGTAGGCTCAGCATCTAGGTTAGATGGCAAGATGATTTTAAAACAGTGTATGTTGATATGTTATATTGTGTCATATCCAATGAAGGTTTTGGTTCTTTTTCCTTCTAAAAACATTAAAAAGAATTTTTTTTTCTTCTAAAAAAAATTTTGTAAGTTTGAGATCATTTATTTGCCTAACTTACTCTCTTTGAATTATATAGTTGTTTTTTGACTCTCCTTCATTTCCTTGCTGAATTGTGACTTTTCCCCCCTGTAGCTGTTTCCTTCTGAGTATGAAAGATGATAGCATTGAAGGCATTTATGACACTCTAAAGCAGTGTGCATTGATTTCCAAGTCCGCTGGCGGAATTGGTGTTGCTGTGAGTTGTATTCGAGCTACTGGCAGCTACATTGCTGGGGTAAGCTTCTGTTATGTGACTAAAAATATGTGGGCTAGAGGGATTCAAGTCCATAAACAACCAGGGTTGTGGTTGAGAGGGCATTTGCGGGAGCGTGGGAGAACTGGATCTCTGTTAATTACTAGCTGGCTGTGCAACTTAGAATGAGTGATTTCACTACTGCTATCTTATTAGAGGTTGATTAGATGGGCTCTATGGTGTTTTTTAGCTCAGATTTTGGAATTCTGATTTGCTTTAGCAATAATAATAATATTAATAGCTTTTATTATTCATTGCTTACTATATGCTAAATGTTATAAAAGTTTTATGTGAATTACTACAACCTTATGAGATAGATAGACATTACAAACACAGTAAACTTTACTCCCTATGGTGACGTTGTGAGTGTAGCCACTGTTGTCTTCATTTTACAAGTGAGGAAGCTGCAGCTTACAAAGTTAAATTACTTCCAGAGATTAGTCATTTAACATGTGATAGAGCCAGGGATTCAAGCTTAATCATAAATACTTTATGAAGTAAATTTCAGCTCTTTTAGTTCACTGTTGACTGGGAGTCAAGATCATGGTTTTGGGTGGAATCTTAAAAATAAGGCAAATGGATGTGTATCCATGACAGAAACAGACTCACAGATAAAGAAGACAAACTTGTGGTTGCCAAACGGTCAGGGAAGCAGGGTCAACATCATTAGTTATCAGGAAAACGTAAATCAATGCCACGTGAGATATCACTTTACACCCACCAGGATGTATGCTATAATCAGAACAACAGAAAAGAAGTGCTAATGAAGATGTGGAGAAATAGTGACAAATTACGGATATGGCATTAACTAATATATAAACTACTATATATAAAATATTTAAGCAGCAAGGATATACTGTATAGAATAGGGAATTATACCCATTATATTGCAATAATGTATAATGGACTATAATAGGCTGAAATCACATTCAGTATAAAATACTGAATCACTATGCTGTATACCTGAAACTAATAACAATATTGTAAATTAACCATACTTCAATTTAAAAAACAAAAGAAAAAAATTTGATGATTTTGAGTAAGACCTGGATTTAAATCCTGTCTCTACTAATTACTAGTAGTGTGGCCTAGTGCAAGTTATTTTACTTCTCTGAGTTTGTCTCCTCCTCTATAAGGTGAAGAAAATATCTCACCCTATAGAAAGAGAGTCCAGAAGAAACCATTCTGTTATGTGGTGTTCATTATCTTTCTAGGGTGCTTAAAGTCTTGCCTTGGGTTAGAATGATTATTTTAAAAATTTGATAGGTATCTCATCTTCATTCTAGAATTTATTTATTGGAGAATCTCCATTTGCCTTATTGTATTAATTTATCTACTGCATATAATTCTTACTATAAATCGCCTTGAATTCTTTTGAGAAAAATATACTGTAGTAGGGATTTTACTGTACCCAAATTATTTCATTATATGATGACCTTTTGAAAGTATGGGGTTTAAATTCAGCTATCCTGATTTTGGATTCGTTTGACTTATAGTTGTTATTTCTTATCGTAAGCTAGAGATGCCATGAAATAATGTTGTACATATTTGTAATTTATTCCACAGTTTTGTTTTATGTTGGGCATTATGTTTTCAAAGCAGAGGTGGAAATGGGGAGCGGATGAAGCTAGACTGGGAGAGAGTAATTTTCCTGCTGTTGACCCATTTTCTTCTTTTCCTTGCTGACCCCCTCTTGCTCCTCCAGATGCCTTTATCCTGTTTTCTTTTTCAGACTAATGGCAATTCCAATGGTCTTGTACCAATGCTGAGAGTATATAACAACACAGCTCGATATGTGGATCAAGGTGGAAACAAGGTATGCTTTGTGATTGAAAGTCCTAGAAATCAGAACTGAAAATCTCATATAAACTTATAATAAGATAGCTCACTGTGTATGTTTCTAACAACTCTTCCACTTTTATGATCAATATAATGTGTATAATTTTTACTTATTTTAAAGTATAGACACTTGAAGTATACAGTTTGATGATTATATACTTGTGTAATCACACCAGTCAAGCCATAAAACATTGCCACACCAATGTGTTTCCTTTGTATTCATCATCCATCACTCCTACACATACATACTTTATCCTTGGCTCCAGGCAGCCAGTGATCTAGTCAGCTTTCTTACAAGACAGTTTATTTGCAAGGCATTTCTAAAGTAGTGACTCATATTGATACCTTGGAGAAGGGCATGGCAACCCACTCCAGCATTCTTGCCTGGAGAATCCCCATAGACATAGGAGCCTGGCAGGCTGTAGTCCATGGGGTCATAAAGAGTTGGACATGTCTTGAACGATTAAGCACATATTAATATTCAATCTTGAAAAGGGGTTGTAATATGTGTTCTAGGTTTTTATTTAAAAAAAAAAAAAGACAAATAGCAAAACTTGGCCTGTATTATAGAGGGAAAATAGAGAGTATTGGGCCATTTTTCTAATGTTATCAGCAGGATACATTGCAGCCATCTAGCCCATCTAATGGAATCTGTGAGGACCTTGATAAGACATACCACCTTTTTGTGATCTTTAGTAAAAGCACAACTTACGGTCAAAGTTAAAGCAATTTTTTGGGCTTTACATACATATCACAGAGTGTAAAGTGAGCTGCATGACAGCTGAAGAGGAAGCTCCATCTTTAGTTCACTGTGTCATGTTGGATAAATTATTTATTCTTTCTTGTTTCACATTTTCTTGTGTTAATTGTTCTTTTTTACACCTAGGAGTGTAAGAAAAATACTGCTACTTTATATTTTTATAGTACTTTTATTTGTATTATCTCATGTAATTCATTAATTATAGTGAAGATCCAAGAAGATATTATTGAAGTGCTTTGGAAAATATGAAGTTCCTTTATTTCATTCTGATTCTGAAAAGAATGATGGTTTATTTACCCTTAGCGACCTGGGGCATTTGCTATTTACCTGGAACCTTGGCATTTAGACATCTTTGAGTTCCTTGATTTAAAGAAGAACACAGGAAAGGAAGAGCAGCGTGCCAGGGACCTTTTCTTTGCCCTTTGGATTCCAGATCTCTTCATGAAGCGAGTGGAGACTAATCAGGTGAGAGATAGGTACTTGTTAGTAATAACAACTTGATTCATATGAGTTTTCTCCTCAGTCATCTTAAATCATGCTTATGAAGAATCTACCTATATGTTATCCAACAGCAAGGCATGCTGAGCAAGAAATGCCATTCTCGCCTTCTTGGATTTTTATTCTCTAAAGCAGATGCTCTAAATGCTTGAGAAGTCATGAACAAATAGGCAGAACTAGATGTTTGGACTTGAGCCTAAATAATATTTCTGAAGCAGAATTTTAAGACAGTCTATGGAGGCCACCCTATCCCTTGCAGTATTCCTAATGGACCATGTGTGACTCGTTATTTGAAGTTTCTTATAGTTGGTACTCTTCTTCACTTTGCAGGACTGGTCTTTGATGTGTCCAAATGAGTGTCCTGGTCTGGATGAGGTCTGGGGAGAAGAATTTGAGAAGCTATATGAAAGGTATGGGACAAATATAAAAGTAATAATGTTTTAACCTTGTTTCTTTTATTTACAGGATGTAAATTTCAAAACTGTGTCAATCATTAGCCAGTTTCTAGGATTCTTCAGAAGCATCTAGAAGAGAATGTGACTAGTAATTTTGTTGTAGTATGTTTTCTTCCTGAATCTTCACCAAAATTTTGGTTTGTCTTTCTTAAAACTTTGGAAGGACTTCCGTGGCTGTCCAGTGGTTAAGACTCCACTCTACCACTGCAGGGGCCACAGGTTTGATCCCTGACTGGGGAACTAAGATCCAGCATGCTGCATGGCGTGGCCAAAAGCATTACTCATGACAAACCTACCCCCAGCCCCCTGGCCAGGATGCCCAGGTAGGGGAACACCCCCAATGGCAGTGGCTGGACAGGAACTACGGAAGGAAGCGAGGAGGGCAGTGAGGGGGTGGGGGGCGATGAGGGCCCTGACAGACACAGAAGGTTTCTGGAGTACAGACATCGAGCAGAGTTTCCAGGAGGCCACGGCCACTTACCTACCCTGTGGCCAGAGGAAAATCCTGCTCAATGGAGGCAAGTTGTATGGTTGTGATAAACTGATTGCCTGCAACATCGTGGAAGACCTAAACTCACAAACAGTCTCTAGTCATGTCCAGACTTTGGCCCAAGGGAAATCTGGGGAAATCCAGTTGATGCTCAAGGCGCTGAATATGGACCAGGTTTCCAAGGACAAGGCTTTCCAGACAATGACTACTGTGTCCTTTGTCCAGCTCATCTCAGCACCTTCCCTGCAGGCTAGACTGGGTCCCACCAGTCCTCAGACCCCAGAACCTTTCCAGTTTTGGTCGGGGCTTCTGGGCCCTCCTCGAATGTTCCAGATGTGAAACCTTTCTCAAAGACACTGTTCTCCTTGTCACTGACTCCTCCATCTACTGCTCTGCCAGGGTATGAGCTTCCCAAGCCCTCTTACCCCTTGCTTTGCCCCCACCTGCCACATCACCCCCAGCCTGGTAGGCTTGGACTCTGGGCACTGCTCGGTCACAGCACCTGTTTGTACACATCAGCCTGCACTCTGCCCCAACCCTGGAGTGCCCTGCCTCGAGAGTGTGGACATCTGACAGACCTATGACAGATTCCCTGAAAAAAGAAGGGCTATAGGAGCTGTATGACCATGGGGCCACCCACACTTTCTTCCTGGTCAGGTTCTGGGTGGACCTGACCTAGGGCCAAGTGGTGAGGAGGTGGGGCCGCCGGCGGCAGCAGTGGCTTCTGTGGAGAGAGCAGCCTGTATGAGAGCCTGGAGCACATGACTCTCGCCTGTTCCTTCAAGGTCTACTCCTTTGGCAAGCAGGTGGTGGAGAAGGTGGAGACGGAACATGCCCTGCTGGAGGATGGGAGGTTTGTGTACCACATGTTGCACTCTCCCATGTGCAAGCACCTGGTGAATTTTCTGCACTAGCTGCGGCAGCTGCTGGAGTGCCATGTGATGAACAGCATCCTGGAGAACTTCACCATCCTCTGGGTGGTGACAACCAGAGACACCTAGGAACTGCTGCTCTGCATCACCTACATCTTCGAGGTTTTCACCAGTGAGCGGGGTGCCCAGCACCACATTTACCGCCTGGTTAGAGACTGAAGGGGGACCCCAAAAGTGGCTCATCCCCAGAATACCCTCCTCTCAGGAAGGACCTCCAGCTTTCCTCTTACTTGGGGAGGGGCTACTCCTTAAAAGCTGGGTTGTGAGTTGAATGTGCTGGGACTGTGAGGAAAGGATGGATTCTGACGTTGGAACCTCACAGAGGTGTCTGAAATGACAGAATACTTCAGAGTATTAGACACAGGGGGAACAGCACTGGTTCTGTCTCTGACAGGCACCCTCCCCTTTTTCTGTTTTGGAGGGCCCCAGTTACACATTGCCTTGTCCCTCTGCTGGTCAGCGCCCTCCCTCTTCCCAGGCTGCCTCTGTACCAGTACCACCCGCATCCCGTACCACCTGCATCCCGGTACCCTGATGATTGAATGTTGAAAGTTAACCCTTTCTGTGCAGTAGCAGACCAGCTGGGCCCTGGAAATCTTTCTTTTTTAATATAACAAAAGATAATTATTAAAAAACAGAACAAAAATCTTTGGGACATGTAAATAGGTGTTCAAGTTAAATCATGTTTTTAATAGGTCCTCTAAAAAATTAATGCAGAGTTATTTAGCAGGGTTATTGATTTGCTTTGTTATAAAGTACATTTGATAAAGCAAGTCATGCTTTTGTATTGTACACAGGAATTGAGAGCAACTGGGATGCAGGTGTCAGTAGTTCATTAAGTAATAGCACCAGAGCCAGAGTACTGCTGTAGCTGGCACTATTTAACTATTTCTGTCTTTGTTCCTTTTTATTATGGAAGGTATTATTGATTTAGTGGGTCTGGCTTTAGCCATAGTAAAATGTGTATCATATTCCTAATTTTTTTCCCTTAGCAAAACTTAGTAAAAATTTAAGAGCTTTCAACATTTTATATTTTGGTGTTTCTCTTCATGTTGTCTGCAATAAAAATTTTCTTAGGGAATATTAAAATAATACTAGCTTTGCCTTCCAGGTATGAGAAAGAAGGTCGTGTCCGCAAAGTTATAAAAGCTCAGCAGCTTTGGTATGCCATCATTGAGTCTCAGACAGAGACAGGTACCCCATACATGCTGTACAAAGATTCCTGTAATCGAAAGAGCAACCAGCAGAACTTGGGAACCATCAAATGCAGCAACTTGTGCACAGAAATAGTGGAGTATACCAGCAAAGATGAGGTAGGTAGAAGAACTTCTGTCTTGGGTACTGAGAGAAGAATCTTAGGAGTTTGTGAATTGTTTGTGAATCTCTAGTTTGGTTTCCCTTGAGTTGAGTGAAGGGAGTGTTCATAGCTTACTGTAAGCAGAAGGGCACTGAAATAGACAGATTATAAAGGAAGGAAGAGGTGTGATGTGTGCCCTTAAAAATCTTTTAGTCTAAGCCATATAGAAAAGATTGTCGACTTTTTCTTACACACACATTGTTGTAATAATTTTTTCTTGAGAAAAATAGCAATACATAATTATTAAATGTTAGAGTGAGGACAAACATGGTAATGTGTTAGAGTGCACATTCAGTTTAAAGTATGTAAGCATGAGAGTCCTTTCAGTGAATGTGAGACAAAATTCTCATCTCAAATCTTTAAGGCCACTCACGGAAGAGGCAAGACAGGAAATGAGATGTAGATTTGGTTATTTTATTTATTTATTTTTTTGATTTGGTTATTTTAAAAAGAAGTTTATGAAAAAGTTTTCTATTTGGGAAGAACCACCAGTATGACAGGTCAGACAAGGATAGGTTTTGTGCAGGGAGTGGAAAGTAAGTTTATTGTGATGGAGCAGATACATTAAGGTTTGACGTATGGAGGGATGGCTATGGTTGAGGGAAGAGAGAAAGTACGTGAAAGCTGGCATATCTCAGACATATGAAAGCCCTTGTAGATTTCTGAAAGGAAAATAGCATTGCTAGGAAGGGAAGGATACCTCTTCATTCTGGTTATAGAATGGCTTAGTGTGAGAAGCAGTTGTAGGTTACTTTATGGAGATTGTTGCGTTAGTCAGATGACAGACTGTGTGGATATTGCATGTAAGCTGTGAAAATGAGGAGGAAGGAAGATATCCTGAATTCTAGGACTTAAAAACATGACAGATGAAAAGTCAAAGAAAATGGTAAGTGAGCTGAACATACTGCTGAGCTTGCAGTTTGATTTAACAAAGTTTACTGACCACCAAGCATGTGTAAGACACTGGACGTGGTGCTCTGAGATATAAATGAATGTGGCTTAGTCCCTGCCCTCTAGAAACTTACAATTCAGTTGGAGGAAATTGACATATACTTATATTGTTATATAAGATAGACTGTATTACAGAGAATAAAATGACCTTTTTTAAAAACAAAAAATCAGATCATACCATTCTCTGCACAATACTTATCTTTGACTTTCCCACCCATCCAGAGTTTGTTCATTTTTTAAAAATTGAGATATAAGTCACATACCGTAAATTTCGCCCTTCTAAAGGATACAATTCCATGATTTTTTATTAGTATATTCACAAGGTTGTACAACTATCACTGATAACTAATTCTAGAACATTGTCATCACCCCAGAAAGAAACCTTGTACTTGTTAGCATTCACTGTCTGTTCCCCACTTCACCTAGCCCCTGGCAACACTAATCTATGTTATGTCTCTGGATTTGTCTATTATGGGCATTCCATATGAATGGAATCATGTAATATTGGGCCTTTTGTGTCAGTTGTATATATTATTACCTCATTTCAGTCCTTATAATGAATGCCCTGTGAGATGGTACACAACTGAGTATCCCACCTCACCTGTTCTTATTTTTCCCCTTGCTTACTGTACTCCAACCCTGCTAATTTCATTACCATTTCTCAAACATCAAGCATACTCCTGTTGCAGGAGTTTTGAGTGGTAAAATGCTCTTTTCCCCAGAGAGCCATGTGACTTGCTTTCTGACTTCTTCAGTTCTTTCTTCATATGTCACATTCTCAGTGGTGTCTCCCTTGATGACTCTATTGAAAAATGGCACTCCTTCCATCCTTAGCCCCAATTTCCTGCCTTATTTTTCTCCTTTGCTTTTATCAGGCTTATGTGATTCGAGCTGTGTTTTAAAAATGGGTACTTTGTCACCATGTGTAGAATTGATTAGGTATGAAGGGCATGAGGGAGTTTAAGTGAGAGGAGTTGAGAGTTTGGATTGGGATAGTTGTAATCAAAATGGCAAAGGAAGTATATTCATTCAATATTATTAAGCATTTGCTATATGCCAGGTGTGGTGGTGCTAATTCTGAAAATGCAAGGATAAAAAAGATATGATCCCTAACCTGAAAAAGTTCACCACTTAGTGTAGTAAGAATCACCTAAAGAGCTTTTTTAAAATTCATACTTGGATCCTTTGTTATGGGCTGTTGGAGTCTCAATGAGGATGAGGTAGATGTGTAATTTGGAACAGCTTTTTACAGTGATAGACATGTTCTGTATTGGGTGGCTACTGAGCACTTGAAATATAACTAGTGCAATTAAGAAAGTGAATTTTAAATTTCATGTTTTTATTTAGTGGCTGTTGTATTAGTGCATATCTACTGACATACATAAAAAATTATAGCACAGTGTGACATATGTCTGATAATAGAGCCTTGTACTATGGAGCATATGGTTCTTCCCCCATCTTAACCTGTTTCATTGGTGCATGTAACAGTTTACATATGTGAATAGGTCCTGGGATTTTGAAATAAACTGGTGAATGGTGAAGAGAAACCAATCAAAGATAGAAATGAAAACTTTAATGTCAGCAAGTGTTAGAGGTTTACAGGGTAGGGTCATTGAAATAAAAATTGTGTGATTCTTGACCCTTTTTCTTCAAATTCTAGGTTGCAGTCTGTAACTTGGCTTCCCTGGCCCTGAATATGTATGTCACATCAGAACACACATACGACTTTACAAAGTTGGCTGAAGTCACCAAAGTCATTGTCCGAAACTTGAATAAAATTATTGATATTAACTACTACCCTATCCCAGAGGTATGAATAGATTTCTCTGCTTATGGTAATAATTGAAATCCAAGGTGGAAGGAGTTTATCATAGTCTTCTAATCATCATGTAAATGGTTATCATTGGAATGGTGTGAGAAAACTGAGATAGAGAGTGTGTCATTTGGTACAGAATGTTGCTTTTACTGTTGATTAATGTCATCTCTTTCTTTTCTAAATCTGTTGGCACAAAGGCAAGCTTATCGAATAAACGCCATCGCCCCATCGGAATTGGGGTACAAGGTCTGGCAGATGCTTTTATTCTGATGAGGTACCCTTTTGAGAGTCCAGAGGCCCAGTTATTGAATAAGCAGATCTTTGAAACCATTTATTATGGAGCCTTGGAAGCCAGCTGTGACCTGGCCAAGGAGTATGGCCCTTATGAAACCTATGAGGGCTCTCCAGTCAGCAAAGGAGTAAGTATACAGATGAAATTTTTCTTTGCCTGTGAGTTCCTGTAGTAGGCTTAATGGTAGTCTTCAAAAAGATGTTCACATCCTAATGTCTGGAACGTCTGACTGTTAAATTATTTGGTTTAAAAAGGGTCTTTGTAGATGTAATTGAGGAGATTATCCTGGATTATCCGGCCGGGCCCTAAATTCAATGATGGTTGTCCTTATAAGAGACACAGAGAAGAAGAAGCAACAGGACCATAGAGGCAGAGGTTGGAGAGATGTAGCCACAGCCCAGGAGAACTGAAGCCACTAGAAGCTGGGAGGGGCAAAGAACAGCATCTCTAGAGCCTGGGGAGGGAGGGTACCTTCCCAATATACTGAGTTTGGGCTTCCAGCCTCCAAGACTGCAAGAGAATAAATTTTTGTTATTTTAAGCCACTAAAATTGTAATTTGTTACACCAGACATCTGACGCTCATATGGTCCTTTTTTCTTCTGGAGTAAAAAGTATATTCTATTTTAATCTGTTTTATTTTAAACTAATTGTTGCTAAAAGATGTGGGAAAAATGCTGAGTTAGTTTTTTTTTTCTCTTTGGATGGGTGGGGAAGGGAGCGGTGCCATGCATGGCTTGCAGGATCTTAGTTCCTTGACCAGGGATCCTGAGCCCCCAGTAGTAAAAACACTGAATGCTAATTACTAGATCACCAGGGAACTCCCAGGTATTCGTTCAGTTCAGTCGCTAGGTTGTGTCTAACTCTTTGCGACCCCATGAGCTGCAGCACGCCAGGCCTCCCTGTCCATCACCAACTCCCGGAGTCCACTCAAACTCATGTCCATTGAGTCAGTGATGCCATCCAACCATCTCATCCTCTCTCGTTCCCTTCTCCTCCTGCCCTCAATCTTTCCCAACATCTGGGTCTTTTCAAATGAGTCAGCTCTTCACATGAGGTGGCCAAAGTATTGTAGTTTCAGTTTCAACATCAGTCCTTCCAGTGAAAACACCCAGGACTGATCTCCTTTAGGATGGACTAGTTGGATCTCTTTGCAGTCCAAGGGACTCTCAAGAGTCTTCTCCAACACCACAGTTCAAAAGCATCAATTCTTCAGCACTCAACTTTCTTTATAGTCCAACTGTCACATCCATACATGACTACTGGGAAAACCATAGCCTTAACTAGACGGACCTTTGTTGACAAAGTAATGTCTCTGCTTTTTAATATGCCGTCTAGGTTGGTCATAGCTTTCCTTCCAAGGAGTAAGCATCTTTTAATTTCATGGCTGCAATCACCATCTGCAGTGATTTTGGGGCCCCCCAAAATAAAGTCAGCCACTGTTTCCCCATCTATTTCCCATGAAGTGATGGGACCAGATGCCATGATCTTACTTTTCTGAATGTTGAGCTTTAAGCCAACTTTTTCACTCTCCTCTTTTACTTTCATCAAGAGGCTCTTTAGTTCTTCTTCATTTTCTGCCATAAGGGTGATGTCATCTGCATATCTGAGGTGATTGATATTTCTCCTGGCAATCTTGATTCCAGCTTGTGCTTCCTCCAGCCCAGCATTTCTCATGATGTACTCTGCATATAAGTTGAATAAACATGGTGACAGTATACAGCCTTGACTA
Source organism: Odocoileus virginianus (assembly GCF_023699985.2). Lineage (NCBI taxonomy): Eukaryota > Metazoa > Chordata > Mammalia > Artiodactyla > Cervidae > Odocoileus > Odocoileus virginianus. The sequence goes on from NC_069683.1 coordinate 30,854,014, forward strand.
TTCCTTTTCCTATTTGGAAAACAAACCAGTCTGTTGTTCCATGTCCAGTTCTAACTTGCTTCCTGACCTGCATATAGGTTTCTCAAGAGGCAGGTCAGATGGTCTGGTATTCCCATCTCTTTCAGAATTTTCCACAGTTTATTGTGATTCACACAGTCAAAGGCTTTGGCAAAGTCAATAAAGCATAAATAGATGTTTTTCTGGAACTCTCTTGCTTTTTCAATGATCCAGCAAATGTTGGCAATTTGATCTCTGGTTCCTCTGCCTTTTTTAAAACCAGCTTGAACATCTGGAAGTTCACGGATCACATATTGCTGAAGCCTGGCTTGGAAAATTTTGAGCATTACTTTACTAGCGTGTGAGATGAGTGCAATTGTGTGGTAGTTTGGGTATTAGTTTTCTATAACTAAACTTAGCAGATTAAAACAACATAAATTCAGTATCAATTTCCATGGGTCAGAAGTGCAGACTTGGGTTAGCTTAATCTCTGTGTCTCTCAAAGCTACAGTCAAAATGTCAGTAGAGGCAGTGGTCTCATCTCAGGCTCAGTCCTTCTCCAAGCTCGCCTGGTTGTTCATTTCCTTGCAGTTCTAGAGCTCATGGCATCTTGCTTCTTCAAAGCCAGTAGGAGGGAGAGTCCCTCATTTCAAGAAGAGCCCAACCCAGTCACAATTTTGGGCATTTTCATTTGTCAGGTCAGGGCCACCCAGGATAATCTCCCTTTCTGCTAAGAAATTAAACTGATTCTCAACCTTAATTGCATCTACAGAAACCCTTCACATTTGTCACAATTGTGTGAGTGACATCCATCGTGTTTCCAGGTCTTGTATATACTGAAGAGGAGGAGAGTATGAGGGCCTATATACCGCAGGAGGTGGGAATCTGAGTGCTGTCCTAGCATTCTGCCGTCACATTGCCTTTATCCCCCGTAGGATGATTCTCTTCCCTGTAAAATAAGATGTTAGATTTAGTTCTCACAGTTCCTGCTGATATTTAGGAACTCTACATTCTTTGAAAATAGGTGTTAATTAGCTAAGTAGATAATATTTAGAGATAGGATAAATCAAAGCTGTAAAGAAAGATGAAGGTAGAGGGTAGAGTAATTCTTTCATTGTATAAAAAGAGAATACATTTCAGCAACATGCTTTCATTTGTTAAAATTTCCTGGTTTGTAGAGACGATATGGGTCTTCTGAGAGGACTAAGCAGGGATATGGGGAAGAGGTAAGCCTTAATCAGCCTGCTTTGAATCAATATGACTACATAGCAATTAGTCTAGGAAAATCTCTGGGCCTTATACTCTTTACAAGACAGCATTGTTGGGATATGGGGACATGGCAGTTAGTCACTTGCTTGGTTTTTGTCATAGTTTCAGATGGTCATCGAATGATTTATCATCAATTTGGGTTGTTTGTTCCTTAGATCCTTCAGTATGATATGTGGAATGTTACTCCTACAGACCTTTGGGACTGGAACCTTCTCAAGGAGAAGATTGCAAAGTAAGTAGAGATGTAAAGTAAAGTAGCTTTGAAGTGAGGAGGGCTCGAGTTTTCATCCTGGCTCTTTTGAACTTAGGTATGTTATTTTGGCTTCTGAAATTCATCTTTTTATCTTTTAAATGGGACAAAAAGGACCTGTCTATAGAACTGTTACTGTGAAAATACTTCCTACCACAGTATATGTACAGTAGCCTGCAATGAAAGCATTTTAATACCTGGTAGGTATTATTAGTTGATCTTGTTTTAGGGGCTTAACTAGCAAGAACAGGTAATTATTTTTCTCATTAAGCATTCATATTTCCAAGTGTGTTTGCTTTTTAAATGTTTTCCACTTTTATTTATTGCTTAATTACATTGGGCACATAAATGGTTTTCACTGAATTGATTATCATAGGACTACATTAGGGAATTTAAAGAGCTTTTGGAGGGTTTAATATATTAAACTGTTGAAAAGAAAAATGTAAAAATTGAGTCTTTGTAGTCCTTTTCAATTAATAAACATAAGAAATTTGAGTGCAGGCAGACTGTTTTGCTGAGTCAATAATGAAACAAGTTGCTTTGCTTTCTGTCATGACTGTCTGACATGTCCAGGTTAATGAATATACATAGGGTTTAATGTTTGCAGAAGGAAGCAGTAGCTTTAAAATGCTCTTTAAAAATAGCCATTTACCTTCAAATTGTTTCATTGCTCAAATAATATATGTTAGACAATTTAGAAAAACATACAAGTGAAAAGGGAGTAAAATGAAAATTATCGTAGTACCACATCCCCCTAAAAAACCTGTTTGTATTTTTTTGTCTGTCATCCTCAGATTTTCTTCTGGGTTTGTATATATATGTGTATTTACATGCAAATTCAATTTTTACAGAAATGCCCCGATCTCTATTTTTTACTTTGTTTTTTTTTCTCAAAATACTGTAGTTTAAATGTTTTTATGTATAACTTTTTAAAGTTTCACAATTAAAATTTCAATATAAATACACATTCATTGTTAATAAAGTTCATGTATGGAAATAAAATAGAAAGTAAAAGCCCTTTTTTATACCTCTTCTGCCAACCACTTGTCCTATAAAACAAACAAAAAGCCAGCTTACTTCTTTTCTCAGAGATCACCAGCATGAATGGTATATAGTTTTCTAGACCTTTTTCAGTTTGTTTGCAGATGTGATCAAACTTGACACATTCTGAGACTTTTTAATTTAGTGATTTATTTTGGAGATTTAGTACTTGCAAATCTGCCTAATGTTCTTAGTGATTACAGATGATTCCATAGTTTGGATGTATGTGACTTTTCAAAACATTTTCCTATCTGTGGACAGGAAACCACTGTCCACTTTACTGAGGGAGTAAAGACATGGAGCTAGTTGGTGGCTTACTTGATGCCTCACAACTAGAAAGTGTGAGGCACAACACATTTCTCACAACAGAGAAGTTGAAATTTCAGTTGTACACACTCCATTAGGTTATGAGACTCTATGCTAAGTACTGTATGAATCTAGAGGTATGGAATGTAGCAAAGGCGAGCTCTTTGTGCTTGAGAAACTAAGGTAAGACATGTACACAAGTAAAATATACGTAAAAGTACAGGTCATAAAAAATATTTGCAATGCAAATACTTGTATTTGACAGTTTTACTTAGTGTTGTCAGCCTGGTCAGGAAAGATGTTTTAGCGTAGGTATTTCTTCAGCTGAGGTTTTTATTATTACTATTTTATTACTACTGTTATTGTTGATTTATTTTGGCTGTGCTGGTTCTTCATTGAGGTAGGTGGGCTTAGTTGCATGAGGCATATAGGATCTTAGTTTCTCAACCAGAGATCAGACCCACATCTCCTGCACTGGAAGGCAGATTCTTGACCACTGGACCACCAGGGAAGTCCCTAGGCTGAGCTTTGAAAGATGTGCTTAGCACAGTTTGAAGATTTTTCAGAGCTCAGGTACTACATTTGGCACTGAATAGAGTCAAAGGTGTTAGCATTCTTCTGGAAACTTTAATTAATTAGGTGATAGAGGAAGTCAGGAATATTATACTTTGAGCGTCATTTTCTCTATTCATTATCCTATTCAATATAATGAAGAATTATGGTGATAGATGTTTGGTTCTTACCACTTTCACGTCATTAGTTTCCTTAAAGAGCCTAGCAGAGTGATCACATAGTCTCTTAGAAAAGAGTGAGGGTTATATGAGTGTACCTGAAACAGGTGGGGACTCTCCAACAGCCATTTGAGTGTTTCCTTGGGCAAGATGGTGTATTAAGTGCTGTGATTCTTAAGTGGTGTAAGTCATGGCATGATAAAGATTGTCAGCAGTAAAAATTGTGCTAATTCTGTTTAGGAATCAGTCATTCATTTAGGAGAGGGGCATAATGTAGAGTTGCATCCCTGTAGGGGTTAAATGCAAACGTCAGCATGTGAGTGTAGTATGTGTATGGTATTACAGCAACTGCTTTACTACAATGATTAAAGTAGTTGTCTTCCTGACAGATAGTAGCATAAGGACCAGCACTTAATAATCTCCTTTTCTTCAGGTATGGTATAAGAAACAGTTTACTTATTGCCCCGATGCCTACTGCTTCAACTGCTCAGATATTGGGAAATAATGAGTCAATTGAACCTTATACCAGTAACATCTACACTCGCAGAGTCTTGTCAGGAGAATTTCAGGTGAGAAGATTACACCCAGACCTACTGAAAAGTCTTTTAGAAGCCTGATGTTAGAGGAGTAAATGCTACTCATATTTAGGATGCTCCTCTATCTTAGAATGGGGGCAAAGTTTTGATAAAGTGAGCTGTCATCTCTAATATTATTTATGTTATTTCAGCATATAATAGACATTTTATAAATACCTGTCAAAAAAATGAAGGATTGAGGGTTGAGTATGAAAGCAACTTGTTGATGTTAGAGTTCATGTAATGTGTAACCATTCTTTAATCATGTAGTGTATGTCATATACTGTGCTATACTATGTGTGCTAAACTATAACACCTATACTATAGCCTCAAATGCTCAAGTTGATAATACTCAAGATGAATAGAAGTATCTTTTAAGGTAGTGATTCTCAGCCTTGGCTACAAATTAGAATTTCTGATGGGAAGAACCAGTGTTTTTTTTTTTTTTTCGAGGTTCCCAAGTAATTCTCATGTGCAGGTTGAGAACCACTAATTTAAAAGATATTTATTTGTGAATTTACAAATATTCTGAAGTAAATTTCTGTAAAGTTTGGGTTGGGTACATTTATAATTTTCTCAAGTGTTTATTGTGTCAGTACTTAAAACAAGAAAAGAATCATTCTACATACCCAGCTTAGGCAGTTAGCTCCTTTCACTTTGCAAGTACCGTATGTTATGTTTTGAATAACAGGTATCAGGATTTTAGAGGAATATAGCTTTCATGTGATGGGATATGTCTCTCAGTTTCATAAAAAATAGAATTTACCAAGCAATCTAATGTTAAACTCCAAGTCTGTAATCCTCTTCAGGCCCTGTTGTTGTTTATTCCTTCACATTTTTTCTCCTTTTCCTTTCAGATTGTAAATCCTCACTTACTGAAAGATCTTACTGAGCGGGGCTTGTGGAACGAAGAGATGAAAAATCAGATTATTGCATGCAATGGCTCCATCCAGGTACAGAATGACCGAAAAAAAGAAAGTGTGCTCTTCAGGAGCTAAGTTGAACATTGGTACCTTCTCGATTATCCTAGGCAATACAGAGGAAGAATGGCTGTTCACTCTGGTCATATATCTAGGCCTTACCTTCTTGTTTGTGCAGCAGTGTAAAGCAATGGTTCCCAACTTCTCTGCACATTAGAATACATTAAAGAGCTATTAAAGCTGAAACTTAGGTTGTACCCATACCAATTAAATGTCTGGGAATGAGAATTCAGGCATCAGTATTTTTTAAAGACTCTAGATAATTCCAAAGTGCATCAGAGTTTGGAGACCGGTGATGTAAAGCGTGAAATTAGAGTCGAACTTAATTAAAAAGTTTGATGGAGATTGAAGACTGATAGGTCAAAAGACAGAGCCACAAATAGTGTTTAACAATAAAATATTTGCAATTGAGAATCAGGAAGCATTTATTTGTAGATAGAGGCCATTTATTAGATATTGGTCTACTCAGCAACATAGATAAAGATTCCTGTAACATTTCTGTATTTGCTGATGAAAACTGTAGCATTAGCCAGTCTGTGTTTTGATGCTTGTTAGCCCTCGACCTAAGAAATAAGAAAGCCTTATTTCTATTGACTTCAAGTTGAGTTTGTGGAGTCCTACCATATTTAAAGGGTTTTTGTCTCATTGCTTCTTTGGGTCATATTTCTGTTAGTTACAGCCCTGAGTTTTTGTGTTTTCTGCAAAACTCAAGGGTCATTTATTGCTTAGCTTTGCTCTGTCCTTCCTTTATTAAGTGCCTCTAAATCAGTGAATGTTTTGGCCATTAACCTATTAAAGATGAATCTTACATAGCTCCCACCAGATTGATATTTTGTTGGTTATATGGGGTTTTATTGGACTTGGTAAGCGGGAAGGGAGTATTCTTAGGAAACTTGATAAGCATCATACTGTATTAAATGGAATGGCTAGGATCAGATCTGACTAGAAGTAGAATCACAGCTAGACCTGGGGGTCATTGTTCTATTAATCATACTGCTTTCTTCAACCAGAGTACAATAGCATCTGCTTTACCTTCTTCAGAGCATACCAGAAATTCCTGATGACCTGAAGCAGCTTTATAAGACTGTGTGGGAAATCTCTCAGAAAACCGTACTCAAGATGGCAGCCGAGAGAGGCGCTTTCATTGATCAAAGCCAGTCTTTGAACATACATATTGCTGAGCCTAACTATGGCAAACTCACTAGTATGCACTTCTACGGCTGGAAACAGGTTGGTGGAGGAAGTCAACCAACTTGGAATATTTTAGAATTGGAACAGTTTTATATTCTAGCTACCTATTAAATATTGCTGCCTGGAAGTTCTTTCACTTTAAGTCCAATATGTTAAAACTAGTGCATGGGTTTATACTAGATTAAGTTATCACTTTGAATTTTCTTATTTTGGGTGGGATTATTTTATTTGAAGCTTGAAACCTCTTAGGCGTTATCTGTGATCCTTCCTTTACTTCCCATGTAGTCATTCACCATGTTGTTGGTTGTTCCTTTGTACAATTTCTTGAATGCCTTTCTTTCTCTTTCATCGCCACCTCCACCTTTATTCTTCAGTTCTTAACTGATCTCTTTGCTTCTGGTATCTCTACTCTAGGCCAGCTTGTGTCCTAATGCCATTCCTAAAATAAAACTATATATCAACCCACTATTCAAAAATATCCATTGTTTCCCAGCTTTAAAACAGGATAAAAGCCAATCATTTAGCTAGTCACTGCCAACTGTAAAGACCTGTGAGTCTATAATGTATTCTTTTTTTAAAAGAAGAGTATTTATTTTTATTTATTTGACTTGCATTGGGTCGTAGTTGCAGCATGCGGGATCTTTTTTGTGGGGGTACGGAGACCCCCTAGTTGTGGTGCTCGGACTCTGCAGTGTGCGGGTTCAGTACTTGTGGCTAAGTTGCTCCGCAGCATGAAGGGTCTTAGTTCCTGAACCAGGGGTCAGACCCATGTCTCCTGCATTGTGAGGCAGATTCTTAACCACTGAACCATCAGGGAAGTCCCTATAATGTATTCTTATTCCCTAACAATATTCTAAGTATTTATATAGGATTATAATTTTATCCTTTTATTTAACAGACTTTTAATTGAACTTGTACTGTGTTCCAGGACTAGGGGTATTGAATAGAAGGTGACAGTTCTTATCCATGAAATAGTCGTAATCTGTTCTTATACAGAGAAACGATCTAGACTTCTAAATAGTTATAATCTAAAACAGCCATGTTTTCTTAGGTATGCTTGGAAGTCGTACACGTAAACAAACAAAAAAAGACTAGAGAACAAAAAAATATTTGACATTGAAAGAGATAGGCTTTGTTTTAGTGGTGAAAAGGATAGCATGTGCTATTTCCTTCTCTCTCTTTAAGCGTTTTTGAGAGGGCTTCCTGTGCTGTGTGTGTGCTGTGCCTAGTCACTCAGATGTGTCCGACTGTTTGTGACCCCATAGACTGCAGCCCAGCAGCCTCCTTTGTCCACGGACTTCTCCAGGCAAGCATACTGGAGTGGGTAGCCTTTCCCTTCTCCAGGGGATCTTCCCAATCCAGGGATCGAACCCAGGTCTCCCGCATTGCAGGCGGATTCTTTACCATCTGAGCCACCAGGGAAGCCCAAATAAAAAAACAGCTGTGGCTTTCTAGAGGAGATAGAATTCCAGATTTAGAAAGCAGTTTGACCTGATCTATGGAAATGTATTTTAAACATCAGTCTTGAATGTTTAATGTTCTCACAGCTTCTCCTAATTCGTTGTATTTACTTCCCTTTTAGGGTTTGAAAACTGGGATGTATTATTTAAGGACAAGACCAGCCGCTAATCCAATCCAGTTCACTCTAAATAAAGAAAAACTGAAAGATAAGGAAAAGGTATCAAAAGAAGAAGAGAAGGAGAGGAACACAGCAGCCATGGTGTGCTCTTTGGAGAACAGAGATGAATGTCTGATGTGTGGGTCCTGAGGAAGGGCTTAGAAGAGACCAGCACTTCTTCAGTAGCCAAACTACTTCTTGAGCATAGATAGGTGCAGTAGGTTTGCTTGAAGTGGTAAGGCTTTGTTGGACCTTTTTGCGGCAAAAAGATCAATTGGTTTAAAGTACTGTTTCTATATAAGTGTGAAAGTAATGATTTTTAAAAATTGATATATTGGGAATCAAAGTAGATGTTTTAGGAATGCAAAAGAAGTCATTGTGCAAATAGGGAGTGATTAAGTAGGGTTTTTATCACCCATCTGGCACCCCTTTTCTGGTGACTTCAGTTTTGGTAAGGAAACTTTGGTGTGTGCATAGAAGCAAAATGAGTCATAACCTGTGAGAAGTGCTGATGGGGCCTTTATCTGGGTAAGGTCTTAATAGGTCATTCTGAAATAAAGATAATAAATGTTTCTAAATGACTGTGTGAGACTAATTTGTCACTTATTTTCTTTCAAAGGTCAAATTTGTAAAAGCATTTTTTATTCTTTGGGAGTTCAGGGAAGAAATTTTAAGACAAATTACTTAGACACCATATAGAATTCTGATTTTAATATGTGCCTTTTTCTTCTTTTTAGAAAGCTATGGTAAAATAAGCATAAATAAATGTTACCATTTTACCCATTTTAAAGTATACAATTTAGTGATATTAAGTACATATACAAAGTACAGCCATCACCACTATCTATATCCAGAACTTTTTCATCATCCCAGACAGAAAGTTTATATATAAAACAGTGAATTCCCAATCCCCTTCTCCTATCATTGCCTCGTAACTTCTATTCTACTTTCTATCTCTAAATTTGCTTATTCTGAACCCTCTTACACTGTTGGTGGGAATGCAAACTAGTACAGCCGCTATGGAGAACAGTGTGGAGATTTCTTAAAAAACTGGAAATAGAACTGCCATATGATCCAGCAATCCCACTTCTGGGCATACACACCGAGGAAACCAGAGCACCCCAATGTTCATCACAGCACTGTTTATAATAGCCAGGACATGGAAGCAACCTAGATGCCCATCAGCAGACGAATGGACAAGGAAGCTGTGGTACATATACACTGTGGAATATTACTCAGCCATTAAAAAGAATTCATTTGAATCAGTTCTAATGAGATGGATGAAACTGGAGCCCATTATACAGAGCTAAGTAAGCCAGAAAGATAAAGACCATTACAGTATACTAACACATATATATGGAATTTAGAAAGATGTAATGATAACCCTATATGCAAAACAGAAAAAGAGACACAGATGTACAGAACAGACTTGTGGACTCTGGGAGAAGGCGAGGGTGGGATTCAAGAGAACAGCATCGAAACATGTATATTATCTAGGGTGAAACAGATCACCAGCCCAGGTCGGATGCATGAGACAAGTGCTTGGGCCTGGTGCACTGGGAAGACCCAGAGGGATCGGGTGGAGAGGGAGGTGGGAGGGGGGACCGGGATGGGGAATACCTGTAAATCCATGGCTAATTCATTTCCATGTATGACAAAAACCACTTCAATGATGTAAAGTAATTAGCCTCCAACTAATAAAAATAAATGGGGAAAAAAAATAAAAGAACATTAGTAAAAATTAAAAAAAATTTGCTTATTCTGGGTATCTCAAGTAGAAGGGATCTTAATATGTGTCCTTTTCTATTTGGCTTATTTCACTTAGCATAATGTTTTCCAAGGTTCATTTCTGTATAATATATCAGAATTTCATATCTTTTTAAGGCTGAGTAATACCCCATTGTATATGTGTGTATATGTGTATATATATATATATATATATATATATATATCCCATTTTGTTTATCCATTCATCTCTTAATGGACATTTGGGTTGTTTCCACCTTTTGGCTATTGTGAATAATGCTGCTGTTAACATTGATGCACAAGTGTCTGTTTGAATTCCTGCTTTCAGTTCTTTTGGATATGTACTAGAAGTTCAATGATTGGAATATATGGTAATCTTCTGTTTAACTATACTAATGACTTTTGACACTTTGATTTAATGTGTCTTGGTCTGGGTCCCTGAATTTATCCTAACTAGGGTTTTATTGAGCTGCTTGATATAATCGATTCACATCTTTTGTTAAATTGGGGAAGTTTTCAGCCATTATTACTTCAGATCATTATTTTGCCCCTTTCCCTCTTTTCCTTCTGGAACTTCTATGTTGCATTTATCAGTCCACTTTATTAGTGTCTCAACGGTCCTTTAGGCTTTATTCACTTTTCTTCATTCTATTTTTTCCTCTAGTCTCAGTTGTCTTATCTTCCAGTTCATTTATTCTTTCTTCTTCTTCAACTTTGCTGTTGAGCCCCTCTAGTGAAATTTTCATTTCACTTATTGCTCTTTCCAGCTCTAGAATGTCTGATTCCTTTTAATTATTTCTATGTCTTTGTTGATAGTCTGATTTTGTTGCTACAAAATCTTTGTTACTACATTGTTTTCCTTTAGCTCTTCGGTTATGTTTAAGACAGTTGTTTTAATGTCTGTCTAGAAAGTCTGATGGCTGAGTTTTCTCTGGAGTGGTTTTTGTCGGTTTATCTTGTTCCTTTGAATGTTTTTTCTGTTTCTTTATAATGCTTGTGATTTTTGTCGTTGAAACATTCTGAGACATTTCCAAAATGTTTTTGCAGTGAAGTCTGCTCTTCAGAGTATGTTCAGTTAATGTCTGACAGCTTTCCTAGGTCTTTGCAGATTGGCTCTGTGCTAGGACACTCTCATACTTCTCTAGACTTGCTCTGAGCCTAAGCAATGTGATGGTTGATTTTATGTGTCAGCTGGCTAGGCCATAGTATCTAGATATTTGTTCAACCACTAAATGGAACTATGAAGGTATATCTTTAGATGAAATTAGCATTTAAATTCATTGACTGAGTAAATCAGATCATCCTCCAAAATGTGGGTGGCCTCATCCAATCAGTTAAAGTTCTTAAGAGGAAGAAGACTGTGGTCCCCTGAGAAAGAAAGACTTCTGCCTCCAAACTGCCATTGGACTGATCTGCAATATCTGCTCTTCTCTGGGTCCCCATCCTGGTGGCTTACTCTGCCTATTTTGGATTTCCCAGTTCCACAGTTTTTATATATGTGTATATATAGAGAGGGGGGAGAGAGATGGTTGACCATTGAACAGCATGAGTTTTAAGTGCATGAGCCAACTTATATTTTGATTTCTTCAGTAAATATGGCAGTACGATACAACCTGTGATTGGTTGAATCTGGATGTGGAACCATAGATGTATCATGGCACTTGAAAATCCATGGATTTTCATATTCTTAGTGTGTCCTAGAACCAATCCTTGCATTGTTCAAGAGTCAAGGGGATATATAGATAAGATAGTGTGTGTGTGTGTGTGTGTATGTGTGTGTGTATACACACACCTTATTTTCTCTGGAGAATGACTGATAAACTGACCTGACTAATAAAGGTTTTGGTAATGAAAATGGTTCTATTGGAATGGAATCCTAAGGATGAATTTCTCGAATTGGTTGTCTGATTTGATGAGATTTAAGCATGACTTTTCAGTAGTGAAAAGAGCTCTGATAGCCCATGGGATGATGTGGCAATAGAGACATGCAGAATACCATCACTGGATATTCCTAATCAAATATAAGAGGCAAGGGTCTGGGTTACCATGTATGTGTTCTGCCTCGGGGATATATCTGCTCTCCAGCCCAGTATCGTAGTTTATAGTTCATCTTGATCACTTTTCCTTTCCATAGTATATCACACCACTCCATTACATTGAGGTATATGTTGGGCCTAGTGAGTGAAAAGAAGCAACTACTGTAGACTTACCAGTACGACATTTGTGTATCAGAAAGTAAGCAATAAGTCTGACAAAAATTAAGGCACTTCTATCAGTGAAATTTCTAGGGGTCAATGGTATGAGGCATGTTGAGATATTCCTTCTATGGTGAGGGGTAAATTGTTCTGACTGCTCTTACAACCAAAAGAGAGTCATAAAGCCTAGTGGTCCTCTTTGGATTTTGGAGGCAAAATGGTAACATACTCCTCATTTGAGTGTGTTGTTTTGACCCATTTACCATATGACCCTAAAAGCTGCTAGTTTTGAGTGGGGCCCAGAACAAAGGAGGCTCTGCAAATGTCCAGCCTGTCATGCAACCTACTCAACTATCTGACCATCCTCTTTTGATCCCATGAGAGAGAGAGAGCTTTTGGTTGCTACTTACTGTGCCTTGAGACTGCTTAACCGAAGACCATCAAGTTCCTATGCAACCTGAACTGCTATCATGAACTGGGTATTACCTGCCCACTAAACCTAAAGTTGACATGCATTGTAGCATTCCATAGTAGCATCATCAAACAGAAGTTGTATATACAAGCCTGGGCTCAAGCAGGCCCTGGATGCACAAGTAATCTCCTGAAGAAGTGGCCCAAATGCCCATGGTTCTCACTCCTGCTTCTCTCCCAGCCTGCACCCATGGCCTCATGGGACATTCCATATAATCAGTTGACAGAGGAAGAGAAAACTTGGGTGGTTTACAGATGGTTCTGCACTGGACAGGACACCTTTTGAGGACATCCCTGAAGGACACTCCATTCCATAGATGACAGTTACGGAGATCTTTCAAGTAGGGGTGACTTAGATAAATCGCACTGGCTACTATGGGAAGAGTGTCCTGACCAATGGGTTTTGGTCAAGCTCAAGTACAGATAAAAGCCTAGTCTGGCCTTTGGATGAAATTGGGTCCCAAGGGAAGACCTGGTTTGGGTGTCTCTCAGACTGCTGGGCACCCTGGCTGGACTTGAACTGTTTGGGCTAGACTGGACACCTGGGGTAGGCCTGACCTGTGTGCCTGTCATGGGGATATCTGGCAGAGCCTCACCTGTGTTTGGAACTGCTGGAACTCTGGAATCCAGCCTGTGTGCTTGCATTAGACTGAACCTAGGCGTCAAGACTGACCCGGATATTTCATGTCAAGTCATGCCATATTTGGGACAGATTGGACACCAGGGAAGGGTCTGTCCTGTATTACTTGTTTCAAACTGTGTTCAGGGCAAATGATCGTCTGCATGACTTTATATAACTTCCAGTAGAGCTCCATATATCCAGGTATTTATTGGGGACTTTCTCAGGAGTCAGGGAGAAGAGGACAGAGAAATGAAACTAACAGGGATAAAGAGGGAAAAACAATTTTATTATTGGGTTGAAAAACAGCATTCTAAGGGTTAAAAAAGGATTAGTTTACCAACAGTGAACCTGCTGTTAAGCCTGTAATCTCAGGAAATTCCAGCGTGTCCCTCAGTACTGTCTGTTTATCTCTTGTTCCCAGAGGTCAAAGCCCCAATCTCCCATATTGAGGAAGTCCACCCTGGCAGTTTCCCTTTCACTCTTAGATTTTGCAGCCTCTCTGGCTTCTCCCTAACTTCCCGGGCTAGTTCCTTTCCACAGAACGTCTTTTCTATATGCTGTCGGATCTCTCTGGTCCTCACCCCATAAATGACTGGATTCAAGATTCCTGGGAGCAGCAAATAGATGGCACTGAGGAGGTTCTGGACATCCTGAGACACAGTCTTGGCTACTCGGAAAACAATCGAAGTGGAGAGACCAGAGAGGTAGATGGTGAGGATGACCAGTAAGTGGGAGCCGCACGTGTGCAAGGCCTTGGCTCGGGCTCCCCCAGAAGATATCCGGAAGGCAGCATAGACGATGCGGGTATAGGAGGTCCCCAGCAAAGCTAGATCAAAGCTCACAGTGGCCAACCGCATAGCCAGTCCCAAATGGTTGTTGAAGGTCAGGTCTCCACAAGCTATACTCAGCAGTGCAATGTACTCGCAGGTGAAATGTCGGATCACCACTGTCCGGCAAAATCGAGCTCGTGAGGTTAGCACCACCAAGGGCACCGCCACTCCCAGGCTCCGTGTCAGGGCAAAAAAGGCCAGCACACCCAGCAAACGGGAGGTCATCAGGTCACTGTAGCGGAGTGGGTGGCAGATGGCCACATAGCGGTCTAGGGCCATGGCCAGCAGGAGGTTGTAGTCCAGAAGGAGAGTGAAGTAGATGAAGAACATCTGGGCCAGGCAGCCATGCAGTGATATGGGGTTAGCATAATGCACAAAGCCTTCCAGCATTTTGGGCATCACTGCTGTAGCAGCACAGATGTTAACAGCCAGAAGCAGGGCAATGAGCACGTACATGGGCTGGTGCAGGCTCCGCTGGGCTGCCACTGTGTGGATGACCAGGGCATTGGCAGAGATGATGGTCACATAGAGGAAAGTAAGAGGTAGGACCAAGAAGGGCCTCCATTCCGGCAATCCAGGGAAGCCCACCAGGAAGAAGTTGGTATAGGAAGAGTTAAAGCTGCTGGTATTTCCATCCTCACCCATTGACTTTGGCCCTGGGCTGGCCCCAGAAGTGGAGATCAGAGACTGTTAGAACAAAATGGTCAGTGGAAGAAAAATGATTTCTATTGCTATTTTGGGCCCTGAGGGGTTTGTGATGAAGATCCATTTCTTCATGTATCTATGGCCATACCTATGGCCACTCTGGGGGAATAGACAGGTATTGTGTCAGGTGTAATTGGGCTACAAAGATGAAAAAGACATTCTTTGTCTTCAGGGAGCTCTTAGCTTATGTACGTGAGGTGTAAACTTACAAGATACTGTTTATCAGGACTTCCCTGGTGGTCCAGTGGCTAAGACTCTGAGCTTCCAATGCAGGGGTCCCAGGTTTGATCCCTGGTCTGGAAACTAGATCCCATATACCACAACTAAGACTTAGTACAACCAAAGAAAATAATTTTTTTTTTTTTTAGAAAATAAATTTTTTAAAAAGATATTCTTTCTGTGATATTCCTGATATTCGATTGCTGAGTAAAAAGGTTCAGAGGAAAGTAGGTATGGTGTAGGAGAGAAGAAAAAGGAGTGATGGCCCGGAGGCACTAAAAAGAATGAAGAAGGTCCTTGATTAGGAGGAAGAAAAGTATATGAGGAATCTTTGGTCTAAGAAATCTGGAAAGGACCAAGTAGGGGTTCTTGGGAGTGAGGAAACTACCAGGCTCCTCTGTCCATGGGATTCTCTAGGCAAGAATACTGGAGTGGGTTGCCACGCCCTTCTCCAGGGGACCTTCCCAACCCAGGGATCAAACCCACATCTCTTAACACCTCCTGCATTGGCAAGTGGGTTCTTTACCACTAGCACCACCTGGGAAGCCTCCACGTTTGGTCTAAGAAACCTGGGAATGACTATGTAGGGGTTTATTGGAGTGAAGAACCAGTGAGGAATGATGGTCTCACTTTTGTGCCTGGGGTACACTCTGTGTCAAGGATAGAGGAAGCTGCTGAGCAGAACTTCTGTCTTCTTGGACACAAAACACAGGCCACAGAGACTTATCTCTTTCTAAGACCCTCTCGACTGGCTGAGGGGCCTCTTGCCTGGACTTGCCCCAGTGGATAATGCTTGCTTTCCTTTCAGAATGTGAGTCCTGGGAGAGCAGGAGTAACAGCACACTTCTGTTGTGTTCTCTGGAGCTCTAAGCACAGAGCCACCATAGGCACAGAGGAGGTGTTAGAACATTGCTTGTTGAGTAGGTGAATGAGGAAAAGGGAGAAGGTGGTAGGAAGCTAGTCAGCTGGGCTCTGAAGAGCACTAATTTCAAAGCTTTGGCCTGGTTTTTGTATAATTAGGATAATAAAAGATGTGTGATTCAGTACTGGGCCCACATCTTACCCAGATTCTTAGGGAATCTTAGGGAGCACCATTTGGTGGTGGTAGGTGTGATGATAAGAGGAATTAACACTGATACACATAAAAATAGCTGACACCTACTGGACACTTACCTTATTGCAGGTAGAGTTCTAAATGCTTTCACGTATTAATTTTTTCAATCTTCTTACTTCTACTGAAAAAGAAAGCGAGGTACAGAGAGATTAAGTCTAGTTTTACAGCTGTTAAATGGCAGGCCTGGATTTGGAGTCAGACAGACTCTGGAGTGCATGCTCTTAACCACGTCAGGATGATCAACTTGTTCTGCTGTGCCTGAGGCGTTCCTGGTGTTAGAGCTGAACATGTGGGGTCCCAGGAAGGTTTTCAGGCAAATCCAGGCAGTTGATCATTTTACTATTTTCACTGGTAGCCTTGAAGATTAGACAAGCCCCATAAATTGTAGGGCTTCCCTGGTGGCTCAGTGGTAAAGAATCTACCTGCCAATGCAGGAGACACAAGAGACTTGGGTTTGATCCCTGTGTCAGCAAGACCCCCTGGAGTAGGAAATGACAACCCACTCCAGTATTCTTCCTTGGGAAATGCCATGGACAGAGGAGCCTGGCCGGTACAGTCCATGGTGTCACGAGTCAGACATGACTTAGTGACTAAACAACAATACAACGTAACTTGTAGAGCAGCCAGAAGAAACATTCTTCCTCCTTAGAGGTGTGAATGTAGTGTCTCTGAAAATCAGTATTTATACTGGTGCTACTAGAGCCACTCTCTGGATACTCAGAAGAGTACAGAGAAACATCCCTAAATTCACAGGGAGCCCTCTATATAGGAATTGGGTTTGGAATTCCAGGGCCCACCCTGGCATGTATTTCTGGAACTCTTAGAGCATTGTTTTAGACAGAATAACTCAGATTTTGGGAAATGGACTTCTGTTGTGCTTGGGCCAGACAACCCTTGTGGGGGTGCGGTAAAAGTCCTTAGGGGAGTTCTGTTGAAGATGGTCCAGTGGGGTGGAATTGAGAAGCTGAGAGTGAAGGAGGTGAGAGGTGACCTGTGATAGAATAAAGGGGTGAGGAGGAAAATGCAGCCTGGAGGAGCAGTGGCCAGGAAGACATTCATGGACCTGTGCTCCTCCTTCCCAAATGCCGCAGGGTGGTCATCCTTAAGGGTAGAAAAGGCTGGTGTGGGCTGCCCGCAAACCTCTCACCTTTTACAAGGGTGCTCTATCTCCATCATGTGAACTGTGATCTGCTCTTCTGTTTTGTATCTTAAGATCACTTAAGTAAACTAATAAAAAAGCTTCTTTGACACTGGGCCCCAAAGCATCCAGTAAAGGAAAGATGGAATAACAACCTCCTCAAGGAGGGGCAGAAAGGATGAAAAAGACTGAAAGATGAGGAGATCAGTTTACTGTCTAATGAAGGTCTTAAAAGAGGTAAAGAGATGTTTCTAGAGACAGATCAATCAGACTTAAGAACCAACTGGAAGTGGAGAGAGACAGAGGAATCAACAATAATCATAAGGTTTCTTTTTGTTGTTTCAGCTATGATGACTACATTGAAGCTGCTAAATCTTGAGGAAGGAGCAACAGTGTTGGGGTGTTGGGAGGTTCAGTCAATAAACACATTTGGATGTCATGAAAACTCACAAATGAAGAGATGCCCAGCCGTCAACAACTGGAAATGAGAGGGGAGTGCTCAGAGGAAGGATTGAAACTAGAGATGGGGATGATAATTTTATTATGGGCATGAGATAGAATCCTGAGGGGCAGACAGAATAACTGGTGTCAGTGAAGGAGACATAAAGAGCAGAGGGATGGAGTGAGAGCCAGGAGCAAATGGGTTTCTGGAAACCAGAGGAGGAAGGTTCTGCTGCTTTGGAGGCTTCATGGTAAAGAATAGCTCAGTCAATAAAGAATCTGCCTGCAATGCAAGAGACTCCAGATCGATCTCTGGGTTGGGAAGATCCGCTGGAGAAGGGATAAGCTACCCACTCCAGTATTCTTGGGCTTCCCCTGTGGTTCAGCTGGTAAAGAATCTGCCTGCAGTGCGGGATACCTGGGTTCGATCCCTGGTTGGGAAGATCCCCTGGAGAAGGGAAAGGCTACCCACTCAAGTATTCTTGCCTGGAAAATCCCATGGCCAGAGGAGCCTGGTGGGCTACTGTCCATGGGGCCGCAAGAGTCAGACACGACTCAGCGCCTAAAGCACCACACAGAAGCAAAAGACCAACACAGCTAAATCACCCTGCAAGGCTTATTATTCTGAGTAGCAGGGGAGGGAACAGGAAAGAGGGCTGAGATGAAGAGGCCAGACATCCTGTGCTCTCTGCCGAAAAAAGCACGGCTCCACCACTGTGAGAGTCAACACTGTAGACAAGAGCTCCTTGAACTTCCCCCTCCCCACACATGGACTACTGTGCTCATCTTTCTTCCTCTGTTCCCAGTAAGAGTCCCAGTAAAAGAGATGTCTCTCTTTTCACTCCCCACTCCCTCTTTTTTTTTTTTTCCCTACACCATGCAGCTTGTGGGATCTTAGTTCCCCTATCAAGGATTGAACCCACGCCCTCTGCACTGTAAGCGTGGAGTCTTAACCACTGACCCTCCAGGGAAGCCCCTCTCCTCTCTTCTGTCCTCAGGGTATCTTCCACTTCTTCCCTTCTTACCCCTTGAATATGGAGTTCAAGTCTGTCAGTTGAAAATAAACTCTTCCATAACTTCATTCAGCCCTCAAGCTTCCAATCTTTCTCCTCACTACTGAAGCCAAGGCCCTGGACATGTCTTTATCATGCAGTAATCGCTGAATTGCTGATCAGGCTCCCCACTAGACTGAAGGTGTTGCTGGTGGGGCAACTGTGTCTTACTCCTCTCTGTCCCGTGCCCAGCATAGAGCCCACTGCAGAGTACCTGCTCAGTAAGTGTTGTGTTACAAGAATACATAATGCACCAAAGAATTTTAATAAGCATTCTCATGTATGACTAACTTAGAGTAGCCCTTTGAGGTTGAGTGAATAAATGAGTGAATGAATGAAAAACAAACCCCATCAAGGCTCAGAGATTCCAAGTGATTTGCTTAGTCTCACCTAGCAAGAAGAGCTAGGTCTTCTTGGACTCTTCTGTCTGTACCACAGTTCTTCCCTCGCATCCACTCATGAGACAGCATCGGACAGGCTCCAAGCAGTCTTAGCCTCAGCATCAATACTACGAGTTAGGATGTATTGGGTACTTACTGCACACCAGGCATAATTCCCAAGGCTTTTCCATTTGGTATCTCTAATATTCAAAGCAACTCTAAGAGATGAACACTATTTATTAACCCAGTTTACAGGTGGAAATACTGAATCTCAAAGACAATAATTTTCTTAAAGTATCATAGATGTTAAATGATAGCTGGGATGTGATGTAGGTTTGCCAGTGGTGAAGCTCAACGCCAATCTCAAGCTTACCTGCCTCAAATCCCCCATAAGTCCCCTGTCTTCTCGCGCCCAAACTCGCTGTGGCAGCCTCCTCTTGGGTGGTGGCTTGCTATGGCTTTGGTATCACCTCTGAGAAGGTAAGGCCTTAGGTCTGTGCCCAACTCCAAGGCACTGCTCTATGAGGCTGAGGGGAGGGATGGATAAGTAGACCTGTGACTCCAGAGGATTCCCAGTGGAGGATGGGATTCCCAGTGGTGGATGAGATTCCCAGTGGGTAAGCATTTCCAGGGGCTCAAAGGAGAAAGCAATGAGAAACCCAGGAAAATTGAAGGAGGACCCCAGGGAGAGAGGCTGTGTGGAGATGATGATGTACTAACATTTTTATTTCTATGGCTCTAGTTTTTTCTCACAGAGTGGTCATGTCTGCAGAGGGGTTCCCCCTCTTTACAGATGAGCCATGAGAGACTCAGAGAGAGCAAGTCAGGGTTCAGGGAGGCTTCCCTCCCAGGGGATTAACAGACTGGGGATGACTGGGATGACCTGGGGCTCTGCCGAGGGGAAGGAGCTCCTGCAATTTGGGGGTCAGCCAAAGGCACGAAGGGGCATTTGGGTGACAGTGAAAAGTGGTGTGTGTGCATGTACACATATGCGTGTGCATGAGTGCCTGAGCATGTATGCACTCATTGAGATTGATGAGGCCATTTCCCAGAATAGGTGACTGAGGGCCTTGGGTGGGGGATGACTTCGGTGTGGGTTGTACTGTGAGCAGCCAGGACTCACAGAGGCACGGGGGGCTCCTTCAGGGAGGCATCACCAGTTTGTCCTCTGGAATTTGAAAGTGGTAGCACTGGGAAGCTCTTTTTCTACCTTCTTTGGAATAACCATCTTTCATGATTTCATTGTTGGCTTACAAGCTCTGCCTCTTAGTGGTTGCCTTAGGATTTGTAGTACACATCTTTAACTTACCATACTTACTTTTAAATAGCATTATGCCACTTCAACCAAGAGTACGAGATCCTTGCAGCAAGATTCTTCCATTGTCCCTCTTCCATTGTTTGTGTTATTGTTGTCATTTGCTTTACTTATGCATAAATTATAATCTTCACAATACATTTGTATATATTTTGGGCTTTATACAGTTCACTATGTTCTAAAGAGATTTAGAAAAATGAGAAAAAATTAATATTTGTTTGCAAAATTCACTAATGTAGCATGTGACTATAGTTTATTGCTAGTATCCAGTGTATAAATGTACCATAATCTATTTACATATTCCATTGCTGAGGGACGTTTATGTTGTTTCTGTTTTTTCCTAATTAGGGATAAGGCCAATATAAATAGTTTTGTATATGTATTTTAATGCTCATGTACCTGAGGAGATTTCCTGGGTCAAAGGGTATGCATATCGAAACATGTATATTGTCTAGGGTGAAGCGGATCGCCAGCCCAGGTTGGATGCATGAGACGGGTGCTCGGACCTGGTGCACTGGGAAGACCCAGAGGGATCGGGCAGAGAGGGAGGTGGGAGGGGGGATCGGGATGGGGAACACATGTAAATCCATGGCTGATTCATGTCAATGTTTGACAAAACCCACTACAATATTGTAAAGTAATTAGCCTCCAACTAATAAAAAAAAATAAAAAAGAAAAAAAAAGAAAAGAGAAAAAAAAAGGGTATGCATAAATATCTTTGATTTTACTGGAATATGGCAAATTGTCTTCCAAAGTAGTTGTACCAATCTGTTAATATAACCTCAGTAGTAATGCATGAGTTTCCACTGCCATCTGTGGAGAAATTGTTTTAACACATACACAAATCTATTATGTCTACACAATAGATATTATGAGGTTGTACAGTGCACAGCCTGAACATCTGAATATGAGAGGCTGGAGATAAGTAACTTTTGTCTTTTCTTTTCTTTTTTCTTTTCTCTGGGAGCCAGTATAGACATAAAACCTATACTCAAAAGCCTCCACCCATGAGGACATTCAGAAGTCAACCAAGAGATCTGAGCTCTGAAGTATCACCACTTTAATTTATTTTTTTAAATTTTATTTATTTATTTTTCCATTTATTTTTATTAGTTGGAGGCTAATTACTTTACAGTATTATAGTGGTTTTTGTCATACACTGACATGAATCAGCCATGGATTTACATGTATTCCCCATCCCGATCCCCCCTCCCACCTCCTCCACCCGATTCCTCTGGGTCTTCCCAGTGCACCAGACCCGAGCACTTGTCTCATGCATCCAGCCTGGGCTGGGTATCACCACTTTTAAAAAATCTTTATTCATGAGAGTCTTGACAGCCATTTTGTACCATTTTGTGTAGTTTAGTCATGCCACTAGCCCCAGTCACAGTTGATAAACTGTAAATCAAATATTGACCAAGCTAGTGCAATCAGAAAACTTTCTCCCAGAATGAAGAAAAGAGAGTCAATTTTTGTATTATGTGGATGGTTATGTATAGGGCACCCAAAAATCCAGTCTTCAGAGAGACAGAGAGATTGTAGGAAAAAATAAATCACAATCTTAGAGGATAGACGAGCAAAGGAAAACAGAGAATCTTAGTCATTTTCCTAGTTATTGGTTCCTTCCAGAAATTTCTTCAGGTCAATTTCTGCATGCCAGTCTTTTGGTTCCTTAGACAGCACTCTCTTTTTAGAATTCCCCAATTTGTGTTAGTACTGTGTTTGCCTTGGTATGTATGCATTTGCAACGACTTAAGTGTGAAATCCATAAGGGCAGTGAGTTTTGTTGGTTTTGTTCACTACTATGCCTTTTAGCATCTAAAATAATTTTGCACCTAGAACTCTCTCAATAAGTAGCTATTGAATAGAAGAGCAACAAAAATAAACATCTACACATGTCTCATAGAATTGTCCCTTATTTCAAGGGGAGGAGGTTCTTGTTATAATACAATAGGAATAAGAAAAAAAAAGTATAAGATTCTATGAACTATCTAAGATAAAACAATTAACTTTTTAAAAGTCTAAGCCGATCAATGAGGTCTTCACTGATGTGGTATTTGGGCTAAATGTTGAAGGATGTCATAAAAATAAACAGTAATGGGACTTCCCTGGTGGTCCAGTGGTTAGGAATCTACCTGCCAATGCAGGGGACACGGGTTCGATCCCTGCTTTGGGAAGACTCCACAAGCCACGGGGCAACAAAGCCCATGCGCTATAACTACTGAGTCCACACTCTAGAGCACATGATCTGCAACAAAAAACATCACTGCTGTGAGAAGCCTGCACACAGCAACTAGAGAGTTGCCCCCTGCTAGCTGCAGCTAGAGAAAGCCCACATGTAGCAACAAGGACCCAGTGAAGACAAAAATAAAATTAAGATAAAATGAAAGAAAAAAATAAATAGTAGTGATTCAGGTTGGGGAAAATTAGAAATTTAGAAAAGATTTAGATGAGGGAAGATTTTTCTAATCTGAAAATTAGAAAGAGGAAACAG
This sequence comes from Odocoileus virginianus, assembly GCF_023699985.2. NCBI lineage: Eukaryota > Metazoa > Chordata > Mammalia > Artiodactyla > Cervidae > Odocoileus > Odocoileus virginianus. The sequence goes on from NC_069683.1 coordinate 30,876,694, forward strand.
AACATGAGGATTCCCAGAGACGCAAAGAAAGATAATGAATGTATTCTGGATGCTTAAAGAATTACCTTATAATTGACAGTTTATGTGGGAGTCTCACTATGGGTGACACTGGAGAGAATTGGGTAGTAGATCACATCACTAGGTCTTATAATCATATTTAGGAAGTTATCAATATTCACACAAAAGCAACTGGGACCAATGGAAATCATGTCACTCTTCATAGTAACTCTTGACCTCTACAAATTGTGCTATTTGTATCCTGAACACTTGACCTCTTGCCTGCTTTTGAATGACAGATAAGTAAGTAGCTTATGTTTAAATTTTTCAGTCCATTATTTTTCTCATGGTATATTGCTTTGTTGATTTATTTCTCTATGCTACTTATTTTTTAAAAAAATTAAAAAAACAATAAAAACCCGTACTCACTCTGACTTCAGAGGCCTGTATTCATACCAGCTCTGCTGTGCTGCATCTAACTAGCTAGTCCTACTTCGTACTGTTCTTTCCCATTAGGAGAAGGGATTAATGCACTGGAAATAGTTTGAATATATAATAGCAAATGATTAGTTTTTTAGATGGAGGCTGTAGAGCCTCCATCTATGTAATTTTCTAGGACATAGGACACATCGCTTAGTTTTATCTTTCTTCTGTGGAAGATTCCAAGTCTAGCTGTAGGTGTGAAATAGTTCTCAATCTACAAAAACGATCTTGTTCCCAATCTAATGCAGCCAGGTGTCACTTCAGTGCCTTTGAAAATAATGAGACACATGGTATACAATTACCATGCCAAGTTCAGCCAAATTATCATTGTCCTTTTGCAATATCTCTGTGGAAACTCTAATTTAGCTTAAGAAATCAAGTTTCTTTAACTGAAATATTGTTACTTTTTGCATTTAAAAAAAACCCCTGTCTTTTGGACTCTGTGGGAGAGGGTGAGGGTGGGATAATATGGGAGAATGGCATTGAAACATGTAAATTATCATATGTGAAACGAAACACCAGTCCAGGTTCGATGCATGATACAGGGTGGCTTGGGGCTGGTGCACTGGGATGACCCAGAGGGAAGGGATGGGGAGGGAGGTGAGAACGGGGTTCAGGATGGGGAATACGTGTACATGCATGGCGGATTCAAGTCAATGTATGGCAAAACCAATACAATATTGTAAAGTAAAATTTAAAAAAAAAAAACCCTGTTAAATACATTTGTGGTGGTTTAGTTGTAAGTCATGTCTGACTCTTGCCACCCCATGGACTGCAGCCCGCCAATCTCCTCTGTCCATGGGATTTTCCAGGCAAGAATACTGGAGTGGGTTGCCATTTCCTTCTCCGGGGGATCTTCCAGACTCAGGAATTGAACCCCAGTCTCCTGCATCTCAAGCAGATTCCAGCACTGCAAACAAATTCGTTACTGACTGAGCTACAAGGGAAGCCGAACATATGTTGAGTTTCTGTTTTAAATTCAAGTGCTAGAGTGAGACATTTCATTCTGCCTTAAATCATAAATGACTAACATTTGAATTCTGAAATAGAGGGGACAAATACCTTTACATATGCTTATTTTCTGAAGTGACTGTCAAGTCTTTTATCTATCTATGTTACCTTCTGATAAACTAAGTTATCTGTCTTTTTCTTACTGATTTGTAGTTATTCTTTATATTTTCTGGATACTAGTTCTTTGTTGGATAAATGTATTATAAGTATTTTCCCCAAATCTGTGGCTTGCTTTTTCACTTGCTTATGGCATCTTTTGATTGAGACTGTGTCTAGTACATTGGATACCTCTGTACAAATTATAAAAATGCTCCCTTTCTAATGGCTTGGTAAGTGTAATATGGGCTGAATTTCAACTTTCACTTGCTCTGTTAGATGTCTTTGTGCAGATTACCTATATAATATATTACATACCAGTGGCAGCTCTGCTTTTGATTATCCAAAATTCTAAATTTTGATATAGTCAAATTTATCACTTCTTTCCTTTATGTAGTCAAATTTGTATCACTTTTTTCTTTCTTTTATAAAAAGTTAGTACTTGTATTTTACTTAGAAAGACTTCCATTACTCCAATGTTGCGATGATATATTTCTTTATCTTATAGAACTTAACGGTTTGGATTTTAACATTTAGATGCACCTTTCTTTAATATTTCTGATAAATAATAAAGTGTAATGTAGGAAATGGCAACCTGCTCTAGTATTCTTGCCTGGGAAATACCATGGACAGTTGCTAAGTTGTGTCTGACTCTTTGCGACCTGATAGATTGAAGCACGCCAGGCTTCCCTCTCCTTCACTACCTCCTGGAGGTTTGCTCAAACTCATATCCATTGAGTCAGTGATGTCATTCAACCATCTCATCCTCTGTCTCCCTCTTCTCCTCCTGCTCTCAATCTTTCCCAGTATCAAGGTCTTTTCCAATAAGTTGTTTCTTCACATCAGGTGGCCAAAGTATTGGAACTTCAGCTTCAGTATCAGTCCTCCAATGCATTCTTGCCTGGAGAATTCCATGGACAGAGGAGCCTGGCGGGCTATAGTCCATGAGGTCACAAGGAGTTGGACTTGACTGAGTGACTAACACACAGGAAGATGTTAGGCAATTTGATACCGTAAAGATGGAACTGAGAGAGAGATAAAATGCCAGGTGATTGCTTTGATATGTGTCTTCTAATTCTGTGAAAACTTCCTCTCGCCTTTAGAACAGTGAAGCCACAAGCAAGGCTCAGAGAGGGCTTTCTGTGCTAATATTTTCTTCTGTATGTCTGCTTTTGTTCTTTGTTCATCATGCCAACCAAGCAGCTCAACCTTCAGGCATAGCTAGGTTTCAAACTGACATCTCATGGACTCTAACACCCTTGCTCTTTGCCATGTTGAACAATGTCTTGAGGTGCTAGCAGTGAACATGTAGGCAAGGCCTGGAGGGACTCGATGGAGAGGATTAGGACATGTTCTGTCATATTTTGAGATCATATCTGGAAGGTTTGGACAGTCATGGAACAGAACAGTATCTGACCCAGAAAGGAGTAGCCTCCTTTGACCAGAGAGAATTGTGACCCTCTGCCTCCCTTATATTTCCCCTAGGGCTATGATAGGTCACTGAATTTAATCAAGAAACATTTACTTGGCTTCTTTGCAAGCTTAAATGTTTCTGGCAGAGATATGCTAGTAGCTAGTATATCCTTGACCAAGAGTACCCTGAGGGTGAGGCTATTTCCTCCTGCAGGATGAAGAGCTCGGTTCCTTCATCTGTTTCAAAAGACCACAGCTCCCCTACCAACCCGGGTGCTGCCCTCTTTATGCTTCTTTCTTTGCACACTCAAGCTTGGGAAGGATGACTTCTGTGCTGCTGTACTCTCCTGTTTCCAAGGACACTGTGAACACATCAACACGCTTACCTATTCTTATCATGTGTTTGCCACTCCAAGTTCTTCCTAAGAAAAAGCAAGAAATATGCCGTTCCCCACACCCTTATGGCTGCTATACTCATGATGCGTTGTTACTCTGAAATAGAACTGGTGGAAAACTTGGGATATAGGTTGGGCTGGCAAAGATGAGAGCAGGTTAGGCCTCCTTTCACTCTTGCTACCTGGGGGCTTTCATCTTCCCAGCCTGTCTTTCACTGGCCTTTTTTGGAGGGCATCAGTTTCTGTCAGTGGCCTCTTGCTATGTGCTGGGAAACAACTGTCTCCTGCCCTGAAGTGCTCAGTTTTTCCAAGGCTGATGATATGGGTAGCCATATCTTGACATAATTTAAAAAAAAGTAGTTCCCTAATGTTGCTTAAAATGATTGTTTTCCTAATTTTGCATCCCCTTCCTTCTTTATCATTATTATCCATAACTTCAAGATCCTTTCCTCATTTTCACAGAGGACATTGGCTCAGGCTAACTTTCCTCCTCAACCCTGGCCATTCTCCTGTACTGTGGTATGGATCATTCATGAAAATGATCTATCCAGCATCTTTGTTTAAGGGTTGTTTGCCTTCTTCAACATCAGTGACATATTCTCTATACAGTCCAGGCTGCAAATACGTGATCATACCCTAGATCATCAACCATAAATGCACCACCTCTGAAGTTTATTTTAGTAGCTCTCTTTCAAACTGTCTTATTCCTTTCCCATAACATAACAGTCTCTACTTTTATATCTCATGATGACCTCTTGGCCTGTCATCTTTCTTCCCTTGTTCAGAATCCTCCTGTCTCCCCTGCCCGTCACACGTTGGATGGCAGGGAGCTCAATGGCCCTCTCTCCAGTACTCCTGTCCTCGTGTACCCTGCTGACAGCTGGGTGAAAGCTGTTCCCAGACTGCTAAGTGTCTCTAGAGAAACATCACAGCTGTGCACTTCTGTACACATCTTCACTCCTTCTCTCTGCATCCAAAGAAGAGGGTTCCTTTTCTCAAGACCCAACATTTCTGCTTTGCTCTTGTTCCCATATGTTCCTCCTTTAATGGATCATCCTTTAATTTTCTCTCAACTAGTTCTCCTCTCCTTATGAGGCAGGTAATATTATTATCTCCCTTTTGCAGACAAGGAAACAAATTCAGAGAGAACTCCAAGATTGTCCCACGGTCCTCCCAACCTGTAAGTGGCTAAGCCAAGAATCAAACCCAGGTCTTTTCCTCTCCCAGTGTCAAATTTTTTTTTCTCCTCTGCAAAGTTTACCCACATCCTCTTGACCACCTTACCTTCCACCTAACTGCTGTCTATTCCCCCCCATAAACTTCTGTCTTGATGCACTCAGAATCATGGCAGTTCATTTCAGTCTGCATTCCGAGGCATTAACATCAATTGACTAATGCCTATGCCTCCTCTAAAAGGTAAAGTCCATGAGGGCAAGAACCACACTGTGCTCATCATAGTATCCCCAGGACCCGAGGAAGGGAATTGCCCTTGTTAAAGTACTCATCAACTTCCAGCATATTACTTAGTCAAGTCCTCATTCTCCTTGACCCATTAGAGGACTAAAACCTGCCAACCACTCCAACCTTCTTAAAACAGTCATGAGTCTGTTGGCTTTGGTGAGGCCATTCTGTCCTTGTTTTCCTCCTTCCTCCCTGATTCCTACACACAAATTCAACCTTTAGAAATCTCTTCCCTCTCCCTACCTCTCTTCATCCCCGTGTCTCTACTCAGGTCCAGGCTACCATTGTCTCTAGTGTCACAGCCTCCAGGCTTGTTTCCCTCTAATCCACACTCTACTGTGACTGCAGAGTGACCACTGTGAATCACAAGTGTGGTTTTGCCACTTCTCTGCTTCAGAGTCTTCAGTAGCTGCCTGGAGTTAAAAACTCAAACTTCTTATCATGACAGATAAGGCCTTTTATCATCTGGCCTCTACTACCCTCACTTCCCACCAGACCCCCGTGCTCCCTCTGTGGGGGCTGCTGTGAACTTTCTGATCTCTATGCGTGCCTCTGTGGCTCACCATGCTGTTTCTCCGGCCTAGCATGCCTTTTTTCTTTCCATCTCCTTCGTCTCCAGCAAACACCTTACCTTATCCTTCAAACACAAGCCAGATTCACCTTCTCTGTGAAGTGTTCCATGTCAGTGATTGCCCTTACTATATGTTTCCACAGAATTTTGTTCTTAAAGCTATTATTGACCATTACATGCCTTTACAGCTTGCTAGATTGGGACCTCTCTGTGGGGAGAAACCAATTTTTTTCTTTCTTTTCAAGTGTGTAGCTAATGTGACATGTATACTAGATGTCTGGTGAATGAATGAATGAATGAATGAATGAAAATTACATGCATTAAGAAGGGGGGAAAATTGAGAAACCAGTGATAGAAGCTTGTTTTGAAGTTGGTTACTGTGGAACTCTGGATGAATAGCCAGTTTTCAGAATATGCCTAGTAGATTCTCAAAGATGACTGTAGACAGCCAAAGCCAACATACAGCAGGGATGGATCACTTGCACATTTACCTACGTGATAGTGAGAGTTGATTAGTAGGGCCTACAAGCCATGGAGAGTCAGGCAGGAAGCTCCCTATGTGAGGGCGGGGGCTGGAGCTTCTCACTGGAGACCTGGTGTTGTGCCTGTTGGAAGAGAGTTGCCAGGTGCTGCCTGATTTCCTTGGTCCTGGCCCCATAGATGATGGGATTAACCAGACATGGAAGCAGCAGGTAGAAGGCGCTGAGCAGGTTGTGCACATCCTGGGAGGCAGTGCGGGCCACGCGGTAGACAATGGACGAGGACATGGTGGACGAGTAGATGGTGAAGATGACCAGCAGGTGGGAGCCACAGGTGTTCAGGGCCTTGGAACGTGCTCTGCCTGATGAAATTCGAAAGGCAGCATGGATAATGCGGGAGTAGGAGGCTCCTAGCAGCAGCATGTCCAGGACTCTGTTGAAGATGCGGACAGTGAGACCCACAGTCTTGTTTAGGGAGATATTCCCACAGGAGAGCTTCATTAGGGCCATGTGCTCACAGGCAAAGTGATGGATCACGTCTGAGCGGCAGAAATGAACCCTGGAGGCCAGCCCCACCACTGGAGCAACGATGCAAGTGCTCCTGGCAGCTGCCGCCCCCAGCAAGCCAGCCAGCAACTGGCCTGTCACTATCTCTGAGTAGCGGAGAGGGTAGCAGATGGCGACATAGCGGTCCAGGGCCATGACCAGGAGGATGTTGCAATCAAAGACAATGAGGAAGTAGATGCAGAACATCTGGACTAGACAGCGAGCCAGGGAGATGCGGCTGAATCGGGAGGAGAAGCTGAGCAGCATGGCAGGCACCACGGTGGTGGCGGCACAGATGTTGACAGCCAGGAGCAGAGCTATGAGCAGGTACATGGGCTGGTGCAGGCTTCTCTGGGCCACCACCGTGTGGATGACCAGGGCGTTGACAGAGACGATCACCAGGTAGATGCTGAGGAAGGGCAGCACCAGGAGGGCTCGGGACTCCTTCAGCCCCGGGAAGCCCAGCAGGATGAAGCTGGTATAGGACAGGTTAGAGCTGCTGTTGGTCCATGATGACATCTTCCCTGGGGAATGGGATGGCTCTGGGGAGAAAAAAGGAGTAGGAGGCCTGGTTTCTGCACCTACTAGGGCTTGCCCCAGCTTTCCTAGGCTTTGAACTTCATAAATCTCCAATATCCCTGGTTTCTGTACCCACTAGGGCTTGCCCCAGCTTTCCTAGGCTTTGAACTTCATAAATCTCCAATATCCCTAGAGAAAAAAATGACAGACTAAAGCTCATTATTTAATGAGATATGCATCTGTGGATAAATCTTTGCATTTCAAATAAATTATTCAGGGTAGATATTAGATGTAGAATTATTGTATCATATAATATGAACATTTATGAAGCTGCAAGCTGATTTCCAAGAAAATTGTCTGTCTTGTCACTGGTGCTAGTACTAAATTGCCTTGAGTAAAAAAAAAATATTTGATGCTTTGATGGCTGAAAAATACTGCCTCATTTTAACTTGCATGTTGTCTTTTAGTTGTGGCATGTGGGATTTAGTTCCCACATGTGAATTTTCTACTTCTATCTTTTGCCCATGTACTACTAGGGATTGTTTCTGTTAGCAGTTTAAATATTAAAGCCATTGTTTCCCCTTTTATCCATTGAAACAGATTTTCCAAATCTTGTTAGTATTGTTTTAAAAATATTTATTTGTTTATTTATTTAGGTTGTGCTGGGTCTTAGTTGCTGCACATGGTGTCTTTAGTTGTGGCATGTGGGATTTAGTTCCCTGACCAGGGATTGAACTTGGGACCACTGCATTGGGAGTGTAGAATCTTAGCCACTGGATCACCAGGGAAGTCCCTTGTTAGTATTTTTATCTTATTCATGATATTAAGACTAAGAGTTTTAAATTTATAAAATTAAATCTATCAACACCTTTTTGTGAGTTCTCTTCTTGGTTTATTAGAATGAGCCTCATTCAAAGATCAAAAAAATAGTATACTATATTTTGTTCTTATTTAAAGCATGGCTTATTTTTTTTATTAAGTTTTGATATACATGAAATTCACTTTGCTATGTGACATTAAGTCATGATCTAAGTTGATATTTTTCTCTCAGGTAGCTAAATAATTGTTCTTGTTTCATTTCCTACACTGCTTTGTATTACAATCTTTATCCCGGATTAAGTTCTTACATGTGAAGTGGTTGTTTTATAGGTAGTGATATTCTGTTTGTTCTTGTGCCAATGCCGTGCTATTTTATATTTTTAAAATTTATTTATTAATTTTTAAAAGTGTACCATGCTATTTAAAAAATAAAGCTCTATTGAGATATAATTCACATACACACACTGACATGTACAATTAAATGGTTTTTAGTAAATTCACAAAGTTGTGCGACCGTTACCACAATCAACATTGTCATCACCCCAAATAGAAACCTGGTATCCCTCTTTTTCCCCAACCCCTTCAGCCCTATGTAACCAATCACTAATCTACTTTTTGAGTCAGTGAATGTGCCTACTTTGAACAATTGATATTAATGGAATCATACAATATATGCTCTTTTATGGCTGTTTTTTCTCACTTAGCATAATGTTTTTAAGGTTCATCCATGCTATAACATGTATCAGTATGCCATTCTTTTTTAATGACTGAATAATATTCCATAGTATGGCTATATCACTTTTTATCAATTCACTTATCAGCTGATAGACATTTGGGCTGTTTCCACATTTGGGGTAATATGAATAAAGCTCTCTGAACACTCATGTACAAGCTTTTGTGTAAACATGTTTTCATTTCTCTTGGAAATACCTAGGAGTGGAATTGTGGAACCACCATAATTGAGGAACTACCAGATTGTTTTCCAAGGCAACTGCACCATTTTAAATTCATACCAACAATGGATGAGTGTTCCATTTTATCCATATCCTTGCTAATACTTATTACCTGTCTTTATTATTCTAGCTATCCCAGTGGTTTTGATTCGTGTTTTTCTTTTACTTTTGTTCTGGCTTTGTGGTGCAGCATGTGAGACCTTAGTTGCCTGACCAGGGATCCAGGCAGCACCTCTTGCTTTTAAAGCAGAGTCGTAATCCCTGGACCAAGGAAAATCCCTGATTTGTGTTTTTCTGAGGGTTATAGTGTCGAGCATCTTTTCATGTGCATATTGGCCATATGTATTTTTTTTAAGAAGTGTCTATTCAAATTCTTTGCCCATTTTTAATTGAGTTGTCTTTTATTACTAAGTTGTAAGAGGGTACTAAGAAAGGCAATCCCAAAGAATGCTCAAACTGCTGCACAATTGCACTCATTTCACACGCTAGTAAAGTAATGCTCAAAATTCTCCAAGCCAGGCTTCAGCAATACATGAACCGAGAACTTCCAAATGTTCAAGCTGGTTTTAGAAAAGGCAGAGGAACCAGAGATCAAATTGCCAATATCCACTGGATCATTGAAAAAGCAAGAGAGTTCCAGATAAACATCTATTTCTGCTTTATTGACTACGCCAAAGCCTCCGACTGTGTGGATCACGATAACTGCGGAAAATTCTGAAAGAGATGGGAATACCAGACCACCTGACCTGCCTCTTGAGAAACCTGTATGCAGGTCAGGAAGCAACAGTTAGAACTGGACATGGAACAACAGACTGGTTCCAAATAGGGAAAGGAGTACATCAAGGCTGTATATTGTCACCCTGCTTATTTAACTTATATGTAGGGTACATCATGAGAAATGCTAGGCTGGATGTAGTACAAGCTGGAATCAAGATTGCTGGGAGAAATATCAATAACCTCAGATATGCAGATGATACCACCTTTATGGCAGAAAATGAAGAGGAACTAAAGAGCCTCTTCATGAAAGTGAAAGAGGAGAGTGAAAAAGTTGGCTTAAAGCTTTATATTCAGAAAACTAAGATCATGGCATCTGGTCTCATCACCTCATGGGAAATAGATGGGGAGGCAGTGGAAACAGTGTCAGACTTTATTGTTTTGGGCTCCAAAATCACTGCAGATGGTGATTGCAGCCATGAAATTAAAAGATGCTTACTCCTTGGAAGGAAGTTATGACCAACCTAGACAGCATATTAAAAAGCAGAGACATTACTTTGCCAACAAAGGTCCATCTGGTCAAGGCTATGGTTTTTCCAGTGGTCATATATGGATGTGAGAGTTGGACTGTGAAGAAAACTGAGTGCTGAAAAATTGATGCTTTTGAACTATGGTGTTGGAAAAGACTCTTGAGAGTTCCTTGGACTGCAAGGACATCCAACCAGTCCATCCTAAAGGAGGTCAGTCCTGGGTGTTCATTGGAAGGACTGATGCTGAAGCTGAAACTCCAGTACTTTGGCCACCTCATGCGAAGAGTTGACTCTTTGGAAAAGACCTTGATGCTGGGAGGGGTTGGGGGCAGGAGGAGAAGGGGACGACAGAGGATGAGATGGCTGGATGGCATCACCGACTCGATGGGCATGAGTTTGAGCAAACTCCGGGAGTTGGTGATGGACAGGGAGGCCTGGCGTGCTGCGATTTATGGGGTTGCAAAGAGTCAGACACAATTGAGCGACTGAACTGACTGAACTGACTGAACTGACTGAAGAGAGTACTGTATTATATTGATTACTATAACTTCAGCATTTATTTTAATTTCTAATAAAACTTATCTCTACAAGTACTTTTGTTAAATTTTTTTGCTATTCTTGTTTCATTCCCCCAACGTGCGTAATCATTTTTCCAATCCCTAAAAATACTCCCATTGTGCATTTTAAAAATTGGAATTTCATTAAACCTGTGAATTAATCTGCAGAGGACTGATAATATTGACAATATTTAGTCTTTCCATCTAGTATCAAATATGGTAATCTAAGTCTTCAAGTTTTGATTTATGTCTCTCAGCAGTTTTCTAAGTGTTAGTTGTATAGGTCTGTGACGGCAGGAATTCTGTCCACTTCAATCACATTTATATATATTCCAGGAACCTAATACAAAATCTGACATTAGGAGGCAGTAAGTATTGGTTGAATAATGAATGGGTCTTCCATATTTCTTGTTAAGTTTATTGGTAAAATCCTAGGTATTTTGCAATTTGTTATCATTGAGAATATAATACTTTTCTATTGTATTTTTTGAATTGGCAACAATCTTATATAGAAATTTACTGATTTTGTCCATTTATCTTATATACTGCTCCTTAAAAAACCCCCTTATTGGTTAAAAATATTTCAGTCGATTTTATTGGGTATTTTAAGGGAGAATTGGGCTTCCCAAGTGGTGTTAGTGGTAAGGAATCCACCTTCCAATTCAGGAAACACAAGAGATGCAGGTTCCTTCTTTGGGTCAGGAAGATCTGCTGGAGAAGAAATGGCAACCCACTCCAGTATTATTGCCTGGGAAATCCCCTGGACAGAGGAGCCTCGTGGGCAACAGTCCATGGGGTCACAAAGAGTAAGACACGATTGAGTGACTGGACATACACACACAAGGGAGAATTATTTTTTTCTTTAAAAAAATAATAATTGGACTTTCATTTCTGTTTTACATCTTATTTCAGAAACCAGAACTTCTACAATAATGTTAAAAAGTAAAGATAAGAAAAGGTGTATCTCATGTAAATCCATGGCTAATTCATTTCAATGTATGACAAAAACCACTGCAATGTTGTAAAGTAATTAGCCTCCAACAAATAAAAATAAATGGAAGAAAAAAAAAAAAAAAAAGAGAAAGTAAAAAAAAATTAAAAAAAAAAAAAAAAAAGAAAAGGTGTATTTATTTTCCCTCAATTTTATTAAAGCTTCTGTTTCTATGTTAAATATGATGTTGCTTTTTGGTTTGAGATAGGTATTATTTTCATGTTAATAAGGTATCTTCCTGCTTCTAGTTTTTAATAATGAAAAAAATTGACAGTCCGTATTTAATGTTTTCAAATGCCTTTTTGGCATCAATAATAATGGGCCAATACTTTTAAAGTTTGACCCGTTGACAAGTAGATAAAATACATAGTGATTATATTTTTAAATACTACTGAAATTGATTTACTAGTATTTTATTTAGAATAGACCTATTGGTGTTTTTTTTTTGAAATATCTTTATCTCTTTATGAGGTTTTGGTATCACAGTTATGCCGGCTTCATAATGAATTGATTCAGTTTCCTTTTTAAATTCTATTTCTAGAATAGTTTTTATAATACAGTAATTATTCATTCCTTGAGTTTGGGGGGGCGGAAATCTCACGAATAAAGCAATTTGGGCACAGGCGTTTTAGGATGATAGTTATTTAGTAACACGTTCTGATTTCTTTAGGGGCTTCCCTGGTGGCTCAGAGGGTAAAGTGTCTACCTGCAATGCGGGAGACCTGGGTTTGATCCCTGGTTGGGAAGAACTCCTGGAGAAGGAAATGGCAACCCACTCCAGTATTCTTGCCTGGACTTCCTTTCACTTTTCTTTCTTTCTGATTTCTTTTATGGCAATCAATCTACTCAGGTTTTTAATCTCTTAAATAACTTGGAAAATTACATTCTTCTGGTGATTTGCCCATTTCACAAAGAATTTATAATTCATTAGCATAGACTCCTACAGGGTGATTCGCATTTCAGTAGGGTGATTAAATACCCTAACCCAAAGAATGAATCTGTAAACTGGTGATATTTTGAGTCACACTCATGTAGCTCATGTTGTTCAGTCACTCAGTCATGTCTGATTCTGTGAACCCACGGACTGCAGCACACCAGGCTGCCCGGTTCTTCACTATTTCCATAGCTATTGTAGCTCATCTCAAATCACTCTATGGAGTAAGAACTGTCATCCTTTAGGGTGTGTGTGGAAACAAATATAGAGACTCACTGAAATACTCAGTGACACACACCAGGATGCATGAACATACCCTCTTTTGGAGATATGGTTCCACATAGACTGAATCTCATAACAGAGGCTCCTATTCTCATTGCTGATTGCACTTACTGCTGGGCAACAGCCTCATTAACATCAAAACGCAGAAGGTGAGGATTAGAGCCTCAGAAAGGAAGGACATCAGAAAGGGAAGATTATACCAATACAGTATACTAACGCATATATAAGGAATTTAGAAAGATGGTAACGATAACCCTGTATGCAAGACAGAAAAAGAGACACAGATGTATAGAACAGAATTTTGGACTCTATGGGAGAAGGCGAAGGTGGGATGATCTGAGAGAACAGCATTGAAACATGTATATTATCAAGTGTGAAACAGATCACCAGTCCAGGTTGGATGCATGAGACAAGTGCTCGGGCCTGGTGCACTGGGAAGACCTAGAGGGATTGGGTGGAGAGGGAGGCGGGAGGGGGGATCAGGATGGGGACCTCATGTAAATCCATGGCTGATTCATGTCAATGTATGGCAAAAACAACTACAATATTGTTAAGTAATTAGCCTCCAACTAATAAAAGTAAATGAAAAGAAAAATAAAGAAAGGGATTTACTATTTGCATCCAAGGGACTTAAAAGGAAGATGGGAACTGCCAATCTCCCAGTACCTGGGGGCAGCGACCTCTAACTATCCAGTCCTGGGCAGATGGGCCCCTCCTCCCATCCCCTTTCTGGGCCTAGGTGACCTAAAAAAACGTTGAGAATCATGAATTCACAGCCACACACAGCGGAAGCCTGCAGGGCTCATCTTGTGTATTGTTCGCCTCCTTCCCTGACACGAGTACCCTCAGTCTGCACGGCTGCACGTCAAGATGCTTCCTACTGTATCTCAGGCCATTGGTCCCATGAGTGGGTGGTTCACCCAGTCATCAGGCTTGAAACCTCTCTTTGTGTAGTGTTACCCCTTTGGTCCCAGCTGTGTCCTCTGTTAACTCTGAGGGATAGTTTTCTTCTTGAGGTTGCTTTGATAGGAAGGAGCAGAAGAAAAACAAACACGTTTTTGAGGCCCTACCATGGTCTGTTTTCTGTTTTGTATTCTCACATACAGTTTCCACCTCATTTACTAGCCACAACGTCTAGTAGACAGTTTTTACAATTGGCAGTCAGATGTATGAAGCCATCCTTCCTTCTTTCATTCAACATATTTTGTGATGTTTATCACGTACCAGACATTCTGTTAGGCATGGGTGCTTCACGGGTGTATGAGATGTGGTTTCAGTGCCCAAGAAGCTTGGGGTTCAACAGGGGGAGCAGCAGAGAGCTGTGGAGCCCAGGAAGATGTCTAACTCAGCCTCTGGGGCTGGGAAACCTCCCCAGAAAAGAGGCCATCTAACCTGAGAGTTAGAATTTGGTGGGGGTGGGGGGCATTGGGGTGCAAATAGCCTAATGACATCAAGCCCAGAATTGGCTGGGGTGGGATTAGAATTCCAAAGCCCAGGTGCCTCTCACAGTCACCACACCTCAAGGGAGACACCTGGGCTTGGTGAGAGTCCTGTGAAAGAAAATGATAAGACAAAAGAAGATGGCAGAGTAGAAATGAGAGGATGAATTAAACTCCGGCTGATTTTCCACTATTGATGAGACTCAGTTTCAAAAAAGAAGTCTCTAGATTAGGTTTAGAAAAAGGTTCCCTTTGGGGACTTCTGTGTTGATCCAGTGGTTAAGAATCTGCCTTCCAATGCAGAAGATGCGGGTTTGATCTCTGGGGGAGGCGGGGGAACTAAGATCCAATATGCCGCGGGGCAACTAAGCCCATATGCGCCGCAACTACTGATCCCCCCAGGCCAGAACTACAGAGCCCGTGAGCTCTGGAGCCCACTTGCCGTATCTAGAGGGAAACCTGCATGCTGCAATAAAGATCCCGCCTGCTGTAACTAAGACCCCACGCAGCCCAAAATAAATTAATAAATTAAAAAGAAAACTGATTTTCTGGGGGAATAAGAAAAAGAAAAGGATTTCCTTTTGAGAAGACCTGGAGCTGGGGAGGGGGGAGGTTGGTGTGTTCTGGGGCTAGTGTGATTGTCCAGAGACAGGCGATGATAGCCAGGGGTGTGAGGCTCAGCTGTCACCCTTCCTTGTGCCAGCCCTGCTTGTCCCCACTCCTGCCACCCTCTCCCTGGTCAGAGCCTCCAGGGAAGACCCCACAGCCCCCTGGGCCACCCCCAGAGGTGATACTCACCCAGCACAGTCGGGCAGAGTGGAGAGAAGAAGTGGGGCTCAGACAGTGCAACTATATGTACCACTACTCCTCTCCCCAGGAGCCCAGGCTCTGGCTCAGCCAATGGGCAGTACCTTCTGACTACTCCCTGGTGTCTGAGGGACTCCAGCTTGGAGCCCGGTCTCCTGACATCCAGGCCAGGCCCTTCCTATAGATCTGGGCTGCCCATGGTCCCTGCTCTGGAGCTAAGAGGTATAACTCACCACAAACAGGGGGAATTCTGTCCTTACACCCCAAACTCAGGCTGCAGCCCACCCCAAGGTGGCTCTGCCAAAGCAGGTCAGGGAGCGGATGCAGGATGCTGGTCAGTTTGGCAAGCAGGCTCTACGTCAGCGATGGGGAGTCAAGAGTCCGAAGAAGTACAACTTGTATTGAGCACCTATTATATGCTCATAGTAGGCTTTTTAAAGGATAGGTGGTACTTAGATGATGTTTATGGGAGAAAGGGAGAAACTGGAAGCAGGAGAAGAGGTAGGAAGAGGGCCTGCTGAAGTAAGGAGATTACACCACATTTAGAAGGGGACCATGTAGAGACTTGAGGGTACCTATCCAAGGTCACTCAACAGACCTGTGGCAATGCTGGGCTGGGTCATCTGACCCAGATATAGCTCTTTCCACCTCACCTTATCTCTGGTCACTGCTCTGGCCCAGTCAGGGAAGGCTTGATGGAGGAGGGGACATTTGAACCAATCTGGAAGATCTGGAAGCAGCCACAGAGACAGAGAGGAGGAGGGAATGGTGATGATGGTGGGCATGGTTGATCCCAAAGCCTCAGACATGGGGGCGAGGGCCGGAGCTGATCAAGGAGGTGTGATCTGGAGCCCAGGAGCATCTCCCCGACCTGGGCTTGTTCACCACTGTAGTGGGGAGCTGGCAGCAGGGCAGTCAGAGGTGGCCAGAGGGTGGGGGGGCAACCAGGGCTGGGAGGCTCTCAGAGCAGTGGGGGCCTCTGAATCCTGCTCACCCCCAGGCCCAGGTGGGAGGTGTGCCAAGAGGAGGGGTTCCTCACTCTACTGAGTGGACCTCCTGTGCCCCCCCACTTGGGCTCTCCTGTCCCCTGACTGGGCTCCCCCTTTTGTCCATGACTCTCCTGAGGGGCAGGGCCCAGGCCTGAGGCAGGAGCCCAGGCAAGTCTGTCTCCCCCAGGACTGGCAGCTCCTGCAGGACGCAGAGCTGGGTCAGCGCACACTGTGGCCAGCGCCGCCCTGTCTGAGCTGTTTGCTCACTATTCTTGAGCCTTCGTATTAATGTCCGAGGGCTGCCGTACAAACTGCCGCTAACTGGAAACTGCCTTAAAACAGTGGAAACCTGTCTCCCTCTGGTTCTGGAGGGCAGAGGTCTTAAGCCCAGGTGTGGGCCGGGCCGTGCTTCTGGTGTTTCCTGGCTTGTTCTCCCAGCTCTGCTTTCGTCTTCACACAGGTCTCATCTGTCTTCATAAGGACGTTTGCTGTTGGATCAGTGCCCACCTGGTTAATCTGGGATGATCTCATATGAAGATCCCTAATCCAATCACATCTGCAAAGATCTTTTTCCCAAATAATGTCACATTCATAAGTTCCAAGGGTTAGGGCCTAGTCCTTTTGGGGGGCTACCATTCAACCTATGACAGTGTCTGTATTTGGGGTTCAAAAGAACGAGAGAGGAACGTTGAGGGTGGCCTTGGCCTGGGCAGGCTCTGGGTGCAGGGGGGTGCAGCAAGGGAGGGGTGCGTGTGACACCCAGGATGGGGGAGGCCAGGTGCCCTCAGGGAGCCTTTCTGGTCTGGAGCAGCTACTCAGAAAGGTGAGAACTCAGCCCTGTGTGTGGAGCAGGGCTAAGCCACAAAGGCTTCCTGGAGGAGATGAGCTTCCAGCCTTGGCTTAGCAAAGAGAGACCAGCTGGCGGGAGCGGGTGGGGAGTAGGGTGAGCAGTACAGGCTGAGGAGGTACCACTCAAGTGTCCTTTCCACCTGGGAAGCTCCTATCACACCCCCTCTCAGGTCTGGACTTTCTGGGGCAGGCTTGGGGTCCCCCTCAGCCTGGGACACCCTCCTGTGGGGACAACATTGAGTGATAGGGTGCGATGTTGCATCTGCACAGCACGGGGGGGCGGGAGGGGTCCAAGGGAACAGGGGCCTCCGGGGTCCTGCACATCATCACCAGGATGCCACACCAGGGGCAGCACAACGTGGCCTCCCCTGACCCCACTGCTCCCCACTCTCCTGTGTCCTGCCGGTTCCTGCTCTCCATCCCCTTTCTCAGGAAGTCCACCTCTCAGCTCGGGTCACTTACAGGACATGGCCCTGCTTGTCCTGCTCCCTCACTCCCCTTCATCTGTTCTGTCCCGAGTCTAGCCAATTCCACCTGCAGTCTCCTCTCTGCTCTGACTCCTGAAGCCTATTTTCAGGTCTTCTTTAAGCTTCAGGCTTGACCTAGCTCCATCATCCCCTCCAGCCCCCCACTCCAGCACCGCTGCCAGAAGAATCATTTGAGAAAGCAGACCTGGCATTGTCACCCTGGCCAAGGTTCCCTGTGGAGACTCGGGACCGCCAGCCTGGTAAAGTTCAGGCTTCCTTGTTGGCTTTCAAAGCACTCACCCCCACCCCTTCCGGAGGGGCCAGTGCCCTCCAGCAAGGACAAATTGTTTGTACCTTGTCGCCCACCCCTCTGCCGGGCCTGTCCTTCCTTTCCTAAGCATCATTTGGGCTGCCGTCTAGTCTGGGCTTGCTCTAGGCCTTCAGGTGCCACCTGCTGCAGGAAGCCCTCCCTGACTGCTCTTGCCCTAGGTGCTTTGAGTTTCTGCTGTGTGAGGAATCACGAGCCTGGGACTTACCCTATGTCCCATTGTGAAGGGCAGTCTTACCTGGGGCCCCTAGTAGCCTCCCACCTCCCACCCAGGACTCTGCAGCACTTGTCCACTGTCTCTACCCCCTCCCACTTTCTTGGGGACCCCATGGCACCCCAGCCCTAAACTCTCCTCTCCAGATTTCTCTCCTAGTGGAGGGGGTCAGTGTTCCCGGTACCTCTCCCATGAGACTTGAAGCCCCATCAGCCTGGCCTGTGAAAGCCTGCTGGTGGCTCCAGTGGGCTCCCTTTGAATGGCAGGAGCATCCTGCACATGGGATACTTGGGGGAGGAGTCTGTCTAGGACGTCTGGGCAGGGCTCCTCGAAACTTCTAACCTGTGTCTTTCTCCCCCACCCCAACTGCAAAACCAGCATATGGGCGCCTGGGGCCTTGGCGTGCGGGCACCGATGGGAGATGGAGGCAGCATGGAGAAGCAAGTCCAGAAGCTTGAGATCTGATACAGGTGCCAGCTGGTGCCCTTGAGCTTGTTTTCCCTTCCATGAAAGGTGGGCGCTGGACTGGGTGACCTCTCATGGCCTTTCCCCTCCTAGATCAAACTCCCGATGTTCCTAACAAGATTTAAGTGATTATAGTTTAGAAAGTTTTTTTAAAAGTTATTTTACTGAAGTATAGTTGATTTGCAGTGTTGTGCTAATTTCTGCTTACAACAAAGTGATTCAGTTATATGCACACACACACATATATTCAATTATTTTCTGATTGAAAATTTTATTTTATTAAACATTTTTATTTTATATTGGAACATAGTTGATTAACAATGTCGTGTTAGTTTCAGGTTGCAGCAAAGCGATTCAGTTATACATATACATGTATCTACTCTTTTTCACTGACTCAGTGGACATGAGTTTGAGCAAAGTCCAGGAGACAGTGAAAGACAGGGAAGCCTGGCGTGCTGCAGTCCATGGGGCTGCAAACAGTCGGACATGACTTGGCAGCTGAACAATAACAACTTTTTTGAATTCTTTTCCTGTTTAAGTTATTACAGAATATTGAGCAGCCTTCCCCTGTGCTATAAGCAGGTCCTTATTGGCTATCCATTTTATTTTTTTTGAATTTTATTTGTTTATTTATTTTCGGCTGTGCTGGGTCTTCACTGCTGTGCAGGCTTTTCTCTAGTTGTGGCAAGTGTGGTGCACAGGCTTCTCGCTGTGGGGGCTTCTCGTTGCAGGGCATGGGCTCAGGGCAGCTGGGCTCAGTAGTTGAGGCACGTGGGCTAAGTTATGGCTCGGGGCTTAGTTGCTCTGCGGCATTCACGATCTTCCTGGATCAGGGATCAAACCTGTGTCTGACTTACTTCACTTAGAATGATAATATGATAATCTCCAGGTCGATCCAGGTTGCTGCAAATTGCATTCTTTAATTTCTGTAAATTATTGGCTGAATAATATTCCATTGTATATATGTAACACATCTTTATCTGTCCCTCTGTCAATGGGCATTTGGGTTGTTGCTTCCATGTCTTGGCTATTGTAAACAGTGCTGCAGTGAATATTGGGTACATGTATCCTTTTGAGCAATGTTTTTCTCCAGAGATATGCCCAGGAGTGGGATTGCTGGATTGTGGTAGCTCTCCCTATTTTTAGTTTTTTGAGGAACCTCTGTAGCTTTTTCTGTAATGACTGCACCGATTTACATTCTCAATAACAATGTAGGAGGGTGCTCCTTTCTCCACACCCTCTCCAGCATTTGTTATTTGTGGACTTTTAAGTGATGGCCATTCTGACCCATGTGAGCTGGTACTTCATGGTAGTTTTGCTTTTCTTTTCTTTAATAATTAGCGATATTGAGCCTCTTTCCGTGTACCTGTTGGAGAAATGTCTGTATGCCTTTGGAGAGATGTTTATTTAGGTTTTCTGCTCATTTTTCGGCTGGGCTGTATTTTTGTTATCAAGTTGTATGAGCTGGTTGTATATTTTGGAATTAAGCCCTGGTTTATGGCATCATTTATAAATATTTTCTCCCAGTTCAAGATTGTCTTTTCATCTGTTTATGGTTTCTTTTTCTGTACAGAAGTTTGTAAGTTTGATTAGGTACCATTTGTTTATTTTTGTTTTTATTTCTCTTGCCTGGGAGGCTGACCTAAGAAAACATTGGTATAATCTATGTCATAGAATGTTTTGCCTATGTTCTCTTCTAGGAATTGTATGGTATTATGTCTTATCTTTAAGGCTTTAAGCCATTTTGAGTTAATTTTTGCATATGGTGAGAGGATGTGTTCTAAATTCATTGATTCAATGTGGCTGTCCCGCCTTCCCGACAACACTTGCTGAAGAGATTGTTTTTTCTCCATTTTATTGATACACTCTCATTAATTGAGATTAATGAGATTAATTGACCATAGGTGTGTGGCTTTATTTCTGTACTCTCTATTCTCTTTCATTGATCTATACATCTGATGTGCCAATATTACCATGCTTTTTTGATTAGTGTAGCTTTGTAGTATTTCCTGAAATCTGAGAGGATTATGCATCCTGCTTTGTTCTTACTTCTCAGAATTGGGAAACCTTTTTAAAAAACACTTTATTGAGGTATTATTGACATACAAAAAGCTGAACATGTTTAATGTATTCAACCAGATGAATCTGCAGATGAGTACAATTGACCCATGGATCACACAGGTTTGAACTGCACAGGTCTGCTTATATGTGGATTTTCTTCAATAGTAAATACAACAGTGCTTCACAGTTGGTTGAATTCATGGGTACAGAGGGCTGACTCTTAAGTTTTACATGGATTTTCAACTGTGTAGACGGTGTGTGTCTCTAAGTCCCTTGTTGTTCAAGAGATGATTGTATAGTATATACCTGTGACACCATCATCTCAATCTATGTCATAAACGTCATTGGCTCCAAAAGTTTCCTCCTGTCTATTATTTAATATTATTATTTTTGTGATGTAAGCTGACACCTAACATAAGACCTACCCTCTTTCATATTCCTCAGTTGATTTGATTTCCCCATCACACCTGGGAGGCAGGGGGCACCACTTTGCAGCCAGAGGAGCTGAGGCTTGGAGCCAGCAGTCTTGTAGCTGCTTGGTAACAGAACAGGGCCTGGAGCTGGTCCCTTGGCTCCTCCTGGTTCCTGAGCCCACTCTGGTTGCTGGGGAGCTGGAGGATCCCTTTGTACTGGAGATGTTGGGGTAGGTTCTTCTCTTCACATGTGGTGGATGAGGACCAGGACTATCACAAGTTTCTCTCCTCTTGTGTTTTTGGCCTGATGGCCCCCCAGTCTTGCTGTATCCAATCTTGAAGATGGCTCTCTGTCCCTTCAAGAAGACCCTTGGCCTGTCCACCCTTAGCTCTTCCTCTTGAGAAGGGGCTGGGGAAATCTTCCACAGTGGACCTTGGCCCAGGACAGAGGCCTTCCTTTCCCAACGGGGCAGCTTTCAAGTCTTCTCCTCTGCAGGAAGCAGGCTGATCTCTGCACTCTGGGGTCCACCCTGCCTTGGCTAAAGAGAGGGGCTTGAATAGCAATCTTGAAGAACAGGGTGGGGGGCAGAGAAGGCGGTAGGGGCAGTCCTATCCAGGGTGGTTACCTGTACCAGGCACACTCTTGTCAGCAGCCTACCTGTGGGTCCATCTTTGAGCCTGGGCCTGAGGAGGACCGGGCACCAGGTGTCTGATTCTGAAGGGTGAGACCTGATTTCTCTATGCACGGGCTCCGACTTTGGCTTCTGTTATCGGTTGCGGCTGGAGGGCTTCAGCCTCCTCTAGGTTCTCCTGGCTGGTGGGGCTGAAGGAAAGGAGTTCATTCAAATCGTTATCTGCCCTGGCCAGGCCCCGCACCTGGGGTATTACATGTCATATCTCATTTAAAATAATTCCTTGTCAGGAGGTAATCATTAAAGCCGTTTTACAGATGAAGAATCTGAGTCTCAGGGAACTTGCTATTGATGAAGGCTCAGCATTAGTAAGTGGCAGAGTTGAGGCTTGAAGTCAAGTCTGGTTCTGGTCCCCAGCCGCATGAGAAACCTTTTCTGGGTCCAGGCTGCTGGTAGCCCACATCTCTGGCAGGAAAGGGAAATGGGAAGGGGGTACTCAATAGGCTGTCAGTCCATGAGGGCTGGTCTCAGACTGAATAAATGCATGCCCGAATCTCTGGGGCTTCCCTGATGGCACATTGGTAAAGAATCCACCTGCTAATGCAGGAGACGTGGGTTTGATCCCTGGGTTGGGAAGATCCCCTGGAGAAGGAAATGGCAACCCACTTCAGTGTTCTTGCCTGGAAAATCCCATGGACCGAGGAGCCTGGTGGGCTGCAGTCCATGGGGTCGCAAAGAGCTGCACACAACTTAGGGACGGACTCAGCAGCAACAACATGCCTGAATCTCAGTACTTGCTCTGCTGCTTGATTTGTAGGAGAAGGGGGTCCTTACTGAGAATCCACTAGCCTGAGAGCCTGGAGGCCTGTGTGCTGGGCCCACCTGGCCAGGACCTACCCACTATGGGCCTCATATACCCAAGGAAAGAGTAGGAACTCTCCACTCTGAGGGTCCTTTGGGCCAAACACCCCAGGCTTAAGACACCAGGCTGCAGACCCAAAGACCTCAGGTTGAGGCAGTGGGAAATCTGGCAAGTGGCCTGATATGGCACCTGTCTGTGTGGTGTGTGTGAGTGCAGGTGAGGGGCCACCTGGGGTTGCTGGTCCAGAATGTCAGAGGCCACAGGACCCTGTTGGACATATGGGCACCCCCTGCCCTTATTTCTGTGAAAAAGTTTAAGTGTTGGCTGCTCAGTTGTGTCCGACTCTTTTGCAACCCTATGGCCTATAGTAGTCCGGGCTCCTCTGTCCATGGGACTCTCCAGGCAAGAATACTGGCTTGGGTAGCCATTTCCTTCTTCAGGCAACCTTCCTGACCCAGGGATCGAACCCAGGTCTCCTATATTGCCGGCGGTTCATTACCATCTGAGCCACCTGGCTTGCCCATAAACAAGTTATTTTGTGCTGAGGGTCCGCTGGTCTCCGAGAGAAGCTCTTGGAACAGCCGGGCCTTCCCTACTCCCATGTCTGGGCTGGGTGTCTCACCCAGGATGTGTGGACTGACAGCTCTCTGCCTGCCGGGCTGACATACTTCCACACCGTGGGGCCTCCTGCACTGCCCAGTGCAGCCACAAGGTGGCATCCAAGTGCCACATCAGGCAGAGGCTGCCTGCCTTCACGCCTGTGCTGCAGGGTCTGCATTTTGGGAAGGAACATTCTGCTACAGGTCAGGCTAGAGATGCCTCATTCTTGGACATTCTTGGTGCACACACCCCCCCACCCCAGACTGTGAGCCTAAATTGTCAGAACACACTGAGGTCAAGATCCCGGGACAGGAGACCTGGCTCTGCCTGGTCCTGACAAGTTGCTTGCTCTCTCTTTGAGTTTCAGTGTGTTCTCCTGAAAAATGGGCATAATAATAACACCAATCTTATCTCCACCCACTCATTCATTCAACATATATTTATTGAGCACCCCGCAGGCTAGGTGCAGTATGCAGCTGTTTACAAGCAAAGTCTCACAGGGATGTTCTGAGGATCAAATGAGTTATTGTCTGTAACATTTAGCACAGTTACTAATGGAATACGGACTCTATAAATATTGTCTAAGACTTTTTGTCTAATCCTCATAACCCCTATGTGGTTAGCCCTCACATTTTACAGAGAAGGGAACAGATAAAGCCCATGAAGCCAGTAAGTGGCAGAGCTGGGACCTGAACGTGGGCTGGCACCTAGCTCTTACAATAATCCTTCAGAGAAGGTGTATCATTTAACAAACGATAAAGCTGGGCTTGGAGAGACCAAGTGACATCTCAGACCGACCTCTGACCTCCTCCCCTCCAAGTACACTTGTTCCCAGGTCACATCCAGCTTGGGGAGGGCAGGGAGAACCTTTAACACTGCAACTCCAGTGGGACAGAGCCTGGCACGCATCAAGGGGGCAAAAATTTTTTTGTATTGCTGGCTCCAAATCCTGTGTTTACCCACCCTTCTTCCTTTCTTCTTCTTTGTTTTTTACTTGCTTTGTTTTTTACTCAAGGATCTAGTTCCCTGACCAGGGATTGAATCAGGGCCCCCTGCATTTGGAGTGTGGAGTCTCAGCCACTGGGCCACCAAGGAAGTCTCAAAAACCCTGTGCATTTTTCATTCCACCAAGTAATCAGTTATTTAACAAATGTTTACCCTGGGCCAAGACTGTGATGGGCAGTTTACAGATGTTGTGTTTAACCTCACAATATCATGAAACAGACATCTCTGACTTACAGATGAAGAAATGAAGTTTCAGAGAAGTTCAATAATGTGTATGTTTGCACAGCTAGTTAAGTGGCAGAGATTGGAGCCCGAGTTAGTTTACTTCAAAGCTGAAACGCGCATACAGGGAGAACTTGTATGAGGGGTGCCAGCTTAATATCTCTGAGTCTCAGTTTACTTGTCTATGAAATAGGGATGATACTAGTAATTCCCACCTTAGGGGCTTACTGAAGGGCACAGAGACTGATGCCTAGCAGACTTTTAGCTCAGAAACAGTAAATGTTTGTTCGTTGCTGTCATCATCTTTACATCACCCTTCCTGCTTCCCTCCTGAGGCTGTGTGAGAAATGATGGTCAAGCAAGGGTTAGGGCCTCTGTGAACTGCCTCGGGGGATAGGGGTCTCATGGTCCTGTTATCCACCAGACGTGTTCCCCCATCATGGATGTGGTGCTCAGCTCTGGGGGTGCCCAGATCCCGTCCTCAGGTGTGGATGGGGCTGCTGCCCCACCAAGTATCCTGGGATGGGGTGGGGGAGTGGAGGACAGAGCTAGGGCAACACTCCCCAGGCTGAGGTTCCAGGAAGCCAGTAGGCGCCTCCGGCAACCAGACTAGAGGGGGAGGGTTACACCAGCCTCGGCCTGATGGCTGTGGGTCAGTAGCGCACCTGGGCCCGGGCATCCTGGAGAAACCCAGGCACCAACAGGGACCTTGGGGCCCCCAGGGCTGGGAAAGTTTGGGCCGCTGCGGAGAAAGTTGCGGCCGCGTGGGAGAAAGTTGCGGCGCCTCAAACTTTTCTTGCTCTGAGCTCATGGCTCCGCGTCCCTGAGGCCGACTCAGTGATTTGCCACAATTAGACCATAATGAGCTGGACCTCGGTGCCCTGTGAGGCTGCCCTGGAGACCAGGGCTCAGCAGGACACCTGGGGCCCAATTACAGCAGGCTGAGCCTGACGCTGGGTCTGGCGGTGGCCCGAGCCCCAAGGCGCTCCGCTGGCCTCCGGGTGCACACTTTGCTTGTCTGGCCCAACTTTTAATGAGTGGAAATGGCTACTTGTCTCACTTAATTCTGCTTCCAGGGCCTGCCACCTGGGCCCTGCTCAGTTGCTCCTTAAAGAGCCAGAACGATTTCTAGAATATGGCTTACTGCAGTTTACACTCATCAATCAGTAGGTGGGCAATGCGGGGTCACTGGGTGACCCTGGGCAAGACGCAGTCCTCTCTAGCTCTCAGTTCTCAGGGGTCATAATCACAGGGTTGGCGTGAGGCACAGCTGAGATAATGCAAACTGTAAAGTGCTTCTTACTTGTGAATAGTCACTATCACCCTTAATTTGACTGAGACCCTGACTCTGACCCCCAGTCCTAGCTGAATTAAGCCAGCTCTGACCTGAGTGTTCACAGAGGTAGCGGTGGGGCTCCTCCCTGCTCTGCTGACCCCCGCCTGCCCTCTGCTCCTAGCTGGGCACACCAAACTCCTGTGCTGTTTCTAGGTTTCTCTTGGCCCAAACACCCTTCCCTGCTCTCCTCCCTGCCTTTCAGGCCTCCCGAGAAGCACCATCACGTGTGTAAGAGCCTTGGTATTATTAAGTACGACCCTTACTTCACAGGTGCGGAAACAAAGGCCTGGGAGGAGAAGGCCCCGAGCCAGGGATTCCCTCCTTTTTCGGGGCTTCATAACAATAAACCTCTGTGCACATGTGGGGCTTTTAGTATTTTTGTCCTTCTCGGCAACCACGAGGGTAGGCAGGCAGGCATTCATCTGTTCGCTTGTTTATTGTGGCTTAGCTTATAGGCTCCAAAGCCAGACATACTGGGTTCAAACCTGTGTGCACTCATCAGACACATCTCTGTATCTATTTCCTCAAATAGCAAAACAACAGTGCTTACTTCAAATGGCTGTTGTATCAGATGAGCTAGAATCTGTGCAAACTATTTGAAATGGGGCCTAGTGTTCAGTAGTTCTCAATTAATATTAGCTATATTTCTTGTTATAATTCAATAATTAAGTCAGCAGACATTAACTGGGCTCCTACTGTGTGCTGAGCGTGGTGGGCTAGGCGCTGGGGATATGGCTGTGAAGGAGACTGACCTTTGGGGCTCAATTTTGTGAAATAAAACCATAAATTCAAGACCAGGAGGTGTGGCAGGCTGAGGGGGTTGGATAAGCCAGGAACACAGCCATGGGGTCCTGACCCTGTCCGGGGATGGAGGCAGGCACAACAGTCAGGGGAGGCTTCCAACCATGTTGCTCCAAATGGCATTATTTCATTCTTTTTTTATGGCTGAGTAATAAATTGTACCACGTCTTCTTCATCCATCCTTCCACTGATGGGCATTTAGGTTGCTTCCATGTCTTGGCTATTGTGAAAAGTGCTGCTGTGAACACTGGGGCCAAGTGTCTTTTTGAATTACAGTTTTGTCTGGCTATATGCCAAGGAGTGAGATTGCTGGATCACATGGTACCTCTATTTTTAGTTTTTTTTTTTTTTGAGGAACCTCCATACTGTTCTCCATAGCAGCTGTACCAACTTACATTCCCACCAACAGTGTAGGAGGGTTCCTTTTCTCCACATCGTTCCAGCTTTTGTTATTTGTAGGTTTCTATTTTTTAAATTTTTTAAACTTTTATTTTATTTTAAATTTTGACTGGGTCTTCGTTGTGGTGTGTGGACTCCTTGCTGCGACGCGGGGGTGTCTCTTGTCGCAGAGCACAGGCTCCAGAGGGCTCAGTAGTTGTGGCTTGCCGGCTCTAGAGCATGTAGGCTTAGTCACCCCATGGCACGTGGGATCTTCATTCCCTGACCAGGGTTTGAACTTGCATCCCCTGCACTGGGAGGTGGATTCTTAACCACTGGACCACTGGGGAAGCCCCATGTAGACTTTTAAATGATGGCCATTCTAACTGGTGTGAGGTGGTGCCTCACTGTAATTTTGATTGCATTTCTCTAATAATTAGCGATGATGGATGGTGCTCTCTTTTTACTGAAGAGAAAATTGATAGTTAAGTCACTTGCATAAGATCCCAGTCAGTAAATGGTCATGCTGGGGTCCAATCCAGTGTTGTCTAACTCCAAGTCTTGTTCCCTTTTCTCTCCCATGAGGGAGCTTGTGGTAGTGGCTGTGACAGGTAGGATGGGGGAGGTGGCCCTAGATAGAGAAGAGGTGCTTTCATAGGCGATTCTGGCTTTGTGGATGAGGGCCCAGATCCAGGGCTTCCCGTCCACCTCGGGCCGAGAGGCAGACTGTATGTGGTTACCAGCATAGACCCTGCCCCCGGCCTCCCTGGGTTCTAACCTCACTATCAGTGTGACCTGGAGAACGTTACTTAATCTTTCTGTGCCTCAGTTTCCTCCTCTGTAAAATAGGAATAAACATAATAGCAAATGCTTGCAGTAATTCTAAGTGTTTTCTTCTAAGTATTTTACATCTATGACTTACTTAATTATCATGATCTTAAGCCCATTTTCCCTGTGGTGGGGATAACATTTGGGTAGTTGTAAGGTATATGTTAATACATACAAAGCACTTAGAGCACTGCTTGGCACATAGAAAGTGCTCAGTAAATGTTAGTTGTTATTAGTATCCAGCATTACAGTGTGGCCAGAAGGCTCCAGTCAGGATCTCTAAAAACAATGAAGGACATGATGATAACAATAATAACAGTAAGAATATACCGCGCCCTCAGTGCCTTTTTAGGAACTTCCGCATCTACCTATCGGAGTCTCTATTGGAGACTAAGGAGGCAAGTGTGTCCACAGTGTATTTCATAGAACACATTTCCACAGGATGCTAATAAGAGTGTCTTAAAAAAAAGGCTTCCCTTTCAACTTAGTTTGGAAAACACTGAATTAAACCAAGGCAAACAGTTTTTCTTCTCTGAGAGATCCAACTCACTAAAATGCATTGAAAGCCCCCCACTAAAGCAGAGGGAGATAGAATATCCAGTGTTTCTCCAGATTATTGAGCCACGGGAGTCCCTGTTCTGAGGAGCATCTATGTGGGTTTTGAGGCCCGGAAGACACGTGAAAACACTGCAGTAAAGAGCCTGGGTTTGAGTTGCTTCCTGGCTGTGTGCCTTAGGGTCAAGTCATGTAGTCAGGCCTCAGTGTTCCTATCTGTGAAATGGAAATAATGGTACAAATCTGACAGGTGCCATCAGCGTTGCTATGAAGACTAAATGAGGTTAAGTGGTGTGACAATGCGCACAGCCTAATTCCTGGCTAGTGGTAAGTGGGCAACATGTGCCTTATCCATATGGCAATCCTATCACCCCCATCCAAATAAGCGGAGTTCAGAGGTTAGCAGGTAGCCCCCTGAGACCCTTCAATTTCGTGAGTCTGGCTAGAGCGCCTACACAGCCCCGGCTGAGGGCGCCATAGACTTTCCCTTTTAGGGTCATGGTTTTGGTGGAGCGGGGGAGGGTGTCCTGGGGTTCCCAGACCCGTCCTGGTGGCAGTAGCACCGCGGGGCGGTGTGGGAGGGCTCCCAGTGTACTGCTGCGGGGCCGCGGCGGACGCCCAGGGGGAAAGGCAGGGGAAGCGCTGCCGCCGGCGTCTGCGTTGCTAGGAGACGGCCTCGGCGCCCAGCAACTCGGCTCAGCTAGGTTGCCACCGCCGAGGCTTTCTGCTGCCGCGCTCCTGCGGGGCTCGTTAGCTCTGCCAGTTCGGCCGCCGCCACTCCTGCCCCGGGGAGCCCGGTCACCTCGCAAACAGTGGGCTTGCCGCGCGCTGATGAGGCCCGGGGGAGGCTGGCGGAGTCTTGAGCAGCCGGGCGGGCGGCGTGCCGATGAACTGTAGGCCTCGGGGACCCGCCGCGGGGACCCGGGGCGCTCGAGGCAGGTGCGCCGCCCGCCTGCGGCCGCGCGGGGGCGCCTGAGTCCACGGAATGACTCGGGAGGGGCGGCCGGCAGGAGCGGAGCGCCGCGCTGCCGCCTAGACCCAGCCGGGCCCTGGCAGGCGCACCATGGGGCTTGCGGCTAGCCTTCCAACTTTGAGCGGAGGGCAGAAGCCAGTAGGGCAGGACCTGGGGCACAGGGTTGCCTGCCAGATGAAGCACCAATCCTGATGCTTGCTCTCTCGGCTATTTTAGTTGCAATTTAAAAATCTTTAAATAATTATGATTTCTTTTTAATATTTAATATTTTAAAAAGAAATTTTAAATAATAATTTTAATATTTCTTTACAATGTTGTGTTAGTTTCTGCTGTACAGTGAAGTGAACTAACTCTATGTATACGTATATTCTCCCTCTTGGACACCCCCCTCCCTCACCGTCCCACCCATCCAGGTCATCACAGAGTGCCCAGCTGAGCCTCCTCTGCCTTAGAGCAGGGTCCCACTAGCTAAGAGCAACTCTGAGGGCTTGAAGCCACTGTCTGAGGTTGGTGGCACTAAAGAAGGTCTTGGCTTTAAGATTTGTGGACGCCTCACTTGAATTTTTCTACCTTATTACCTGGCAGTAGTTTATTCTTCTCAATGACTATTTTTTCCTGTTCTAACCTTAAACCCAGTTAATATCCACCTCTTACCAAAGGGAAAATAACAAAATCAATCTAGGATGTCTAAGCCTCATCTTAAGGGCTGTACTTTCCCTTGTTAGCCTTTATTTGTGAAAGTATTCCAGGTCTCAGGATGTGTGCAGCTCCCCAAGTAGCCTGACTGTCTTGGAGAGCACAGTCTGTGGCCACAGGGCCTGCGTGGCCTCGCAGGAGCATATGCCCATCACTTACTAGACCAGGGCTCTGCTTGTGATCCTCTGTTTGGCCTCAGGCATTCAGAGTGGGGGTCTAGTGCTGCCTCTTCTCCCCTTTTTGCTGCATCCTTGGGCCAGCAGGTGGCCCAGAAAGCTATAATGCTATCCCTCTGCAAATAGCTCATCTTTCTTGACACCCACTTCATGCTGTGCTGTCTCTGGACTGTGCTGCCTGCTGTCTGCATTGGCACCTCCTGATGTCTATTTGCAGGTGGCTTCCTAACAATAGTAGCCTGCACACTATGCACTACTCCACTCGTCCTTCCCACCCCAGCCCCACCCCCAGGCCCCTGCTCTTGGTGACAGTCATGTTTGACTGGGGTGGGATAGGGAAGCTTTGGCTGCTATGTAGTAGAGGTCAAGAAGTCCAGTCCTGGCTAATAATGAAATTTGGTCAAGAAGTTACCTCTTTGGGGACTTTCCTGGTGGCCCAGTGGCAAAGACTCTGTGCTCCCAGTGCAGGGGACCCTGGTTTGATCCCTGCAGGGAACTAGATCCCACATACTGCACCTAAGAGTTTTCATGCAGAACTGAAAAAAGATCCCACATGCCGCAACTAAGACCTGGTACAGCCAAATAAATAAGTAAATAAATGCTAAAAAAAAGGAAGTTACCGCTCTAACTCTTAACATCTCATTTTTATAAAAGGATTTTTATTTTCCTTTCAAATGTGCAGGCTAACATTAAGGTGTGAGTTCATGGATTGAAAAGGAAATTTACCTCCTCTTTAAGGACCCACATCATCATCTAAGATTGAAGTTGGCTGCTTGAGGACCTCTTCTGAGATTGTGATGAGGGTGGTAACTCTGAAGGAGGGCATTCTCAGGAAAGGCCTGACTTTGGGGGCCGGCTAGCCGTTTGGGAATGAGGGCGTGGATGAGGTGTGTTAGAATGAATGGCAGTGCTGTTGTGACTCCCAGGCAGAATCTGCATGGGGCAGGGGAGGCAGTTCTCTAGGCCCTCTGTTCCCCTCTGCACCTGGCCTACCCTCTAAGGGTACAAGCGGCATCGTAACTTTGGACTCAGTTGTGATGAAAGTCACTTGACCACTTTGGGTGGCAATTATGGCCACTCTGTTCCTGAAGGTTCAAAGGCAGCACTGGAGGTAGGTTCTGTCAGGAGTCTGGGGAGACCTACCCCGGTGGTACTGTTCTGACAACTCCTCCCCACCCGCACAAACAAAGCAAAACAAACAACAAAACCCCTGCATGGAGCCTGGTGTACTTTTAGTTTTGCCCAGAATGATCCTGTCTTTCTTTTTTTTTTAATATCAGTTTCATGGGTAATGATTAAACTCTCTCTTTTTTCAAATTTTTATTTATTTATTTAGTTAATTACTATTTATTTTTGGCTGTGCTGGGTCTTGGTTGCTATGTGGGTGTTTCTCCAGTTTTGGTGACCAAGGGTTGCTCTTCGTTGCGGTGCACGTACTGCTCATTGCGGTGGCTTCTCTTGTTGGAACACAGGCTCTAGGGCAGGCTGGCTTCAGTAGCTGCGGCTCCCAGGCTCTAGAGTGCAGGCTCAGTAGTTGTGGTGCTTGAGCTTGGTTGCTCTGCAGCATGTGGGATCTTCCCGGACCAGGAATCAAACCTGTGTCTCCTGCATTGGCAGGTGGATTCTTTACCACTGAGCCACCAGGGATGACCTTGATCCTCTCTGTAGCCTGTATTGGTTCCCAAGGGCTTCAGTGGGCCTAGTGCTTAGTCAGGACCCACATCTTGGCAGGAACTGAGAAGAGACGCTTCTTGTCTGCTCAGAGGGTGAGGGCCTTCTCCTGGGTCTAGGAGGAAAAACGCACCAGTCAGGAGTCAGATATGCTTGGTCTCCCACTCACCAGGGCCTTGGACAAGTCAGTCCCTCATCCTTACCAGCATCTTGGGCATCAGTCCTTCAGGGACCTCTCACCTCCGGGGTCTCCTTCCGCATCAGGTGTAGATGGTACAGTGTACTTCACAGCGGAACCTGCGTGAGGAGGGCTCTGATTAGGAGGGCTCAGTAAGACCCGGGTATGGGATAGAATAGTTAGTGAGTCTTGGTTGACAGAGAACCTTCAGGTTCTTTCAAGGCTTTACATAAGTGAGAGCTGGGGGGTTGGCATGCTCAGTTCCCCCCCAGTTCTCATCTGGCACCAAACTCTTTATCAAAGGCTCACATCAAATAGTGACCATGAAGCCAGGTAGAAATACAAGGACAGAGACCTGCTTTATCATGGGCAAGGCTGGGGTGTCGTTAGTATTCAGGATCTGGGGAAGGAGGTTGCAGGGTGGGTGGAGGGCTCATGCTCCAGTCCTCTGCCTGGGGGGGGGCGCCCCACGTGGGGGGATGGGCAGTAGGGTGTCAGGAAGAGCTCGAAATGCGGAAGGGCAGGCTGGATATTCAGCCTCTGTACCATGTACAGCAGTACCAGTTACGACTAGTAGATGCTGTTTGGAAATGGCTGGGGCCCCGAAGTCCCAGAGAACCCCCAGCCACCTTGGGCCCCACGGTCAGCACTGCTGTCCCTGGGCTGACCCCTGTCTCTGTGTGTCCACTGACCCGGGTGTGCACCTGGACCTTGATGGGAAGACCTCTTCCCAGGGATGGTGCTGGAGTTCCCAGATGCACTCGTGGACCCCCAAGGCTGTGGCTGCGGGGTGGGAGCTCCTGCCTCCACTGTGAACTGTATCTCTTGTTAAGTTTTTTTTTTTTTTTTTTGCTTTTGTAAAAGGTGCTTTATCTTCTATCCTTGGAGAATTCCTACTCATTCTTTTTTTTTTTTAAATTTCTATTGGAGTATAGTTGGTTTACGATGTTGTGTTGTATAACAAAATGAATCTGTCATATATATATATACACATATCCACTCTTTTTTAGATTATTTTCTCATGTAGGTCAGCAATGTGAAGAACCTGGGTTCGATCCCTGGGTTGGGAAGATCCCCTGGAGAAGGGAATGGCTACCCATTCCAGTATGGCCTGGAAAATTCCATGGACTGTATGGTCCATGGGGTTGCAAAGAGTCGGACAAGACTGAGTGACTCTCATAGGTCATTAAAGGGTATTGAGTAGGGTCCCCTGTGCTATATAGTACGTCCTTATTAGCTATCTATTTTATATGTAGGACTGTGTATGAGTCAGTCCTCGTCTCCCAAGTTATCCCTCCCCCTGATTACCTTCTGATAACCAGAAGTTTGTTTTACATCTGTGAATCTATTTCTGTTTTGTAGATAAGTTCATTTGTACCCCCCCCTTTTTGGTTAGATTCCACATATGAGCAATATCGTGTGAGATTTATCTTTCTCTGTCTGACTTACTTCACCCAGTATGATAATCTCCAGGTCTATTCATGTTGCTGCAAATGTCCTATTTTTTGGCCACACTGCAAAGCATGCAGGATCTTTCCCAACTAGAGACGGAACCCACACTCCTTGCAGTGGAAGTGTAGTTTCCCAACCACTGGAACCCCAGGGAAGTCCTTATTTCATTCTTTTTTGTGGCTGAATAATATCCCATTGTATATATGTACAGTCACATCTTTATGCATTCCTTTGTTGAGGGACATTTAGGTTGCTTCCACGTGTTGGCTATTGTAAGTGGTGCTGCAAGGAACATTGGAATGCATTATGGTTTTCTCCAGATATATGCCCAGGAGTGGGACTGCAGGACCAGGCGTGTGCATGCACTAAGTCGCTCCAGGTGTGTCTGACTCTTTCTGACCACATGGATTATAGCCACTCAGGCTCCTCTCCATGCACTCTCCAGGCAAGAACACCGGGGCAGGTTGCCATGCCCTCCTCCAGGGGATCTTCCTGACCCAGGGATCGAACCTGTGTCTTCTAGGACTCCTTCATTGCAGGCAGATTCTTTACTGTCTGAGGCACCAGGGAAGCCCTGCAGGATCATACGGTATTTCTATTTCAAGATTTTTAAGGAAACTCCACACTATTCTCCATAGTGGCTGTACCAATTTACATTCCCACCAGCAGTATATGAGGGTTCCCTTTTCTCCACACCCTCTCCAGCATTGATTGTTTGTAGATTTTTTGGTGATGGCCATTCTGACTGGTGTGATAGCTCATTGTGGTTTGATTTGCATCTGTGTGATCAATAGTGATGTCTAACATCTTTTCATGCATCCTTAAGTCTTTTAACAATCACTGCTGGGTAAGGGTGGGGACAGCAGAGTGAGGAACTGTGTTCTGGGCGTCTGGTCTCTCCACTGTGGGGGACAGCGTGGCAAAATCTGGCAGGTTTTTGGCCTTCCTCAGCTGTAGTAAAAGGGTTGTCAGTGCCAAGTCCAGCCCATTGGGGTTCCCACAGGCTCTGGCATCTCCTCCCCTGGGCAGGGCCATCTGTTTGACAAAGCACACCCCAGTTGCCTGGATACCCTGCTCGCCATCCCTGGCACAAGCCCTGGGCTGCGGTCCTGGGAGCCAAGTCCTGCGGGGAGCTGGTGCCTCCTGGAGGCTGCGGGCCATTTCTTCCTCTGCCCTCTGCAGGTGGAGAAGTGGGCAGGCTGAGTCCCTGCTTCCCTTGGCCAGTTCCTGCCACAGCTAATCTCCCTGTGGCCTGCTCCTGGCAATGAGTCCTCCGGGGCAGAGTTGCACGTGGAGTATCTTTATGAGGAAAGCCTGCTTCCATCGCTGGCACTGGACCCATTTCCCTGGAATCTTTCCTGGCTGGTCCCATTCCCTGTAGAACTCCCCTGGGAGCCTCCAGAGCACCTTTCTTGCTAGTCCAGCACCCAGTCACTTTCCTGGATTTTTCCCCTTAAACTCTCCTTGTGTTGGCAGGGTGTTTTAACTGTTCACAAAGCACTTTATTTTTTTTTTTTAAAAGAAAGAAACATTTATTTATCTATTTATATGGCATTTGGGATCTTAATGTGGAATCTTTTGCTGTGGGGTATGGGCTCTCTAGTTGTGTCATGCAGGCTCCAGAGAACATAGGCTTTGGTAGTTGCCACGCTTGAGTTTAGTTGCCCCACGCCATGTGGGATCTTAGATCCTCCACCAGAGATCGAACCCGAGTCCCCTGCCACGCAAGGTGGATTCTTAACCACCGGGCCACCAGGGAAGTGTCCCACAATTCACTTTTGTAGTTTATCTCATCAGATGCTCAGTTCAGTTCAGTTCAGTCGCTTAGTCATGTCAGACTCTTTCTGACCCCATGAATTGCAGCACACCAGGCCTCCCTGTCCATCACCAACTCCCAGAGTTTACTCAAACTCATGTCCATTGAGTCAGTGATGCCATTCAACCATCTCATCCTCTGTCATCCCCTTCACCTCCTGCCTTCAATCTTTCCTATTATCAGGGTCTTTTCAAATGAACCAGTCCTTTGCATCAGCTGGCCAAAGTACTGGAGTTTCAGCTTCAGCATCAGTCCTTCAAATGAATATTCAGGACTGATTTCCTTTAGGATGGACTGGTTGGATCTCCTCACAGTCCAAGGGACTCTAAAGAGACTTCTCCAACACAACAGTTCAAAAGCATCAATTCTTCAGCAATCAGCTTTCCTTATAGTCCAACTCTCACATCCATACACAACTACTGGAGAAACCATAGCTTTGATGAGATGGACCTTTGTTGGCAAAGTAATGTCTCTGCTTTTTAATATGCTGTCTAGGTTGGTCATAACTTTTCTTTCAAGAAGCAAACGTCTTTTAATTTCATGGCTGCAGTCACCAACTGCAGTGATTTTGGAGCCCCCCAAAATAAAGTCTGTCACTGTTTTCACTGTTTCCCCATCTATTTGCCATGGAGTGATGGGACCAGATGCCATGATCTTAGTTTTCTGAATGTTGAGTTTTAAGCCAACTTTTCACTCTTCTCTTTCACTTTCATCAAGAGGCTCTTTAGTTCTTCGTTTTCTGCCATAAGGGTGGTGTCATCTGCATATCTGAGGTTATTGATATTTCTACCAGCAATCTTGATTCCAGCTTGTGCTTCATACAGCTTGGCATTTCACATGATGTATTCTGGATACAAGTTAAATAAGCACTCTGACAGCAAACAGCCTGGACGTGCTCCTTTCCTGATTTGGAACCAGTCTGTTGTTCCATGTCCAGTTGTAACTGTTGCTTCTTGACCTGCATACAGATTTCTCAGAAGGCAGGTGAGGTGGTCTGATATTCCCATCTCTTTAAGAATTTTCCACAGTTTGTAGTGATCGACACAGTCAAAGGCTTTGGCATAGTCAATAAAGCAGAAATAGATGTTTTTCTGGAACTCTCTCGCTTCTTCGACGATCCAACAAATGTTGGCAATTTGATCTCTGGTTCCTCTGCCTTTTCTAAATCCAGATGAATATCTGCAAGTTCACCCTTCACATATTGTTGAGGCCTGGCTTGGAGAATTTTGGACATTATGTTGCTAGTGTGTGAGATGAGTGCAATTGTATGGTAGTTTGAGCATTCTTTGGGATTGGAATGAAAACTGACCTTTTCCAGTCCTGTGGCCACTGCTGAGTTTTCCAAATTTGCTGGCATAGTGAGTGCAGCACTTTGACAGCATCATCTTTTAGGATTTGAAATAGCTCAACTGGGATTCCATCACCTCCACTAGCTTTGTTTGTAGTGATGCTTCCTAAGGTCCACTTGACTTCCCATTCCAGGATGACTGGCTCTAGGTGAGTGATCACACCATTGTGATTATCTGGGTTGTGAAGATCTTTTTTGTATAGTTCTGTGTATTCTTGCCACCTCTTCTTAATATCTTCTGCCTCTATTAGGTCCATACCATTTCTGTCCTTTATTGTGCCCATCTTTGCATGAAATGTTCCCTTGGTATCTCTAATTTTCTTGAAGAGATCTGTAGTCTTTCCCATTCTATTTTTTCCTCTATTTCTTTGCACTGATCACTGAGGAAGGTTTTCTTATCTCTCCTTGCTATTCTTTGGAACTCTGTATTCAAATGGTATATCTTTCCTTTTCTTCTGTGCCTTTTCACTTCTCAGATGCTCAGAAGCCCCTCAGAGAGGAAGTGATGCTCTGAGATCGAGGGTGCACGGGGTCTGCAGGCTTTCTGACAGATTTGTTCTGACTCTGCCTTTGGGCCCTCGGCTAGGGCTTCCTTGGGAGCCCACGTCCTGAGGGTCTTGATGGGGCACATGTGTGGCTGTCTAGTTAGGGGTGTCCATGCAGCCTCTTCTTCCAGGGAAGGCATCTGAGGGGTGAGAATAATCTGTAGCTGCTGTGGCGCCCACTGGGTGGATCTGAAACTGACAGGGAAGTTCTCTTACTAGAGCAGCAGCTTGGCAGTTGATCTTTAGGGGCCATGAGAAAGCACAGTCAGGTTGGTCTCTTGGTTCTTAGGCCTCATGGGACGTTTGGGGCTGGGAGTGGGCTGGGAAGTTGCCCGATGAGGAGTACTCACTAGACACAGAGGTGAAGGTGGAGCTGGGATGGGCTAACTGATCCACCAGTTGGTTCTGCACCACCTCTTGAGTGCCAAAATTTGGGGAAACGCTGTTTCCCCAAACTGAAGGAAGCAAACTGAAGTTTGCAAGAGTTGGTGAACGAGCTAATCCTTCTTGGGTGGTTTGTAGCAGACTGCCGCCAAGGCTGTTTCAACCAGACTCTGTGATGATTCAGTGATGGCTTTGGCTCCCTGACCTTGGCCTGCCCGCCCTTCAGTGGATCTGCCTGGCCTCAGGGCTTAGGGGGGCTTTGTGGTGTGGGGTTTCTTCCTCTGGTGAGCCCTGTGGATTTGGGCCATCCTCTCCCAGGCCTCCCACAGTGGGACTGAGTTCCATCAGGGCTGCCCTAGTGGCTCAGAAGGTAAAGAATCTGTCTGCAAAGAAGGAGACCTGGGTTCAATTCTTGGGCCGGGAAGAACCCCTGGAGAAGGGAATGGCTACACAGTCCAGTATTCTTGCCTGGAGGATCCCATGGACAGGGGAGCCTGGTGAGCTACAGTCCACGAGGTCACAAAGAGTTGGACACGACAGAGTGACTAACACTAACACCTCCACCAGGCCTCCCAGGGTGGGACTGGTTCCAGCAGATCAATTTGTGGACTCCACCCCTGCTCCACCACTGCATCAGGACCTGAGAAGAACTTCTCCTGGACTAACTATTGCTCTTTTCCACCCAGAAGAGGAGAGTGGTGTCCTTGTGGCCTGAGGTTAGCTGCTGAGAGGCCAGTGGGTGTGGCCCAGGCAGGTGCTGCTGTCCAGGCTGAGAGGATGATGCCAAGGTCCAGAGGACCCTTATGAAGGTGGTGGGGGGCAGTGTGGGGGTGACAACTCAGGGAGGGTGCTGGGACCCTCAGGATGCAACTGTTCACTGGGAGAGGCTTCCTTTCCTTGGGGGTGGTGGGTTCAAGGGGGACCCCTGGTGCTCTCCTTGGGCAGAACTCAGGCCCCAGCCCTCACTGAGGTCACCCTGAAAAGCTACAGTCCAGGTGCAGCCCCACAGCCGCTGCAGGCAGCCCTCATCTCCTGCTCCCCTCATCTCTACTCCTCCCTCCCCCGCCCGTGTAGGGGTGTGTGTGTGTGTGTGTGTGTGTGTGTGTGTGTGTGCTCAGGTTTGGGGTGGGTCCCTATCCCATTGCTATGGGAGCCACGAGGCAGTTTGGTTCACTCTGGTTTATACTGAAACCCAAAACCTCTAGCAAATGGTTAGATCTTTAAGTAAGACTTGTTTGGTGGGTCAGTGAGATGACAGGGAGGTTTGGGACCCACCTGGGAAGAGGCCACCCTGCAGTGGTCTTGGCACTGTGGAATCTTGGCTGATTCTGGCTCTGAGTTCTCACTTACAGGAAGATGAAACCTGGGGAAAGCTGATGATTCCTCTGATACCAGCTATGTGCCTTATTGACGCTGCGAGTGTGTTTGTGTGTGTTAGTTGCTCAGTTGTGTCTGACTCTGTGACCTCATGGACTGTAGACTACTAGGCTCCACTATCCATGGAATTCTCCAGGCAAGAATACTGGAGTGGGTAGCCATTCCCTTCTCCAGTGGATCTTCCCAACCCAGAGATCGAACCCGGGTCTCCCACGTTGCCGGCAGACTCTTTACCATCTGAGCCACCAGGGAAGCCCATTGGAGCTGCAAAGAGGAACGTAATTAAAACTCTCTGCCTTCCATAGTCCTGAAGTCTGTGCACTGCCCTGGCCCTTGTTCCGAAACAGAGGAGCAAAACGTCCCGTCCCAGGTCCATGATTCAGGGGGCTCCTAGAGGTGTGCGAGTTTGTGGGGAAGGAGATTTGAGGCTTATACAAACATCTGGATGAGCTGTGGTCCCGCCTTGTCATCCTTCCCCCAACATCTGTGCTGGCCAGCAGTCTGCGTCTGTGCTGTGAGCGTGGGGCAGGTGTTACAGAAGGAGATGGATGTGATCAGCTGCCCCAGCGTTGGGGGTCCTTCAGGTTTACCCGAGTCCTCTGGTGGTTAAAAACCCTCCCTGCTGTGTGTTTTGCTTCCTGAGATCATCCTCTTCTCTTTCCTTAAGTATTGTATTTATTATTATTATTTGGCCATGCTGGGTCTTAGCTGAAGCACTCAGGATCTTTGTGGCCATGTGCAGGATCTTTAGTTGCTGCATGCAGGATCCGGTTCCCTGACTGGGAATCGAACCCAGGCGCCCTGAATTGGGAGTGCAGAGCCTTAACCACTGGACCACCAAGAAAGTCCATAGCCTCTAATTTTTCCTTCCGGTGTTGATACCCCCAGTCTGAATCCAGGGCTGGTCCCACCACTGCCAGCCTGGGGACAGAGAAGGCAGGTGCTCCCCTCCTAGTAGCTCCACAGGCATTCGTTTGTTTCCCAACAGTGGGAAAGTGAGATGGAGGACTGTTGTTTTTGAAATGTCACAGTTAATTACATATGGTCTGTGCCCCTTCTAAGCAGTTTCTGGAAAGCACCTTCCCCTCCATCTGCCCAGTTCTTACCCCTGAGTTTTACAGCTCCTCTAGGCAGACCCCTGTGTCCCTGTGTCATGTCCCCATCCTTCTCTGAGCACTTCCCTACTTTAAGGCGTAGCAAGCAATTCCAGGGTCGTCTTGTACTGGCTCTGCCCAAGCTCTGTAAAAAGGTATTTTTCTAAGAAATGCGGTTGCTTATTAGTAGAAAATGAATGTTTACATATGTGTATATGTGACCTATTAATATATATAAACTCTATATATCCTGGAGAAGGAAATGGCAACCCACTCCAGTACTCTTGTCTGGAGAATCCCATGGATGGAGGAGCTTGGTAGGCTACAGTCCACGGGGCTGCAAAGAGTCAGACAAGACAGAGTGACTTCACTTTCACTTTTCACTTTCAATATTCCACTGTATATATGTCCCACATCTTCTTTATCCAGTCCTCTGTTGATGGACATTTAGGTTGCTTCCATGTCTTGACTTGTAAACAGTACTGCAATAAACACTGGGGTGCATGTATCCTTTCAGATTATGGTTTTCTCTGGATATATGCACAGGAGTGGGATGGCTGGATCATGTGGTAGCTCTATTTTTAGTTTCTTTAGGAATCTCCATACTATTCTACATATTGGCTATACCAATTTACATTCCTACCAACCATGTAGGAAGGTCCCCTTTCCTCCACACTCTTTCCAGCATTTACTGTTTGTAGACTTTTTGAGGATGGTCATTCTGACTGATGTAAGGTGATACCTCATTGTAGTTTTGATTTGCATTTCTCTAATAATCAGCAATATTGAGCATGTTTTCATGTGCTTTGGGGTCATCTGTCTTCTTTGGAGAAATGTTTATTTAGACCTTTTGCCCATTTTTTGATTTTTTTTTTTCATATTGAGCTGTATGAGCTGTTTTTATGTTTTAGAGGTTAATCCCTTGTGGGTAACTTCATTTGTGAATATTTTCTCCCATTGTGTGTGTTGTCTTTTTGTTTTATTTATGGTTTTCTTTGCTGTGAAGAAGGTTTTGAGCTTAGTTAAGGTAAGGTAAAGTCGCTCAGTTGTGTCCGACTGTTTGCAACCCCATGGACTGTAGCCTACCAGGCTCCTCTGTCCATGGGGTTTTCCAGGCAAGAGTACTGGAGTGGGTTGCCATTTCCTTCTCCAGGGGATCTTTCCGACCCAAGGATCGAACCCGGGTCTCCAGCATTGCAGACAGACGCTTTACCGTTTGAGCCACCAGGGAAACCCTTTGAGCTTAGTTAGGTCCCATTTATTGATTTTTGCTTTCATTTTCATTACTCTAGGAGATGGATTCAAAAAGATATTGCTGCGATTTATGTCAGAGTCTTTGGCCTATGTTTATCCCTGGGATAAGTTCTACCTGATCATGGTGTATGATCCTTTTAATGTTTCACTGGATTGATTGATTTGATAGTATTTTGTTGAGAATTTTTGCATTTATGTTCATCAGTGATATTGGCCTGTAATTTTCTTTGTTTTTGTGATATCTTTGTCTGGTTTTGGTATCGGGGTGATGGTGGCCTCGTAGACTGAGTTTGGAAATGTTTCTTCCTCTGCAATTTTGTGGAATAGTTTAAGAATAGGTGATAGCTCTTATTTAAATGTTTGATAGAATTTGCCTGTGAATCCTTCTGGTCCTGGACTTCTGTCTGTTGGGAATTTTTAAATTGCAGACTCAGTTGTAGTACTTATAATCGGTCTGTTCACATATTCTATTTCTTCCTGCTTCAGTCTTGGGAGATTGTACCTTTTTAAGAATGTGTCCATTTCTTCTAGGTTGTCCATTTTATTGGCATATAGTGGTTTGTGGCAGTCTCTTATGGTTCTTCCTATTTCTGTGATGTCGATTGTAACTTCCTCATTTTTATTTTCCACTTTTATTGATTTGAGCCCTCTCCCCATTTTTTTCTTGATGGATCTGAAGATTTATCAGTTTTATTTATTTTCTCAAAGAACCATCTTTAAGTTTATTGATTTTTTCTATTATTTCTTTTAAATTTCTATTTCATGTATTTTGCTTCTGATCTTTATGATTTCTTTCCTTCTGATAACTGTAGGTTTTAGTTGTTATTATTCTCTACTTGAATTAGATGTATTATTAGGTTATTTGTTTGAGATTTTTCCATAGCCATTTTATTTTTATTTTTATTTCTTTTCTTTTTTTTTCCATTTATTTTTATTAGTTGGAGGCTAATTACTTTACATCATTACAGTAGTTTTTGTTATACATTGAAATGAATTAGCCATGGATTTACATGTACTCCCCATCCCAGTCCCCCCTCCCACCTCCCTCTCCACCCGATCCCTCTGGGTCTTCCCAGTGCACCAGGCCCAAGCACTTGTCTCATGTACCCAACCTGGGCTGGTTATCTGTTTCACCCGAGATAATATACATGTTTCGATGCTGTTCTCTTGAAACATCCCACCCTCGCCTTCTCCCAGAGTCCACAAGTCTGTTCTATACATCTGAGTCTCTTTTTCTGTTTTGCATATAGGGTTATCGTTACCATCTTTCTAAGTCCATATATATGTGTTAGTATACTGTAATGGTCTTTATCTTTCTGGCTTACTTAGCTCTGTATAATGGGCTCCAGTTTCATCCATCTCATTAGAACTGATTCAAATGAATTCTTTTTAATGGCTGAGTAATATTCCATGGTGTATATGTACCACAGCTTCCTCATCCATTCGTCTGCTGATGGGCATCTGGGTTGCTTCCATGTCCTGGCTATTATAAACAGTGCTGCGATGAATATTGGGGTGCACGTGTCTCTTTCAGATCTGGTTTCCTTGGTGTGTATGCCCAGAAGTGGGATTGCTGGGTCATATGGCAGTTCTATTTCCAGCTTTTTAAGAAATCTCCACACTGTTTTCCATAGTGGCTGTACTAATTTGCATTCCCACCAACAGTGTAAGAGGGTTCCCTTTTCTCCACACCCTCTCCAGCATTTATTGCTTGTAGACTTTTGGATAGCAGCCATCCTGACTGGCGTATAATGGTACCTCATTGTGTTTTTGATTTGCATTTCTCTGATAATGAGTGATGTTGAGCATCTTTGCATGTGTTTGTTAGCCATCTGTATGTCTTCCTTGGAGAAATGTCTGTTGAGATCTTTGGCCCATTTTTTGATTGGGTCATTTATTTTTCTGG
Source organism: Odocoileus virginianus (assembly GCF_023699985.2). Lineage (NCBI taxonomy): Eukaryota > Metazoa > Chordata > Mammalia > Artiodactyla > Cervidae > Odocoileus > Odocoileus virginianus. Next base: position 30,919,566 of record NC_069683.1, read on the forward strand.
AGTTGAGCTGGAGGAGTTGCTTGTATATTTTTGAGATTAATCCTTTGTCTGTTGCTTCATTTGCTATTATTTTCTCCCAATCTGAGGGCTGTCTTTTCACCTTGCTTATAGTTTCCTTTGTTGTGCAAAAGCTTTTAAGTTTCATTAGGTCCCATTTGTTTATTTTTGCTTTTATTTCTGAAATTCTGGGATGTGGGTCATAGAGGATCTTGCTGTGATTTATGTCGGAGAGTGTTTTGCCTATGTTCTCCTCTAGGAGTTTTATAGTTTCTGGTCTTACATTTAGATCTTTAATCCATTTTGAGTTTATTTTTGTGTATGGTGTTAGAAAGTGTTCTAGTTTCATTCTTTTACAGGTGGTTGACCAGTTTTCCCAGCACCACTTGTTAAAGAGGTTATCTTTTTTCCATTGTATATCCTTGCCTCCTTTGTCGAAGATAAGGTGACCATAGGTTCGTGGATTTATCTCTGGGCTTTCTATTCTGTTCCATTGATCTATATTTCTGTCTTTGTGCCAGTACCATACTGTCTTGATGACTGTGGCTTTGTAGTAGAGTCTGAAGTCAGGCAGATTGATTCCTCCAGTTCCATTCTTCTTTCTCAGGATTACTTTGGCTATTCGAGGTTTTTTGTATTTCCATACAAATTGTGAAATTATTTGTTCTAGTTCTGTGAAAAATACCGTTGGTAGTTTGATAGGGATTGCATTGAATCTATAGATTACTTTGGGTAGTATAGCCATTTTGACAATATTGATTCTTCCAATCCAAGAACACGGTATATTTCTCCATCTGTTTGTGTCCTCTTTGATTTCTTTCATCAGTGTTTTATAGTTTTCTATGTATAGGTCTTTTGTTTCTTTAGGTAGATATACTCCTAAGTATTTTATTCTTTTTGTTGCAATGGTGAATGGTATTGTTTCCTTAATTTCTCTTTCTGTTTTCTCATTGTTAGTGTATAGGAATGCAAGAGATTTCTGTGTGTTAATTTTATATTCTGCAACTTTACTGTATTCATTGATTAGCTCTAGTAATTTTCTGGTAGAGTCTTTAAGGTTTTCTATGTAGAGGATCATGTCATCTGCAAACAGCGAGAGTTTCACTTCTTCTTTTCCTATCTGGATTCCTTTTACTTCTTTTTCTGCCCTGATTGCTGTGGCCAAAACTTCCAAAACTATGTTGAATAGTAGTGGTGAGAGTGGGCACCCTTGTCTTGTTCCTGATTTCAGGGGAAATGCTTTCAATTTTTCACCATTGAGGGTGATGCTTGCTGTGGGTTTGTCATATATAGCTTTTATTATGTTGAGGTATGTTCCTTCTATTCCTGCTTTCTGGAGAGTTTTAATCATAAATGGATGTTGAATTTTGTCAAAGGCTTTTTCTGCATCTATTGAGATAATCATATGGTTTTTATCTTTCAATTTGTTAATGTGGTGTATTACATTGATTGACTTGCGGATATTAAAGAATCCTTGCATTCCTGGGATAAAGCCCACTTGGTCATGATGAATGATTTTTTTAATGTGTTGTTGGATTCTGTTTGCTAGAATTTTGTTAAGGATTTTTGCATCTATGTTCATCAGTGATATTGGCCTGTAGTTTTCTTTTTTTGTGGCATCTTTGTCTGGTTTTGGAATTAGGGTGGTGGTGGCCTCATAGAATGAGTTTGGAAGTTTACCTTCTTCTGCAATTTTCTGGAAGAGTTTGAGTAAGATAGGTGTTAGCTCTTCTCTAAATTTTTGGTAGAATTCAGCTGTGAAGCCATCTGGTCCTGGGCTTTTGTTTGCTGGAAGATTTCTGATTACAGTTTCGATTTCCTTGCTTGTGATCATTTTGTTAAGATCTTCTATTTCTTCCTGGTTCAGTTTTGGAAAGTTATACTTCTCTAAGAACTTGTCCATTTCTTCCAAGTTGTCCATTTTATTGGCATAGAGCTGCTGGTAGTAGTCTCTTATGATCCTTTGTATTTCAGTGTTGTCTGTTGTGATCTCTCCATTTTCATTTCTAATTTTATTAATTTGGTTCTTCTCTCTTTGTTTCTTAATGAGTCTTGCTAATGGTTTGTCAATTTTGTTTATTTTTTCAAAAAACCAGCTTTTAGCTTTGTTAATTTTTGCTATGATCTCTTTAGTTTCTTTTGCATTTATTTCTGCCCTAATTTTTAAGATTTCTTTCCTTCTACTAACCCTGGGGTTCTTCATTTCTTCTTCCTCTAGTTGCTTTAGGTGTAGAGTTAGGTTATTTATTTGACTTTTTTCTTGTTTCTTGAGGTAGGCCTGTAATGCTATGAATCTTCCCCTTAGCACTGCTTTTACAGTGTCCCATAGGTTTTGGGTTGTTGTGTTTTCATTTTCATTCATTTCTATGCATATTTTGATTTCTTTTTTGATTTCTTCTATGATTTGTTGGTTATTCGGAAGCGTGTTGTTTAGCCTCCATATGTTTGAATTTTTAATAATTTTTTTCCTGTAATTGAGATCTAATCTTACTGCACTGTGGTCAGAAAAGATGACTGGAATGATTTCAATCTTTTTGAATTTACCAAGACTAGATTTATGGCCCAGGATGTGATCTATTCTGGAGAAGGTTCCGTGTGCACTTGAGAAAAAGGTGAAGTTGATTGTTTTGGGGTGAAAAGTCCTATAGATGTCAATTAGGTCTAGCTGGTCCATTGTGTCCGTTAAAGTTTGTGTTTCCTTGTTCATTTTCTGTTTAGTTGATCTATCCATAGTTGTGAGTGGGGTATTAAAGTCTCCTACTATTATTGTGTTACTATTAATTTCCTCTTTCATACTCATTAGCATTTGCCTTACATATTGCGGTGCTCCTATGTTGGGTGCATATATATTTATAATTGTTATATCTTCTTCTTGGATTGATCCTTTGATCATTATGTAGTGTCCATCTTTGTCTCTTTTCACAGACTTAATTTGAAAGTCTATTTTATCTGATATGAGTATTGCGACTCCTGCTTTCTTTTGGTCTCCGTTTGCGTGGAATATTTTTTTCCGGCCCTTCACTTTTAGTCTGTATGTGTCCCTTGCTTTGAGGTGGGTCTCTTGTAGACAGCATATATAGGGGTCTTGCTTTTGTATCCATTCAGCCAGCCTTTGTCTTTTGGTTGGGGCATTCAACCCATTTACATTTAAGGTAATTATTGATAGGTATGGTCCCGTTGCCATTTATTTTGTTGTTTGGGGTTCACGTTTATACCACCTTTCTGTGTTTCCTGTCTAGAGAAGATCCTTTAGTATTTGTTGAAGAGCTGGTTTGGTGGTGCTGAATTCTCTCAGCTTTTGCTTGTCTGTAAAGCTTTTGAGTTCTCCTTCATATCTGAATGAGATCCTTGCTGGGTAGAGAAATCTAGGTTGTAGGTTATTCTCTTTCATTACTTTAAGTATGTCCTGCCATTCCCTTCTGGCCTGAAGGGTTTCTATTGATAGATCAGCTGTTATCCTTATGGGAATCCCTTTGTGTGTTATTTGTTGTTTCTCCCTTGCTGCTTTTAATATTTGTTCTTTGTGTTTGATCTTTGTTAATTTGATTAATATGTGTCTTGGGGTGTTTCGCCTTGGGTTTATCCTGTTTGGTACTCTCTGGGTTTCTTGGACTTGGTTGGCTATTTCCTTCCCCATTTTAGGGAAGTTTTCAGCTATTATCTCCTCGAGTAACTTCTCATGGCCTTTTTTTTTGTCTTCTTCTTCTGGGACTCCTATGATTCGAATGTTGGGGCGTTTCACATTGTCCCAGAGGTCCCTGAGGTTGTCCTCATTTTTTTTGATTCTTTTTTCCTCTCTGCTTCATTTATTTCCACCATTTTATCTTCTAACTCACTTATCCTATCTTCTGTCTCTGTATTCTACTCATGGTTCCCTCCAGAGTGTTTTTGATCTCATTTATTTCATTATTAATTTTTAATTGATTTTTTTTATTTCTTCTAGGTCCTTGTTAAACATTTCTTGCATCTTCTCAATCTTTGTCTCCAGGCTATTTATTTGTAACTCCATTTTGTTTTTAAGATTTTGGATCATTTTTATTATCATTATTCTAAATTCTTTTTCAGGTAGATTCCCTATTTCCTCCTCTTTTGTTTGACTTGGTGGGCTTTTTTCATGTTCCTTTAGCTGTTGGGTATTTCTCTGCCTTTTCATCATGTTTAGATTGCTGTGTCTGGAGTGAGATTTCTGTATTCTTGTGGTCTGAGGTTCCTTTTTATTGTGGAGGTTTCACCCAGTGGGTGGGGTTGGACGATTGGTTTGTCAAGGTTTCCTGGTTAGGGAAGTTTGTGTCAGCGTTCTGGTGCGTGGAATTGAATTTCTTCTCTCTGGAGTGCAATGGAGTGTCCAGTAATGAGTTTTGCGATGGGTCTCTGTGTTAGGTGTGACTTTGGAGAGCCTGTATGTTGACACTCAGGTCTATGTTCCTGTGTTGCTAAAGAATTTGCGTGGTATGTCTTGTACTGGAGCTTATTGGCTCTTGGGTGGTGGTTGGTTTTGGTGTAGGTATGGAAGCTTTGGATGGTCTCTTATTCCTTAATGTTCGTGTAGTCAGGAGTTTTCTGGTTTTCTCAGGATTTGGGCTAAGTTCTGCTTGGATTTCAGTTTTATTCTTCAATAGTTCAAGGCTTCTCCAAATAACGATGATAAAAACTTTTAGGTTAATGGGGAAAAGATTCTCCACCGTGAGAGACAACCCGAGAGGTTTTACAGAGTTACATGA